>NC_056744.1:1647338875-1647958875 GCF_019279795.1 Protopterus annectens | reverse complement strand
AATTAATGTATATTGGATACCTGGAATTGGCATTAATACAGTGAAACATCATCTTGATAAGATCATATCATTCTCTATAGGAGATATTATTTTAGCTGGTGACTTTAATTGTATACTACATGAAAGTGATACTACCACTATAGGAAAAAGAAGAATTACATCTAATGCAAAACATTTAAATGATTTTGCTAATTCTTATCATTTGAATGATATTAATAATCAGATAGATTCAAAATCATTACCATACACCTTTTTTCTAACAGATACAAAACTTATTCAAAAATAGATAGGGCCTTTATTTCTAACCAGAAGGTAACAGATTTAATTAATTCCAAAATCATTTCATGTCCTATATCTGATCATAATTCAATTGTTTTGAATTCATGATAAAAATACTCATAATGTTCAGATCAAAAGGATACCAGCATACTTAACTCAACTAAAAGACTATAAAGAATATATACTTTCAGAAGTAAAACATTTTTTAGACATAAATAATACTCCTGAAGTCTCCATTGTTTATGTTTGGGATGCCTTAAAATCATATCTATATGGACAAAGTATCAGATGGTATAATAATAAAAGGAAATCTTGGGATAAGGAATTGTTAGATATTCAAAGTAAATTAGACTCTTATAAACATAATAATAAAGAAAATATTATGGACAAGAAAGTTATTGAAGAAATAAACAAACTAAATGAGAAATACAAAGAAATTTTAACTCATAAAGTTAAAATAACTTTAGAGAAATACAAGTTTTTGTCTTATTCAATAAGCCCCAAATACTTACATAGACTTAAAAATAAAACAAAAAGGTTGAATAAACAAAATCATATCAAAGAAATCTTTTCTCTAAGGAAAAAGAATGTTTCTAGTATACCAGAAATACTAGATGAATTTAGAAATCACTTTCACAAAATTAACCATAATAACATTAACATGGAACCCAAAGATAAAATAAAGGAGTTTATAACCACAAACATGAATAAAAAGCTTAATAAACAACAGATTAAACTATTGGACAAGAGTATTTCATATACAGAGCTTATTACACAAATAAATAAGCTTAAATCAAACAAAGCACCGGGTAATGATGGTATTATACCAGAGATATATAAAATCCTTTCTAAAAGTACATATTCATTAATACATAAGGGTTTTATTTTGGCCCAAACTGAGTTAATAACCCCCCCATCTTGGCAATATACATTTATTTCGCCAATTTTAAAACCTAATAAAGATCCAACTAGATGTACTTCATATCGGCCCATCTCATTACTTAATGTTGATTATAAAATGTTTATGAGTATTTTTGCTGATAGATTGAAGACAATCATCCCGGCATTATAGATATAGATCAGACAGGCTTCATTGTAAATAGAAATACTTTTGATAATATAAGAAGAACTTTAACATTAATTGATTTTGCAAATAGGAAAAAGAAAGATTTAACACTCATTAGTCTTGATATAAGTTCAGCATTTGATTCAGTAAGTTGGGACTATCTGTTTACCTTACTGAAGTGCACAAACTTCTCAGATGCATTTGTAAATCTAATTGAGCATTTATACAAAGGAACTTTGGCTTATATTAAGGTAGGAACATATGTTTCACAAAAAATACCCATTTTAAAGGTACAAAACAAGGATGTCCACTTTCTCCACTATTATTCACTTTAGTAATGGAGCCTTGGGCTAATTTGATCAGAAACAGTACTGACATAGAGGGTTTTGAAATAGATGAAAATATAACATCCAAAATTCAACTTTTTGCAGATGATGTTCTAATTACATCAGCAGGATCTAATTCTTCTATGCAGTCTCTATTTGATAAAATGATGAATTTTAAAAGTATTTCTGGTTTAATATTCAATGAAGAAAAACTAAAATACTACCTATATATACACGAAAAATATTCTCATTAGTGATTTTACTAAATATGTACCCAATTCAGGTCAGATAACTTATTTAGGTATAATACTATCTAAAGATATTAAATCTGTTATATATAATAATTATAATACCTGTTTTCTTAATATACAAAACCTTTTTAATACCTGGAATAATATGTTTTTTACTATGGAGGAGAGACTTACAATTATTAAAATGATAATATTCCCCAAGATTTTATACTTAATACAATCAATAATACTTCCACCTACAAAAATAATTATCAAGAAACTGAATACACTAATATTAAATTTCCTATGGGCACCTAATAGACCTAGGATTGCATTAAAGAAACATACTAATAGCTGGTCTCAAGGGGGTATTTCTTTTCCGGACTTTAATTTATATACTATCTCTTCTATTGTAAAAGTTATTACTTTATTAATAGATCAGTCATATGTTGCAAAATGGAAAGATTATTGGGAGCTAATTAGTATGCACTTCATGAAAATCTCCTTAACACATAAAAATATGATTGTAAATAACTCCATGTTATGGTTACTAAAGGAATTTTGTACTTCACCTATTACACCTAAACATATTGTTTGTTACCCATTAAACATTATTATTAGCTATCGTAACTTTATATTCATGCACCCTAAGTATAGGGAATAGAATTTTATTATATTCCCTATAATGTATACTCAGGGTATGCTTTTGTCATCTACTTCTGAAGGAACTCATTTAGCTATAGATAATGATCTAAAGTACTGGTATCAGTTGATATCTGATAATAAAGTTAAAAATCTAGATTTCTTAAAACAAGAATTTGATCTAAGAGAAACTTGCTGGTTAGAGGTTCAGACCTTTAGACAACATCTCATTAATAAAATAGATATAATGTCTATAACAGTTAAAGAATCTATTCCAACACTGATTGATTACTTGATATTAAATTTACAACATAAAGTTTCTGATAAAGGTAAACTTTCATACATACATAAAATTATCAGACAAGAAACGTTTTACAGTGTAGATTCATACTGGAATTATTTCACTTCTATTAATGGGGACCCACCAAATCAACAAGATAAACAATATATATTGGAATCTGCTTATAGAACTACGTCTTCCATTGTCTGGAGACTTTATACATGGAAATTTTTACATAGATCTTTTTATACACCTTTGATGATGAATAAAATAAATAATAAAGATAATTTATGTAAGAGATGTAATGTAGAAATTAATGCTGACTGGGCTCATATGTTTTATGACTGTATAAAATTGAAAGAATACTGGAAGTCAATTAATGAATTTTTGCAGGCTCTTTTTACAGATAATTTCATTATTTCTAAATCTCTTATATTATTCAACACACCTGTACCTCAAAGTGTTAAAAAGGTTAAGCTTCCCTTGTTATGGTCTATTCTAGCAGTGGCTAGGAAAATAACCAGAAATTGGATTTCAGATACACCTCCTTCGTTCAATGAATTTAAAAATGTTATGAATATAGTGTGCCATATGGAAATAAACACAATTAGGACAAGAACAACTAGAAAAACATCTTATTATATTGTATGGGATAATTTACAAAATTTGTTAAAAAATTCTAATTTCAATAGCACGGTATTTTAGTTTAATTAATTGATCTGATTGTAGTGGATGTCTTTGTAAATACTTTAGTTGTTTTGTTGAATATTATAATAATACCTATTTTTAATTACTTGTATAAAATTGTTATGATATTTCTCTTATATGTTAAAACAATAAACCTGTTTTGAAAAAAAAAAGAATTTATTTTCCTCATGGGGGCGTGGCTAGCATGAGTACTGTGTAGCAGCAGAATTCAGCAGCTCCATTGAAGATAATTTTCTTTACTGGATTTTTGTCCTTTAAACAAGAAAACTTGGATGCTTTCTATACATCTATAGATCTAAACTTCTTTTACAAGAAAATAATAAAAAAAAAAAAAAGAAAAAACGAAAGTGGACAAATTTTCCAGCCAAAAATCTACTTGGAAAAATCACAATTCATCTGAAGAGAATTCCAACATAAGTCACTCTAAGACAGGCAATCAGGACTCCAGTATGAAAAGAGACTTACAAACACTTAATATCCAACATTCAGGGCTTAACTACAAAAATTGACTCAAAAATAGACAGCTTTAAAGAAAAAGCCACTAACCAAATGGAAGTACTACATGATGATTTGAAGCTACAGAAAATCCAAATATCTAATATAGAGGAATCCTTAAATGACATGGATGGCAGAATTCTGGACAATGAAAACAATGCCGAATTTCTACTTAAACAAAATACTATGTTACAAAGCAAGTTGGATGATCTTGAAAATAGATCCCGTCGAAAAAATCTAAGGATTTTTGGACTTCCTGAAAATATTGAGGGCAATAACATGGCTACTTTCCTTAACACCTGGATACCTAAAATACTTGACTTACCAGAAGCTTTGTCTTTTGAAATAGAAAGAGCACACCGAGCACTAACTGCAGTAAACGGCACTAACAGAAAGCAACCCAGATCAGTTATTGTTAAAGTCTTGTCTTCATCGGATAAAGAGTTGGTATTAAAGACAGCTTGGTCTAAGTCTCCACTAAAATACAATGATTCAGTAATCCATTTTGACAATGACTACTCTACACAGGTCATTACCAAGAGGAAAGTATTTTTACCATTGATTAAAGAACTAAAGAAAATACAAATAGAGACTCACCTTTTGTTTCCTGCAAGGTTGAAAGTCTTCCTTCCAGAGGGTCCCAAGATGTTTGATGATCTGGATTCTGCACTGTACTTTGTTAAAAATCATGAAATATTGGAAAAATTAGAAGAAATGGAATGGGCTAATTCATCTCTTAAAAGATTGGCATCTAATTCCACATGGAAAACTAATGAAAAACAAAAGAGACTGAAAAGTAAATGAATATAAGACATTTTTTTCTAATACAATGTCTTGTTGTTTTGGACTTTAAACTGTTAGCAAATCTATACAGTTATAATCTATTAACAAGGTAAGTTCATCTTTCTATTTGTTATGTTAAGCATATATAAGGTTTACATCTATATCAAAATTTTAATATTAATCATTATATTACTGCATATAACTTCTCTTTCTCAGAGATAAACATTATTATTCATCTGCTATTAGCAATCACTACTACCCTTATAGAATAAATCATAATAGTATGGTACTTTCCCAAAATATAGTTGTTGTTGATTGTCTTTTGGCTTTTCCCAGTTAGGGGTCGCCACAGCGGAACTCCGGTCTGCTAATGATTGGCAGTTGGTTTTTATGGTGTCGAGTTGCCAGCCTGACGCCCAACCTTCAACGAAGGCACACCCATTCAACGCATGTCTTTCAAATGCCCACTCGACTGTGGGTAGGACATGCAGACTCCACACAGAAGGCACACCCAACCCAAGCCGAGAATCAAACGGGAGAACCTCTTACTGTGAGGCAACAATGCCATTGCTGCACCGATTTAACTTGATATAGCCAAAATACAGTAAAATATTCATATAACAGCTTTTATAAGACACCTCTAATACATTAATAACATCAAGACAAAACATGTTATGTATAATTAACTAATCCCCTATGTATAGTGTCTTTTACAGATATAAATCTAAGATAGAATATTTGTTATGGCTTTTAATAGACAAACACGTATTTGGGAAGTGCTATCTGTATGTGTTTTTTTTTTTTTTTTTTTTTTGGGGGGTCTAAAGATTTAAAAAGAAATGTTATAACTATGGTTCAGATGTGTGTAGATTATTCTTAATATCATTTCAAATGCATTGGTTAACTTGTTCTATGGAATTGGTCATACATGCTTTACACACTGTAATCTGCTTGGTTTGGGCTCTCAAGGCTCATACTGTTATTTTTCCTGTAAAGAGAAGAGCAAAGGAAGAAAAAAAGGCTCATTAACATTTTACACTGATTTTCCCGCGGATTACATATAAGAGACTATTTCACTCAATAATTACCTCATGACAATCCTCCGCGAGCTTCAGCAATTCCCGGACCCTGTTACCAGCTAAGAAATCTTCTCCTTAACATTTTCTCACATTCTCAGATGTGCGAAGCCCCCAGATGATGTCAGCGCTAATGGACAAGCGCAAACAGGAAGTAGAAAGCTCGGCAGAAGCCGAAAAGTGACTGATATATGTATTCCTTGACATTGTACTTAACATGATTCTTGAGAGGGCAACATATCAACCGAAATGTAATTAGCTGCTGCTGTTTTATTAGTAATTTATAAGCCTGCAACTTTTGTGCTATAAGCACAAAGTTTGTTTACAATGTATATGGCAGAAAATGAGTAATGCAATATTTTGTACAGAGCTATGGAAAATAATGCCATTATGGTGAGAACAGCTGAAATAATACTTTCACATACATGGCACTGGGGAGTAAGCTCTCCTGAGGCATAGCCCATGATGTATAGGAGAAGCAAGGTAAAGAAGAACAATAATTGGAGAAGGCGTTTTTCATTTTCTTTCTGTCAGACTCTTAAAAACTGCTTATACTACATTGTTCCATTTTAAAGTAATTGTGATATTGCTTGGCAATTCATTCAAAGCAGCTGTGTGATTTCTTTGCCTATGTGAATATTCTGATTGGAGGGATTTGTGTACATTGTGTGCAGATGCCTGAAGAGAGCAGATACAAATTCTGAAGCAGAGAGTAAAACAATATTTAACACAGAGGCCCAAGGGGACTACTGAGTGCTAGGCTGTACTTCATCAGGATTTTCCTGTAAAGCTACATTCAGGAGTGATCAGCTAACCGAAATTTTATACTGACACTTAAAAAAAACTTTACTAAAGTAGAACAGTGGACTTGGTAATCCATGTTTAGCTCAAGAATGCCTATTGTTTTCTGGTGAATCATACATTTCTGAGAAAATAACCTTACCTGTTTATAATACCTTTATGCTTTTACACAGACTTTAGAGGAATTGTAAATTGTAAAATCAATGCAGGGAAGGCTAGACAACATTCCAAAACATCCATTAGGGTCAGTGAGACTTGGGCTATTTTGCTGTTACTAGATACAATAAAAAGCTGCTGTCCAGCAAGAAGCCAACTGTACATCATCAAAGCAGAGATAATAGATGCTGGTAGAAAGGTACCTCATTGTATGCTTCATTTTATATATAGCATTCACTAATCTAAATACTTTCTATTTTTTAAGATAATTTTTTTCTTATCTGCACCAATACCTAGAGGTTTTTGCCTACATTCACTCATCGATCCATTCATCTGTTAAGCATCTGTGTTTTTGGAAAATGCAATTACGTAAGTGTCCTTTCTATTTCTAAATGTAGAATTCCTTCTGCAAAGTATGTTGGTCACCCGGATCCTATTTTAAAGATTTATTTTAGATATACTAGACTTTTCTAACATAAAAATTACTATTAGTTAATGAGAGCTGACCTATTGATGCTCGTGTTATGGTATACATGGGCAGGCGAATATAAGGTGGTTTGTGGGACTGACTGTTATGTTACTTAAAAACCTGAGTATGTGTGGACAGTAACATACTTATTAGTACATTTTCCAAGATTTGTAAGACAAGTTTGTCCACTTCTCTCAAAGGATGAAATGTGAATCTATATTCTTTATTGGATTACTATGGTGAGAACACTGGGACAGGGTAAATCTGGACTGCTTAGTGCTATATTTTCACTTGTTTATTGTTTTTAGTAGAATATTACATTTCTATATAAGACAGCATGTGTTACATTGAGAGGAATTTTGAGAGATTCATTTGAATGTTTTAGACAAATATTAATATAAGAATGTAAAGGTGTATTTTGTTTTATTGTCTAAATTATGCTTGCTTTAGTGTTAATTTTCCATTCCAAGTAACTGACACAAGTCAAAGCTCATATAAAAATGTATCTATTCAGAGGCTGAGTTAAGCGTGGGAATTCATGTTTTTCCTCAACTAGTGAAATCTCCCATGTCTCTAACAGGCATTTATAAAGAGATATATGTATCAGACCTGCATGCCAAAGATAACAGTTAACACTTTTTCTCTTAGTTTAAATATGCATTACCATTAAAAATATAATGGGAAAAAAAAGCAGTGATTTACAAACTGTAGTGCTGATTACATTAGAGTAATGATAAGGGATTTATTCAGCACTGCTGCAGCTGTTTCCTGACATTTCTGCAAGAAGAGCAGGACCCAAACAATACACAGTATTACTATTTTTACCATCAGCGCTGACAATGAGAGATAGCCAGTCCCTCATCCTATGCATGAACAGGCAGAATGCACACACCATATAGTGAGATGAGCACCCCCACCATATATATATATATATATATATATATATATACATATATATATATATATATATATATATATATATATATACATATATATATATATATATATATATATATATATATATAGTTCTCACTGTGTGCTTATAAAATGCTAAACACAGTAGAAGCTGTGCTAGCAGCCAGGATCAATCCAGCAGACACACTCAACTTACTTACTCTTTGTGAATTAGATTAGTGGCAACCTTTTGGAAGAGAAGGTAAGGTAGTATTTATTCTATTAAGGGAATATTAGCCAGGGCATCTGAAAATACCCCTACTCTTTCTAATAAGTGCTATGGAATCCTTTACATCCACTTGAGCTACTATTAAATAAAGCTGAGGCAACCTTGAACTAACATTATACAATGGAGGAAGGCACAGTCAGGAGCGGAGCACTCTTCTTAATGCTGAAATACAATATCAGCAACCCAACTACCTAGTATAGGAATAGATCCCACAGGTTTGAATGCTAAAGGGAAGTGAACTACTTGTTGAGGTATTGGCATTATACGTTAAATATACATAGCTAACCTTCCTGTAAAATTACGGCACAGATGACTGTTGTATTGGTTGTGCCCTAGCAGACGTTACCTTGCTTCAATATAACCACATTTGGCAGTACAGAGAGTACACAGATGGGGATGTGCAGTGGATGTGATGCTCAAGGACTTGATAATGGGGAGATATGCCTTCTGGTTGCATTGTGGGAAGGTTGTCTACACGTTTTCATTCAAGGATGATATCTGCATGGACTGAGGGATGGAGTGATGGAGGGACTTTAGTACTGAAGGTGCAAATGAGGTGGAGGAAATTGTCACACCTCTGTCCTGTCGGAGCTTTTTGGGTCTATGGGTCTGCTTGGTGCACGTTGATCTGTTGTGGGATCTTTCTTCTTGGTACATGTAGGAATATAATGGGAATGAATGTTAAGACAGCAGATTTGATTCGGTAATGTGAGATTTAGACAGCATTTGGTGGCAAATCAATTCTCTGCATGACATTATTACTATGGACACTTTGCATGGTTGAGCAGTTGCAGAGAGGGCTGGGTAGCATTTCTTTACAGTGCATATGTGCCTTGCATGTAGATCTGTTGTGAGCTCTCTCCTTAGCACATGTAAGAATAAGAAATGTAATGACTAAAACTACAGAGATGACTTTGTGTTATGGTTTCAGACAGCTATTAATGATAAATTAATTCTGTTCATAACATTGTTTAGAATAAGCACTTTACATAATTGAGCAGTTTCAAAGAAGGCTGGGCAGCATATTTGTACAGTGAATATCTACCACATACACTAAGATATTCATCTTCAAATTAGATAAAGCTATTTATAGTTTTAATAATAATTCTACCCAATTGAAGTGTATGTTTATCTCCTTGAATAATGTGTTCTGATGTTTTGAGGCATTGTAAATTCTTATTGACTGTGGCAGATTTAATTATAACTGTGATATAAAGGTCTTATAAAATAACACATCACACAGAAGCAAAAATATTTCATTTATCTGTAATAATTTTATATCTCTAACATCTATCAGGTTACACCTACCAGAAAACATATTGTAGTAGATCAATTGACAATGCTTCAATACATCACAATATATTTACGTTTTTTTCTCTCTCTCCATCTTCTATATCACATACATATATATATATATATATATATATATATATATTTGAGAAAGGAAACAAAACGTGATTAATGAATGTATATTTGATAACTTACAATACTTCTGTCATCATAATAGATGTAAGAAATTTGTTTCTGACTGTATATATCCTTGTTTGAAGAAAATTATTAATACAAAATAGCTTAATAACTATTGATAGATATTGCTATCATATTATACTATGTTAAATGTGGTTAAATAGTTTGTGTCTTTCGGCTTTTCCCGGTTAGCGGTCACCACAGTGGAACTCCGGTACGCTAATGATTGGTAGTTGATTTTTACATGCCGAGTTACCAGCCCTGACGCACAACCTTCAACAAAGGTACGCCCATTCATGCATGTCTCCATGCAGAAGATGCTCTAGCTGAGAATCGAACCGGACAGCGTCTTACTGTGAGGCGAAATAGATAGTTTTATACTATCCTTATGATACTTTATATTAGAGACTAGCTAATACTTTTTCTATGTTTTATACATACACAATAATTTACATTGTATTTCATTTTCGTAATTAACATATATCAGATGAAATATATCTAGTTAAATTTTAATAGATTTACATTAAAATAATCACTAGTTTTATATCTAATCACTATTACTTAATACATATTACTGGTGGTAGCTCTGTTCTGTTGCTACTGGTTAAGGGTTCGATCTCAGTGGCAAATGTCATTGAGACAGGGAGTTTATAACTCCAGGTGGGGAGCTATACTGTGTTTTTATAATCTGTATTATATGTTCATTGTTAAAAAACAGTTTCTTTTGACATCTTTTGAAATCCATTTTAATCTATCCAAATACAATTATAAGTTACAATGCTTATGATATATGTGTTTCCCACTATGAATCAATGTATAATACTTGCAGAATGAACAAGTTTATGGTTGGAAGGAGATTCTGAAATTGCACATATTGTATTGATATGTTATTAATTGATCACATACTCATACCTATATAACATGACTATATTAAAAGGCATATCGATTAATATAAATGGTCTAAATAACCCCATCAAAAGAGGTAGTTTGTTTAAATATCTAGCCCTACATAAACCAAACTTATTTTTTTACAGGAAACTCATTTAATAGGAGATAATATTAAGTTCTTGAACACAAATAAATATACAATCATCGCAAGCTCAGTATATACAAAAAAGAAAGGGGGGTTGCAATTTTATGGGACAAATCACTTCCTTTATCAAGAATAATTAAAACATATCAAGATAACAAAGGATTGCTATGTTTAGCTAATAGTGAAATAAATAAAAAAAATATATACAATAATAAATAATTACTGGTTACCAGGAATAGGTACTAATACTATCAAACAACTTTTATCTCAAATAATATCTCAGTCTGAGGGAAATATTATCATGGCAGGGGACTTTAATTGTATTCTAGATTTAAAAGACACAACCACTTTAGCAAATAGAAAAATTACCCCTCAAGCAAAACAATTAATAAAATTTATAGACTCCTACCTGACTTCACTGATCATAGCTCTCTAAAATACACCTTCTATGCCAATAGACACAAATCATATTCCAGAATTGATAGAATACTATTCTCCACACAAATTATAAATGGTTTAAATAACAGCAAAATCATTTCTTGTCCAAACTCCAATCATAATTTCATTATATTTGAATTAAATATCAACAACATCCCTAATGCACAAATAAAAAGAATACCTGCATATCTTATCCAACTTAAAGATTTTCAGTCATTTTTAAAAGAAGAAATACAACATTTTATAGATATAAATTCAGCATCTAATACTCATGACATATATGTTTGGGATGCACTAAAAGCTTACCTATATGGACAAATTAACAAATGGTATTACAATAAAAGGAAAACATGGGATAAATATATGGAAACATTACAGAACAAGCTTGATTTATTGCATCTCAAAAATAGAGACAATCTCTCTTCTAAAAACATTAGAGAGGAAATAAGCAAATTAATTGAAGAATATAGAAACATACTACATCATAAGACAATGATTACATTAGAAAAATATAAATTCCTTGCTTATTCACTAAACCTTAAACATTTAACTAATCTCAAAAATAAAATTAAAAGAATGAATAAACATAAGCATATCAAAGAAATATATTCCCTTCAGAAAAAGAAATAAGTATACAGTATACAAGATATAACAAAAGAATTTAGAAGTCACTTTCATACAATTAATCAAGATACACATAATAGAGAAAGTAAAGACAACAATAAGCATTTTATTAATAAAAATATTCATAATAAACTTAATAAACAACAAATAGAACTTATTCATAAACAAATTACCCTAGCCGACATACAAACTCAAATCAATAAGCTCAAGCAAAATAAGGCACCTGGAAATTATGGTATCATACCAGAAATATACAAAGTTATACCCAAATCAGCTATGTCATTACTCCATAAAGTATATAGTACAGCTCAAAACAACTTCATAATACCTGCCTCATAGAAATATACATTAATTTCACCCATCTTAAAACATAACAAGGACCCTAAATATTGTTCCTCTTACAGACCTATTTCTTTATTAAATACTGACTACAAGATGTTTATGAACATATTCACTGAAAGACTAAAAAAGTTTTTACCCCAATTAATAGATGAGGATCGGACAGGTTTTGTAATCAATAGAAACACTTATGATAATATAAAACGAACATTAGCCCTTATTGACTTCTCACAAAAGAAAAAAAAAGAACCTAACTTTAATTAGTTTGGACATAAATGTCGCTTTTGACTCAATTAATTGAGATTACTTGTTCACATTATTAGAGTGTTTAAATTTTTCATACAATTTTATTAATCTACTAAAACACCTATATGATGGTACTTCTGCATATATCAAATTAGGTTCATATACTTCAAATAAAATTCCTATCATAAAAGGTACCAAGCAAGGTTGCCCACTATCTCCATTGTTGTTTACAATGATAATGGAACCGTGGGCTGATGATATTAGGAATAATAATAAAATAGAGGGTTTAGAGCTTGAAAATGATATAACAGCCAAAATTCAATTATTTGCAGATGATGTTCTCATCTCTACATAAGGAAATGATTCTTCAATATCAGCCCTATTTGATTCGATTAAGATTTTTCAAAAGTTGTCTGGGCTGTCTTTTAATGACAACAAAACTAAAATTCTACCCATACACTCAAATACAAATAACAAATCTAACTATAACTCTCAGCAGTTAACTAGTACAGATCAAATTACTTATTTAGGAATAATTCTAGCTAAAAACATCAAAACAATAATACAATTAAACTATAATAAGTGTTTTGAAAATATTCAAAATCTATTTTTAAAATGGAATACAATAACATACCACAGAAGAAAGATTAACTATTATTAAAATGATTATTCAACAAAAAATATATATTATACAATCCATTTAAATACCCCCCCTCAAAAAATTATTAATAAGTTAGATACTTTAATATTAAAATTCTTTTGGTACGGGAAAAACACAAGAATATCAATTAATCAACATCAAAACAGTTGGAACAATGGTGGGATAGCATTCCCAGATCTAAACCTTTACTCTAGTTCCTCAATAATCAAAACAATTACTCAACTTTTAGATACTACATACTCAGCTAAGTGGAAACTGCTATGGGTTTCATCAGCTATACAGCTAATTTCCAGACCATCTACACACAAATTAGAAATAATAAGTAACCCCTTTTTATGGATCCTAAAAGATTATTTTACTATACACATAAATCTCAATCATACTACTAGCAATATTCATAATATTATAACAAATTTTAAAAATGTTATATATAAACACCCCAGCTACAAAGAATGCTTCTTTTTCTTATTCCCAATAGCTTTCACACAAGAATATTTTATAACTTCAGACATAAATAAAATTACCATATTTAAACATAATGATCTTAAGTTTTGGTTCCAACTAGCATCAGGATATAAAACCAAATCAGTTGAATACATAATACAGGAATATCAAATAGACAATACAATGTGGCTAGATATACAAACACTTTTAATAACTCTAGCTAATAAATTAGAATTGATCTCATCAATTACTAAACATGAATCCAGTATTCTGCTATACCATTTTCAATCAATCTTACTTCATAAACATACATATTCTGGCAAACTTTATTTTATTTATAGAACTATAAGGGAAGAAACTTTCAGCTGTCCACAGAACTTCTGGAACTATTTTTACTCTATCAATAATTATCTCCCTACCAATTTAGACAAAGCAAACATATTACAATCAGCAGGGAAATCTACTTTATCTTTGAATTGGAAATTATATTAGTGGTGATATATAAACAGATCATTCTACACTCCTCAATTAATGGATAAAATAAACAAAAAACAAAACATTTGTAATAAATGTAAATCAAATATAGACATAAACTGGGCACATATGTTTTACGAATGCCATACTTTAAATACTTTCTGGGGGAAAATAAATAATTTACTACAGGCACTTTATTCAGACAATTTCACATGAAATAAATCTCTGGTGATATTTAATACTCCTGTTCCACAATGTGTCAGAAAAATAAAGTATCCATTATTATGGGCAATACTGGCTGTAGCCAGAAAGACCATAACAAAAAATTGGATTTCTGAATCTCCTCCTTCCTTTTCTGAGTTCATGAATCTGTTAAATGTTGCATGCCAACTGCAATTAAAAACTATAAACTCAAGGACAACCAAAAAAAAAAACATACAATCTTCAATTGTGGGTTAATTTGCAAAACTTGTTGAAGAAGAATGAATCTCTATAGCAAATTACATTAGTTTGTTTCTTTCATAATGACAATATGCATTATAATCAGATATCAATAACACATTGTAAATATATTAATGGATGTCTATGTAAATACTTTAGTTGGTTCATTTCTATTAGTTTGGTTTATATAAAAAATGTAATCTATATAATGCAATTTATATATGTTAAAGTTTTCAGGTTACAGTTTTTACTATGATTTTATATGATTGTTTACAATTTTTGAATGTATTAAAATCAATAAAATTGTTTTGAAAAAAAAAAGAATTTCTTTTCCTGGAGGATCAAAGTCACTTTTTGATGTACACGGTATAAGGAGGAAATACAAAAGTTAGTTCAACAAAAAGTGAGACATTGTGCTTTTCATTCTTCTGATAATAAAGCTCATTGACAAACTTTACCAGTGAAACACTTCCAATGTTCCAAAGGAAAATGCTTGAGAGAAAGAGAAAAGCACAGGAGTAAATTAAAAGATTAGGAATACCTAGGAACTGAACCAGTGTCTGGAAATGGGAGATGCAGATGAACAGAAAGAAGACCAGAGATTAGTGAATAAATGTGAGATGGCAAAGCATCAACTGCATTTGTGAAATATGGCTGTACAAGAAAAATTGGAAAGAATGGACTTTCTGTTGACTCTGTTAAACATGTGGGGGACTGAAGGGCTTTTGCCCCACTTCATCTCATTAAAGTTTGGAAGGACAATAAAGGAAAGGGAGAAGGAAAGAAAAGGGTAACTACAAGTAAAACAATTTCTGTTCTTAGTATTTCTACAAAATGTTCAGATATAAATTACATGTTATACAGTGAAGTATTTTCAAATGTTGTACGTGATAGATACACTAAAATAAACAAATGCTTTTTTAGTGTTAAAAATGTAGGCATTACAATTCAAAAAGAAAAAAAAAACAATGCTGGAAAAAAGCATGTTTAAGTTAATAGGCTGCAATTTTGGATTGTAGAGGTGGGGGATGGGGTTAAAAGCACAGAGATCATAATATATAGGTTCATAGCTGTGTACTAGGCAAATGGCTCTGGAGCCTTTACAAGCCTAGCCCATAGAAGTTCCCTGGTATCGTGCCGCCTGACATTAGTTACCAGTGCCTCTATAAAGTACAGTCACTGGAGTCATCTTCGGGGTGAACTTTCTATTATCCATCCACTCATCAAGATTTCTCTTGAAGAGGGACAGTGAGGTGCTCTGCTTGACATGTATGGGAAGTCTATTCCAGAGCATGGGTAGTCTCTGGGTGAGGAACTCATCCCTCCAGCATGTTCTCTCGATTGTGGTAATGAGGTTGAGGTCTCTGGAGCATGAGGTGTGGAAGGATTGGGATTTCTTTAGATTTAGCATTTCTAACAGAGCTGGGTCAGACATGGCTTTGTAAGTCAAGTAAAGATCGCCTCTAAGTAGGCGATATGAGACAGAGAATAGCTAGAGTCTTTTGAGTCTGTCCATGTAGGACATATGTTTAATACCTAATATCCTCTTTGTGAGGTACTTTTGTGGCCTCTCCAATTGTTGCAGGTGTCTAGTGAGGTACATGCCAAATGGGTCATTATACTCAATGATTGGTCTAATGAGGGAAGAGCAGAGAGAGAGAGAGAGCGAGAGAGAGACGATGACCTCTTTCTTCCTGGATGCAAAACCCTTGGTAATATGATGTGCCACATAGAAAGACTTTCTGACCACAGTGGCAATGTGGTAGTTGAAGGAGAGGTTGCTGTCACCCTGCATCTCCAGATCTCTTATAAAGCCTTCATTGTTCAGTGGGCCCCCATCAATGTGGTAATTAGTGGGAGTGGAGTTTTTACCAAAGGGGATGATGACACATTTTTTGGCATTAAGCTTAAGGCCATGGTTTCGGCACCAGTCATTGGTCTCAGTGAGGCATTTTGCTGTAGGATGTCTGCATCACTTGGGGAGTTAATAATGGCTCCCAGCTTGCAGTCGTCTGAAAACTTGGTCAGCCAGAGTCCCTTTGTGTTGGCCTAGACCTCTGAGAAGTAGCTACTGAACAGGAGAGGACCCAGGACTGATCCCTGTGGGACTCCACTTGTGACTGCTCAGCAGTCTGACTTAAGAGTCTACTACTTTCACACTGTGTGTTCTATCTGTGAGCCAATTTGCAACCCACCTAATGATATAGGGGTTGATGCCTAGTTTGGTGAGTTTATCAATAATTCCTGAGTGAGGAATGGTATCAAAGCCTTGGCCAGATCGAGGTAGGCTGTATGCACTGCCTTACCTTCATCCACAGACCTAGTGACTGACTCAAAGAAGTCAACCAAGTTGAGCAGGCATGATCTCTCTTTCACAAAGCCAAATTGCATGGGGTCTAGAGTTTGGAGATTTACTATATCTTTGTTAATCAGGTCCATGATGATGTGCGCCATAGCTTTACATATCAGACTTATTAGGTTAACGGGGCAATAATTCCCAGGGTCTGTAGTTGCTCCCTCTTTATGGAGAGGGATGACTGTAGCAGTGTGCCATTCAGTAGGGACAAAGCCTGAGGTGAGGCTGTGACTGAACAGGGCACACAGATGTGGTGCTAGTTCACTTTGTAGTTTATGTAAAACACAGCCAGGGATATTATCGGGTCCCATGGAAGCTGTACTCTTGGCCTTGGACAATGCAGCTTTAACCGGTGCTGCAGTAATGCTGGGTGCCTGGCATTCTTCTGGTATTGTGATTGGTCCTTGGGGGGGGAGGGGTAAAGTTGGCATTGAATCTGTCGGGCAGTATTTTGGCAATATCTGTTGGCTCAGTATATAAGGTACCATTGCATAGTAACTCAGAACAAATCTGGGTATTCCATGTTTGTACAGTGTATTGGTGTATGATTCAGCAGTCATGCAGCTATTTTCCATTGCCATGGGTGCCGTGAAGTTAGCCACCTCTGTTTTTAGGATCCCAAAGTCAGCTTTGGAGAAGTTTTTAAGGTGGTTACCTTTGCAGGGGGTATGGGTAAAATGTGGATTTCCATGGTGATTAATTTATGGCCAGATCTGACCAGGGAGGGATTGACTACTGGTGTAGAGCAATGGTCACCCATGTTAGTAATAACCAGGTCAAGGATGTTGCTTCCTCTAGTTGGGGTCAGAATGAGCTGGTCCAGGGCATTGGAATTGATGAATTCCAGGAAGCGTTGGGCAAGTGTATTGGTGCTTGAGTAGTTCTCCCAGTTGACGGAGGGGTAGTTGAAGTCTCCTAATATGACAGTGTTGCGTTGGACCTTGATAGATTCCAGGGTGCTTAAGAACGTGGATTGAGAGTCTAGGGACATGGATGGGGACTATAGCAGGCTATGACTTGGATCGCCATCTTACCCAATGTTAGTTGTACCTGAAGTATCTCAGATGCATTATGCTGGGCTACTAGTCTGGAGGTGTGCATATCCTTTATGAATATGAAGATACCACCGCCTTTGTAGCTATGGTCCATCTTTCAGGGCTGAAAGGTGTGGAATGAGTTATAGCCTCGTAGCTCAGGGGTGCTTTCTGCCACTTAAAGCCAGGTCTCCTTTACAGCACAAATGTCAATGTTCTCCATTTTGAGGAGTGCTTCGAGCAGGTGCATCTTGAGATTTAGACTTCTAGCGTTGAGCAGCATGACCCTCAGATTCCATTTATTTACAGCTGTTACGGTGGTAATTTAGTATTTGGAACACCACCTAAAAAAGGCACTATAGGGGTGCTAAGAGCCTTAGCCAGTACCCAGAAAGCCAAGAAAGCCAGGAGTGACAGATGCAGGCCATCTCTGGCAAAGCATCGAAGTCTGTCAATCATGTCGTCCCAGGCAAACAGATACTGGATCCCCTTAGAATGACACCAGAAACTTAGCCAATTGTTGAGGTCAGTCATTTTTGGTTTGCACTGTGGTATCATTCTGGATGACGGTAGGATACTGCTCAGAGCTAGGGTCATACCTGCCTGGGCCACATCATTTGAGAGCTCCACCATGTCTCTTTTCATGTAGTCCAGGGAGGTGCATCTCAGGTCATTCACACCCACATGGACAATGACAGAGTCATACTTGTACTTGTTGTGGAGTGACCTGAATGCATGTGTTATGTGTCGGATTCTGGCACCTGATAGACAGCTGACTGTTACCTTCTCCTTATTCAACCTAGTGAGTGGGACATCTGTGACCCTCACTATTGACTCACCTATGATTAGTGTATTGGGCAAGGTGTTTAGCCTTAGGGGCTTAGGTTGAAGGGCACACTGTGGAGGTGGGCTATGTGAGAATTGAACGGGAGAACCTTTTGCTGTGAGGTGACAACGCTAACCGCTGCACCACTGCAGCCTAGGGTCATAACTACTAAGTACTGGAGCTATTTCCATGAAGAACAACTAGTGCTGATGGCACTTAGGTGTGCTACAATCATTGCTACAAAAGCCTTTTGAAGTGCAAAGCGATTAAGCTATTTGAAGTGCAAGAGAGAAAGAACTAGCAAGATTCAAGGGAAAAACTGAAGAGCCGACTTTCTGGCACCAGTAATAGTTTACCTCAGCTAGGCGGAGCTTAAACAAGCATAAACCCATGCAAACGTGGGCTTTTAAACCAGAAAGTTGAAAGGGATGGAAAAACTGCCCAAACGGCCAATAGACTACAATTTCTGGGCCAGAAACCCCTCCTCTTGTGGACGATAGGCTAACTAGTGTTTACCACTCCCACTGATAAGCTAGAAGGCTTCCCTCCAACATGGAAAGGTTTGGGGGGCTCAGAAGCTTACAAACAGTCCTGGATAGAGCAAATCTGTATCTGGACTAGACTAGTTACAGGAAAGGTGGGAAACAAGCTTAGAACTTTTTTTTGTTTTGTTTTTTTTACAGAAAAGTAGTTAAAACAGCAAACAAAAACAATTCAAATGCAGTGCAAGCTAGCACACTTGAGTGTGTAGTAATATTAAAGCAAATACAGTTTAAATAAATGCAATTAAATTTAAAAAATGACTAAAAACAAGTGCAGAAAGCAGTAAGTTAGGAAAAAATCAAAATGGAGGCATTTAGGGTATCTCTTTCCCCTACCTGATGCTCTTACAGTCTGCAGCACACCAAAATTAGATCCACTGAGCTTAAACTAGCGCAAACCCATGCAAATGTGAGTTTCAGAAAGTTGAAAGGGATGGAAAAAATGCCCAAACGACCAATAAACTATCATTTCTGGGCCAGAAACCACTCCTCCTGTGGTAGATAGGCTACCTAGTGCTTACCACTCCCACTGATAAGTTAGAAGGCTTCCCTCCAACACAGAAAGGCTTAGGGGGCTCAGAAGCTTACAAATAGTCCTGGATACAGCAAATCTGTATCTGGACTAGACCAGTCACAGGAAAGATGGGAAACAAGTGCAAACACAGGCTTTTAAACCAGAAAGTTGAAAGGGATGGAAAACTGCCCAAACGACTAAAGAGCTGAAATGTTTTCTCTTACTTCTGCATAGGTGAATGTCTGGATTAGGACCTTTGGCTTAATCTAAGTTTTAGTGGAAACAAGAAAATACTAGAACACTGAATGTAATGAAAAGTTTTCTTTATCAATTAACAGTTCAGCATGACTTTAGAAGACTGCAACTGAGGACTACATTTTTTCTTATGTTTCCACAGAAACAGGTTGATTACAGGGGAATGAAAAGCCAGAATAATAGTTTCTCTGAGACTAAAAGGTAATGTTTTCTGAAAGCATGCACGTTATTTTTTTTTACATCTGGGAGAATAATAAAGATAAATAAAAAAGACACCAATTAGTGTAAGTAAGAGCATAGGCAGTAATGTTTCTTAGCATGGATAACCTTAACTTTAGGGCTTTATGTGCATTTAGAAAATTTGGTACAATTGTTCCTTTTAGGAGGCTTATTCTTTATTATTTGAAGATGTACACAGCTTTGCGTGGTTGTATTAAGATAGTAGGTTATGGGTCTCTGTTCTGTGGGGGGTTTAATGGGGGGGTTATTAAAATAAAAAATCTTGTAAAATGTGACATAGGTTCAAATGGAGAGGGTAAAAAACAACTGTATAAAAGATAAACCTGCCAAACATTAGTGGGTGCATATATCACAAAAGTTGGAAAGAGTCATCTAAAAAAGTTGTCATATATAATAGGTGGGAACAATAACCTCTTATAATGGTAACTTTTTCCATATTATTTTGGAATGTGAATGGTCTCACAGGTATAGACAAAAAAGGTGAGTATTGAATTATACTAAGAAATACAGAGTATAAACAGCAATGCTATAGGAGATACATTTGGAATGAACTGAACATGTGAATTTAATAAAGAAAGGATTTCAGGATGGATATTCAGCAGAGTATCATGGACAAAGGAAAAGAAGAGTACATACATACATATATATATATATATATATATATATATATATATATATATATATATATATATAGAAAGGATTCTGTTATGGCAGCTAAGGCTATGTGGGAAAGAAACAAAAAAATAATACAAAAACAAAGAAACTGGAAGCTGTTGTTTATGGATATGGATAATAAGATATAAGCAGTGAAAATGTGTTTAGTCCCTTTAGTTTAATTCACAGGTCAGGCATATTTTAGTAAAGGGACCACTACAAGGAAGTTCAGTCTTGGACTCTACAAACACAAATCCGTTTTGTACATTATGTCTTGAAGTTGTGAGGATCCCAACTGTGGTCTTCACAGTTTCAATGGAGACCCATACAGAAAAAAGCCTCCTTTTATTTTTTTTTTCAGTGTATGTTTCTGGCTTTCTGTTGAAATTTTACATTTTTCTAACCTTTAACCTTCTCTTACTTTGGCTGAGTCACTGTCCTGTCCCCATTCCTTTATTTACTCACTTCCTGTGTCATCACTCTCATGCACTCCCTACCTTTATCATTATCAGAGTCTTCACAATTTGTACTTTCTCCACCCTTCCTTTCTTCCTTCCTACTTCAGGTCATATTCCATCCTCCATTTTATTGTGCTCCCCTTAAAGTGTACTGACTGCCGACCTGCATTTCTTTTGTTGTGATGTTATACCAAATACATTCAAGCAACCGGCTTATATACATTCTGTAAAACTGTTACCTCATTCTATAGCGATCCTATATACGCATTCCTCTGCCACTGGGCAATTCTTTCATATTTTCATTTTTCTTGGATTTTACAAAGCAGAACAACAAGTTTACTACTGATATATTCACTATTCTTTGTCTATAGCAGTGTCACACCTTTAAATCTGTATTCGCTGTTTGACATGCATATGATACTGCCACTCTTGTTTTAGCATGGATCAAAGTCTAGCTGTTACTAAGGCATAGCCAGATAAAGCACCGACTATGTTTCAGACTACTTGGGAAAGAATGACCAAATATTGCTCACTCATCCTGATGTAAAGAAGTTGCCCTGGCCTTCAGTATTAGTGACGCCTGCTGGAAGTGAAGTGAAAAACACCAAAATCATAGAAACAAGATGCGTGCTTGATTCGACAAGCAGGGCTCCTTGCAAATGTAGCCAGCATTCAACACATACTTTAAGTCACAAAGAAGATACATGTTAGGAATGCAAAAAAAATAAAAAATCCCAGCAAGTGCTGAGGATAGTACTCAGAAAAAGGAACTGACAGACCTTTCCTGCTGGCCAAGTTGAGGACTACAAAGTGGCATCCTTATTAGGAGCAGTCCAAGTCTGAGAAAGTCAAATGGACACAGCCCTGAAGTGTTATGAAAGTACAGCTGTGTAACATCTTACCGCACCAGCAGAAGTCCTTCTCTTCACTGTTGCAGTATTTGGTACAGGACGGATGTCCCGCCCTGGACAGCCTATCGCTCAGCCAGAATAAATAAGCTTAAAAGAGATCTTGTTTGCACCATACATCATATTTATGTTTCCTGCACAGAATGTAAGGCATAAAAGGGATGTACGGATGTAACTACCTAGAACTGAATTGCCCAAGAAGGGAACAGTCATTATAGAACAAAGGAGTCCATGCACATCCAGAAGGAAAAAATACAGAACAAACAAGAAGGGGTTAGATGGAGGGAGCGAATGCTTTGATAGTAAAGACAAGGACATCTACTGCTATGGTAAGATTTTACACAACTGTACTACATCCTTCTATGTCACTGTTGCAGTATTCGGAACAGAAGGAAGAGTAAAAATGCTCGAAGAAAAGAATGGGAGGTGGAAGACTGAGAACAACCCTCAACGAACCCACATAAAATGGTTTCATCAAAACCTGCTCTGGTCCTAGAAACCATATCCAACTTATAATGCTTAGTAAAGGTATGCACTGAAGACCAAGTAGCAGCTTCAAGGATGGAATTGGTGTCCAACCCCTTGAAGAAGCCACCAGAAGAGAAAACAGCCCTAGTGGGATGAGCTTTAACAGGAGCAGAGAGAGATTTGCCATAAAAAGAATAACAAAAGGAAATGGCCTTAGATATCTACGAGGCGATGGTTTGCTTAGAAACAGCCAAACCCAAAGACCTGGAATGGAAGGAAACAAAAAGCTGATCAGATTTACAGTCCTAATGTTACCCAGATAGCACCTGAGCTTTCTATGCAAATCCAAAGTATGCAGGACCCTCTCAGTAGCAGATTGAGGAGAAGGGAAAAGGAATGGCACTGTACTGACTAATTAAAGGACAACTCATTAACTACCTTGGACATAAAAGAAGGATTACTACAAAGGGACACCCTGTCCCTGTGAAAAAACAAAAAAGGAGAACTGGCCATAAGGGTCTGGAGCTCAGAACCCATCTGAGAAGACATAAGAGCCAGCAACAAAATGGTCTTCCAGGTACAACATTGCAAAGAAGCAGAATCTGCAGCCTCAAAAAGAGCCTGAGTCAATTTTTCCAAAACAAAATTAAGATCTCAGTTAAGAGGAACAGACTTTCTTGGAGGCCTGATATGTAGGGCGCCTTTAAGAAATTGCTTCACCTCAAAATGAGAAGTTGAAGGAGGATTCAAGGATAGACAAGCAGAACTGGCTGACAAATGGGCCTTCACAGAAGAACAAGCCAAGCCAGACTGGAGCAACTCACACAAATAAGAGAGAACCAGAGGGACCCCCACTAAAAAGGGTCCTGGTTACAAGCATGGCACCAGACTGAAAATCTCTTCCATTTAGACAAATAAGATTTTCTGGTTGAGGGTTTCCTTGTCTCCTGTAAAACACTGAGCACATTCTCAGAAAAGAGGTGCCTGAAAGGGATCAACCCCTGCCACCACAATGTCAGTTGTAGAATGGACAAGTGAAGATGGATGACAGACCCTTTTGTCCTGTGTGAGGAGATTCATCTGGTGAGGTAAAATTGTGATGATGCCCCTAGCCAAATTCATTAAGAGGGAGAATCGGTGCTGTCTTGCTCAAAAGGGAGTCACTGGCAAGATTTTGGGGGGGGGGTCCAGCTGAATCTTCTGAGGGGAAAGCATAAAGGAAACCTCCCCTTCCAAGGAAAGGGAAGGGCATCCATCTTCCAGGCCAGATGGCATGGCACTCTGGAACAGAAGAGAGGAAGCTCCTGTTCGCAGGGAAGCCAAAAAGATCCACCTGAGGATTACTCCATTGGTGGACAATATCCACAAACAGGTCTGTGTGAAGCATAAATTTGTGAGTCTGTGTTTTGGACCTAATCAGACAGTCTGCCACAAGATTGTGCTCTGAAGGAATGTATACTGACAGAAAAGTTAACTGATAACTGAGAGCCACATCCCAAACCTGAAGCGCCATCTTGCAGAGGAGGTAAGATTCTGTGACTCCCCTGATTGATGACATGCCACATCACTGTAGTGTTGTTTGTGTACTCCTTCAAGGCCTGGAGAGAACATGGGGTGAAAATCCTGAAGAGCCAGTATCAGAGTCCTCATTTCTTTGATATTGATATAGTCTGACTTTTGATGGGAGGACAAAGACCCTGAACATTCAGGTGACCAGGAGATGCCACTCACCTCATGTCCAAGTCATTGGTGAACAGTAGCTGAGAAGGGTCTGAAGGCTGAAAGGGCCAGCCTGGGTTGAGAGCAAACTGTTGAATCCACCATTTGAATTCTTTCTTGAGACAGGGAAGGAGAGGTACACTGAAATTCAGTGGGTAACGATGCTGCAGCCAAACTGACTTGAAGTACCACTGAAGCTTCCAAATATGCAGTCTGGCAAGAGGAAGCACTGGAAAAGAAGAGGCCATGAATCCTAGGCCCTGAAGAAACTCCCTGGCTGGCATGGCAGTCAGAGGAAGAACAGACTGAAAGAAGGCTGTCAAAGACAATACCTTTGGAGGCGGAAGAGAGAGCAACATTGGCACCATTTGAATCCTGCATCCCAGAAACACATGATCCTGAGAGGGAGTCATGATGGACTTTTCAAAGTTGATAGTAAACCTCAGACTTTGAAAAGAGATGCTGTGAAGAGTAAATATCCGAAAAGAAGGGATCTCAAGAAAGGTGATGAGCTGAGAGAGATCCAAAATAGTTCTCCAAGTGCTCTCCTTTCAAGGAACCAGGAACATCCTGGAATAAAAAACCCTTCCCATGTGGGAAGAGGGAACAGGTTGAATGGTCCCTTGGTTCAACAGGGACCCTAGAACCTCTGAGAAATGAGGATGTTTCTCTGGAGGAGGTTGAGGAATCCCAGAAAAAGGAGGCAGAGATTTCCATACCATGAAGTAATCCTAATGAACAAAAGAAATAATTCAAGAGTTTGAAGTGATGAGATGCCAATTTGGAAGACAAATGGAGAGCTGAAGGGACAAAGGAGCCTGGTCTAAAGGCAGGGGGATCGAATTGTCAAAGAGAAACAGGCTCATCAAATAAAGGAGGTTTCCGGGTCACAGAAATCTTTGAAGTCTTACCACAGGCGGCCTGCCTCCCACCCTTCCTGCCTTTAGAAACCTGGTGGGGTTGCCTGCAAACAAAAGCAGACCTAGAAGGATAATTCCTCTGGAACTTAGGGATAGGAGAGACAAAAATATGTTTAAGGTCTTGCAAGACTTTGCCTTTCTCTTGAAAAGATTTAAACATGTCAGCAGTAGCTGACAAATGAGCATCCAACAACTTGGCCTTAATGTCCTCAGGAAGAGACTGAAGATGAAGCCAAGAATAACACCTTATGATGGTACCAAAGGCTGCAGCCATAGAAGAGGCATCAGCAGCATCATAGCTACACCGAATGGATTGGCGAGCCACTTGAGAAGCAGAACCTTAAAAGATAAGGCAGAGGATTTGCCATCAGAATCAGGGAGGTCAGATATAACCTGACAAGCCTGAGCAATCAAGGACAGAGCATATCTGATCATGTGGGTCTGGTAATTAATAGCCTTAAAGGCCAAAGTAGAAGCAATGTAAACTTTTTTTTGCTAATCCTCTCCATTATCCTGCTATCTTTACCAGAAGGCAAAAGTTTGGAAGAGGGCAAAAGTTTAGAAGGGTTGTCTTGTCAGAAGACACTGACACACCACAGCATGTTCAGCAGAAGAACATTTAAACAAAAATAGCCAGTCCTCTGGAACCTTATAGAACCTATCAGGTTTCTTAGGAGCAGAAGGATTAGAATCAGGAGACTTGGAAGCAGCAATGAAAGTATCTAACAAGGCAGTCAACACAGAAGAAACTGCCAATGGTTTAGGAGTATCCACCTGAAGCAACTCATAATATCTTCTCTGAATATCAGACACTTGAGAAGAATTTCACTCAAAGGACTCCATCATCCTTGCAATTGTGCCCCCAAAGGACAATTCCTCAAAAAGAGACCCAGGGTTAACAGAGTCCTCTTTATTATAACCATAAGCCAAAGGCAAAGGTATCTGTGAAGAACTGGGCAAAGACCCCTCACCAGACAGGGAATCGTCATCTGAGGAATCTGGTGCCTTAAACCATTTAGAAGGGGTAGACGTCCAAGGAGCAGCAGGTACTGATACCCCCTGAGTAGGCTTTAGGGCAATTTAGGCAGAGAACATGCCCTGAGTAAACTCTTCCCATTCCCTCTGAGGATCCATAGGACAGACCGAAGCATGCTTCAGTTTTTTTCTTTTCTTAGAAGAGATACCAGCCCTAACAAATACCAAAGGTTCCACCCCTTGGCGAGATTCAAGAAGAGAACCCAGAACATCCTCCCTGAACAATATGAACCCCTCTAGGACCCTCTGAGATAATCAACCATGGCTCCCCTCAATGTCTGGAGCAGATGCCTGCAAAGCCTCAGAGGACGTGCAAAAAGATGGATGCATGCCAGCCTCCGGCAGGGTCATGGCAGAAGAATCTTACATAAACACAAAATGACCTACAGAGCTATTACCTGCTTCTAGAAGGACATATAGTGGAGGCTGGACAGCTAAAGAATCCGGCCCAGACTTCTTGCCCTTCTTCTTACCTAGCAGGAGTATCTTGGGGTTAAAGATTCTACCATGGTATCCTGAACTAACTGTCTAAGCCACTGGTTTTCAAGATAAATGGCCAGAGAAGACAAATGGCTTCTGAGTGTCTTAGGCACAAAAGTCTTACAGATATTGCAAGAGGCCATGGAACATAACAGGTACAGTCGTGGGAAGTGCCAAAACAAAAGACACTTTTCGTGATGATCCTGACAGGGAATCTTCTTCCCACAATGATATTTTCCCATCTTGGATGACATGAACTCTATGTAGTGATATAAACTACAAGATCAAGAAAGTAAAGTAAAAAATAGAAAATTAAAACAAACTCCACAGGGCACTTATCTGGTGTTGATAAATATTCAGTACAGCAGTAAAGCATTCAAACCAAATAGTAAAAACGACATTCAAACTGGTGGCAAAAGAAGTTCCATGTAGTTGCATCTGTATGTGCCTTTTATGCCCCATGTTCTGTGCGGAAAGCATAAATATGACATATGGTTCTTCAGATGTTGCTTATTCTGTTAATACACATACTTGTTTCTTTTTTTATTTCCAACTTCCCTACATACCTGTGTGGTACACTCATTGCTGTGTCTGCAAAAATTGTATTTACTTTGTGGCTTTTTGCTGTAAATCTTGTATGACATAAAGTTTTCTCACATAACAGCTAGTGTAAATGACTTTGTCCATGCCTACTGACTCATAGTTTCTTTTTGTTTTGACTCTTTTTTTACCCTCAAATGCATATGATTTAGTGCTTGTTATTTCAGTATTTTTCAATGACACCTATCCAGTGCTTCAAATTACCCAGCCTGTACCTTTCAGTGGCTGCTCCACCAACTAAAACTCTCAAAACTCTTTTTCTTTGCTAACAGCTTGGTTCACTTCCTCCATTTCTAACATTCAGCTCTGTACAAGAGTCTCATTTAAACATGTCCATTATCATTTTTGTGCTGATTGTAAGGTCCTTAATTACTTCTTATCGTATACAAATACTAAAGCAATCTCACTTTACCATTTCTTTCTCACTTCAAAAATGTGCTATCACCAAAATGTTTAGCATACATATACCCACACATGCATGCATACACACACACTATATATATATATATATATATATATATATATATATATACGTATATATATATATATATATATATATATATATATATATGTATATATATATATATATGTATATATATATATGTATATATATATATATGTATATATATGTATATATATATATGTATATATATATATATGTATATATATATATATATATATATATATATATGTGTGTGTGTGTGTGTATGCACATGTGTGTGTATCCATCTCATTTTCAGTGGTTGCACCATCAGTCAACTGGTTTGGAGAATTTAGTAAAACATCTCCATATTTCCTCCATTCTCTTTGCTCATCACGTTCAACATCATTCATGTTCCACATGTACTATAAATTGTTCCCTCCTGAAGAGTAACAACATTTTCGAGGTTCATGCCCAACTTGCCCTTGTTGTTGTTGTTGTATCTTTCGGTTTTTCCCAGTTAGGGGTCGCCACAGCGGAACTCCGGTCTGCTAATGATTGGCAGTAGATTTTTATGTACCGAGTTGCCAGCCCTGACGCACAACCTTCAATGAAGGTACGCCCATTCACGCATGTCTCCACACAGAAGACGCTTTAGCTGAGAATCAAACTGCTGTCCCCCCCCATTTTTAGTACGCAAAGTCTGCTCTCTGCTTTTTTCAGACTTGTATATCTTAGCTTAAGACTCTGAGATCATTGAAACACAACAGTTTGTAGTTCATTCACTGTGTACATTTGGTGAGAGGAATTCCTATCGATATTCAGAACAAGTGAGTGTTGCTATTGAAATTCTGTTAATACCTAAATGGAGTTCACACTTCTCCACATTAGTACTTCAGGCAAAATAAATAAAAATAAAACAGGAGTGCACAGATTCCAGTAAGTATAATATTGGCAATGATAACAATCAGGACAGTACACAGGAAGTGAAATGTGAGAAAGGGGCAACACATAGAAATCTTGCATATTGTCCTACATCCAAATGCTTTTTAAACAGCTTTTAACTGAGTAAGGTATTCCTGTTTACAAAATACCTGGTATTTTTCTATTCAGAAGACTACAAAAAATAATGGCATTTAAAGGAAATTCAAATAAATTAAAAACGATAACTTCTGTTGTATCCGTGAGCCAAAGTTTTTCTTCAACATTACACCCACACTTCATTGCGTCTCCCCAACGCCATTGTAAATTAATACTATTCCAGTCTCTGTGACAGAACTCCTTCTAATACCTGCAAATAGCTGCATTATTTCTACCAGCATGTTGTTGTGTCTTTCGGCTTTTCCCGGTTAGGGGTCACCACAGCGGAACTCCGGTCCGCTAATGATTGGCAGTAGATTTTTACGTACAGAGTTGCCAGCTCTGACGAACAAAATTCAACAAAGGTACGCCCATTCATGCATGTCTCCACACAGAAGATGCATTAGCTGAGAATCGAACAGGACAACATCATACTGTGAGGCGACAACGCTACCGCAGCACCACCACCGCAGTGCATAAAGTATACATTTGAAAGATGAATTAGAGTCAAAAGAACCTGAGCATGGCAGTAGGAAAAGGTTTCACCAAACTATTATATGTTTTCAGTAGGCCCTGTGATTCAGAATGAGGGCTTTGGAGCATTCATAAGTGTCTAAGTAATATGGTATGCCAATGGTAAGACACAAAGCTGTTTAGTGACAGACACTCACTCAGTGAACCATCAGCTTTTGTAACCTGACATTACTACAATGTCAGGGAGCACAGTGCTGACCAAGCTGCTCAGCATATAGAGAAACTGGTCAAATTACAAACCTACACACAATCAAAGAAAACTGTCTGACAGGGCACTGGGCACTGTTAGAATCACAGGTTCATATGTTGTTAGTAGGCTAACAACCACTAGGGCCCTTACAAGCCTAGCCACGCACTCCAAACCATTTGGGTCCTGAGTATCATGGGCGTCTATATGGGGGGGGGGCATCTTTGCAGGAAGGTAACTAAGGATTTGTAGGGGAGGTGTTAGTTAGGATAATACTTTTTTATTGAGGGTTTCTGTCCATAAGGGACATGGGGGCCAGACCAGTGGTAAATCTATAATTTCCTTCAGAAAGAAAGAAAGCCAGCACAATAGTGGTGTGAGAGAATTCATTTAATAAATATGGCAAAAAAACAGACCGGTTTCGGCAATTCAAACTATGCCTTCCTCAGTGTGAAAAGTAATTTCAAATAGCCATATTATATAAGAATAATGAATACAACCTCACAAGAGGATTGGTTGGTCACAATTGCTCATTGAGTCCTGGTGGAAGTAATCCACACAATCTAATTATCCATCTTTTTTCTTTTTGATTAAAAATAGTATACCAAGCAATCTGGTTACCTCTATTACCCTTGATAATGTCAATAATAGTAAATCTAAAAGAGGCAGATGAATACAACAAAACATGTTTATATAGGGCATTGGTGATTTTTTTTTATGTTTGATACTGCTCAGATGTTCTCCAATGCGATATTTAACTGGTCTGGACACCTGGCCCACTTAAAAAGCTAAACATGAACAGGTGGCTAAATAAATAACCCAATCAGTAGTCCAATTTGCAAAAAATCTGATATCAAAAACCTTTCCCATGTTACGGCTACTAAAACATTTGGTTTTATTCATCCTGATACAATGGACGCAATGTCCACATGGAAAATACCCATGAAGAGTAATTGGAATATTCTTTTGTTGGATGACAGAGCTGCCAATTGGCTTCAGGATAGATGTTCTTTTGGTTATAGGAAGGGCAAAACTTTAGGTTCTTATTTCAATCATTACAAGCATGGGTTGAATAGTCTGCCATCACTCAAGCAGGCAACTCTTACAGGGGGATTTCTTCATGGGTGTTTTCCATGTGGACATTACATCCATTGTGTCAGGATGAATAAAACCAAATGTTTTAGTAGCCGTAACACGGGAAAGGTTTTTGATATCAGAGTTTTTGCAAATTTGACTACTGATTGGGTTATTTATTTAGCCACCTGTTCATGTTTGGCTTTGTATGTGGGCCAGATGTCCTGATCAGTTAAATATCATATTGGAGAACATCTGAGCGATATCAAACATAAAAAAAAAATCACCAATGCCCTATATAAACATGTTTTGTTGCATTCATCTGCCTCTTTTGATTTACTATTATTGACATTATCAGGGGTAACAGAGGTAACCAGATTGGTTGGCATACTATTCTTAATCAAAAAGAAAAAAGATGGATAATTAGATTGGGTGGATTACTTCCACCAGGACTCAATGAGCAATTGTGGCCAACCAATCATCTTGTGAGGTTGTCTTCATTATTCTTATATAATATGGCTATTTGAAATTACTTTTCACACCGAGGAAGGCATAGTTTGAATTGCCGAAACCGGTCTGTTTTTTTGCCATATTTATTAAATGAATTCTCTCACACCACTATTGTGCTGGCTTTCTTTCTTTCTGATGGACTTTGGAGACATTTAGCCATGCACTGCCGTACCTGCAGGGGAGTGTTATTTGCATTGGTAAATTTATAATTTCCCATCCTATTGTCAAGGTTTTGTTTGAATAGGGTCAGGGGTGAACTCTGTTTTACATGGATGGGGATCCTATTTTATAGTGTGGACATCCTTTGGGACACATATCTGACTCTGCAGCATGTTCTGTTTATATCATAAGCAAAGTTCAGATCTGTGAATCTAGTCTTTCTGATGCTGTTTGTTTTGCACATGTACAACAGATCCATCATGGTTGGTTCTGAGAAAGCCATGTAAGCCAGGCAAAGATTCCCTCTCAGCAGCCTGTAGTGAACTGAATACAGACCCTTTGGGTGATTAATGTAGGATAGGGTATTCATGCCCTGAATTCTCCTTGTGAGAAATGTTTGTAGGCTTTCCAACTGTTGCAAGTGTCTGATAAGGCTCGAATAGAGTGGTACTATAACTTCTGTGGACTTGGATGCTGTAGTTTTACCTATAAGTTGGGCAACATAGAATGCTTTTCTTACTAACTTAGCTACATGTTGGTCAAAGACCAGATTGCTGTCTACATGTGTTCCCAGATCCCTTGCTTCTGGGTTGACTGTTGTGTTTTATCGATGAAGTAATTAACTTTGGTTGACAGCTTCCCACAGAGCATTATAATACATTTTTTGGCATTGAGTTTTAGGCCATGGCTTTGGCATCAGGCATATGTCTGTGTTAAACCCTCTTGCAAGATGTTGGTATATTGGGGGAATCTATAATATCTACCAGTTTATAGTCATCTGTTTACTTGGTGAGCCATAGGCCTTGAATATTAGCCTTGATTTCTGAGAAGTAGATGCCAAACAGGAGATGGTCCAGCACAGAGCCCCGGGGTACTTTAATGGTGACCTCACTAATCCTGACTTATTGGGTCCTGTCTGGGAGCCAGCTGGCAATCCAGTGAGTTCAGTAGGGATTATGCCCAGTTCAGAGAGCTTGTCAACAATGCCTGAGTGGGGGTATTGTATTGAATGCCTTGGCTAGGCCAAGATACAAAATATGCGGTGTTTTCCCCTCATCTTTGCCTCAGTGGCCCTCTCAAAGAAGTTTACCAGGTTAAAAAGGCATGACCTTCCCTTAACAAAGCCAAATTGGCATGAGTCCTGTGTCTGTCTGTAGGTTGCCAATGTCATTAATCATTTGTTCCCAGGCTTTGCATATCAGGTTTGTTAGACTGATGGGCCTGTAGTTTCATGGGTTGGTTGATGGTCCATCCATGTGGAGGGGAATGACTGTTGTGGTCCTCCATTCACTTGGAACCTAGCCTATTTCAAGGTTATAGTTGAAGAGTCCCTCAAATGGTCCTGATATGTCATGTTTTAATCTGTCCAGGAGACAACCGGGGATGTTGTCAGGGCCCATGGAGGCGATGTTCTTGGCTTTAGCAGTTGCTGCCAGCAGCTGTTCCTTGCTAATATTGAGGGTAGTATTTTCGAGGAGATTTCACATGGAGGAACTGGGGGTTAAGTTTGAGCTGAATTTATAAGCCAGTATATTTGCTATGTCACCCTAATCAGTGAGGGTGCTATCATTCACCACCACCAGCAGTGAGGGTGCTATCATTCACCACCACCAGCAGTGAGGGTGCTATCATTCACCACCACCAGCAGTGAGGGTGCTATCATTCACCACCACCAGCAGTGAGGGTGCTATCATTCACCACCATCAGCAGTGAGGGTGCTATCATTCACTACCACCAGCAGTGAGAGTGCTATCATTCACCACCACCAGCAGTGAGGGTGCTATCATTCACCACCACCAGCAGTGAGGGTGCTATCATTCACCACCACCAGCAGTGAGAGTGCTATCATTCACCACCACCAGCAGTGAGGGTGCTATCATTTACCACAAGTTCAGCACACTGCTGTGTGTTACCTTTAAGGTTCTGGACATAGCTGAACCCTGTGATTGTCCTTAGCCTGCGAGTTGGCCTTGTTAGACTTTGTTAGACCTCTTCATTTCTTGTTTAGTTGTGTAAGGGAGTACTTGTCTTTCATGGACTTGCTGTTCCTTATTTTGGCCATGAATTTGCTTCTTTTATTGTATAGCCTGTTTAGGTAAGGATTCAACCAGTGGGGTTTGTTTTTAGTGTTTGTTTTGGCTTTACTACTGGTAGGTACGGCATCCTGTATGCAGCCTTTCATATGTTTGTATAGGGACTCAGTGAATAATTCTGCATAGGTAGTTTTGGTCTCATATGTTTGCACCTCTGGATGGAGAGTGCACTATCTGCACTAGGATTTTTGTGTTAGTAAAGACCAGGAAGCATTGTGCCTATGAATCTGAGGCAATGTAAGTTTCCCAGTCTATAGAGGAGTAGTTAAAGTCAACTATGAATAGGGTGTTTGGTTGGATGGTAGGTTTAGGTACGAGTTGTGAGACTCTAGGGGCATACACAGTGACCTGAAGCTAGCCACGATATAGTTATGGAGTGACTTGCACAAGGATGAGCTCCATGGTATCATCCTGTAACAAACCTGGAGGTATGTTTGTTGCTAATGTAGATTGAGACACCTCCACCTTTGGCCCCAGTTTGTGCTGTTGTTGGTCTAAATGTGTGGAAGGCTATGCAATCTTGCCTTAAACCAAGACCAAGCTTCCATCATACCATAGATGTCTACATTCTCCAGAGTGAGGAGGGCTTGAAGGATGTGGAGTTTTTTTTTGGCTCCTAGCATTGAGCAGTAACACCGTAAGGCTGCTTGGAGACTTTTTCACTGTGTTGTTAGTTTTGTCTTTTTGGCATTGCCTAAAAAAGGCTGTAAGATAGTGGATAAAGTTTTAGCCATTATCTGAACACCTATGGGGGACAGGTGCAGCCTGTTGACCAATGTCCTCCTATGATGACCGATACTGCATCCTCCTGGAGTGACATCAGAGACCACGACAATTATTAATATCAATCATTTTATGTTCATGCAACATCATCCTTGGTGAAGGTAGAATACTGCTCAATGCAAGGCTCGTACCTCTCTGTAACACATAGTCTGAGAGATCCATTGTGTCTCTTTTCATATAGTTCGGTGACATATGTTTCAGGTTATTTATATTCCACATGGACTATGATAGAATCATATTGATACCTGGATTGTAGTGACTTGAGTATGTGTGTGTGTGTGTGTGTGTGTGTGTGTGTGTGTGTGTGTGTGTGTGTGTGTGTGTGTGTGTGTGTGTGTGTGTCTGTGCGTGCGTGCGTGTGTGTGTGTGTGTGTGTGTGTGTGTGTGTGTGTGTGTGTGTGTGTGTGATGCTGTGGATCCTGGCTCCAGATATTCAACTAACCTTTATCTTCAACTTGTCTAACCTGGGGAGTGGGGCATCTGTGTGTCACACAATGGAGTCCCCAATGACATGAGTATTCGTTAAAGTATATGTTTGCCATATGGACCTTGGTGTTGGGGGACCATAGCCTTATGCGAGATATTTGGTGTTGCTTTTGGTGTGTGCTTTAGTGATTGCTGAAGAACAGTGCTGCCGTTAGGTGGCTTTGGAGATCTTTGAGATTTGGGAATTTTCCTTTTATGTGCCTCAGCATAAGAAAATCAGTGAGTGTGGTGAGCAGTGTGTGTGAGAGATGTATTGTGGGTATTCCTGACAACCTCACTTGTATGCAAGATTTTTGCCTCCATGGAAGTTGGGTATTTACATCTTTCTCATACTGTGTTATTTTTTTTAATAATTAACTGGTTGTTTGAGAACATGAGACAATTGCTACATTGCCTTAGGATGCCCAGATCTACCAAGCTGGCCACAGAGGCATTTGGAAACTGCATATCCATATTGTCCAGTCCTGTAATAGAATGAGCTGTTTAGAATTAAGCATTGTATTTTAACAGGGGTCTCATAGGGTGGTTTCTGGGGTTAAGTGCAAGATGTTATATAGGCTATGGTAGTGGTCTTCCAAGTGCAAGCTAGCAGCTCTAATCTTAATTCCACACAATGCCTCACCATTTAACAGGTTTTGGACCTAATCATAACTTTATAGGAAAATTTTATGGGGGAATACGAGCAAGCCCTCTCACACCCTTGTAGCCAACTCTGAAGTCACACAACCTTAGGACAGGTTGTTGATTTTTGCTGAAGTGGCTTTTACTGAAATTCTTTGTAAAATTTATAAATAGTTTTTATGTTAACTAACATCTATACTTTCAGTCATGTTTTTCTTTATAAAATCACTTTTAGAACAGAGACCAGCCATGTTAAAAATAATAGAACTTTCCTAGATTTCACAAATTCTATGTACTGTGAAATCAGTGCAACCCTTGTTTCATATTACTAGGATTTGATTCATTGTACCCCAGCATATAATTACTGGATAGAATAACAATTTCTGGAATAAAATAGACAGCTTTCTAATTTTATACCAGTTAGGCATATGTACAGACAGAGTGAAACTGCATAAAATGTTTTAGTGGCACTACAGCATAGGTTCATAGGTAAGTATTAGGGTAGCTGCCCTTGTGGGCCATTTTAAGCCTAGCCAGTTCCCCTTTTGTGCTCAAACTAATCTATCCTGTTTGGTTATTTATTTTATTTATTTCACATTTGTTGACCGCGAAATTCCAACTGGACCAGGACAATTACAGTGGAGGTCTGGGAAGAAAAGCTCCGAAACATTACAAAACAAAAAAAAAAAAACGAGAAGCAAATTTATACAGTGTTATACAAAGGTCATTTAAATAATACAACATGGAGTTAGACATTTTGCCAGACAAACACTGAATATATATAAAATAAACTAGAAAAAGACATTTTCCAGGAGAAACAGTCAGGAATTCCATTTAATGTGCAGGTGTATAATAATTGTGAGAAAAAGAGGAGCAATCACTCACTATAAGAAGTAGCAACTAATAGCCAGAGTTATTGGCTGGGTTTAATACTGTAGAGGGTTAAAGTGAGTAGCTTGGAAGTTGGAAAAAGAAGGGGGGAGATGGGAGGGTAAAGGTTAAGTGATACAAGGACATAACCAGGTGTTTAGTAGATGTGATTTGAGGGAGTTTTTGAATTGTGGGGTGGTAGAGGCAGTGGTCAGAGAATGGGGGAGGGAATTCCAGTTTTTAGCAATGGTGTGGGAAAAGAGCCCTTTGCCTGCGGTACTGTTTGCCCTGGAGATGCAGAGGAGAGATTTGTCACTAGATTGGAGATGCCGCTTTGCAGTGTAATGGGTAAAAAATTGGATATAGATGTTTTTTTTCAGAGTACATAGATTGACCTTACCTATCCCATGATCTATAATTATATATTACTCCTAATAAGAATAACTGGGATAATACCGTAGATAATTTGAGGGGACTAATGCTTGGTCCAAAGCATTTAGAAGCTGACTGTGCCCATCAGTAGTACAGGGGGCAGTCCTGGAGTAAAATGTTCTGTTCCCCATCCACAGATCCAAGTTGCACTTGAATAAAGCTGATACTATCCACAGAGTTTACTTTATAAATAATGAATGATTTCAAACAATTAAGAGTTGCCTATCCACCTACCTGTGTCTTTCCACCTACTGCTCGTCTTTGGAATATGTAAGGAAACCAGGGTACCTGGAAAAAATCTGTAAGAGCAGAATGACATTAATGACATCAGCGGTACAATTCAGATATGAGATACCCAAGTCAAGAATACAAGCTTAGAATGACCAAAATATCCAAGCATTTTGTCTCTTCCCTATCCTGGAAAAATAATGTCTTTATGCATTGTTTGTTCCAGATCTCTAGCATTAAACTGTGACTGTTCCATTACATAATGATAAATCCACACCTGACGCTAATAACTGCAGGCCTGGTAGCTTGGCATGCCCCTTATGTAAAGTTATTGAAAGGACAGTCAGTGAGCTGGTTCAGAAAAACACTAATTCTTATCATGGATTGGCATGGCTTCATCAATGGCAGTACGTATGTGTTGAACTTTGTTACTTTATTTGATGCTGTCATGGAATTTTAAATGAGGGAATGACTAGGAACACAGTCTGTTTCAGTCTAGCAAAAGCATTTGACATGGTCTCTCATACCACACTTATAAGCAAACTTGTCAAAATCAATGTGAATGGCCATGTCTCAGAGTGGATTAATAATTAATTAAATGTCTACACTCACTAGCCACCCCAGTGGTGTAGAGGGATGAAGTGCTGACTATGGGCCAGCGGACTTTAGTTGATTTAGTGGCTTGGGAAACTGACAGAGCAGGAGGGAGGGGTGGGTGTTACATCCTTGGGGGGATGGCATATCCCTTATAGGCATTTCTGATGATGACCCCTTGTGGAGGCCAATAATGTCATTATCAGGGTATGTGTGCAAAAAGGGGAACTAGGGCAGGGCATTGTTGAGCTGCTGCAAGGGAGAGGTGAAACATTGCATACCCTCATTGCACGTCCACCCCTGGACTTAATCAGAATCACATTTATTGGCCAAGTATGCACACATACAAGGAATTTGACTCCGGTTTCAGTGACTCTCCAAGTATGGATTACATAAATGACAAACATACAACTATTAAGAACAAGACAAACGACATACATGCAACTACTAAGAAGACAAAAAAGTAAATATACGTATACATACAAGGTGTAAAGTGCAACTCAATGCAAGAAATACTGAAAGCAAATCTGAAAGAAACAAGTATTAAAAATATGTAAATAATACTGCAGAATCCTTAGAGGCTTGGGGAAAACGAATACCCCAACCTAATAAGCTGAGTTAATGGGTTTATATCACATAATCGAACTTCCAAAACATCAAACACCATAAGCTCGAACTTGGAAGTTTGAAATGTGATAACATCGAAAGCTCAGAACAGCGAATTTTTACCCTGGGAAAAAATTTGTTGTTCCGAGAAACACACACACAACACAAGCACACCAAAAACTATTTCTAATGTGGGGGGCTTTGGCCCCCACCCCCCTACTTAAATATACCAACTCTGAGATTGTACCGGAGTGGAGGAAATAGCAAAGCCATGGAAATGGCTCACCATATTTGTGCCCTGGGAAAGAATTCGGTGTTCCGCACTTCGATATTGCCAGCGTTCGAGGTTTCGTATTCGATGTAATAACGTTTGAAGTTTTGAGGCTTCGACGTTATGATATAAACCCGAGTTAACCATTTATTAACTTGATGGCCTATGGAAAAAAAATTCTTATATCTGCTTGTTTTGGTGCGTATTAATCTATAACGCCTGGCTGATGGTAATAGTTCAAAAGATGGTGGCCTGGGTTTGAAGGGTCGTTGATGATCTTCCCTGCCCTTTTCATGAATAATACACATCCTGTAAGAAGGGCAAACTAGCACCAATGATATTTTCGGCAGACCTGACTATTCAATGTAACCTATTTTTATCATGATAAGACAGAGATCCAAACCACACTGTTATGGATGAGCTGAGAACAGACTCAATAACTGCTGTATAGCACTGAATCACCAGTTCCTGTTGGAGGTTGAACTTTCTCAGCTGTTGCAGAAAGTACATTCGCTCTTGTGCCCTTTTATGATGGACCCTACACTGGGCTCCCACTTCAAGTCCCAGCAGATTATAGATCCCAAAAACTTGAAGGATTCCACAACTGACACAGCAGTATTAAATATAAAGAGGGGGGATAGTATTGTAGTACCACTCTCAAAGCCCACTGTCATCTCCAAAGTTTTAAGAGTGTTCAGTTCCAGATTATTCTGACTACACCAAAGGGTCAGCTGTTCAACCTCCCGTCTGTATGCAGACTCATCACCATTCCTGATGAGCCCGATGACAGTTGTATTGTCTGCGTATTTAATAAGTTTGACAGAGGAGTCCTTAGAGATGCAGTCATTAGTGTAGAGGGAAAATAGCAGTGGGGAGAGCACACATCCCTTGGGGGCATCTGTATTGAAAGTGATATAGCTAGATGTAAATTTCCCCAGTTTCAGGTGATGTTTCCTATTGGTTAGAAAATTGGTGCTCCATTGACAGGTGGAAGCAGGAAAAGAATGCTGGGAGAGTTTCAAGTGAAGAGTTCTGAAATTATTATTGTATTAAATGCAGAGCTGAAGTCCACAAACAGAATCCTTGCATATGTCCCTGAGTTGTCAAGATGTTGCAAGATATAGTGCAGGCCCATATTAACTGCATCATTCGCTGACCGGTTCTCTCAATAAGCAAACTGAAGGGAGTCTAATGAGGGAGCTGTAATATCCTTCAAGTGAGCTAACACCAGCATCTCAAAAGTCTTCATATCCACTGATGTCAAAGAAACAGGCCTGTAGTCATTCAGTATTGTTATAGTGGATTTTTCTAGGCACTTGAATAATTGTGGCTTATTTGAAACATAAAGGAGCTTCATGCAGCTCTAATGATTTATTAAAAACCAAAGTAAAAACAGGAGCCAGTTGATCAGCACGTGTTTTTAAACAGGAGGGTGAAACCACATCTGAACCAGCTGTTTTCTTAATTTGCTGTCTTTAAAAAAATGATACATATCTTTCTCAGAGATAATTAATGCAGGTTGACTGTGAGAATGTGTGGAAGAGAGAGTCATATAAGTCTGAACACTGACGGAGCCAGTAACAGTGTCATTTGTAGTCTCAGGCTTATCAAACCACAGGAACTGTAAAGGACTGGAGATTTAAGGAAGACTGCGTGTAGGTCATAAGAAAAACAAACATTTAGAAGATGGACAATGACACCCCCAGTGCCCTTAGGAACCCTTGGTGTCCTTGGTCAAATTCGGTAGGCTGGAGTGAATTGCAGTACTGTAGACCCATTGAAGGATTTTGGCCACTGGGCTGACTGTCATAATGACAGTAAGGGGAGAAAAATAACTAAAACATTTTCAAAACTCAGTGGCTGAAGGTGGTGACTCTGATGTATATTTTTATGATCAAGTATTTTATAAATGCATTAAACCCATTCACATTAATAAAGCCATAAATTGTATATATATATATATATATATATATATATATATATATATATATATATATATTTATATTTGATAAATACTAACACAATGGGGTATTCAGAATCATTAAGCACACAATGTTACATAAAATAAAGCAAGGAGGTCCCCGTGCCCTAATGGCTAAGACATTGGCCTCCTAAGCCAGGGGTTATGGGTTCAAGTACCATCTGGGGTTGATATAATCTTGAAACAAGTATGGCTTTAACCCCTCCTGGCCTTGAACCATGTCTGCTGTGGACAGAAACTGTCAATAAGAAATCTATTATCACCCCCAACAAATGCTAAGTTACCTCCCTACTAACATGGGCCCACCAGCATGGATGTCCATGATACTCGGGACCCAAATGATCGTGAGACCTATGTAGCCTTGGTGGTAATCACGCTAACAAGATGTACAGTGCTAAACATGTGATACCAGTTTTTCAGCCTTCTATCTACCATTGCCTTACAGTGTGTGTGTGTGTGTGTGTGTGTGTGTGTGTGTGTGTGTGTGTGTGTGTGTGTGTGTGTGTGTGTGTGTGTGTGTGTGTGTGTGCATTCCCTCCAGAGTTAGCATTACTGACAGTGCCACTTTATCTGACTGTACCAAATATATGCTGATATCATCAGCAACTGGTGACCTTACTGACATCAGGCATGTGCTGTTGTGCTGGGCCCTCATTTAATGAATCCTCTAAGTACATAAAGAAAAATGGGTCTATATCAAGAGATTGAAAAGACCAGAGAGCAAACAGCTTAAACATTGAAAATGCCGTTCCTCGAAATTGGTCTTGTGGGGTCTGTGTCCTCCACACCCCTCAGTAATTTTATATACCAACTCCGTGATCGTATTATACTGAGGAAAGGGCAAATTTTCTGATCTTCACTGTACAGTGATCACACAATAAACACATCGGTGGAAGGCATTTTTGATTTTAAATCCGTTCATTCTCCAACCTGTTCGATTTTGTGATAGGAACCCTGAAAATTTACACTCGGCAGTGCTAGAACATATGCCTTTCTCCTCCAAAGTTGTGCACACGTACTAGTTTGTACTAACTATTTGACTAGCATATGAGCACAGGTGTCACATTTGCAACCCTGACATACCTGGAGAAGAGGTATGCAGAAAGTAATATACTTAATAACTCCTCCTCTTCATATGTGGGCTAATGTACAACTTGGAAGTTTATCACCTATTGCTAATCCATTGCAGACACCTGGCCAGTCATCACCAGAACAGCTACCACATCCAATCCACCACCACCACATATCAGCCCCCTCAAACATGGTTACCAGCAACTCTTCCACCTCTGTAAATCATTTCTGTGTTTTGGGTCCAGCTGCTGTGGTGGACATGTCCCTGGCCATGTCTTATGGCTTGGTCTTGGCATGCAGTTATGTTTGCCTACATCTCCCTGCACCACTCCCTGCCGCACCTGTTTCCACAAAGTCCTGTCAGTTCAAACTTTGCCCAGGATGCTCATACCTTATATATTTTGGGCCTCAGTAACACCCTCATTTCCTGGGTGGTGAAAATTTCCAGCCATTAATGCTGTTTTGTGTCCATAACAAGATGTATAAACCTGTGGGTTACACATGCATGTGTGATGCTGTCCTTGGCTGATTCCTATGTCTCAGTGGTGGCCACATACCTCTCTGCTGTCATGCTGTGATCATTCCCAGCCTGTTCCATACCTACAGCAGCAATGTGCATGTCATCACTGGCCATGTTCTTGCAGTTGTGTGTAACTTCCACTAGAGCTGTGTACATGTGTGCCTGTTCTGTCCCTCTATAAATATGTCCCCTGTGCTTAGGTCAAGATATGGCTATTGTTTTCCTTGTAGCAATCAGTGTGCATAAGCTGTAGAATGCACCCCCGGGACATTTACTTGTCATTTTGTTGAGCTATGTTCTGCTTCAATATGATCCCCACCATAATTAGTCATTTGAGTATCATACCATTTTGCTATTTTTCTTTCATGGTAAACTCCAGCCCTGGTGGGCATTCATCTGTCATGCCCTTCAGTTATGTTCTTTGTCATTATGAGTCCCCCATTTGGCACCTGGTAATTGTTCTGTCATGCCCTTGAGTTACGTTACCTCATCCCATACTCTCAGTAACTGCTGCTGCCAAGATCCATGTGTGCTCACAGCAATGCACTGTTCTAAGTCTTCTCTATTGAATTCATATTTCTGACTCACTCATTTTAAAGTGACCTTCCTCAATATACTTACTGCACTTTTTATCATGCTGTAAAGGTGCTTCATAGTGCAGCAGTTATGATATTGAGGTACTAGCGTAATTTTCTCTAAGTTGCTGCCATAACACATTGTGCTGTCACACTAAGAAAGCTAGTATGCTTGTACCTGCCTGTTCCTGGCTTAATGAGACAGTTGCACATTAAGCTCTTGTACTGAACTTGCAAAGTCCTTATTGTTGTGGCTCTGCCACTAGTGACACTTTTGTTAGTGCACCACTGCCACCCATTGATACATGTCATATGTAGTCCATAAAAATGTGGCTGTGTACATGAGGCTACCGTTTCACTCCTTGTAAAGTCTGCTATAGTACAGATAGCTTCTTCAAATGCTGGTTCCAGCAGGATTCTTGCCTGGTACAGCCACAAAACTATGATCTTTGTAGTCACTGCAGAGAGACTGTAACCAGAATCTGCCAAGCCATTATGATGGCCTATTACATAAAATGTATGTCTGGTCCACATTTGCCAGGGATTGTGAATCATGTCACTACCATCATTCACTCTGATAAGTAGTGCAAACATCACAATAATGACTTATAGATGCTGCAATATTTAAAGTATTTATCTGAATTGTGTATTGTTCTTTTCTGCATTTTCCTTGTTTTAACCTAAAGTCAACTGTTTATATTTTTAACTTGGTCTGGGACCTTAGTCTTGTAGTATCCCTCACAGCAAGCAGAGAATTCTGAGTTGCTGCAGGATTTGAGCCTTATTTATTTCATTTCTGCTAAATGTTTACTGTTTGCATTTTACTTTGTCTGGGAGCTTTAGTCTAATAGTATCACTCATAATAGTGAGAAAATTGTGAATTGTTACAGGATTTGTGCCCCATTTATTACATTTCTATTGCATTTTAACTATTTGTATTTTACTTGGTCTGGGGACCTTAGTTTTGTGGTAACACAATAATGAGAGAATTGTGAATTGCTGCAGGATCTGAGCCACACACACAGACACACACACACACGCGTGCGCGCGCATGCTTATACTGCATTTTTACTGTTTTCTGTTTACTGATTAGCTTCCTCTCCAGTGAGTGTCTCTTGTAAACCTGTGCTGCATTGTGCAGTGGTGGTTTGCATTGTCATGTACAGACACAGGCAGCTGGAGTTGTACTCTTCCATATGAAACTTCCCATGCTATTTTCTCAAGTATCTAGGTGAGTGTAGAGAACAGCTAGTTTGCCCCTGAGAAACATTACACCAAGAATTATTGTTTTTACATCAATCCTAGACCTATCTGTGGTGGTGGTGGCGCGGTAGCGTTGTCGCCTCACAGTAAGACGTTGTCCTATTCGATTCTCAGCTAAAGCGTCTTCTGTGTGGAGACATGCGTGAATGGGCGTACCTTCGTTGAAGGTTGTGCATCAGAGCTGGCAACTCGGCACGTAAAAAATCTACTGCCAATCATCAGCAGACCGGAGTTCCGCTGTAGCGACCCCTAACCGGGAAAAGCCGAAAGACACAACAACACCATCAATCCTAGACCTCTCCCCCCCCAGCCCAACAATTCCCAGTTAATTAATTGCAAAGCCCTCTTCCACTACCCCTCCTAGATCACAAAAAAAGAATCCACAGCCATAGATGTGGACTTTCCTGTTGTCTCTTTAGCCAGCCTGGTGGAAATGGGCATCCTGAGACAATCTAGCAATTGTCTCGTGTTGACTGAAAACCACCTTATTCTTAATGGGAGAGATATAATTACACGATATGTTTGGAGTCAAAGGTCCTCAATGCTCTCTCTAAGGCCAAGAACATTGCAGTGAAGAGGACATATGCCTGTCAGTCCCCCAACAAGCTTAATAATGTGAACAAAAAAACAAAGTTTCTCAGCCAAGGTTTCTTATGAAGCCATATTTTACAAATGTGACTGAGGCTTTATAGTCTCACATTTATTCACTACTTTCAGTGTTGCTGGTCTTTTTCCTCTTCATCTCCATCTCACAACCCCAGACTTTGGTTCAAGTCCAAGATGCTCCTGATTCTTGTAGTCAACGCCTTTGCTTTTTTTCCGACTCTTACACATTTTCTTTTGGATCACTGGAAAAGGATTCACTGTCAGAGTTTCTCTATGAGCCTTACCATCAGAAGAATGAGAAGCTGTGATCCCCCTGTTTGATGGCTCACCCCTCGTTGGACAAATGTTTGTATTTCCTCCTTAACCTGTTCTGCATCACAAAATAACTTTGACCCTCCATTAAAAAATATTCTGAAGACAGCTGAATATAGTGGCTTGAATGTCACATGTGCCTCCCAACATTCCCTGATTACTGGGATAAATTTGATTCTCTTCAGCCTGGTATGTGGTGAATAATAATTTGCCACAAACACTCTACTGTCTCCAATTTTTAATATTTTGCCCTTCTGCCACAGTTTTGTTAGGATCAGTTATTTTTGCTGGTATGATTGCATCTATACTAATACAAATCCTGGCTCCTTTCTCATGGCCAGGTTTGGAGGATACACACAACGTGCCCTTTCATTTAACAAATTCTACTGTAGAATACCAGTCCAGTTACTTATTTGTACTTACATACAATTAATACAATCTGTTCCTTCCAGTTTCTCTGGTGCAGCAGAAAATGTCAGGTCCTCTAACTCATTTTTGAAACAGGTTTTCTTGAGGAATCTCATATTCAGCCAGCCTTTTCTTCATTTTAACCTCTCATTTTTTGCAGTTTTATCAGTTCATCTGAATATGTGTTTAAAGCTTCTTCCATTTTCCAACCTTTTGTTATTTGAGTTGATATACTGTTTCAATGTTTCATTTATTTAATCAGCTCTGTGCACATTTGACTTATTTTCCTGTAAATTACTGGAAGCCATTTCTTGTACCACAGCTGGAGCTTGAACTGCTTTTTGCTCAAAAGCTGTAGGTCGCTTCCCAGTCAGTGTTTTCTCTTCACCTTTTCTAGTTGATTTTCTTTCAGGCTCTTTGTTTCTTCTTTGCTGGCATCCAGGCAGTGTATTTATTATCCATTAACTGAAATTTACTAAAACAGGCAGAATTACCAGATCTTATCTATCAGTTTCTTTTTTCCTATTGTGAGAGCTGAATTAAGCTGATAATCAGTATGTAGCCATTTTAGAAAAGCAGAAGTGCTTCTGTTTTTGCTCTTAACATATCTCAACTTCTGAAAGATTGGGGAAGTTCTCTGATGCCTTGGCAAAATGTTTCCTAGTAATAGAAACACCACCTCGGGACTTCCCTGAAAACCAACTTCTAGTGTAGTTACTCTAACCCTGTCAACAAAGGATAAATAAATAGATGGATACTTGTTCTTCAAACTGTGTATCTGCCTGTTCATAAAGAACTGACCTTGTGATCACTCCCCATCTCTGTAAATAATGTACATAATCTGTCTTATGTCTGTGTAATTGTCTAAATATTATAAATACATGTTTTGAAAATGATTGACAAGAATGTGCTTGTAAATATCTTCTAAACTGTATGATCTCAGCTTACTGTTTACTTTTCAATTTCCCAGTGGCGTCTGGTGACTTCAAATCAAAGGGGGGCTGCAGGAGACAGCTGAATGGGTGGGGTCAATGGGAAGGGGTGTGGCCACCTAGAAAGGGGAGAAGCTATGCTCAAAACCACAAAAACTAACTTTAATTAAATACGCTGCCCTGGGAGCCAAACCGTCATTATTAGAGTCCAATCAAGACAAAATGAAGTGCAGAAGAATAAAAATATTTCAATGCATTGGCTGCATGACAGCTTACTTAATATCTAGATGGAAACAAAAAGGTTGTGAGGCATGAAAAAATAAATTTCTTTTTAAATACATTACTGGAATGCCAGTCAAAATCAAGTATAAGAAAAACAAGCAGCACTCAACTCAAACCACTTCTCCTTGCACTGCAGTTCTAATTATAATTTATATTCAGCTTTATTAAAGTACCAAGTAACACGCTAAAAGTAGAAATCTCTGTGATGGCCCCACTTGTAAAAATGTTTCTTATCCAAAAAAGAAAAGACCTGCTGCCTGACAACTATCTACTTGTTTCATGGGGAAAACATGGTCAAAGTAAAAAATGAAAAGCAAACAAGAAACAAGCTCAAGATACATTGCTTAAAGGATTAATGTACAGGTTATGGACCAGACATGATTAGCATTCTGTTTACTTTATGGGTAAAGCCTGCAGAGATGACTGGAAGTCTCCAACAAGTGTAATGAGCTTCTTAAAATAATGTAATCCTGTCCTTTATTACAAATACTGTCATATGCATTTCAATACCAAAAGCTTATACATTATCTAGTTAAGTATTCTCTGCATGGCAACAACAGAAAGGCTTTCAATGTTGGCAATTCTTTAACAGTATGCTTATTAAAGCTTACTTGCATCTTACAATCTCAGACAAGCTTACCTGATTGTCATTAAAGCATTGCTACTTAAACACAGAGCAACTGGCACTTTGAGTAATAAGCATAAATCAACAGTACAAAAAGAGGACAAACGAGACCATTCTGCAAAATCAAGGACAGATGAAAAGCCACTGTAGTACTTGTGTCTAAATTGGATGGGAGGATACTCTGCACATTTACACTGCATAACTACTCATTGCCTTGCTTGGACACATCCAGGGTCACTACATGGGGGAGTGGGGTGCAACAAGTATGTCACAATTTGAAATGTCTCTGGCTGACTGTGATGGCCCTGACACATTTGTCATACCTCTCAACCTCAGAGCAAGAAATCTGGACAAAGCCATACATAGAAGTGGGACAAAGGCCCAAAAATATTTTAAATATTGCTCTTATAAACTTAGAAAGATTATAGAAAAGGTCTTGCATAGTATGAATTTTCTGAAGGGTATGAAATCTGAAACTCAAACATCTGCCATTATTTTCTAACTTCAGTCTTTAATGATTTGTCATTAATTTGCCAAAAAAAAAAACAATTTTATGAAAAATGGACCAAAAATGTGATGCAAAAATATAAAATAGCCACACAATACAGCTGGGAACCTGGCAAAGAAGGGACACTTTAATATTAGCACTGCTAACTTGAGCAGCTGACAAAATAAAAGAATCTACATGCATTTCTGAAATAAAAGTAATCTATAACTCTGATTATTACAGTTATTTCTTAATTGTAAACCCTCCATGTTTTCTTCCAAAATTGCTATTTTGCAGAAGGATTATTAGGGGGAAGAGCAACATTTTGAGCCAAAATCAGGGACAGTTGAGAGGTTTGGCTATGCCTAATTCTATAAAGCAATTTATTTGCATGTACCTCTCAACCTGTTAATACAATACATCTGGACAAGGTCAAATATATTGGGGGAACATATAAACAGTACTAAAAATTGCTCTTGTATAAACTGAGACAGTTGATAGAATAACAGGTCTTACTTTAGCATGCATTTTTCTAAAGGCTATGAAGTCTGAAACTCAGTGTGTCATTATTTAGTGACTTAATTCCTAAATAATTTGCCAGAAAACCACAAATTTTATGAGGAACAAACCAAAAATAAGAAGCAAAAATCTATTTATTCTTTGAAAATCTGGACAGTTGGGAGGTATAGTTCAGATGGGGCTGTCTGAGTTTGCTGCCCTTCCCCCTCACAACATGCTCGAATGGAGCCTCCCCCTTGCAGCCATTCCAATGATCCATTACTTGGCTATTTCACTCCATTTACCATAAACGCTAATGTGCATACTGCTTTACTTCTATGATGATTTGGACTTCATTTGAAGGTTTTATTTTGCATTTTACAGCACAAACACTAAGACATCTGCTAAACAAAGCAATGCAGTCTCACAATGAAAACAGACTTAGCATTAAAACTTCTCTGCCCTTGAAACTCACATTCATTGAAACAGCACTGAAACCCACATTCAAAGAAAATACATTTTGCCAGTGGCAGATAAAGATAAATTCTGGGCTGTTTTCAAATCATAGGCCCCTTGCATATGAAACATACATGTGCTCTTTGGTACACCTTCCTGATTGTACTAAATTATATTCCTTGTACAATACAGTACAGTTGTTAGAGGGCGTTTTAAATTTATTAAACAATGAAACAAAACGCACGCACCAATAAATGACAAAACTGCCCAATTCAGAACATTTTTCCAGTAAACAATGAAACAAAATGCATGCACCCATAATGACAAAACTGCCCACTTCAGAACATTTCCATCATAAAAGTGTACTCAAACTTCTACAGTCCACCATTATCAGTAAATATGCACAATTCTACAGTCCACCATTATCAGAAAATATGCACAATCTCTGAAGAAGTAAAAGTCATCTAAATAATTCCACATTAAAGAAATCTGTAACTAATGAAGAGGTTGCTGCTAGCAAACACCTTTATATTTCATGGTTTCATCGAAAAATAAAGTGTCTGTTGCCCCTGAGGAATAAATTGCCTATATTACATTAAAAAATGATAAGCTAGTAATATTGCAATAGGAAATGGATGACAAACTGATAACAGGCTCATAGTTAGTATCTTCGCCAAGGAAGACTTTCTCAGCATGGCAGCATCCACCCCTTGTGGGAGTAGAACCCACAGCCTTCTGCATCAAAAGCAAGTACACAACCTGTTGTGCTATTGACAATGCAAGCAGTTTTAGCATAAGCAGCACTAAACGTCTCTTCCCCTGCAGCTCTCAGCTCCTTGTAAAATCTACTCAATACTCAACTGCATCTCAACTTCGCAGCACAAGAAATCTGGAAAAAGCCAAAATTTATTGGGAGGGGGCAAAAGCCCAAAAACCAGGGGCACATTAAACATTGCTTGTATAATCTTAGAAAGTTGCTAGAATAAAATGCTGTGTTACCACCATACATTTTACTGCCAAGGTCCCTGTGCAAATCAGTCAGAGCAATATACCACTACGCCAAATCAGCTGCTTTGTGAAAGAAAAATCCTGTGTTACCACCGTACATTTTACTGCCAAGGTCCCTGTACAAAACAGTCAGAGAAACATACCACTACGCCAAATCAGCTGCTTTGTGAAAGAGGAGGAAGACTGAAACTTAAATGGCTATCATTTAGTGAATTCAGTTCTCACCATAGTGGTCAACCTCTTAGCAGAAAACACCTGGACAAAAACTGTAATGAGGGAATACAGCCCTCAACCATATTCAGTGAATTCAGTTCTTGCCATAGCTGTCAACCTTAGCACAAAAAACATGGACGAAGCCAATAATGGGGGAATACAGACCCAAAAATAGGGACAAATTTCAAATATTCATCTTATAAACTTAGAAAATTGCTAGAATAAAAAGGTCGTGTTACTATGTATTTTCTGAAGAATATGAAGTCTGAAATTCAAATGCCTGTCAATTTTACTTCTGATGGAACAAAAACAATTTTCAGCAGATGCCCAGGGAGAAATACTGCAGACACGTCTTTGTAAAATGGCAGAACACCGGAGCAAATCCACACAAACAGAGGGAGGAGATGCAGAATCCACCCCAGCCAAGAATCAAACCAGAAAACCTATAGCTGTGAGGCAACAATGCTACCACTGCACCATCAAATATGTAAGGACTTAAACATTCAGAAACCTGAAGTCTGAAATTCAAATGCCTGTCAATTTTATTTAACATTTGTTAACCAGGACAGTCTGACTTGGAACAAAAAAACAATTTTCAGCAGAGCCCCAGGAAGAAATAATGCAGACATGTCTTTGTAACATGGGAGGACACAAAAGCAAACCCACACAAACACAGAGAGAAGATGCAGACCCCACACAGAAGGCACCCCAGCCAAGAATCAAACCTAAGAACCCACAACTGTGAGGCAATAATGCTACCACTGCACCATCAAATATCAAGCATTTAAATATTTAGAAACCACATATATTATGAGGAATAGAACAGATCAAATATGAGGCAAAAATCTGCATATTTTTTACAAATGGTGGTGGCTAGGGAATTCAGGCCCTTAACACCTGCATACAAGGTACAGGGCTCAAGCCTGAGGTATTCCCTACCACACCACCATGAGTTTGCTCTAGCTGCCAGTATATAGCAACTGGGGCATTTCACACACACACACACACACACACACACACACACACACACACACACACACACACACACACACCTGTTTAAATGTGTCCAGATCCAAGTACACGAAGTAGCCTGTACCTGTTTAAATGTGTCCAGATCCAAGTACACTTCCAAGTCCATGAAATAGCCAACTTGACATCCATGAAGCAGCAGTACAATTTGATATCCAAGTCTGCAATGAAATCCATGAAGCAGCAGTAACAAGTCCTCCATGAAACCCATCCAAAATCCCCCACGAGAGCTTAAAACTTACCTCACCTCTCTCCTGATTGGTCCTGTCTGCTGATAAAGCAGTCTGGAGCTCCTCTGTTCTGTGCAGTCATCACCGCACAGATTCCTGGGCATCTGTGGGGCAGAAATGCCTTCCCTGTATCTGGACTGCTGACTCAGACAGTCTGACTTCGCACTGATTCCTGGGCATCTGTGGGGCAGTCTGAGTGCATCTGTGCAGAGTTAGTTCTGGGAATTGTGAAAATTTTTTTTTTTGTTTTCTTTTTTCTTTAATTTTATGTTTCACGGTTTGTTTTTCTTTTTGTTTGTAGGTGGGAGGGCTGCAGTCCTATAGCACGAGCCACCCCTGCAATTTCCTTTACTTCGTAAACTATTTTGAAAGATATGCATCATGTTCTGAAGTCTATTCTGTTTGTTTTGTTTTTCATTGTCAATGTATATGTACCCCTTGGAGCTTTCCTCCCTAGGCTTCCCCTGAAAATGGGTTATTTCACTCCATCAGACTTTCTCATTTAAGAAACACAAATATGAAAAATCATAATTGTTGCCTGCTTTGTTATAAATGATGTAAGATTTGTTCATATGTAATGGTGGTAGGTACACAACTGACATTATGGTTTATGTATTTTCTCATTAGCGAATATTCATTGTCTCACTATCTAATATTCCAGGGGTGGCTCGTGCTATAGGACTGCAGGACTGCAGCCCTCCCACCTACAAACAAAAAGAAAAACAAACCATGAAACATAAAATTAAAGAAAAAAGAAAACAAAAATTTTTTTTTCACATGTCCCAGAACTAACTCTGCACAGACGCACACAGACTGCCCCACAGATGCCCAGGAATCTGTGCGAAGTCAGACTGTCTGAGTCAGCGGTCCGGATACAGGGAAGGCATTTCTGCCCCACAGATGCCCAGGAATCTGTGCGGTGATGACCGCACAGAACAGAGGAGCTCCAGACTGCTTCATCAGCAGACAGGACCAATCAGGAGAGAGGTGAGGTAAGTTTTAAGCTCTCATGGGGGATTTCAGATGGGCTTCATGGAGGACTTGTTACTACTGCTTCATGGATTTCATTGCAGACTTGGATATCAAATTGTACTGCTGCTTCATGGATGTCGAGTTGGCTATTTCATGGACTTGGAAGTGTACTTGGATCTGGACACATTTAAACAGGTACAGGCTACTTCGTGTACTTGGATCTGGACACATTTAAACAGGTGTGTGTGTGTGGGTGTGTGTGTGTGTGTGTGTGTGTGTGTGTGTATGTGTAAAATGCCCCAGTTGCTATACACTGGCAGCTAGAGCAAACTCATGGTGGTGTGGTAGGGAATACCTCAGGCTTGAACCCTGTACCTTGTATGCAGGTGTCAAGGGCCTGAATTCCCTAGCCACCACCATTTGTAAAAAATTTGCAGATTTTTGCCTCATATTTGATCTGTTCTATTCCTCATAATATCTGTGGTTTCTAAATATTTAAATGCTTGATATTTGATGGTGCAGTGGTAGCATTGTTGCCTCACAGTTGTGGGTTCTTAGGTTTGATTCTTGGCTGGGGTGCCTTCTGTGTGGGGTCTGGATCTTCTCCCTGTGTTTGTGTGGGTTTGCTTTTGTGTCCTTCCATGTTACAAAGACATGTCTGCATTATTTCTTCCTGGGCCTCTGCTGAAAATTGTTTTTTTGTTCCAAGTCAGACTGTCCTGGTTAACAAATGTTAAATAAAATTGACAGGCATTTGAATTTCAGACTTCAGGTTTCTGAATGTTTAAGTCCTTACATATTTGATGGTGCAGTGGTAGCATTGTTGCCTCACAGCTATAGGTTTTCTGGTTTGATTCTTGGCTGGGGTGGATTCTGCATCTCCTCCCTCTGTTTGTGTGGATTTGCTCTGGTGTCCTGCCATTTTACAAATACGTGTCTGCAGTATTTCTCCCTGGGCATCTGCTGAAAATTGTTTTTGTTCCGTCAGAAGTAAAATTGACAGGCATTTGAATTTCAGACTTCATATTCTTCAGAAAATACACAGTAACACAACCTTTTTATTCTAGCAATTTTCTAAGTTTATAAGATGAATATTTGAAATGTGTCCCTATTTTTGGGACTGTATTCCCCCATGATTGGCTTCATCCAGGTTTTTTGTGCTAAGGTTGACAGCTATGGCAAGAACTGAATTCACTGAATATGTTTGAGGGCTGTATTCCCTCATTACAGGGTTTGTCCAGGTGTTTTCTGCTAAGAGGTTGACCACTATGGTGAGAACTGAATTCACTAAATGATAGCCTTTTAAGTTTCAGTCTTCCTCCTCTTTCACAAAGCAGCTGATTTGGCATAGTAGTATGTTTCTCTGACTGTTTTGTACAGGGACCTTGGCAGTAAAATGTATGGTGGTAACACAGCATTTTTCTTTCACAAAGCAGCTGATATGGCGTAGTGGTATATTGCTCTGATTGATTTGCACAGGGACCTTGGCAGTAAAATGCATGGTGGTAACACAGCATTTTATTCTAGCAACTTTCCAAGATTATACAAGCAATGTTTAATGTGTCCCTGGTTTTTGGGCTTTTGCCCCCCCCCCCCCAATAATTTTTGGCTTTTTCCAGATTTCTTGTGCTGCAAAGTTGAGATGCAGTTGAGTATTGTGTAGATTTTACAAGGAGCTGAGAGCTGCAGGGGAAGAGACATTTAGTGCTGCTTATGCTAAAACTGCTTGCATTGTTAATAGCACAACAGGTTGTGTACTTCCTTTTGATGCAGAAGGCTGTGGGTTCTACTCCCACAAGGGGTGGATGCTGCCATGCTGAGAAAGTCTTCCTTGGCGAAGATACTAACTATGAGCCTGTTATCAGTTTGCCATCCATTTCCTCTTGCAATATTACTAGCTTATCCTTTTTTAATGTAATATAGGCAATTTATTCCTCAGGGGCAACAGACACTTTATTTTTTGATGAAACCATGAAATATAAAGGTGTTTGCTAGCAGCAACCTCTTCATTAGCTACAGATTTCTTTAATGTGGAATTATTTAGATGACTTTTACTTCTTCAGAGATTGTGCATATTTACTGATAATGGTGGACTGTAGAATTGTGCATATTTACTGATAATGGTGGACTGTAGAAGTTTGAGTAGACTTTTATGATGGAAATGTTCTGAAGTGGGCAGTTTTGTCATTATGGGTGCATGCATTTTGTTTCATTGTTTACTGGAAAAAATTTTCTGAATTGAGCAGTTTTGTCATTTATTGGTGCATGCGTTTTGTTTCATTGTTTAATAAATTTAAAACGCCCTCTAACAACTGTACTGTATTGTACAAGGAATATAATTTAGTACAATCAGGAAGGTGTATCAAAGAGCACATGTATGTTTCATATGCAAGGGGCCTATGATTTGAAAACAGCCCAGAATTTATCTTTATCTGCCACTGGCAAAATGTATTTTCTTTGAATGTGGGTTTCAGTGCTGTTTCAATGAATGTGAGTTTCAAGGGCAGAGAAGTTTTAATGCTAAGTCTGTTTTCATTGTGAGACTGCATTGCTTTGTTTAGCAGATGTCTTAGTGTTTGTGCTGTAAAATACAAAATAAAACTTTCAAATGAAGTCCAAATCATCATAGAAGTAAAGCAGTATGCACATTAGTGTTTATGGTAAATGGAGTGAAATAGCCAAGTAATGGATCATTGGAATGGCTGCAGGGGGAGGCTCCATTCGACCATGTTGTGAGGGGGAAGGGCGGCAAACTCAGACAGCCGCAGCTGAACTATACCTCCCAACTGTCCAGATTTTCAAAGAATGAATAGATTTTTGCTTCTTATTTTTGGTTTGTTCCTCATAAAATTTGTGGTTTTCTGGCAAATCATTTAGGAATTAAGTCACTAAATAATGACACACTGAGTTTCAGACTTCATAACCTTCAGAAAAATGCATGCTAAAGTAAGACCTGTTATTCTATCAACTGTCTCAGTTTATACAAGAGCAATTTTAGTACTGTTTATATGTTCCCCCAATATATTTGGCCTTGTCCAGATTTATTGTATTAACAGGTTGAGAGGTACATGCAAATGAATTGCTTTATAGAATTAGGCATAGCCAAACCTCTCAACTGTCCCTGAATTTGGCTCAAAATGTTGCTCTTCCCCCTAATAATCCCTCTGCAAAATAGCAATTTGGGAAGAAAACATGGAGGGTTTACAATTAAGAAATAACTGTAATAATTAGAGTTATAGATTACTTTTATTTCAGAAATGCATGTAGGCATGTAGATTATTTTATTTTGTCAGCTGCTCAAGTTAGCAGTGCTAATATTAAAGTGTCCCTTCTTTGACAGGTTCCCAGCTGTATTGTGTGGCTATTTTATATTTTTGCATCACATTGTTGGTCCATTTTTCATAAAATTGTTTTTTTTTTGGCAAATTAATGACAAATCATTAAAGACTGAAGTTAGAAAATAATGGCAGACGTTTGAGTTTCAGATTTCATACCCTTCAGAAAATTCATACTAATGCAAGACCTTTTCTATTATCTTTCTAAGTTTATAAGAGCAATATTTAAAATATTTTTGGGCTTTTGTCCCACTTCTATGTATGGCTTTGTCCAGATTTCTTGCTCTGAGGTTGAGAGGTATGACAAATGTGTCAGGGCCATCACAGTCAGCCAGAGACATTTCAAATTGTGACATACTTGTTGCACCCCACCCCCCATGTAGTGACCCTGGATGTGTCCAAGCAAGGCAAGGAGTAGTTATGCAGTGTAAATGTGCAGAGTATCCCCCCATCCAAGGTAGACACAAGTACTACAGTGGCTTTTCATCTGTCCTTGATTTTGCAGAATGGTCTCATTTGTCCTATTTTTGTACTGTTGATTTATGCTTATTACTCAAAGTGCCTGTTGCTCTGTGTTTAAGTAGCAATGCTTTAATGACCATCAGGTAAGCTTGTCTGAGATTGTAAGATGCAAGTAAGCTTTAATAAGCATACTGTTAAAGAATTGCCAACATTGAAAGCCATTCTGTTGTTGCCATGCAGAGAATACTTAACTAGATAATGTATAAGCCTTTGGTACTGAAATGCATATGACAGTATTTGTAATAAAGGACAGGATTACATTATTTTAAGAAGCTCATTACACTTGTTGGAGACTTCCAGTCATCTCTGCAGGCTTTACCTGTAAACTAAACAGAATGCCAATCATGTCTGGTCCATAACCTGTACATTAATCCTTTAAGCAATGTATCTTGAGCTTGTTTCTTGTTTGCTTTTCATTTTTTACTTTGATCATGTTTTCCCCAAGAAACAAGTAGATAGTTGTCAGGCAGCAGGTCTTTTTTGAATAAGAAACATTTTTACAAGTGGGGCCATCACAGAAATTTCTACTTTCAGCGTGTTACTTGGTACTTTAATAAAGCTGCATATAAATTATAATTAGAACTGCAGTGCAAGGAGATGTGGTTTGAGTTGAGTTCTGCTTGTTTTTCTTATACTTGATTTTGACTGGCATTCCAGTAATGTATTTAAAAAGAAATTTATTTTTTCATGCCTCACAACCTTTTTGTTTCCATCTAGACATTAAGTAAGCTGTCATGCAGCCAATGCATTGAAATATTTTTATTCTTCTGCACTTCATTTTGTCTTGATTGGACTCTCATAATGGCAGTTTGGCTCCCAGGGCAGCGTATTTAATTAAAGTTAGTTTTTGTGGTTTTGAGCATAGCTCCTCCCCTTTCTAGTTGGCCACACCCCTTCCAATTGACCCCACCCATTCAGCTGTCTCCTGCAGCCCCCCCTTTGATTTGAAGTCACCAGCCACCACTGTAATATTCACACAACTAAAAACTGTTTACAGTCTAATTTTCCAACTTGAAAAATGCCATGCCAAGCACTGAAAAGATATTATCCAGTCATCCTCCCCATCTAGGAGTCTTCGAGCTACCAATAAATTCTTAATGCAAATAATTAAATAAAACAATATTGCAAGTTAGTCACTGTACTCCTGTCATGTTTCTAAAATTTAGAATTCCAAACAAACTATCAACCTGAAAACCTTCAAGCTGTGATTAAAACAACGCCTAAAGGTCTCATTGCTTTGTTCATGCACCACATCTGGCTAATCTCAATAACCTATCCTTATCCACTCTCCCTTCCTACTCTAAAATGACAACTTCCTATTAATCTTCTGCCTTATCCTGTACTATTACATCTACTTGACCAAACATACTGTACCATACTCTCTTCAAGTTTACATTGTTATGAAGGTTCATTTTACCCTGTCTTACTATTATAAAATACTCTGCGTGTAAACTTAGACTAATGCTTATTCTGATCCACCTTTGAATGATTTTTCATATTATTGTATCACCTGTATCATGATTATATGCTTGTTTGCTGACTATTCATATGTAGCTTGCTGCTGCTGTTTTGTTTTCTCATTATGTGCTCAAACAACCATTTTTTCCTCATTACTGTTTGCTCAAACAATTAATTACACTATGTATGTATACATGCATGTATATAAGTTAGTTTCTGTCTGTATCTTGTGAGCTTTTCACCCCTAGCCACCACTGAAAGGGAGGGGGTCCACCCGTTCAGACTTTCCTTGTTAAAAATAATCAGTACATAAATAAGTATGCATTCATCACTTTATGTATTATTTATGTTTATGTTTTATTAATGTTTATGTTTGTTTGACCAGGCATATCCATCTCGATAGCAGACCAAGTTCACATAAAGTACAGATGAGTTGCATAAGAGATTACAAACAGCAAATTAAAACAGCTGTACTTAAACACAGATTGTGGCTAAGTAAATATAACAAAACTGATTTGCAAATAATCTAAATCACTGAAATTCTTTCTTAACAATTAAATTAAGTTAATCCGTTTAAGGCCTCCTGAATCTAAAGACCAGTCTCTTGGCAGCTACAGACCATACCTGGGGCCTGGTTCAAAAAAGCTAACACCTAGCTGTTAAGCATTAGATAACATTATGAGTTACGATTCAAAACCTAGGTTGATTGAAAAGCTTGTGGCTTACATAAAGGTGCTTATGCTTAGTGAACAGCTAGACATATTAGCATCAAAGGTGTAGTCAGAGTGCAGCGAAGGGGGCAGCTACCCTGTACACAAAGTATTAGGGGGAGCGACTGGCACTTTGTACGTGGTATAAACTGTTGCAAGCCACTTGCCACAAAGGTACAAAATGGTTTGCTACAATGTAAAAAGAAGTCCTTTTTTCTGGAATACCGATTTTTTTCTGACAACTATTTTTTGTCCTGATTTTTTTTTTTAATTTTTGTTATTTCTGCTCCTCGACTAGAAAATGAAGAAAATGCAAGATCAGGGAACAGAACCCAGTACCAAAATTGCTAGCTATGGTTTAGATGAGCATTATACAGTTTTCTGAATCACAGGGTATGCTGTCTTATTCAGTAGGGTACAACAAAAAAAGTATACCCCCTAAGTTTCTTTGCATGTAGTGTACTGTTTAGATATGCATATTGTAGCTTCTGTGTGTAACTAAAAGAAAACCTGGCTGCGCTGGTAAATTATAATAAAATAACTTTAGTTCTCCATCTATTGAACATCTTGATAGTGCCACCTCTCTGTGACATCATGGTACCATATGGTCACAATAAGGTCCGAGGGCTCACTGAGTGAGGAGCGGCTGCACTAAGCTGCCTTGTACATTACCGTAGCACACCAGACTACTTAATTACTTATTCTGGAAGACTCAAAAGTCCTCTGTCACAATATTTCACTGAGGTACAATATAATAGTTTGATAAGTGCCTTCCCAATCCGGTTACACTCAGTTTCTGAATACAGACCATGACAATTAACATTATATTTAGGGTTTGAGTGGCATCATAATGGATAAGGTATTTATCTCACAAACACAAGGTGCAGGGTTTGATACTCACCTTTGAGGGAAATATGCTAGGCTTAAAATGACCCACAAGAGCAGCTAGCCTAGTACATAGCTGTGAACCTATAAATAAATACATAAAAAGGAGACTCTCTGCATACTGAAGCTAATAATGCTAAGTTAGAAGATTGGCATACTGGTTACGGTGTTTTCTTTACAAACAAGTTTGATTCTTACATGCAGTAATTGTCTAGGCTTAAAATGGTCTGGAAGAGCAGTTAGCTTAATACTATTCTATGAACTTCCATATTCTATTCAGGTACATAAAAATATTTTAAGTGTGGGATTATTACGATTTCTGTCATAAAGTTGGGGGGCAATATTATTCTTAACAAGAGTTTGTGAAAAGAAGCAGAGAATGTGGGGTAGTAGTTAAGGCAGTTATGGAAACAATTTGGCTCAGGGTTATAATGGAGTTTATCCTTTTTTCATATGCTTGTGTTTCCTTAAAATGGCATTATTTTAGCAGACTTCTGAATCACACCTCTCAAACTCTTAGCACAACAAATCTAGACAAAGCCAAAAGTAATGGAGGGCAAAGGCCCAAAAATAGGGACACATTTTAAATGTTACTCATATCAACTTAGAAGGTTGCTAGACTAAAAGGTTTTGTGTTACCATGCATTTGCTGATGGATGTGAAATCTGAAACTTGTCGCCATCATTAAGTGAGCACATTCCCCACTGAAAAAAAAAAACACAAGGTTTATGAGGAACAGACCAAAAATATGAGAGAAAAATCTGGACAGTTAAGAGCTATATTTTGAAAGAAAGTTTCTAAAAAATTGTACACTGAAATGCCAAGATTAAAATCTGCTTGTTTAAACGTGACAGCATTTGTGATAACAAGGAACATATAACAATGTTTTCCCTTTAAATGGAGGCGGTCACTTCTCCATACATTCTACTTCCTGTGCTCTGAAAAATGAAACTAAAGAAGTAAAAGAGAATCTGCATGGGTAGGTAAGGCATAATCCATGCAACATTTTTTTTTTTGCTCTGTTTGCTTAAAACTCTTAATTTTGTTTTGCAAACATCAGTTTTCTATGTCATGGTTTAACAGGATTTGATACAGTAAAAACAAAAAAGCCTCTTCTGTGGAATTTAGTTACAGAATTCTCATTAAGGTGTACATGATGAATGAGATGCCTGCTGATATGGTAGGAAGATTTGAACATGTGAAACTGAAGCACTTAAAGCAGGAAAAAGAGTACAGAGAGATAGCAGAGATGCAGAATCTTCGTGCTGCAAATGGGGGAACAAAGCAGTGCTGTGGGGAACACAGACGAAGACTGGAGTTATTCTGTCAGGAAGACGAGGCCTTTGTCTGTGTCCTGTGTGTTCCTGGACATTCCAGCCACAGTTTTATGTTTCTGCATGAGGCAGTCAGTGTATATAAGGTGGGTATCATACATTTGCACAGTGCTGCTATTGTACTATTGCTCATTTTTGTTTTGCTTACTGTAGTGGTATTAAGGTAAATAATTTTGTGCTATAGTGTCTTGTTGCTTTGGTACTGTTAGTCACTCCTGGCATTATTTAAGGTAATAGTACAATGTTATGTGCTACTTACAGTAGGTATATAAAAACAAATTTATGTATAAGCTCAGTTGCTTATTGCACTTTTTGATCATTGGAGTTGCTGCATGTTATTTGAATAAGGGAAGTTCCACGATACCCTGGACTAATTTCCCCTAGGAATATAAGTATCACCTCTTGTCTCATAGGTTACTACTAGGCTAATTGCCGTTGTGGGCCATTTTAAGTCTCGCTAATTACCCTATGTGAGAATCAAACCATGTACATTGTGTCTGTAAGGTAAACACCTTTACTATTGGGCCAGCCTCCCACCCTAAATAAGCACTGCATCTTTGTCTCTTTGCAGTGGAATCAAGATGAGTGTCTAAATGTGCAGAGTTCTTGCACTGACTTGGAATCGCACCCAGGTCAACTGCTTGGAAGGTAGCTATGCTCACCACTATACCGCCAATGCTTCTCCCTGAAAAGAGACTACTAGCGTACTGGAATTAACCCGATCAACAAAGGCTAAATAAAAAAATAAATGCATTTCTATTTATTACTAATTACAATGTACTTAAATCTAACACTGCGGTGGTGCTGCGGTAGCGTTGTCGCCTCACAGTAAGACGTTGTCATGTTCGATTCTCAGCTAGAGTGTCTTCTGTGTGGAGACATGCCTGAATGGGCATACCTTCGTTGAAGGTTGTGCATCAGGGCTGGCAACTCGGCATGTAAAAATATACTGCCTATCATTAGCGGACCGGAGGTCTGCTGTGGCGACCCCTAACCAGGGAAAAGCCAAAAGACACAACAACAACAATGTACTTAAATCTACTGCTGCACAGTACTACCCTAAAGAGTATAAGATTACCTCTGTAATATACCCTTATTACTTGGGTGACACTCGTACTGTACTACACTAGGGAGTATAGGGTTATCTCTGTAATATACCTTTATTACCTGGCTGACTGCTGTACTGTACTACACTAGGGCGTATAGGGTTACCTCTGTAATATACCTTTATTACCTGGCTAACTGCTGTACTGTACCACACTAGGGAGTACTGGGTTACCTTTGTAATATACCTTTATTACCTGGCTGACACATGTGCTACACTAGGGGGTATAGGGTTACCTCTGTAATATACCTTAATTACCTACCTGACCGCTGTACTGTACTACACTAGGGGAGTGTAGGGTTACTGCGGTAATGTACCTTTATTACCAGGCTGACTGCTGTACTGTACTACACTAGGGAGTATAGGGCTATCTCTGTAATATACCTTTATTACCTAACTGACCCCCCATACTGTACTACACCGGGGAGTATAGGATTACCTCTGTAATATACCTTTATTACCTGGTTATCTGCTGTAGTGTACTACACTAGGGAGTATAGGGTTACCTCTGTAATATACCTTTATTACCTGGCTGACTCCCGTACTGTACTACACTAGGGAGTATAGGGTTACCTCTGTAATATACCTTTATTACCAGCCTGACTGCTGTACTACACTAGAGAGTATAGGGTTACCCCTGTTTTGTTTTGGCTTTTCCCGGTTAGGGGTCGCCACAGCAGAACTCCGGTCCGCTAATAATTGATAGTTGATTTTTACGTGCCGAGTTACCAGCCGTGATGCACAACCTTCAATGAAGGTACGCCCATTCATGCATGTCTCCATGCAGATGACGCTCTAGCTGAGAATCGAACCGGACAGCGTCTTAATGTGAGGCGAAAAAGTATAGGGATACCTCTGTAATATACCTTTATTATCTGGTTGTCTGCTCTACTGTACTACACTAGGGAGTATAAGGTTACCTCTGTTATATATCTTTACTACCTGGCTGACTGCTGTATTGTACTACAGTAGGGAGTTTAGGGTTACCTCTGTAATATACCTTTATTACCTGGCTGACTGCTGTACTACACTAGAGAGTATAGGGTTACCTCTGTAATATACCTTTATTACCTGGCTGACTGCTGTACTGTATTACACTAGGGAGTATAGGGTTACCTCTGTAATATACCTTTATTACCTGGCTGACTGCTGTACTGTACTACACTAGGGAGTATAAGGTTACCTCTGTAATATACCTTTATTACCTGGCTGACTGCTGTACTGTACTACACTAGGGAGTATAGGGTTACCTCTGTAATATACCTTTATTATCTGGTTGACTGCTGTACTGTACTACACTAGGGAGTATAAGGTTACCTCTGTAATATACCTTTATTACCTGGCTGACTGCTGTACTGTACTACACTAGGGAGTATAGGGTTACCTCTGTAATATACCTTTATTACCTGGCTGACTGCTGTACTACACTAGGGAGTGTGGGGTTACCTCTGTAATATACCTTTATTATCTGGTTGACTGCTGTACTGTACTACACTAGGGAGTATAAGGTTACCTCTGTAATATACCTTTATTACCTGGCTGACTGCTGTACTGTACTACACTAGGGAGTATAGGGTTACCTCTGTAATATACCTTTATTACCTGGCTGACTGCTGTACTACACTAGGGAGTATGGGGTTACCTCTGTAATATACCTTTATTATCTGGTTGACTGCTGTACTGTACTACACTAGGGAGTATAAGGTTACATATGTTATATACCTTTACTACCTGGCTGACTGCTGTACTGTACTACAGTAGGGAGTATAGGGTTGCCTCTAATATACCTTTATTACCTGGCTGACGGCTGTACTACACTAGAGAGAGTATAGGGTTACCTCTGCAATATACCTTTATTACATGGCTGACTGCTGTACTGTACTACACTAGGGAGTATAAGGTTACCTCTGTTATATATCTTTACTACCTGGCTGACTGCTGTACTGTACTACACTGGGGAGTGTAGGGTTACCTCGGTAATGTACCTTTGTTAGCTGGCTGACTGCTGTACTGTACTACAGTAGGGAGTTTAGGGTTACCTCTGTAATATACCTTTATTACCTGGCTGACTGCTGTACTGTACTACAGTAGGGAGTTTAGGGTTACCTCTGTAATATACCTTTATTACCTGGCTGACTGCTGTACTGTACTACACCAGGGGAGTGTAGGGTTACCTCGGTAATGTACCTTTGTTAGCTGGCTGACTGCTGTACTGTACTACACTAGGAAGTATAGGGCTATCTCTGTAATATACCTTTATTACCTGGCTGACTGCTGTACTGTACTACACTGGGGAGTATAGGGTTACCTCTGTAATATACCTTTATTACCTGGCTGACATCCATACTGTACTACACTAGGGAGTATAGGGTTACCTGTGTAATATACCTTTATTACCTGGCTGACTGCTGTACTGTACTACACTAGGGAGTATAAGGTTTCCTCTTTTATATACCTTTACTACCTGGCTGACTGCTGTACTGTACTACAGTAGGGAGTATAGGCTTACCTCTGTAATATACCCTTATTACCTGGCTGTCTCCTGTACTACACTTGGGATTATAGGGTTACCTCTGTAATATATCTTTATTACCTGGGTTACCTCTGTAATATACATTTATTACCTGGCTGACTGCTGTACTGTACTACACTAGGGAGTATAGGGTTACCTTTGTAATATACCTTTATTACCTGGCTGACACCTGTGCTGTACTACACTAGGGGAGTATAGGGTTACTTCTGTAATATACATTTATTACCTAGCTGACTGCTGTACTGTACTACACTAGGGGAGTTTAGGGTTGCCTCTGTAATATACCTTTATTACCTGGCTGACTGCTTTAGCTGTACTGTACTACACTAGATAGTGTAGGGTTACCTTTGTAATATACCTTTATTACCTGGCTGACTGCTGTACTGTACTACACTAGAGAGTATAGGGTTACCTCTGTAATATACTTTTACTACCTGGTTGACTGCTGTACTGTACTACACTAGGAATTATAGGGTACCTCTGTAATATACCTTATTACTTGGTTGAATGCTATACTACACTAGAGAGTAGAGAGTTACCTCGTTAATATACCCTTACTACCTGGCTGACTGCTGTAGTGTACTACACTAGGGAGTATAGGGTCACCTCTGTAGTATACCTTTATTACCTGGCTGACTTCTGTACTGTACTACACTAGGGAGTATGGGGTTACCTCTGTAATATACATTTATTACCTGGCTGACACCTGTACTGTACTACACTAGGGAGTATGGGGTTACTTTTTGTAATATACCTTTGTTACCTGGCTGACTGCTGTACTGTACTACACTAGGGGTGTGTAGGTTTACCTCTGTAATATACCTTTATTGCCTGGCTGACTGCTGTAGCTGTACTGTACTACACTAGAAAGTATATGGTTACCTTTGTAATATACCTTTATTACCTGGCTGACTGCTGCACTGTACTACAATAGGGAGTATAGGGTTACCTCTGTAATATACCTTTATTACCTGACTGACTGCTGTACTGTACTACTCTAGGGAGTATAGGGTTACCTCTGTAATTTACCTTTATTACCTGACTGACTTCTGTACTACACTAGGGAGTATGGGGTTACCACTGTAATGTATCTTTATTACCTGGCTGACACCTGTACTGTACTACACTAGGGAGTATGGGGTTACTTTTTGTAATATACCTTTATTACCTGGCTGACTGCTGTACTGTACTACAATAGGGAGTATGGGGTTACCTCTGTAATATAACTTTACTACCTGGCTGACTGCTGTAGTGTACTACACTAGAGAGTATAGGGTTACCTTTGTAATATACCTTTATTACCTGGCTGACACCCGTACTGTACTACACCAGGGAGTATAGGGTTACCTCTGTAATATACCTTTTTTACCTGGCTGACTGCTCTACTGTACAACGCAGGTTACCTCTGTAATACACCTTTATTACCTGGCTGACTGATGTACTGCACTAGACATTATAGGGTTACCTGTGTAATACGCCTTTATTACTTGGCTAACTGCTTTACTATACAACGCAGGTTAGCTCTGTAATGCACCTTTATTACCTGGCTGACTGCTGTACTGTACTACACTAGGGGAGTGCAGGGTTACCTTGGTAATGTGCCTTTATTACCTGACTGACTGGTGTACTACACTAGAGAGTATAGGATTACCTCTGTAATATACCTTTATTACCTGGCTGACTGCTGTAGCTGTATTGTACTACACTAAAGAGTATAGGGTTACCTCTGTAATATACCCTTAGTACTTGGCTGACTGCTGTACTGTGCTACACTGGGGAGTATAGGGTTACTTCTGTTGTATACCTTTACTACCTGGCTGACTACTTTACTGCACTACAGTAGGGAGTATAGGGTTACCTCTGTAATACACCTTTATTAGCTGGCTGACTGCTGTACCACAGTAGACATTATAGGGTTACCTGTGTAATATATACCTTTATTACTTGGCTGACTGCTTTACTGTACAATGCAGGTTAGCTCTGTAATATACCTTTATTACCTGGCTGACTGCTGTACTGTACTACACTATGGGAGTGTAGTGTTACCTCGGTAATGTATCTTTATTACCTGACTGACTGCTGTAGTGCTCCTGCACCTGAATCTACTCCTTTACGTTATCTGTAGCTACTACATTTACTGTATGTGGATCCATTGGGTTAGACTACCCACTGTTCCTTTGCTTTTACTGGTTAGGAGAAGACTATATTGGCCTATTAGGCAAAGCTGGTTTGTTCTGTTTGCCATTGTTTGTGATTTCCTTATCGTTCCTACTTCATCTGTCAGTTTTATGTTTCTCTTTTGCACTTGCAGGTATTACAGAATCACAGCTCATTCTTTTTATTTTTTAGCCATGACCTAGTATACCACCTTTTCTAGTCCAGTGAGATATCTTCTGCTGTCTTGTACTGAAAGTAAATGAACTTTCCTGGTTTTGTTATGTCCTTCATCTGCACTGGCCATTACGTAATCTCTGTCAGCTGTATCCCCTTTTGTATTCACCATGATTGGACTAGATATTCTGTGGTAGTATAATAACTGCCTCATGCTTACTGAAAATTAATTATTGCTGTCTTACGGTTATTCTTTATGCTCATACGTTCACAGGAGATTAGTAGGTTAACAGCATAACAGCACTTATAAGCCTAGCCAATATAACCTGATTTTACCCAATATATGGCCCATAGGGGAAAGAGTATTGTTTTGTGCCTGTGCGTTGAGTTTCTTACAGATTGCCACTGTCCATAACGTACAAATGGACTATCCCAGGTGTGAATTTGTGATTCTTTATCATTTGATCTAAAGTTTATTTGAAGAGGGCCAGGGAAGGGCTGTGCTTATTGTGAGTAGGAAGACTGTTCCAAGGAAGGGGCAATCTCTGAGACACAGATCCATCTCTCCAGCATATTTTGTTTGAGTTACTGATTAAGTTTAGATCCCTAGAGCTGGTGATCCCTGTGCTGTTTGACTTGCGGATGTGTAGCAAATCCATCAGGGCTGGATTTCTGATTGGCTTGTTGGCCAGGCATAGGTCACCCCTTAATAGTTGGTAGGAGAGAGAGTGAAGGGATAGGGCTTTTAGTCTGTCTGCACAGGACATGTTGTTTACAGCCTGTAATTTCTTTGTGAGGAATGCTGTAAGTGCCTATTCAAGTACATGCCAAATGGTGCACTTTAATTGATTATTGGTCTAATGAGGTCTGCGTACAGCAGAACTATAATTTCCTTGGATCTGGATGTCATACCTTTACTTATAAGTTTTGCCACATAGAAGGACTTCTTCACCACTGTGGACACATGGCGGTCAAAGTTCAGACCGCTGTCTGTCAGTGTACCTAGATCTCTCACCTCTGAGTCTACTCTTAGGAGTGTGCTATTGATGATGTTATTTGCAGGGGTATTTTACTTCCCAAAGGGTTTGATAATGCATTTTTTCACACTTAATTTTAGGCCATGATTCTAGCACAAGTCATTTGCCTGATCTTGGCACACCTGAAGGATATCTACATCACTGGGGGATTCTATGATTATCTCCAGTTTGCAGTCCTCAGCAAACTTCGTCATCCAGAGGCCTTCCACATTAGCCTTGACTTCAGTGAAGTATATTCCAAACAGGAGTGGTCCCAGCACTGAGCCCTGTGGATTCACCTACTTTAACTACATGTGTCTTGTCCATGAGCCAGTTTGCTAGCCATCTGGTGATGTAGGGATTTATGCCCAGTTTTGTGAGATTATTTATAATATCTGAGTGGGGAATTGTGTAAAATGTCTTGGCCAGATAGAGGTAAGCAGTATGTACGTACTATGTACTGTTTCCTCTCATCCATGGCCTTAGATATTTTCTCAAAGAAATTTACCAGATTCAGTAGGCATGAACTGCCCTTGACAAAATTAAATTGGGTTGGGTCCAGGGTTTGGAGGTGTCCTGTGTCATTTTTTTATCAGGTCCATGATTATTCTTTCCATGGCCTTACATATATGACTAGTCAAACTGATGGGGCTATAATTTCCTGGGTCAGTAGATGGTCCCACCCCATATACCGAAGGATGACTGTAGCTGTCCTCCACTATATCAGGATGAAGTCAGTCCAGAGGCTGTGGTTAAATAGAGATCCTAATGGTCCTGATTTAAGCAGTTTGAGGCAACCTGGTATATCGTCTGGCCCCACTGAAGTCATGTTTTTAGCTTCTGAGAGTGTAGTGGCAACCAGTTATTTGGTGATAATTGACGGTGGAGTGGTGTAAGGTATTTCTTAGGAGAGAACTGGAGGTGATGGAGAGGTGAAATCTTAGCTAAATTTGTCAGCCAGCAGATTTGCTATATCTTCTGGCTAAGTATAAGTGATGCCATCTACAACTAATTCTGCTTATTGTTGTGTGTTGCCCGTAAAGTAGTGGACATAACTGAAAAATGTCGTATGGTTGTCCTTAACTTTGGAGGCTATTTACATCAAAGTCTGCTTTAAGAGACTTGACTGGTTCCCTGATTTGCTTATTTAGAGTAATGAGGGAGTTTTTTACTCTGTTGTGCACATTCCCTCTTCTCAACAGGGTTTTTTTTCTTCTGTTGTACAACCTATTAATACTAGGGGTCCACCAGGGTGGCTTGTTTTTGTGTTTTGACCTGGGTTTATTTTGGTCTGGTACTGCCGTTTCTATGCAGTTGTTTATACAGTCATACAGGGCTTTTGTGTATGCCTCTGCATAGGTTTCTGTGTTTTCTGGATTTGGGGGAGCTTGGAAACTAGCTGTGCCATCCTTTAATAGGGGTAATTTATCTTGGAGAAGTTCTTAAAGTTTTTGGGGTAAGATGGGAGACTGGTTTTACCTTTATTTCAAGGGAGACAACTTTGCGATTTGATCTTACCAGTGAGGACATCGCACTTTGGGGGTGGGGGCAGCAGTCTCCCACATTAGTGAGTATCGAATCTAGAGTATTTGTTCCCTAGTGCGAGTGCAGACTAGCTGTTCCAAGGCATTTGAATTTACAAAGTCAAGAAATCTTTGGGCCTGCATGTTAGTGGTTTTGTAGGCCTCCCACTTAATGGAGGGGTAGTTAAAATTACCCATGAGTATGGTATTGGGCTGGATGGTGAGTGATTCTAATAACTTTAGGTATGATGCATGGGTTTCCTGGATCATAGTGGGGCTTGTAGCTACCGAGACTATGGTAATGGATTTTTCCCATGTTTAGTTGGACATGGAGAAGCTCAAGCATGTCATATTGTTTGACCAGCCTTGAGGTGTGCTTATCCTTTATGTCGATAGATACACCTCCACCTTTTTCTCTTTCATGTTCAGTGCGTGGTCAGAACATATGAAATATGTTGTAGCTGTGCACTGCTGGAGTGCTTTCCATGACAGTTTCAGTAACTGCACAGATGTCGTCATCCTCCAGGGTGAGGAGAGCTTCCAGGAAGTGCAGTTTCTTGTTGGGACTCCTAGTAACGAGTATTAACACTGTTAGCTTGTCCTAAGTAAGTCTTGTTATGTTGTAAGGCTTGTCTGTTTAGCAATACCTAAAAAGGCACAATGGGGTGGATAATGCTTTGGCCAATATCTGAAAGCCTAGAGGTGGCAAAGCAGTGTGGCCTGTCAACCATGTCCTCCCAGAGTGACAAGTATTGAATCCATTTAGAACAACAGCAGTAGATGAGAAAGTTGTTAACGCTGATCATTTTCTGCTGGGATTGTGGCATTATCCTTGAAGATGATAGAATGCTGCTCAATGCTAGGCTCATACCTGCCTGTAACACATATTCTGAGAGCTCAATAATTTCTCTCTTCATATACTCCAAGGAGGTACATCTCTGGTCATTCATGCCCACATGGACTAGGAGTCCCACTAATACTTTAGGGTAAGTGACCCGAGTGCTTGCATGATCTGGTGAACCCTGGCCCCTGCCAGGCAACTAACTGTAACTTTCCCCTTATTCAGCCTGGTAAGAGGGACATTAGTGTGTCTCAAAATGGAGTCTCCTATGACCAGAATATTGGGTTGTGGGGTGTTTTGCCTTCTGGGCTTGGTAGTTGAGACATGATGAAATGTGGTTTTGTGTGTTATGGGAATTTTGTGTGCATGCGGAGTTTTAGAGGACTGTGCCTGAGAGGCAACTGAGGTTTGGGTAAGTTGCACGTAAGCACCTCTGCATGTGTGGGACTGTGTGTGGTCCTTTGAGTGTGGTGAGTGATGTGTGTGTTACTAACAACGTGTTTGTTGCTTTTTGTGTCTGTATGTAAGAATCTAGATGTAATGAAGGAGTGAACACAATTCTTTATTACTTTTGTTCAAATTTATTCTTCATGAACTTCTGAAGAAGTTCATGAAGAATAAATTTGAACAAAAGTAATAAAGAATTGTGTTCGCTCCTTCATTCCATCTACAGCTTTTGGTTTGAGTTTCATTTTCCATTTTGTTGTGTGCTTATAAGTTTTTGTGCTATGTAAAAATCTAGCCTCCTGTGTCAATATGAAACTACATCTCTCGCATACTGTATTTGAGAATTAAGTGGATGTCAGTATATATAAGGCTCAGGATGCCCATATCCACCAAATTAGATGCAGAGATAGCAGGAAAGTGTCCATCCGTGGTTGCAGATCGTAATGTGTACTTTCAAGGGATAGGAGTAGAAAGTGTTTGTAACCGGATGAGGAAAAGGTGCTTACATGGTGTAATCTGCAGCCAACTTAACGAGCAATGCTGCCCAGCACCAAATCCGATGCTGTTACAGCAGCAATAGTCCTGGGTACTTTAATAAGATAAGGTAGAGCTAAATAGTCCCAACTAAATGTTGCTCACCATACAAACTATTTTCCCCATGAATAATATGGGACTGAGGTAAAGTCCCGAGATGGATTTATTTTATTTTTATTTATTTTATTTTACATTTGTTGACCGGGCTAGTCCAGCTGGATAATTTCCATTTTCAGTGGAGGCCCGGGGAGAAAAGCTCCACAGATTAAAGCAAGGTTATAGAAAATTAAACATTTACAATAAATGCCTGTGACACAGACAGTGAGCAACAATGCATACATATTAGTCTAGATCAAGTAATAAAAAACACATAGTGCTATCTACGTGTTGAGAAAGGCATTAATTCTTTACCCTTTTTTTTTTTTTTTTTTTTATATGAGAACAGTTTTTTTTTTTATATGAGAACAGTAGTAACAGTACATTCATTAAGTCATTTGTGATCACAGAGAAAGGTTGCAGTTTTGAAATGAGGAAATATGATAGTAGAATGAAGATAGTAGATTAGTCTGGATTGGTACAAGAGCAGAGCCAGAAGTTGTTCAGATGTAAAAGAAGTTGTTTTTTAAAATGATGAAAGGAGCCTAGAGAGGTAATGTGTGAGGGGAGGTTATTCCATATTTTGCCTACTGAGTTGGAGAAAAGGCAGTTACCTGCAGAATTTGTAATTCTAGTTGTGTTGACTTGTAGCTTTTCGGCGGAGCTGTTTCAAGTTATTATAGGGGGTCAAGAGGTTACTAAGAGCAGGTGTCTTTGCTGGTTGATATAGAATGTTATGTGTTATTAAGAGTTGTTGATAGATAAGTTTGTTAGGAAGTTCCAACCAGTGTAAGTGTTTTAAGTTTAGACAATGGTGAGTTCTATACTGGGATGCTGTGGCAAAACGAGCTATATTATGGTAGGATGTAGTCAGTTTCCTAAGATTGCTTTTAGAGAGATTAGTGTAAATAGAGGAGGCATATAGTAGGGTAGAGATAAGATGTGATTGTGCTAAGGTGGTCCATGCTTCTGGTGTAAGGAAGGGTTTAATTCTGTACAGTGGTCCATGCTTCTGGTGTAAGGAAGGGTTTAATTCTGTACAGTGAACCAATCTTTTTATTAACTGCTTTTATAGTGTTATTGATATGAAAATCATAGCTAAGATTATTATCAATAGTAACACCAAGCAGTTTGGTAGTAGAGTCGGGGGAGATGAGGGAATTATCACTTGCAGTAATAGTGAAGTTTAGTTGAGAAGATTTGTGGGTAGGTGAGAATAGTAATAGTTTTGTTTTCTTGGGGTTGAGGAGAAGACATCTTTTTGAGGACCACTGTTCGACGGTAGAAAAGGTAGATTGTGTCAGTGACTGGAGTTCAGATTGAGTGGAAGCTGTGCAAATAATGGTAGAATCATCTGCATATTGTATACAGGTAGTGTTTTGGATAGATGATTGGAGATCATTAATAAAGATAGAGAATAAGAGTGGGCCTAGTATAGATCCTTGAGGTACTCCTAAAGAGATAGGTAGTAGAGCAGATAGAGAGTTTTTCCATAGTACTGCTTGTTGTCGATTTTCAAGATAGGATGAGAACCAGGTTAAGGAAGAGAAATCCAAGGCAAGGGATTTTAATATGTGTAGAAGAAGTGTATGGTTGACCATATCGAAGGCTTTTGACAGGTCTAGGAAAAGAGAAGAGGTTAATTTGTTGTTGTTACGGTTACAGTTGATGGTGTTGGTAAAAGAAAGTAGTGCAGTGGTAGTACTATGTGAAGGTCTAAATCCATGTTGAGTGTTAGCTAGTAGGTTGTTATGAAGGAGATGGTTAAGTAGTTGTTTGTGTATACATTTTTCCATGATTTTAGCTAGTGGAGATAATAGCGCTATAGGGCGAAAGTTTGAAAGGTCAGTGGATTTGCCTCCTTTGTGTAAGGGTATGATGTGTGATATCTTCCAGATTGCTGGAAAAGTACTTTCTTTTATGGATCTGTTTATTAGGATAGAAACAGGGTAGGCAATAGCTTTAGCTGCTACTTGAAGGAATTCAGCAGGAAGCTTATCTGCTGAGGGGGTAGTGGGTTTAAGTTTTTGTAAAAGAGATTGTATGTAGGAGGTGGGTATAGGTTGAAGTTGAAGGGGAAGAAGGGAATTTATAGGGAAATTTCAACTTCTGGTGATTGCATGTATACAAGGCATCAGCAACCACTGATGCACGAATACCAGCTTCTCGCAAACATGAGATGTGACATGTGTAAGTATTTACTTAACTTGGAGGCTACCTTCATATGTCAGAGCACATTTGGTAGGCACAGAGCACTTCTGCTAAACCAACTTACGCTGAGGTTGTTAAGACAGCACTGCCTAAGCCTCTCAGGCTAAACACTAAGAAGCCTCAGATGTTAGTTCATACAGCAACATAGCCAGCTTCACCCTTTATACTCACAGCTAGGACATGTACCTCAAAGAATCATGAGTGCAGAGTCCAATACCTTATGCATCAAACCATGGTAATGTTTAGGTGAATGTATTGTAAGGCATATGGAAAACACCCTCACAAGTGTGGATAAAGCTAGGGTGACAGATGTCTTTCTGTACCCATGACCGGGGATGTAACTAGGGCTCTTGGATCCTCCATCTTGACAGATATTATTATAACCTGATAGTGGTCCATATGGAGGTGAATGACCTTAGTCACTCTACCAAGAGGGCCATGCAGCAGGATATGACTACTTGCTATGTATTTGTCTGAGGCAGGAAAGAGACTAGTCTTAAGTGGTATTTGGCCACCTTCCAGAATGGTGATGAGATTCAAAGACAAGATAATTGACATTCTTATTGGCTATGTAGCTGATGTCATTCAAGGTGGATCCATTATGTGTCAGCAGGGGATGAGATGCCTGAGTAACCTTCCTGCTTTGCCAGGGATGGTCTGCACTTCTCTTACTTACGGTTGCACATTCTGGCCAAGAGCCTTGCTGCCCCAATAATGCCTTTTTAGGAAGAGTCCATCTAATGAACATTATGAACATTTCAACCTACGAAAGTGTCTGGTGCAACAGATGGCACACTTGCCTTTGCTGCAGAAGGCTATGGGTTCTATTTCCACACCAGGTAGGTGGATTACTGTCACTGTTGTGCAGCATAAGGGGGGGATGCTACACTCCTGCATGTGCTGGCCTTCTGATGTGATATTAAACCGAGGTTTCATCTGTTTGAGTTGGTGGTAGGAAGATCCCATGACACCTATCTAAAAGAGTAGGGTAAGTTCCCTGGTACCCTAGCCAAATTTCCCCTAGTAGTATAAGCACCATCTCCCCTGAAAAGTAGCTGCTAACCTATTTGGGCTGACCCAGTCAATAAAGCATAAATAAATACATGGCAAACCTTGACTCTCAAGCAGCATGAACATGTTTGTTTATATACATATACAAATATATATATATATATATATATATATATATATATATATAATGTGTGTAGTTAATGAAACATCATTTCATAGCACTGGAAGCACTTCTTCTATTCCTGGGTACAATGCCTGTAGCATTGACATACCCACTGGTAATTGATGGGGAGTACCAGTACTTGCCAAGGATATTGTCACTTTCTGACAGATTCCATGGGCCACCACATTTGAACTCCTAGAAATCCAGTTCACCTTAAACAAGACTAATTACCACTTCATAGCTAGGTGTAGAACACCCTGTATGCCCCCCTCTTAGCATGATAGGTGTCATAACACATTAGCTGAAATTCCTGTTAAATATAAGTCCTTTCTACTGGAGAGCTTCAGCTCTCCATCAATAAAATGGCTGACCTACACTGCCAATGGTCGGCATGGCCAGTGCTTCCTTCACATTATAAATGATGTCTTTCACAAATCGTTAGTCATCTTAATAGGGGACCGAATATCTTTGACCTAGTCCTCACAAATATGGCCACTTCTTGTACATCTCCATATATATCAACATGCCTTGTTAAATCAGACCATAATTTAGTGATCTTTCAAACCTAAATAAATTATACTGTAATTCTGCTCTGTAGGATCCCGTTGATAAAGCTACTAACTATGCATTTGACGACTTCTCCCACTTAAGTAGTTGTATTGATAAGGAGTCCCTATCCTCACCAAATATAATGAAAAAATTAAAAACAAATCTCGTTGGTGGAATACCTGTATAAAGAAATTCTATAAAAATTGAATGAAAATGCTTATAAGAGGTGTCATTCTGCTTACCTTAACAGCACACTTAAGCAAACTAATGGAGAGCTTAAGGAATCATTATGAAGCTGAAAGCGGAGTATGAACTTAAAGTAGCAATTAAAACTACAAATAATTACAAATCTTTCTCTATGTCAAAAGTTTAGAATTAACCCCCAACAATGTTCAGAGCTAGCTCACAATAATGCTTCACTGCCTGACATAAAGGAATTGACTAATATCCTTGCTAATGAATTTAGTACACATTTTACTTCACCCACAATTATAGCTATTTCACAGGTTCCAAAGTCCCTGCCATCCCCTGTAATTACTATGGAACAGGTTCTCAACCCCCCTCAAAAACTAAGAGCACTTCATGCATGGGCCTTGATAATATTCCAGGTTGCCTGATCATCAGTGCCAAATATGGCCTTTCTGAACCCTCTGCTTAAGCCACTCCACTGGTTACATTCCTGAAACCTGGAAAACAGCCATTGTAATTCTGTTACTCAAGGGTGGCCCAACCACAGACCCTTGTAACTACGGACCTGTTAGTCTCACTAGCCTCATATGTAAAGCTGTGGAGTACATTTACCTCCGATCTCATTAATTTGGACATTGAAAATCTCTTAACCATGGCTTTATCAAATGAAGGTCCTGCCTCTTTATTTATTTGACATCTGTTTACCAGAAAATTCCAACTGGGTGGCTGCTCATTTGCAGAGGAAGCCCAGGGAGAAAAGCTCCAGAGACAATTGGAGTAATTAGATTAGCTTGTGCTAGAGCAACACTGAACATTTTGTATACACAAATTCACATTAATAAATAGAAGAAACATTTTTACATACATTAGATAAAAGATTCTTGCACATTAGTTAGATACTTTAGATATATATAAGGAGACTGATGATTTGGGTTTCTATGTGAGGGAAAATGGAATGAATAGATTTATGGTTTGATAGGAGGGGGAGAAAGCAGATTAGTATAGTAAAGAGTATTATAGAGTTATATATGATGGTCAATGAGGGTGGAAGAAGGTAGGTGTGGGTAGATAATGTACAAGAAGAATGGGACTAAGACAGGACTAGAGCATGACCAAAGCCAGGTGTTGATCAGGTGATTCTTAAGTTGTTTTTTGACATCATTAATTTCTTTGAAAAAGTAATCAAAGCAGTGGGTAGCAGTTATGCAGTACGTACAACATACTGAGACCTGGACAAGGCCTTTGGCACTATTCCCTATGCAGGCCTTCATGATAGACATGTAAATATGAATATAAATCGTTATGTTCTGCGGTGGATAACTCACTGATGGTTAGAGTTGTACTTGCCAGTTCTGATACCAAAAAAAAGATACCAGTGGTATACCACAGGACTCAGTTTTGGGCCCTCTCCTATTTGGCATAAATTTTCAAACTTTCAGGCCAGCTCTTCTGGCCCATGGTTAACTAAGTTTGCAGACAGTGCGACTATTTAAGTCTGTGGACACACTTCACGCTTTCACTACCATGATTAAAGATTTAAGGTTAAACTTTACTTTTCAGTTCAGTGCCATGATTATAAGAAAAGCCGTGTATTAAAAAAACTTTTCCACCAGCTAAAGGAGCTGCCAGTCACCTGTTATAATGCTGAAGAAATGTTCAGCACTTCGTTCACTACCTTGTGTAGTTCAAAGGTAAAGCATTCTTGATGATCAAACCACTTTAACAATTGGTAAAAGGACAATGGTCTCAAATTAAATGTAAAAAAAAAAAAAAAAAAAAAAAATAGCATAGTTCATTTTGGTAAATAAAACATTTTAAACTTGCGTTTATAAGTGAAGCAGTCATCCATTCAGACACTTTTGTAAGGAATCCAGGCACTGATAATTCCTAACTGTCTGTCGTTTGACAGCTAAGTTTGTTCAGTAGTTTGGAAAGCCTTCTGGCTCATCTTTGGATCTAGTAGAGATGTATTTTGAAATTAGACATCTTAATTTCCCTTACTTGTATCTTTTTAGACCCATTATTGAATATAATGCACCTTTGGGCCTGTATTTGTCTAAACGCATTACACAACTTGGGTGACCTCCGAGATTCATAACTAAAAAGATCAGTGGCCTTAAAAATCTTAGTTATCAGGACAGACTAGCAGCCCTCTCTCTTTACTCAGTCTATTAAAAGCTTTCTGTGGAGATCTGTGTCTATCCTTTCCAGCCAGGAAAGATCCAACCCTATTCCTTCACAGAACATATGGTACTTCAAACCTTTCATCAGCAGATAAATAAGACATGTTAGTATGATAAATTCTTACCTTAACATATCCCTCACCTCTGGAACAAACTTCCACAGGATATCATGCAGAGTAGAACCTTTGCTAGCCTGAAGGTAAACTTAGATAATTGGATAGGCAGCCACAAATTCTGCCCGGTCCTCCTTGAGGCTTGAAGGAATTTTTGAATCTGTTTTTTTTTTTTTTTTTTTTGTCTAGGCTTATAATGGTCTGCAGACTGAGTGACTAGCAATTTTATATATGAACCTGAGAGACACCTGAATTGGATGTGCTGTTTTTTTGTTTGAATTTTCAACCTTGAAAATGGATGGTGTGTGTGTGCGTGTGCGTGTTTTCTTAACTAATGGACACTTGAGTGCAGATCTATCTGTTTTCACATACAGACTAGGAGCTTAAACAGTGTGGACTATTATTTTGCTGAGTTATGCAACAATACTTCAGGGGAACAGACTTTTTCCATTAACTTTTAATCATTCAATTAAGAGTACATTTATTAGTGTATAGCTTCAGGTTTGATGCCTGATTTTGCAGAAGGCTGATTAGGGACAAGGTACCAGGCTGTATTATGTTTTTTTTTTTTTTCCAGAAGCTGAAGAAGAGCTTTATGAAATAAGAACTTTGCTGAGAAAGAGATAATGAAGTCTGCCCACTTTCAGTTGTAGATCTGTCAGTGACTTGTGTGAAAAGGAACTATGTGACACACCTAATGTAGTTCTTTGACTAGCTTACCTGGATAGTAGAACAGAAAGGGGATGTGGGTATATCCTGCTTAGACCAATGAGTGTGGGTGTCATTTTGGGTAAAACATTGATTATATAGGATGCAGAGGGTTGTAGGAATTGGGATTGTTACAGATAAAAGGATGGTGGTATGCTTTGTACCACAGGGCATACCTTTTAATCTCGTACCTCAATAATTCTGAGCAAAGCCATACATAAATGGGGGCAAAGACACAAAATCAGGGACAGATTTTAAATATTACTCCATTAACATAGAAAGTTTTCGCTTTAGCATACATTTTCTGAATGATATGAAGTCTAAAACTGAAGTGACACAAAATCAGGGACAGATTTTAAATATTACTCCATTAACATAGAAAGTTTTCGCTTTAGCATACATTTTCTGAATGATATGAAGTCTAAAACTGAAGTGTGTGTCATTTTATCTTTAGTTCTCAGTGATTTGGCAGAAAACCAAATTTTAGAAGGAACAGAACAAAAATGTGTGGCAAAAAATCTGGACATTCTGTGAGATTCTTGACAGTTGATGGGTATCTGACAGAAATGGTTGCCTTTTGCAGTTGATGTAAAGTTATGAAACAGCATCAATAAAGAAAGTGGTCTTAATAGGTTAATATACTAATTTGCAAGACTGGAGAAATGGTGTAAAAGCTGGTAGCTTAACAGATCAAGTGTAAAGGTTTCACTGTATGAGGCGAAAATTCTTAAAACCTTCCCTTCCAGCACAGTGTATCTTTGGACTTGTGAGCACTTTGGATAAACAAAGGAAGTTTTTTCCAGGGTTTGTGGAAAAATATATTTTTAAAATGAATGCCAAGTATGGAAGTCTGGATTAACTGCCTGTCAACTGTTGACCAGTTAGTAGTCCACATAAACACGTGTAGTAAATTAAAAAATAGGATTACTCGGGCTTCTGACTACTCATGGAAACAATCCTCACTTTCACAGTGACCCCCCCCCCCCAAAAAAAAATAATCAAGATGCAGAGAACATCTTTTCTGAAGACACTAGGCATATTTGCTGGACTTCTTGTTCATCGGGTATTTTAAAAGTATATTTTCTCCTCAAAACCTGGAAGAAACTTCATTTATTACCTAAATATGTTCTTCAGCACAAAAATGTGGAATGCTTGAAGCTGAGATTTTTTTGCCTTACACAGTGAAACATTTACACTTAGTCCAGTCCATAAATATACAAAATAAAGCATCTAAGGTGGAAGAACCGAAAAGGAGTGAACAGCTGGAGGGGAAGTAATAACATCGACAAATGAGGATAGAACCTCTGGTTAATTATATCAGGTGATCTAAAGGTAAGCATATTGTGTGAGAGCACGAGGATAGGACCCCTGGGTAATCATGTCAAGTGATCTAAAGGTAAATACACTGTGTGAGAGCAACAGGAAAGGTCCTCTGGGTAATCATATCAGGTGATCTAAAGGTAAACACTCTGTGTGAGAACAGCAAGGAAGGACCCCAGGATAATCATACAAGGTGATCTAAAATCGGACCCCTGGGTAATCATATCAAGTGATCTAAAGGTAAGTGCACTGTGTGAGAGCAGCAGGAAAGGACCTCTGGGTAATCATATCAAGTGATCTAAAGGTAAATACACTGTGTGAGAGCAGCAGGAAAGGACCTCTGGGTAATCATATCAGGTGATCTAAAGGTAAACACCCTGTGTGAAAACAGGAAGGAAGGACCCCAGGGTAATCATACAAGGTGATCTAAAATCGGACCCCTGGGTAATCATATCAAGTGATCTAAAGGTAAGTGCACTGTGTGAGAGCAGCAGGAAAGGACCTTTGGGTAATCATATCAGGTGATCTAAAGGTAAACACCCTGTGTGAAAACAGGAAGGAAGGACCCCAGGGTAATCATACAAGGTGATCTAAAATTAAAAGTTAATATGTCATTTAAGTGACCAAACAATTTTAATGGATGCCCACAATCCATAAACTGTACCTAGATAACTTTCACTTACAGAATGCTGAGACAGACATAGAAAGGGAGTCCTGGCCAGTTGCTACAAGATACAAAAGTCTTAGCACAGGGCTGAGGTGGTGTGAAAGAACAGAGCGGAGATTTTGAGGATGTAGTTCAGAGTGGGAGCATACATTTCTCAGGTTGGGAAATTGAAGTTTTAGGGGAAAGGTTTAGAACTAAAGAAATGTGAAAAGAAAGGATACAAAAAGTGAAGGCTATCGAAGCATGTTAAAAAAAAATGTATTTGATAAATCCTGACAAAATGAATCAGTTTTATTACTGTACAAGGACAATAAACTTGCCAGAGGAATTGTAAATCATGGTATTAGAAACAGTTTTCACATTTTAGAGGGACTAGATTGAATCCTTTTAAATGAGGGATAGTATATAATGAATTTGTAGTCCCCCTTTCCTGATCAGTAACCCACCTTGTTCTTATCTTTACATTTGCTTTATGTGCTGAAACACATTAATCAACTGAATGATCGAATGTCAAAGATTATATTGCAGTGCACATATGAAATCTTTTAAGAAGGTGTTAAGAAAAAATATATAAGGGGCCCTATTTATGAACTCTGTAAACAGCAATAAAGGGCTTTGTAAACCATAGGCTAGTTAATAGAGTCTGTTGTGATTTATAACAATACTTGTGCAATGGAGCAGGACCCTGTGCTGGTCTTGTTCCATTGAGGAAGTATGGTATTCCAGGCACAGTCACCAATGCAAATGAACCCACACCGCCCCCCTTGATCATATGCAATTCACAAAGCATACAACAATGAGGGTGCACAGTGCTAATGAGTAGGGCAGGTGCTGCCTGTAGGATATGCCTTATCAAGTAGCCAGTGGAGCTATGTAGAAAGGCTTGTTGTCTAGTAACTGGCTGCCGTACCCATTAAGACTGTTTCACAGTCAGGCTACACAGTGCTACCTGTCACTACAGGATCAGGCTGTCCCGCCCACCATGCACCATTCAAGGACACAAAACATATTAGGTCAGTGATCATGGGGGACCATAAGATACCTAGCCATATATACACCTTTAAGCAGGCAAACTTAAAAGTTCTTGTCATTCTTTGCAAGCACTTACTAGTGCTCACCTCCAAAATCGAGCAAGGATGTACATGACAACCCTGATGTAAATTTGAGTCAACCCATCAAGTCATCAACACTAGCCTTAAAGGTAGCTGAAGTAATACTTTGTTGGACTTGTAGTGGTAATTAATGTCATAAACTAGGAATGGCTGTGAAATCATGGAGTTAGGAACCTCTTTCTCCAGTGAGTCTTGTTTGTTAGTGTAGATTTAAGTCCGTAGTGCAGGTGTTTGTAGGGCCACTATTTTTGCGAAGAAATACGAGGTCACCTCACTGATGCCAAGATTCATGCTGATTATTCGGGGTAGTTGAAGGATTTTTAGACTTTTCTTTTTCTTGGTTAGAAATCTTTGGTTTGTGGAAGTCGAGAGTGTCACTTCATGCCAGAGAACTACTGTCATTCATGTTTATGAATCACAGGAGTCCTCAGCTGTGTACAAAGCATTGTGTGCAAGGCGTATTTACGCATGTGTCCATGTTCACAAATGCCAGGGTAGGTGTATTTAAAAATAAATGTATACACTTATCTATGTGTGTATACATGCTTGTTATGATAATGTTAGTAAAGATGGGATAAAATAGTATAAAACTGGCAAACTTCTATTTAGTTGATGCTAAGAATGAGGTGGATGGTATAAAGAAAGAGTACTGAGGAGAAGATCGATTCACAGAAGTTAGTGAAGAGGATGAATTTTGGGGTGGCTTATGCAGAGGAAGCTCCCCGTAAAGACCAAGATAAAATATAAACGGGTAGAAGAGTGTTTACATTTACTTCAAGGATATGGGGAGGAAGGGGCAAAATATATCATGTACTTTTGGAGTGCAAAATAATGGATGGATTTTGGGAATGAGCAAAGAGATTTTTCAAAGGTAAATTAGAAATAAATGTTGAAATGATTCAATTCATTTATATATATAGATATATATATATTTATATAATGTACAATATGATGCTGGGTTTTTGTAGTGCTTAGCTTACCCCATTAAGTATTGAAATGTGCTGGACAGTTTTATACTGTCCTTACCCACTGCATAATTTTTGTTCTTGAATAGGACTAAAGTGCACAGAGGAAATTTGTTTGCGTTTTTGCTTTGGAGTATTTCTCCCTTTTTAGCTTTTGCTGCATGATAGCAGCCACTCCCATTCTCACACATTGTCCCTCCGCTGTCCTTTAAATGCAGCATGAAGGTGTGTGCTCATCCTGCTCTTAGGAACCATATCTGTTCTTGCAGTAATGGATCTTAAAGTTCACCACATATGCTGTGACATTTTACTTCACTGCCATAACTGACAGCCAAACCAGCTCCCTACTTTCTAAACGAAACCTCTCGGATATAACATTCAGTCTGCTGCATCCAATATTTCTGAAATTGTCATGTGAAAAAACGCAGTCTCTTACTCATACATTTAATATTTCTCTAACTATTTCTATTGTCAATCCTCCATACAAGAACTAAGGCATTATTCCCTTACCAAGTCCTTGCTGCAGATTAGTGAAGAAAGCTACTCTAGAAGTACCCAAGAAGACATACTCACACTTGTCAGACCAAGATTTAAACTTGCCATTGATGAAAAAGCCTTCTCAAGAATAGGACCTGCCACATGAAAACAACTACCCACTGATTTGATAAAAAATGTGAAACTTTGGGGCATTCAAAAGAAATCATAGGCAGTGTCTGCAAAATGAATTATTGAAATGTTGGCACTCGGAATGCTGAGTGCTGAAAAGCAGAAAAAAAAAAGACTGAAAACGCAGGAGAAGAGCAAATTTCAGAAATCTCTCTTCTTAAAACGTCTTTTTGCAGGGGGGGGGGGAAGCCACCCTGCATCCCCAGACCCCACAAACATCTTGCTATGCTTGGGGTCACTCCACTCCCCTACCTTACCCCGTTTCCCACTCATCCCCACTTTCCTTACGTTTATATTCCCCTAGCCACACCGTCAACGAAACAACTAACCAGTAAAATGAAGCCATCTCCTGGTCTCAATTTCCTTCCACTTAACACCTTCCTCACCAATCAGCATGGCTCCCTCCATTTCACACATACTATTCCTGTCCCATACTATACTACTTCTAATACAATTCCTATCAATCAATCCCAGATTATAATTCACCAAACCCACTTCAGTAACTAGTTCCCTTTATACCCAGTCTGATAGTTACTCAGAAATTAATCCCATCATGTTTTATGTAACATCCAGTACTCTGCTCTAAAGTATACATCCTTCAAACAAACTACTCTATTCACAACTCTAACTCTATATACCCCCTGTTATTGCACTTTATCAGCTCCAAACTAACCAGCTTTACTCATCGACTGTGATTTATTTTCCTGACATTATTCCAGTATGGTGGCATCCATCCCAACCCCAGTCCCTCTTCCACAAATCCCCCTATCATGACATATCTCACAAAATGCTTAAAATCGCTGCACATCAGTACCATACACATTCAAAGTATCTGCAGTAAAACCTCCGACCTGCATGCCTTGTTAGATCATAATAAAACAGACATCCTAGCTTACAGAGACATGGCTAAAGCCTAACATAAAAGAGACAGAATTTCCCCCTTCCAACTACAGCATAATAAGAGTTGATAGAACCAACAAGAAAGGCTGTGGTGTTGCCATCTTATTCCCTAACACTCTTAATATACTACCATTTACTGGTCAACTTCCACAGTTCCTCAATGCTGAAGTCTTGGTCGCCTTCCTAAAAATCAGCAACTCCAAAAGTCTCTGTATCATTGTCTTATACATACCCCCAGGTAATAACATACCTATTCTAGAAGAAATATTATCACGGGCCTCCCATACCTTAAAAATTAAACTATAATCCTAGGTGAAGTCAATATTAATTGGTCTAATATTTCCTCAAAAAATTCTCTTACCAATATTAACCTGTTCCACTATACCCAACTAATCACCCCTACTAGATGTAATACTAGAACCGATGAAGGAACCATCTTAGACTGGATCCTAGTTTCATACCCAACTAAAATCTCATCAGCCATCACCCTCCCCAACTTCATAAGCGATCACCTTGCTGCCTTCATTACCCAAGCCTATCCCCTTCACAAAAAAATACTTTTCAGGAACCATTCTAATTTCAACCCCTACACATTCAACAATATCCTAAAAAGCATAAACTGGAATAATGTACAAACACTCTCCCTAGATGACGCCCTGCACTGCTTTAACACTACCTTTCAAAAAATATTAGACAGCCTTGCACCCCCCCGAATGAAAAGAATAAGAACCAATCATGCCTCCTGGTTAACTAAATCTACTAAGCAAATAATGATAACTAGGGACAAAACCCTGAAAGCTATGGCATAAACACAAGAACAACCCGGACCTAGTAAAAGTACAAACAAGTTCATAACCAGGCAAAAAAAATTTGTATCCAAAGACAAGAAAGGATATTACTTTGAACCTTCAAAAAAACACAAAAACAAACCAATGCTGTTCTGGTCCTCCATTTATTCTTTCCTAAACTCTGGCTCAAAAGGCAATTACTGCAATTACCCAGACAAAACATCAGGACAAATAGCAAGCATCTTAAACTCCTAGTTTATAGACACTATACCTAATATCACAGCCACATTCTCTCATCCTCTCACCACAACTAACTTCCCAAGTAATACTCCTTTCTCCCAGCATACATAGCCCCAGCCTTCTCTCTCTGTACTACAAACATATTAGGCCAAACTACTCCCTGTTCCCATACCCCCTTTTCCACCCAAACCAAATTCCTTGCCAGAATTCAAACTTTCTACTGTCCCTACACCATCCATAAAAAAACTTCTTCTGAAGGCTGAAGCCCAGTTCAAACGCAGTAGATGGCATACCTGAAGAATACCTAAAAATTGCTCCAGATGCTATTGCTTATCCCATTAGCATTTTCATAAATAGATCCATTCAAGAGTCCTATGTCCCCAACTTCTGGAAGAAAGCACACACAAGGAGGTACCTCAACAGATATTTCCAACTTTCACCCTATAGCTATTCTATCCCCCATCTCCAAACTCCTAGAAGAATGTGTACATACCCAACTTCTACAATTCCTTCTCAAAAATCAAATCCTTTCTGAAACTCAACATGGTTTCAGACCTGGCCATAGTACTTCAACTGCACTAATATCCTTTATGGATATAGTTAACAGAGCCCATGACTCAGGGAAGATTGTCTCCATTTTATTTCTTGATTTATGTAAAGCCTTTGGTACGATCTCTCTCACATTCCTCCTTTCCCAACTTTCTAACATTGGACTATCTACTGCATCACTAAACTGGTTTAAAAGCTGCCTGTCTGATAGTGAACGTGCTGTAAAATGGCAGCACTCTATATCCCCATATATCCATAACCCCACCGGTGTTCCCCAATGCTCCATACTAGGACCCCTACTGTTTAATATTTTCATCAACCGCCTCCATCTAACATTCCAAAAAGGGTCTCTTGTTCAGTACACAGACGACTCTGCTGTAATCTGCTCTTCCAAAAACTCAACTCAACTACAGCAAATTACTCAGTCTGCATTTACCGCCACAGAGACTTGGCTGCACAATAACCACCTGTCTTTAAACCCAAATAAAACCAAGCTCATAATATTCACCCCAAAGAAAATTGCTCCCATTAACAAGTCTTAATTCCACATATTCTCTCTAAACAAAACTAAAATTGAACTAGTCACCCAGATCAAACTGTTTGGTGTCACAACTGATGAAGGCTTAAAATTTGACCTGCAGTTGCAAAATAACATCAGCAAGACTCAAAAAAAACTATTCTACAGATGTAAAAATTTTCCTCTCCCTCCCCACAGAACAAGTACTTGCTTCCACTTATTTACTTTCTTTTCTAGTCTATGATGCCTGACTACTAACCAACCTCCATTCCTCCCTCAAAACCTAACTAGAAATATGCTACAACAAAATAGTCAGATTTGCAACAAATAGCCACCACTCCACCCACCACTGAGTACCTCTTAAAAAGATAAATTATTTCTAATTCCCCCGCTATCTTACTTCTCTCCAGTTAACTACCACACATAAATTGCTTACTAAAGCACAGGATTGCCCTGCCCTAAAATCCTTATTCTCCCACTATAATCCCAATAGATCTCTAAAATCAGAAAACCAACACCTCCTCCAAAGCCAGAAACCTTAACTACCTGCTAGTCAACTACTATACCCTTGGGTAATAGCTAAAACCTGGAACAGCCTTCCCCCATTCTTTCACACAACTCAGTGTACTGCCTTCTTCAAAATTGCCCTACGTACCCCCTATACTTCAAATGGAACTATAACTGCCCTAACCCTCCTATGGCCATTATCTAAATCTTACTGCCTTTCTACCATTCCCCCTTTTCTCCTTGTACACTCGTATTTCTTTTACTACTAATAACCTTCTCTCTCGACCTCCATCTCAGTCATTCCTACCCTTCTAACCTCTACTGGTATCCTTCATAACTATTTTTTGTCATATACTATTACTGCTGCAACAGCACTGCTATGGCCTCTCAAAGTCTTCCCCAGCTCTAACTCCGTCATGTCTTAAATGCAATGCATTTTTAAGTTCACCCTTACTACTATGTCATATGTAGTTGTTACTACATTGTATTTAGTTTTATTATATGTGTATCAAGTGTGTGCACATAAGCTTTTATATTCACCCATACTGCTACCACAACTGTAGTTGTACTACATTGTAATTAGTTTTATTAGATATGTATCAAGTGTTTGTATATATTTAAAATGTACTACTGTTTTAGGAATATTTTCCTCTATTGGTGCTGTATATACTCAAAATGTGTACATTATGTTGTACTAAGTATCCTATTTGTGATTTTATGTGGAGCTTTTCTCCCCGGGCCTCCACTGAAAATGGGCTCTTAGAGTGTCCCAGTGGACTTTCCCTGTAAACAAATGCCAGTCAATCTACCAAACAAACAAACCAAATCTGAGATCCCCATACGTCTGAGAAAAGGGAATAGTGTCCGAAATGGCGTTTCGGACTTGGTATATGCAAGTCCAATCTTTTGGCCATTCATTCTCCATGTTTGGGACTCTATCTAGTGGCTCCCGACATTTCAGATGGTACCATATAAATGCCTTGAAAGGAATATTCCACTTTTTTGTACATACTCCAAGTGCTTGAGCTGAAAGTACTAACTGATTATTTTGTACCAGTTGATGTGATACTCCATTAATGTGTTAAGACTTAAAACTGGCAAAACTCATAACACTAATGTGTTACACTTATTACTTCTATTTCTTTTATGCAGTGTATACTGTTTAATGCTTTGTACAATGCTTATATTTATGAGCAAAATCAAATAGTTCATTCAGTTCATAAAATGTTTCATTGCTATTGTACTAAGACAAATTATACGTAGCAGTTATAGACTGTTTTTACTTAGTACCTGGATTGTGACTGAAATCCCGGAGCACTTACCCAGTTATCAAATTGTAAAATGAAATGCATGTTAGTGCCTGTATATCTTTCCTTCTGGCTCTTCATTTCAAACAGTGATGGCAGGTATATTAACAAGTGATGTTTTGAACTCCCCTTGTATTGAAAGGTATTGTAGTACTTCTGCAGCTCACAGTCGTTTCTTTAAATCATTTATTTCTTAATTTGTATATCTGCAGGACAAGCTGAAGGTGGCTTTAACATCTTTAGAATCCAAGGTGAAAGATTTTAAACATTTGCAAAACAATATGGAGAAAAATATACTAGACACACAAGTAAGTAAACTAAATGCCTGTATTGTCCTTTATATATTGTCTGCATCATGCTTTATATAAGTTAATTTCATGGTTTGCATGTTTTACTGGTTATCAATTAGATAGTTTTGTGAGGAGCCTGTTGTCTGTACTGTAGATCAGTGTGTATATTGTACCTAGTCAGCCACAGTAGTCAGAGAGCACTTGCATATAAGTTACTGAGCATGTGAGAGATCGGTGCCATTTTGTATAGTCGGTTAGTGTGAGTGATAGCTTGAATGGAGATGCACATGTGAGTGTGTTAGAAGTAATTTATTTTTATTTATTTTTTTTATTTAACATTTGTTGACCGGGAATGTCCGACTAGGTTCCACAGAGCCTGTTTTCAGCGGAGGCCTGGGGAGAAATGCTCCAGATGCATGTCTTTGGAATGTGGGAGGAAACCGGAGTACCCGGAGGAAACCCACGCGAACACAGGGAGAACATACAAACTCCGCACAGAAGGCACCCCAGCCGAGAATCAAACCGGAGAACCTCTTGCTGTGAGGCGACAACGTTAACCGCTGCATCACTGTGCCACCCATTTGGCGAAGTAATGATTCAGTCAGTAAGCATATGAAAGTTCAAAGTATATGTTCCAGTTACAGCTCCTAATATCTTTATGTACAGTAAATTACTTGAATGTATTCCGTGCCTCAGTGTCTCATTTGAAGACACAAGGCATGTGACATGGTGTCAGAATGGGATCTGAAGTTGAAGCAGCTCACAAACCATGAGGCACACAGTTAGAAGTGGAGTGACATACAGGACTGAACTTGCAAGCAGGTTAACGGTTATTCAAAGGTACTTAAATTTGTTTTAAATGATTTTCAGTCGCCAAATGTGGCATAGCATTTAAAGTGTTCAAAATAATTTCTGAGTTATTCAAAATGTCTGAAATAGCAACATCATGATTAAAGTGTTTGAAATAATCTGTGAAGTGTTTAAAATGTTCAAAAAGGATAAAATGTCCAAACTTTTTTTTTACAATGTATGACTTTTTCACAGTAACTAAGACTTTTTGAAGTGACTGAAGTGTTCAAGGTATTTGCAGTGTTAAAATAAAGCATTTTTGGACAGATTGTTCTGCATTTGTGCAACATTACAGGTACCGGGTCTATACTTTAAAAGAAATTTGTTGTTATGGCAGAGGGATTTTGCAGACCTGAACTGCTGGTGTTTAATAATAATATTGCAGAGAATTGGCAAGTGTTTGAGCAAGAATATGATATTTTCATACAGGCTGCATTTTCTGATAAAGATGCACGTACAGGAGCATTTATACTTCTTGATTTAGCTGGCTCAGTAGCCACTGAGCGAGAATGTTCATTTGTGTATGTACCCGCTGTGTATGCAGGGGAGGGTGAGAACCACCATATTGTGATGCAGGCTGAAACACGGGAAGACCCCCAAGTGCTTAAAACATAAATGTTAAAGAATATTGAATATTGCAATGGAAAGGTACAAATTTTGCACAAGAAATCAAAAGCATAGTGAAATTATTGCAGCATATATTACTGACCGGAAATAAAGCAAAAACATGTAGATTTGGTGATCTATGAGATGAGTTGATAAACGACCATCTTGTATGTGGGATTAATAATGATGCAGTGAAAAAGATTTTGCTTCGAGATAGTGAAGTAACATTAAGCAAAGCCATTACGATTCACCAAATAAATGAGCTTACAGAAAATTATACAAATATGCTTACGAATGAGAAAAGCATGTTTGCAGTATCTGCCAGTGCGGATACTGATGGTGTACAACAGAAAGTTAAAATGAAAAAGAAATAAATATAAACCAAAGAGTGCCACTCCAACCTCATTGTTAATTGTTGCAATTTTGGAGGCAGCCATGAACTTAAATGGGAAAAATGTTTAACTTTTGGTAAGCAATGTCACAAATGTAAACAATTGAATCATTTCAAAAGGCTTTGCAAGTCTGAAGTGACTTATGTTAAAAGAGGATATCTGAAAAAGTAAGTAGATCAGATAGAGACTGTAGCAAACTCTGAGAGCTGTGGACAAACTTTCTACGTTGATGGTGTCTCTGTGATTGATTAAACGGTTAATATGTTAGACTATCAGTTGTCAGCCAAGAGTGAAATATTTTGTACTGTACAAATTAATGGGAAACCTGTAGAGCTTAAAGTAGACACTGGATTTAAGTGCAATGTTATATCAGCACAAATGTTTACTAAAGTAAAAGCTGGTAAGAAAATTGTTCAGCAACGTGTGCAAAACTAGTTGCTATGGTGGTAAAGAGATTCAAACTGATGGTGCAGTAGTTCTTTCATGCCATTCTGCTAGAAACAACTATGACTTGCAGTTGTATGTACTAAAAGACATGAGCAGTAACTGTTAGGCCTCAAAGACAGTCTGAGAATATGAGCAGTAACTGTTAGGCCTTAAAGACAGTCTGAGAATGGGACTGATTTAATAAGAGGTTCACTATACAAGTATGAATAACAAAGATATAGTTTTACACAGAGTATTTTTAGTGAATATGCTGATATTTTCAAAGATGAGCTTGGTAAACTTCCAGTCAAATATTCCATAAAGTTAAACCACGAAGTAAGTCCAGTTGTCAGACCAGCATGGAAGATTCCAGTAGCAATGCAGAGTAAAGTAAAAGCAGAACTAGACAAAGTGGTGAATGTAGGTGTCCTTACTTCAGTAGAAGAACCAACTGAATAGGTATCCTTCATGGTCGTAGCTCATAAAGAAACCTCCAATGATATTCATGTATGTATTGGTTCAAGAGACTTAAGTGTCCTCATCATCTGATGTATACCATAGGAGGTAGCCACTCTCATGCCAAATTCCACTGTTTTTTGTGTCTTGGATGCAAACACCTCTTTATGGCAAATTTTGCTGACTCGCAAATCTACATTCAGGACACCATTTAGTATATACAGATTTTTAAGAATGCCATTTAGAATCAATTCTGATAGTGAAGTCTTTCAACGTGCCATGGAACAAATATTTGTTGTTCATCCATGTGCTATTATAGTAGATGACAGTAATAAAAAAAAAAAAAAAAATCGAGGTCCAACCACCGCAATTAGGTTCCACAACTTTAATAAAAGCAAAACAACACGAGTGCTTTCATCTCAAAGAATAAGACTTCATCAGATGAAATAGTGAACCAAATTACATCCTTTTACAGTACTCAGTTAATTGCATCATTGACACATCATCCTTAACCCTATGCTTGCCACATTGGAAAAGAAGCTATAGTTTTAAAAAATATTTACATTTACTTATAATAAAAATGTTAACCACATACACTTTTTTAAAAAAAAATCTTTACCCCACTGAGAAGTCGTCACACAAAAGATGCTTTACTTTACAATACAGGTTTTACATGCAAAATATTCATTAAGACCGGGAAGAGAAATGGCATTCAGTCTAAGCTGCCATCTTAATTCTTTCTTGACTAGCATTGTTTTCCAGTCATCTTCCCTGGGATTCATCCTCACCATTTCGACAATACCAAAATGAAACCCCTTAAAGTTCTTTCTAAAGTTAAAAGCTCTTTTTTTTTTTGGTTCTAATGTCGTAGAGGTGTTCATACAGTCTGTCCTTTAATGTTCTCTCCGTCTTACCAGTATAGAATGGTTGACACCCCTTACATTTAGCCGGATACACCAGACGACTGGAGCAACAATTACCATTTACTTCCCAATCTATTTTCCAAAATGACATGGTCTATCCTAATGATACATGGACACTGCTTGCACATTCCACAAGGGACTGTTCCCTTCCCACCCCTTATACATGTGGAGGTATCACTTTTCAAAATTACTTTAAAATTCCTATCAGTTTTAAATGACAAAATGGGTCTTTCCCTGACCATCTGAAACACATCCCTATTGACCTTAAAAATACTCCAACTGTCCTTCAAAACTAACTGATTTTGTGTGATAATTGCATTCTAAACCAAGGCCTTTCCATATTTGTCATCTTCCCTTACCTTCCCAAAATCCATTCCCAAACCAGTACCCAAAAGGGGGCGATATTTAATACCCCACCCACAGTACACCTTCGCTATAATCTCCATGATTTGTTTAACTGGATATCCTCTACCCAGAAACATGTTCTTTTAATTTACCCAACACATTTCAAAGATCCATTCTGTGTGAAGTCATTTTTGCAATCCTAATTGCTTGTCCCTTCACTAGGTCCTATCGGAAAAGGAGATGACAGCTGGTGTAATGTAAATAGCTACTGTACCACATGTTCTTCCTAAAAATGTTGGACTGAAAGCCTCCCTGGGTTAGTAGATGACATTATTGTTGGAGGCAGTGGTGAAGATGAACATGATAGAAATCTCAGGAAAGTTCTACACTATTTAGTAAAGGTCATCCCAGACCTGAGTGAGCTTTCTGCACCATTACTTGAGTTAACATGCAAAGATGTAAACTGGCTCTGGTTGGAACAACACTGAAGATCTTTTGATATTTCAAATAAGAAAATGGCCAGTCTACTCACTTTAAGACATTATGATGTTCACAAACCTGTAACTCTTTCTTGTGATGCTTCAAAGTATGGCCTTGGTGCAGCATGTGTTCAAGAAGGCTTACCAGTAGCTTATGTGTCAAGAACTTTAACCCAAAAAGAGATGCAGTATGAACAAATAGAGAGGAATATTTTGGTAGTAGTGTTCACATGTTCGAAGTTCAGTGATTTATATATGGCAGACCTATTCAAATTGATCACCAACCACTAGTGACAATTTTGAAAAAGCCAATGCATACTGCCCCAACATAATTGCAACACATTGTTAAAATTGTAAAAGTAAAATTTGAATATTGTTTACAAAAAGGGCAGACACTTGTACCTTGCTGATGGTTTGTCACGCGCACCCAGACAAATGACAAATCTCCATGAAAATAAAACAGCAGACTTTGAAGTCATGGAAGGCAGAATTGTTTTGTCATCTCTCCTTGATGAACTGAGAACTCACACAGCTTCAGACCCAATTCTCCAGAAGCTGAAAAATGTTATCAATCAAGGATGGCCAACACAACAAACCAGTTTACCAATTGCCATTCAGCACTATTTTCCTTAACGAGATCAACTCATGATGGGAGATGGAGTAATCATGAAAGGTCCAAAAGTGGTAATTTCTCAAGCATTACAACTGAAATATATCAACATCTTGCATCATGGTTACCCAGGTACTGATTCAACCAAAAGAAGGATAAGAGGCATTGTATTTTGGCCTTCTATGTCTAAAGATATAGAGAAGGAAACTTTAGCATGATTTGCAACATCACTAAAACACATCAACAAAAAGTACCACTTCAGCTACACCAAATATCTGAATTACCATGGTTGCTATGGTTATTTTTGAATGGCATGATCACCATTAATTAGTGTTAGTAGACTCTTACTACAGATTGGTTTGAAACTGACCTGCTTCCTAACTTGATGTCCAGTACATACACTCATTACAAAATTGAAGAGACATATTTTTGCTCATGGTAGTCTGCCCAAAGTCATGTCTAACAATAGTGCACAGTTTACTAGTCAGCAGTTCAAGAAATTTGCTGAGTCTTGGGACTTTGTTATATTACCAGTAGTCCTGAGTATCCACAAGTTTAGCTGAACTGAATGCCAAGAAATGCATCATTATCCTCTTTGGGGAAAATGTCATCCTCTGTAATTATCACATGAATAATAACATACTAAGCATGCAGTCAGTCATGAAGGACTTGGGCACCCAGGTTGATAGCAACCTGATGTTTGACCACTACATTGCATTGGTTGTACGGAAGGCTTTCTACATGGCCCACCTCATAAATAAGGGTATTTCATCCAGGAAGTCATAACATCCCCTATACTTCTCCCTTCTCAGACCCATTATCAAGTACAATGCCCCCTTCGGTATGTACCTTGCCAAGCACATGCAGCAGTTGGAAAGACCACAGAGGTTTCTGACCAGGAAAATCCAGAGTCTTAAACACCTATCCCATACAGATAGGCTAAAAGCCCTGTCCCTCTACTCAGTCTGTTACAGACTGCTCAGAGGTGACCTGTGTCTGACATACAAGGCCATTTCAGACCTAGTCTTAATGGAGTTGCTGCATATTCATAAGACAAACTCCACTCACGCCACCCACATGCAAGGCCTTAACCTGGTCTGTGACATTAATAGAAGTTGTTGGTAGGATAGATGTGTGTCCCAGAGACGCCCCTATTTGTGGAATAGACTCCCTGTCCATGTCAAGCAAAGTACCTCTCTAGCCCTCTTTAAGAGGAACCTGAACGACTGGATGGGAAACGGAAAATATACCCCTGGGATCCCCTCCTGTGTCCCTGCTGGACAGGGGAAACAGGTGCTGACTTTGAGGGAACATGGGCGAAATTCTTGGCTAGGCTTATAAGGGCCTCGGGGACAACAGCTTAGTATCATCCTATGAACATGCAATTCAGTGTGCAAAGCACTTGTTGGAGAAATCCAAAATGGATGGCACTGATGTTTTCCTTAACTTACTCAATGTCAGAAACATTCCTCCAGACAACTTACTAGGTTCACCTAATCAGAGATTAATGTCCAGACAGATTAAAACAACTCTACCAGTCAGTAAACAGTTGTTAGTACCCCACCCAGTTTGGGTTTGTGAAGGGCCGATCTTGTCTCCTGAACCTGATTGACTTCTTTGAATCAGTCTCCAGAGCCATGGACAAGGGTAAGGTGGTCCACACAGCCTATCTAGACCTTGTCAAAGCCTTTGACACCATCTCCCACTCTGGAACCATAGATAAACTTACTAAGTTGGGCATTAATCCCTATGTCACCCAATGGGTTGCTAAATGGCTTACTGATAGAACCCACACTGTAAAAGTAGCCGACTCCAAATCCAGCTCCAGACAAGTGACAAGTGGAGTACCTCAGGGTTCAGTCCTGGGGCCGCTCTTGTTTGGCATCTACTTCTCTGAAGTACAGGTCAACACTAAGGGACTCTGGCTAACAAAGTTTGCAGATGACTGCAAACTGGGAGCTATTATTGAATCCCCAAATGATGTGGATACTCTACAAAAGGGCCTTACAGAAACAGATGCTTGGTGCCAGAGCCATGGGCTCAAGCTCAATGCCAAGAAATGTATTGTTATCTCCTTTGGGAAAAAACATGTATCCATGAATTACCATATAGGTGGCAGTACACTAAACACAGAAAGTGTGATAAGAGACTTAGGGACACAGATGGACAGTGGTCTCACCTTCGATAACCACATTGCCACAACAGTCAGGAAATCCTTCTATGTGGCACACCTCATCATGAAGGGCTTTTCATCCAGAAAAAAGGAGGTCATTGTCCCACTGTACTCATCCCTCATTAGACCCATTATAGAATACAACGCCCCATTTGGTATGTACCTCTCAAGACATCTGCAACAACTGGAAAGGCCTCAGAATTACCTCACTAAAAGAATCACAGGCTTAAAGCAGATGCCCTACGCTGACTGCTTTAAAAAACTCCAGCTATACTCTGTCGCATATCGTCTACTCAGAGGCGATCTCTGCTTAACATACAAGGCCATGTCAAACCCAGAGCTGTTGGACATGCTACACTTAAAGAAATCCCAATCCCTCAGAGCTACACGCTCCAGGGATCTAAACCTTGTCATCACAATAAACAAAACATGCTGGAGGGATAGGTTCCTGACCCAGAGACTCCCCAGACTCTGGAATAGATTGCCCATACATGTCAAGCAGAGTGCCTCTTTGGACCTCTTCAAGAGGAACCTTGATGATTGGATGGGAGAAAGGAAATTCACCCCAGGGATCACGTCAGTCGTCCTGCTAGACAGGGGTCCAGGAAAGTAAATAATGTGGGAAGAAATAGCCAGGGAATTGTTATGGCTAGGCTTGTATAGGCCCTAGGGCTGATAGCCTAGTACCAACCTATGAATCTATGAAACGCAAAGAACAATAGAGTGTTCAAGGCTCAACTTCCGAGAAAATATTAGTCACAAAAGTTGTACTATGATAAGATCAGTAAATCACACAGACCTTTACTACAAGGAGAAGTTGGCAGAATGCAGACATCTAAAGGATACGACCAAACGGGAATCGTGAAGAATATTTGTGAGGAACTGAGCTCTTGCATCATACAGTCAGAGGGAATGAATTTCAGAAGTGATGTAGCAGATTGCCTGCGCCGATGATTCTAATTTTCAGTGTGACTCTACACCTGTTCGAATTCAAAAGGACAGTGTGCTTTCTTCAAATAATTTTGATGTAATCCCTGATGTTCCAGTTGTGAAAGAATTCCCAGGGACTGTCCTTGTTGCTAAAGCCAGTCAGTTTCTATGTTACCAGCTTGGGTAGAATTTCCAGACCGAATCCAAAATACATAGTGACTTGGACTTGAACTCAGTTTTGTTTGTTTAAAGATGTATTTTCTAGCTTTCAAAAATGTCTTTGTTCTCCTATTTGCATACTTAACAAAATTAAAGAGGATGTAGATCAGTGTGTATATTGTACCTTGTCAGCCTCTGTAGTCAGAGGGCACGTGCAGTGTGAGTGCTAGCTTGAATGGAGATGCACATGTGAGTGTGTTTGAAGTACTGAGTCAGTCAGTAAGCATATGAAGTTCGAAGTATATGTTCTAATTACAGCTCCTGATGAGTTTCTGTACAGTAAACAACTTGAACTTATTCCGTGCCTTAGTGTCTCATTTGAATACATGAGACATGCGACATGTACCACAATATTTTCTCATGAGGATTGGATATAAAATCAAGAAAATAGAACTGTTCTGAACAGTGAAAGAATGAGATTTTATCATTGCTAAGTCTGGCACAATCTCTGACGCTTTTTTAACACATGATCCATTTGTGTAAATGCACTCTTTACAAGACATTTCATAAATAATTAACCATCCATTCCACACAAACATTTCTGTATTGTGGCAGTTCACCACAGCATGGAATTGGTTATTTGTATTTTATCTGTGCCCTTGTGTGGTATACTGCCATTATACAATGTCATTATCTTGAATATAAACCTATTGCCTTTTTAAGATAATGCTGCTGAGTAATTTGTACTCAGTTTTGTTTTTCTCGCATTGCACTCTATTCTTCTGGTCACTGGAGATGAGCTTATGTCCTACAAATGGGCACATGAATGCATGCAGTGATGCATTTGCAATAGGTTCATAGGCTGGTACTAGGCTATCGGCCCTAGGGCCTATACAAACCTAGCCATAACAATTCCCTGGCTATTTCTTCCCACAGTATTTACTTCCCTGGACCCGTGCCTAGCAGGGCGACTGACGTGATCCCCGGGGTGAATTTCCTATCTCCCATCCAATCATCAAGGCTCTTTTTGAAGAGGGCCAAAGAGGCGCTCTGCTTGACATGTATGGGCAGTCTATTCCAGAGTCTGGGGAGTCTCTGGGTCAGGAACCTATCCCTCCAGCATGTTTTGTTCATTGTGTTGACCAGGTTTAGATCCCTGGAGCGTGTGTCTCTGAGGGACTGGTATGTCTAGCATGTTCAACAGCTCTGGGTTTGAGATGGCCTTGTATGTTAAGCAGAGATCGCCTCTGAGTAGACGATATATGACAGAGTATAGTTTAGTTTATGCTACTATTCTTCATTTCTGACTGCTATGTTTAACGTATCAGTGAGGAGTTGTTGAATGCATAGGGCAGGCATGTTATTGCAAGCAACAGATTAAGTTGTGAACTACATGTAAAATTGTTTGTAGGGGGATTGTTGTATTAAAAATACTGTTCCTTACATTTTGCTGATAAGTTGCTAAGAGAATGGCAGCCAATTTTTGAAACATGTTTGCTAGCTGCACTGATTTGCATTTTAGTGCTGTTAAACTTGTCGGAGAGAGAGTGGATTTTATTAATGGAATAAAGTACAGTGATGGAAGGAAACTTTACATATTGTATAATACAAATCTGTTTTTCAACTCCATAGGCCCTCCTAAATCATTCTGTATCACATATACAAGTAATGCAAATGCCCAGACCCACATGAGCCATTTTGTATCACATATGTCAGTACTGTAAACCCCCAGACCCATGTGAGCCATTCTGTATCTCAGATGAAATTACTGTAAGCCTCCATATTTAACATGAGCCATTCCTTATAACAGATGTGGGTAATGTAAACTCCAGACCCATAAGAACCATTCTGTATCACAGATGTAAGTACTGTAAACCTTCAGGCTCATGAGACACTCTGTGTCTCAGATGTAGGTACTGCAAATCTCCATACCCACAAGTCATACTGCACCATAGATGCAGTGACTGCAGGCCTCCAGACCCACATGAGACATTCTGTATCACAGATGTAAATATTGTAACTATCCAGGCTGACAACCATTTTGTACCACAAATGTAGGAAGTAAAAGCCTCCAGGCCCACACAAGCTATTTTATATCATTGATATATTATCCATCAGCCATACAAACATTTCTGCATTATATATGTGTTCCTTAGCCCATAGGTCCACACAAGCAAATCAGCATCATAAATCTTCTTCATCACAGTTCAGTTTCCCCCATCCTATAGGCCCACATAAGCTCTGTTTATCAGACTGTGTATATAGTAGACCCATGATTATGGATGTATTGGGCATATAGACATGCATAAACCATTTTGAGATGCATGCCTATCGATAACATAGCTCCCCAGAACAGCATTCCCGCAACAGACTGAAATCCTCTTGCATCTCCATGTGGGCAATTCACCCCACACTCTTGTTAGTACATTATGCCATAGTTACAAAACCATGGGTCAAGAAGGAACAGCCTGGTACAAATTAACTCACTGGATGCGCAAAAAATTATCTTACAGTTCCACTATCAATATATGGTAAGGGAGTAAATGCACATAGGAAAATGGATGTCAGCCACATATTGGGAAGCGTATCTGTTCTTTGTCACATATGCTTTCCTCAATCTGTTTCCATGTGAGTAATTCTGCACTATAGTGGTACTTCTCATCCCAGGGAACAAGACCTGCACACACCCCCAATGACCTACATGGGCCAATATAAATTACATATGTGCATACCCCTTGTAAATTCTATGCAATTTATGTATCACCTGTTTGTTTTCAGCAGTGAAGTTAATGAATCTTGCTATAATGCAGATCTGTTTTTTCATACCAGAGGCCCAGATGAGCAATTTACTGTCACAGACCTTTTTTTCAGCGCCACAGTTCTGCATGAGACATTCTCTGTCTTGCAGATATAGGCCCACACAAGTTATGTGTTTATAATATATAATTACTATACATATTGTGACGCCCCTGCACTGGGCCAGTAATCAAGAAGCCTCAATCCTCACCACTGGTAACAGTGAGGGACATACACAATGGGAGGATGACAAATACACAGTAAAGTACAATTTCCCTTAAGAGCACACAGAGATCATAGTCAGTCTGGGGCTGGTTTCTCCCTCTTTCTCCAGATCCCCAATAAGACCCCCCACTGGCACAGCTATAGGGTTGAGATCTCAGCCGAGTAGTCAAGACAAAACCTCCCACACTCTCTCTGTCCAACCAGTGCTTTGTGTCCCTGCCCAAATAGCTATCACACACACACTTTGTGATTTGATTCATATACAAACACACACACCTGGAAAAGGTTGGCACAGGTTTACTAGCTATGCCCCCTTCTGCTCAGACTATAAGGTATTTATCACTGCCACCAACCAACTCTTTATCAGCTACTCTAAGGCCTTTAGAAAGGGTGACCAATCCTACTGTGTAATGTTACTATTATCCAAATAGTAAGTTTGACCAAGAGCAAGACTGTTTAGGACTGGCCTGTACAGTGTCACCAAATACATATACAAGTACCCTAAGAGCTTAAATATGTCTCACAAATATCAGCCACAAAGATATGTTTAAATATATTTAATAATAAATGATAAAAAAAACAAAACACTGCTAAAAGCAACACAGTAACTACAGAGTTTAGAATCACAGGAATATTTTAAAATAACATTGCAGGACAGTCTCAAATAAATACAGAAAACATCTAAACTAATCTTTACTATATTCCTATCTTTATCTAAAAGATGCTATACCCCAAGTCTTACTTACAAACAACATGCAGGCAGAAATGCTGATGATGAATGTTTCCAGGTCAAAAACAAAATACAAAATGTACACAGTCTCTGTCTCTCTGTGAGAGTTCTTAAATTACTATCAAATATTATTGCTGGGTCAGCTTGGCTGACATCACTCTTTGTCACCTGCCTTCAGTTCCCAAAATCTATTTGTTAAAAATGCATATCTCTCAAATGTTTGCAGAACTTGGAAGTCATAAAGCAATACAACAGTTTACATTTTAAACCTAGTAATTACTTTTCTCCAATATAGTAGAAAAAATGTTACCTCTAGACATTGTGTCTGCTTGTTGCATTGAAATGAACTTTTATACCACATTGTAAAGCATTTAATTTCAACTTATTTTCTTGAAGTTTTGTAAGTTAATCCATGTTCCAGCAGGGTATGCTGTGCTTACATTCTGGAAGCTCAGTACATAGGTAGATACTAGGCTATCTGCCCAAGGGCTAAGTAAGCCTAGCCAACAAGGTTCACTGGCTTACGCCATCCAAGAAAGTTATTTTCCTGTGCCACTTTTGAGCAGAGCCGCAGAAGTGATCCCTGGGGTGTATTGCCTATTTCCCATCCACTCATCAAGATTTTTCTTTTTTTTTTAATATTTTTATTCATTTCCAAAAACAAGAAAACATGAATGCAGGTTATTTATGGCAATGAAGTATTTACAAATTATTTAAAAAGGTAGGCTAAAACCTCTATTTTGGTTTAAATGTTTGAGATCTGTTTAAAGTATTTACAAGGGTGTCTATTGTTGACATATAATTGGCTTGCTATACAATTGTTTCCTGATTATAATCTGCTGCAGTCATTATTCTCCAGTATTTCAGTTACTTTTTGCCATGCTACGTATAATGATGTAGTTCTTTCAGTTCTTCCTTTAATAGTGTTCATTTCCAATTGCGATACTGATGACACCATATTCATGAATTGCTTAAAAGTTGGAGAAGCTTTGGATTTCCAGTTTGATGTAATGTTCTTCCTTGCAATAGCTAGGAGAGTCCATAAGATTACATATTTTGTTCTTGGCACACAGTCGGGTACAGGTGCATTAAACAAAATAATAGATTTGGAAATCTGGAATTTATCATTGAATACCATTTGCAGAAAATAATTTATTTTATCCCAATATGGTTTAATCAAATGACATTCGTAGAACATGTTGCCAGTCTGCTTTTATTGATAAATCACATCTCCAGCAGCCAATATTTTTCTTAAACATAAGTTCCATTTTATGAGGGGTTACATAAGATCTGTGTATGAATTGCCATGTAAAAAGTCTCCAATGTAATGAAAGTGATGTCTGCTTTGGAGAGAGAAGAATTAGTTTTTTATCTCTGTCATTTGGCACATGTCCATTAACTGATCTATAATAATTCCATATTTTGTCATTATTATGCATTTTTATTTTTTTGTTTGTTTTATAAATAGTTGATAAGTATCCCTTTCCAGTAATGGGTTGATTCGTTAGTAATATTATATGTTCTATAAGGTTAGGAACATTTTGTCTTGAAGAGTGCCAATGAAGAAATTTGCTTGACATAGATGGGTAGCTTATTCAAGCGTATGGGAAGTCTCTGGGCCAGGAATCTATCCCTCCAGCATGTCCTGTTTATTGTGGTGACAAGGTTTAGGTCCCTAGAGTGTGTAGCTTGGAGGGATTGGGATTTCTTTAGGTGTAGCATGTCCAACAGCTCTGGGTTTGACATAGCTTTATATGTTAGGCAAAGATCACCTCGGAGTAGGCGATATGCTACGTAGTAAAGCTGGAGTTTTTTGAGACGGTCAGTGTAGGGCATCTGTGTGAGGCCAGGAATCCTCTTTGTGAGATACATAACATACAGTTCTGTATAAATCATATCGATATTCACAAATGACAGAATTATTTACAAAATTCCAGATAGCTGGGCTGTTAGTGTCACAATCCCCCCCCCCCCCTGAAAACTCAAGCTAGTTTTTCAAGTGATCCTTGAGAAACATTGCTTGAGAGGGTTGAGCCTATCTGGAAATACCTTACCCCATTCCCTGTCTTAAGAGCCCATCTGCATTGGCGTTGCTAACCCCACTGCGGTGCTGCACTGTCCTATCATATGCTTGCAACCGCAGGCTGCACCTTATTAACTTGGCATTTTGCTGGCTGGCTCAATGTAGCCATGTTAAGGGATTGTGGTCTGTAACTACAGTTAATTTCCTTCCAAACAGGTAAGGCTGAAGTTTCTGCAGTGCCCACACTATGGCTAGGCTTTCCTTTTCTACAGCTGCATAGCATTCTTCCCTGGGTTGGAGCCTACAACTGAGATGGACCACTGGGTGCTCTTCTCCTTTACAGGAAACCTGGCTAAGTACAGCCCCCACCCCATGGTTTGAAGCATCCACCTGCAAAACAAATTCTTTGCTGTAATCTGGACTGGCTAACACAGGGGGGTCCTCCCAAAGCTCCTTTAAGCTTCTGGAATGCCTGCTCACATGCTGGGGTCCACACTACCTTATCTGACCTGTTTTTCCTTATCAGGTCTGTGAGGGGAGCATCTATGGTACTATAACTGGGGACAAACTTTCTGTAGTACCCTGCTGTCCCTAAGAATTACCTCACCTGCTTTTTGCTAACAAGGGCAGGCCATGCCTGAATGGCGGTACTTTGGGAGGTTCTGGTCTGATCTTACCACTCCCCACTCTATGTCCTAGGTAGGAGACCTCTGCCCTACTCACCTAACATTTGCTGGGATTAATGGTCAACCCTGCACTCTGTAGACTGCCCAGCACCTTCCTGACATGCTGAAGGTGCTCTTGGCAGGAATGGCTGTTGATGGCAATATCATCTAGATAAGCAAGATCAAACTCTCCTGCTAGAATACGATCTACCAGCCTCTGGAAAGTTGCTGGGCATTTTTCTTCCTAAAGGGCATCTTCGTGAACTCATGCAAGCCAAAAAGAGTCACAAAGGCTGACCTCTCTCTAGCACTGGGAGTCAAGGGCACCTGCCAGTAACCGTTGGTAAAATCAATAGTGGTAATATACTTAGCCCCACCCAGCTGCTGTAGGGCTTCATCTGTCCTAGGCATGGGGTAAGCATCTGATTCTGTGTGACTATTTAATTTCCTATAGTTCACACGGAACCTGATGCTGCCATCCTTCTTTGGTACCAGCACCACTGGGGAGGCCCAGGGACTGCTGGACTCCTGTATTACCCTTAGTTCCAATGTTTCCTGCATCTCCCACCGCAGAGTCTGTTTTATTCTCTCAGGCACCCTATAAGAGGCCTGCTTAATAGGCCTTTGGGGTCCTGTATCCACATGGTGCTGCAAAGTGGCGCTCTGCTTGACATGTATGGGTAGTCTATTCCAGAATCTGGTGAATCTCTGTGTCGGGAACCTAACCCTCCAGCATGTTTTGTTTGTTGTGATGACAAGGTTTAGATCCCTGGAGCATGTGGCTCTGAGGGATTGGGATTTCCTTTAAGTGTAGCATGTCCAACAGCTCTGGGTTTGACATGGCCTTGTATGCTAAGCAGAGATTATCTCTGAGTAGACGATATGCGACAGAGTATAGCTGGAGTTTTTTTAAGACAGTCAGCTTAGGGCATCTGCTTTAGGCCTGTGATTCTTTTAGTGAGGTATTTCTGCGGCCTTTCCAGTTGTTGCAGATGTCTTGAGAGGTACATACCAAATGGGGCATTGTATTCTATAATGGGTCTAATGAGGGATGAGTACAGTGGGACAATGACCTCCTCTTTTCTGGATGAAAAGCCCTTAGTGATGAGGTGTGCCACATAGAAGGATTTCCTGACTGTTGTCGCGTTGTAGTTATCGAAGGTGAGACCACTGACCACCTGTGTCCCCAAGTCTGTTATCACACCTTGGGTGTTTATTGTACTGCCACCTGGTAATTCACGGGTACATGTTTTTTTCCCAAAGGGGATAACTGTACATTTCTTGGCATTGAGCTTGAGCCTATGGCTCTGGCACCAAGCATCTGTTTCTGTAAGGACCTTTTGTAGAGTATCCATATAATTTGGGGATTCAAAAATGGCTCTCAGTTTGAAAAGGGTAGGGGTTCTTCATTTACAAAACTTTCACACACATACTAGTACACAAATTAACACATCTTAAAATAAGTCCTATAACATACAGCATATATTAAATCATAACTTGTATATTTTTTACATTCTTCTTAAATTTAATCCCCACACACTTTTTGCCATAACCAAAATCTTATTAATCATATTAATACTCTCATCTATAGTACATAATTTATTAATCAACAATTCCTTTGTTCTTGATCACCAAATATATTATTTTCGTCCAAACTCTTTCCTATTCTGATTACTTTCTTCATATTTTCCATAACACCCATACACCATCTTTTCCATATTTATATCTTTTAATCTCTTTATCTACTCATTTTTCCTCAATTTTTCTTATAACCTCACCACTCAATGGCATCTCAAGAATACATGTTCCATTGTCCCACTGTCCTCATACTTCTGTCTTTTTCATTGACAGATCATCATTCTCCAGATTTAAATTATGCTCTTAATACTGATTAAATATTTTCATTCTTTTTAACTGGTTCCTTTAACTCCTATTTTTAAATCTTCATGTGTACCGATATAATAATTTTCCATCATTTATTTTCTTCAACTTTGTTTATATTATTTTCCACATCTGTAATTTTCTTTTCCAGTGCTTGACCTCCCCTTCATTTTCTTTTTTTGCCACCTTTGACATTTTTTATATATTTCTTGTACCCAATTGCAAAATTTATAAAAATAAAGTTTCATGACCTTTTAATGTCCCTTAAAGATGTAAGGAAGCAATAAAAATGATTCAACTATTGGATTCATTAAACTGAGATATGTTTTCCCCACTTCATTATATATCACCTCCATCTTAATTGAATGTAATATCGATCCCTAAATAATAAGTTTACTTTTACAAGTCTGTAGGAAAAACATGACCAAACATACGTTGTTCTTTTCATTAATAAATTAATCAGATACACTTTTTCATGAAATTTAGGGCTGGAGTCATGAATTCCTACACTAAGTGTACACAATGTGTATTTAAGAACATCCCTACCATATTTTTGTGCTGTCTATTCACTCAGAAACATTGCACTAAGTGTAGACATAGTCTGCACATTGTGGTAACCTTTGTGAATTCCCCTCGATGTTTAAGGCTGCAAGAAAATCAGAAGGGAAAACTAAAATTGGGAGGAAGAAAGTGTGAGCTAATGTTGTCCATTTAGTGTAGGCATGAATGATCTGGCCTTTAGTCTAAACACGTTCAGTATCCTGTATTCTTCTAACAAATTTTGTGACTGCTTTTCCATCAAATCATATATTCCAAAGGCAACCTAATACATATTTCTTATATTAATTGATCTCTTTGCTTTTTTGTAATTCCTCCAAAACCTTTATTTCTCTCTCAATTGATCCTTAGACTCACATTACCTAATCACTGTTCCAACTTCTTTACTACTTATTGTAACCACCTGATATCTTAGTATGTATAATTACATCATCTGCATAAGACATAACTATGGTTAAACTTATTTCCACTCCATATGTGCACTTTCCTTCTTCCAGTCCTTTGCCCACATTCAGTGCAACTGCATTCATCACTAGAGAAAGGAAATGGCTACTAAGTGGATACTGTTATCTCATTCCTCTGTTTCTTTTTTTTCCTAATCCAACCATTAAACACTATACACATACATACATACATACATACATACATACACACACAGGCTCCTATTTTCATATACTGATTTTTATTACTCTTATTATAACTTTATCTATCCCATAGTCTTTACAAAATTTCCTAGAACTATTCATGCTGCATTATTAATTGGTTTCTCAACTTTATAAAAAGTGATTCTTACTCCTTCACCGGATTCAATTATATTACTCACCATTTTCTTAATTACTAACAACTCTTGAAATTTTCTTCCTTTTTTTATCACACCCTTCAAATCCTAATTAAAATGTTTTAAAACTTCTTCAGACGTCTACCACATGATCTAATAAAATTACCTTGGCTAATAATTCATTCTTTCTGTACAAGATCCACTTCCCAATTAACAGTCTTATTGACAGTAATACCCCCGTACTATTTTTTTAAGATAGCTCATGACTTCTCGTTCAGTTTTTCTTTTTTCTGTCTCCCTTCTATTATCCCCACACCTTCTAGAACTATATCCTGCTTTTTATTATTTCCCTCCCAAAAAGAAGACACCTCATGTTTACTTAGTTGTACTAAACATTGCTGCACTTTTATTAACTCTCTTATTCATTAATTTTCCTCATATGGCTCACTTTCTTTCCTCAAGCTTTATATTTTTGTTACATCAGTTCTGGCCCAAACCCAGTTGTGATCTGAAATTTCTACTCGTGTTTCTTTTAACATCTCTGAATGCAACACATAGTTCGCTTCAGTTTTCATATTTGCTCTTGTGTATGTAAAATCTCTTATCCATACTAATTGTCAGACTTGTATCACCTCTTTTAATTTTTTTATACCTTTTGTTCTCTTTCCTTTCTAAGATTACACGTCAAATCTCCTACCATAACTGTATCCTTATTTACAATTACTTATAGTATTAGGTGTTGGTCTGCACTTTCATAACCTCTCTGTAAGTTTATGCTATTATCCTAAAAAGTATCCCTGTTCTTAATATCTACTATTGATATTTGCTCTACTTTTACCTTTACATAGTCTAATATTTTACCTAATTCTTTTAAAATAACATTGCTATACCTGACAATTGTTCTGTTCCCAAAATCCATAAAATTTAATTTTCCCATAATGCTTCCAATTGACTTTTTTCTCACAATTTAGATATCTGTTGTCTAGTACTCATATAACTACAGCCTCAGTTTTCTTACACCATTGAAATCACATCACTTATGCTATTTAGATTAATAGACTCTAGCTGTAAACTATCCTTTTAATTTCTTTTTTCTTTTGGGTTCATTAACTTAATTTTTCTTTTCCTTTCCCTAACTTGCTTCACAAGCAAAGTTCCGCCTCTATCCCCTTCTTCACTGTCTTCAGAATGTAACCTCTTACATCTATTGTGTAGTAAGGCAACATTTCCCATTATTCTTTTCCCTTCAATTTCAATTTCTCCTTTCTCTGTTCTGCCTTGTAAAACTTCCACTTCAGTTATCTCTTCATTTGTTTCACTCACATTTTCAATATTCACAAATGCATTTCATCACACACATTTTCAGTTGATTCCATTCATCATAATGCACATTTTCAATTTAATTTTCCTTACAACATCCCTCACTTTCCCATAGCATATCCAGAAATGTTCTTCCTTTCACATTTGTGTCAATGGTGCATCAGGTAACACTCTCAACTTTGGTGCAGAAGGCTATGGATTCTATTCCTATACAAAGCAGATGGATTGCTGGCACTGCAGTGCAGCAAAAGGAGAGTGTTACACTTTAGAGTGCGTTGTCCTTTGGATGAGATGTTAAACTGAAGTCCCATCTTTTTTGAGTTGTAATAGCTCTTGTGGATGTAACAGATCTCACAGCACTTATCAAAACAGTAGGGGACTTTGTAAATAATGTTTTTAAGTAAATATAAATCTTACTACCAAAATATTTTTTGTGCATTCTTCAAAAAAGAAAAAGCAAAACTTATTAGCCTTAACCATTTTTGTTATTATTAAAAATCATGTCCTTACACCAGTTTCTGATATGACATCTCATTTTCTAAATATTTCATAAAAACTATTTTGTCAAGCTTTTCCTTTATTTGATTTTTCATATAATCCATAGTTTGTTTGTTTGTTTGTTTCGGCAACCCGGTTAGGGGTTGCCACAGCGGAACTCCGGTCCGCTAATGATTGGCAGTAGATTTTGATGTGCTGGCTTGTCGGGCCTAATGCACAACCTTCAACGAAGGAACGCCCATTCACGCATATTGCCACAGAGAAGACGCTCTAACTGAGAATCGAACGGGCAACGTCTAACTGTGAGGCAACAACGCTACCGCAGCACCACCACCGCAGTATATATAATCCATAGTAATTCTATTAATTTCTATTTTAGATACTTCTAAGCCACATTCCTTGTAATGCACCTCTTTGATCTTATTTTTTTTCAAACCAGAAAAAAGTGTTCCATGTTTTCTTCTACTTTATAAAACAAATGATCTGTCTTTTTGTTTATATTTCATATTTGCTTTCAAAGGCAATTTTTGAATCCTATGTCTCCATAAAAATCCTGAATTTCCAATACCACTTTAAATATTTCCCTTCTTTCAGAAATGATTTCCATTGTTTCCTAATATCATTCTTTACAGTTTTCAACTATATTCCAGTTTAAATCCCACCTTTTATTAAATCATAATATTAATATCCAATGACTCTTAAAATACCGTAAAAATAATAACAAATAAAAGAAAAAATGGCTTGAAAAACACCAAACTAACACTTTATTCATAAACAAATGTAACTGGTAAGCGCTTTCATTAGAAATGAACTTCTTCAGACCAAGTTGCAATGAAAGCGCTTACTAGTTACATTTGTTTATGAGTAAAGTGTTAGTTTGGTGTTTTTCAAGCTGTATTTTCTTCTAAATCATAATAATCTTTTTCTTTCTCATCTAGTTTTTTTTTTAATTTCTTCATATTTTCCCTACATAATTTTACTTTTTTTTAAGACCGTCCAAAAAAAAATACAAATTTTAAGTAGCAAGAAATACAACAGGATTTTTAAAAACTTAGTCTTCCCTCATCCTGTTTACATTATAAAACTCCTTTTCAACATGATTCAAACAAGAACCTTGTATAAAAGGAAAAAAATCAACCCAGCCAAAACCTTTTCTGATTATACTGGAAAAACAAACTCCTCTTACATAGCACAATTTCTTTGAAATAAAATAGTGAATTAGGTAAACCTTCCTTTGAAAAGATAATTAAAAAAAAATCCACATATTACTTGTCTTCCTAATCTCATTCAAAATGGAAATCTATATTCCTTTATGCTTCTTCTCTTTACCAAATCTAATTCTCCAAACTTTAATTTCTGACTTTGTAAAATGTATACTAGCTTTGTAAAATGTAAACCAAAACTCTTGCATTTTCCTTTATTTATATTCAGTCCTACTTTAACTCATGTATTAATATTTCACATACTTTCTTTTTCCGTTCCTTCTTATGTGCTGCACAATTTTCCAAGCACTAATTTAACATTTGCACAAAAAGTTTTTTTTTCTTCTCATTAACCATTTCCGTATAAAAAACATTTTATACCATTTTGACTTTGCATACCATTTTTTAATATCTTTCAAAACATAATTTAATTATTCTATTTGTTTTCCATATGCCATATATCAATGTGATCTGTTTGTGCTTCACTGTACATCTTACTAAAATAAACACCCACTTCTTTGTTGGGATCCATCTACATTTTTCCCATCTTCTCTTTTCAAACCTTCAATTTTTCCCATTGTACGTTTTACCTTCTTTTTTCTACACTTCCTAAAACATTTTTTGAACTCTTCCTACTAAAACTTTACTTCCTTTCCCTTCCTATATATATATTCCTCATTGTTTGTTTATTTCTGCTTTTATACAAATGACCAGAAAAAATGTACTTATCTTGACATTTTCTTTCCTTCAAATCATCTAAATTAACAGAAATAACCAATTTCTGTGTTATTTCCTTTCCTGAATGGAAAATTTTTCCTTCAAACTGAGCTTACCATTTTTAATAACTGCTTTCTTGCTTTAACTTCTTTTCCAGTCTTACTAATTTCTGTTATTAAATTACAGTTTAAATCCCACATAATAATACCCCCATTGAGTAATACATTTTTAAGCTCTTGAAAGAAATCTTCTCTTTTATTTTTCTGAGTAAATGCATATAAATCAGTCTCCAGACTTTACCATTGATCTTCCTGGGCTAATCACTATAACATCTAAAGTCTTCAAGTTTTTTAAAATAAAATAGCCACCCCCAAACATATATAGTCTCCAAAGCACCATCTTGTCTCTCCACTCCATATCACCTCTTTTTTCATTATTTCATTCAAAAAATGTTAGATCCTGTAAGCAGACTGTCACATTTCTGTTTCTGACACCATTTTGTGACTGATATTATTCTCTTATCGTTTATCAGACTGTTAACATTTGAAGAAAAATTCTTATCCTAGCCCTTTCCTTTCTTTTTAGTTTTGATGAACACTATTTTTCTGTTTTAATCTATTCACAGTTGACCCCTTGTCCCATTTCTTTTCACCACTTTTCTTTCTGACCTAAAAATTGAAACTTTTGTACTTCTACCATATAACACTCTGTCCTCTTTACCAACTTTACTACCCTCTTTATTACCCACATTCATTTTGCATTGCATTCTTAATATTTAAATTCTCATTTTCTTAAATAAATTGTTCATAATCATACCGTTAATGATCATTACACCCACATGTTCTACAAGCTTTCAGTTATAAACAACATGTCCTATTTCTTCACATTGATAACATTTTACTGTACTGTGTTTCCCAATCAAGTAATTCTATGTCCCACGGTGAAAACACACTTTTGGTTGACCCCCCAGTATTTTAACATACCTTTTTCCATTTAAATTAATTACGCCAGTTGTATGCACAATTTCACCTTATTTTATATCTAAACAAATATTTAATTCCAACCCCCCTTTCCAGAGTTTTCTATCATCAACATTTTTTTTAATATAAAAAATATTTTTGTACTTGTCCAAAAATGTTTTCAGTCCAAAAGTCAGTTCAGAAGTCGTAAACTCTAACTTTTCCTTTTAAATAATGCATTTATTCCTTTTATATAGTGTCTCTCACCATCAAAGGCAGTAATACAGTTCTCAGCCCTTCTTGTAAGTTTCAACATGCATTTTATCTTGTTTATTCTTTTAGTGAACTCTCCAAAGCCAGATCCTATATCTGATCACATCAACAGGTTCTTCTTTTAATATGCAGCATAAAATTTGCATCTCCAAACATCCTTTATCAGCTTTGGTCACTTTCAACTTTCAAATATAGTATAGCCATTCTTACACTATTTGTAATCATTTTGTTCTGTTCCACAAATGAGTCAACATCATTCAACATTTCTTAATTTTCCATCCGTAATTCCATTCCACCTTCTCCTTTCTCACCAGCTAGAACATTGCTTCCACTGTGCTGTGTACCACTCACAATTAGTTCCTCCATCTCTGTTTTTTCCCCCTACTAGAAGCCACAGTTCCCCTCTGGCCTGCTGCAGGAGAATAGAGGAAGTTTCCTGATGGCTTGGTGAAATTTTCACTACTAGTACAACTACCTACTTGAGTTTCCTCTGAAAAAGGCCACTAACCTAGTGGGACTACCCAGTCAATAAATGATAAATAAATTAAAATATATTTATGGCATTCTGTTGCATAGTTCTAATTGTCTTTTTTCTGTCTTTCTCTGCGTTGTGCACATTGTCCTATGAAATGCCCTTTTTCACTGCAGAAGACACTGGTCTGTGGTTGTCCCCATATGTCAGTATACCTCTGCCATTAGGTATGTGTTGTACTTTGCCTTATTTTAATTCCAGTGTCAGCATGCATTCATCCCACCTTATAGAAAATACACCCCTGGTATCTTTGATTTTCATGAAGTCAGAAGCACGTTCACATTTTTTTAAAATATTGTTCTAAATCATTTTCCTCTACTTCAGTCCTAAACTAAATATTCACTTTATTCCTAATGACACATTTTATGCATTGAAAGCAAAGTTATTCCAAGGATACACATTTAGTTTTTACACACACACACACACACACACACACACACACACACACACACACACACACACACACACACACACACACACACACACTTTTTTGTACGGGGGAAAAAGTCTTTCACCAACAAGATAAAGGCTTTTTCACATCCAACTCCTTTATGCCTAATGGTTTAACAACATTGTCCCACACAACATATCTGTCCAACGTCTTATTTAGCTTTGATTTTACTATTTGCCACCAGCTTCACTTTGTCATTTCATATCACCATTCCCCTCCTGCCTGTTTGTGGACAGGGTATGCAGCCTTGTGATTCTTAGTCATATGTGTGCTGATTGTGTACAGGGTACACATCCTTGTGATTCTTAGTAGTATGTGTACTGGCTGTTTGTCTATGGGGTGTGCACCTTTGTGGTTCTTAGTGATGTGTACAGGTTACGCACCCTTGTGATTCTTAGTGGTATGTGTACTGGCTGTGTGCAGGGTATGCACCCTTGTGATTGTAAGTGGTATGTGTACTGACTGTCTACAGGGTATGCACCCTTGTGATTCATAGTGTTGTGTGCACTGACTGTGTATAGAATATGCACACTTGTGATTCTTAGTGGTATGTGTACTGACTGTTTGTGTACAGGGTATGCACTCTTATGATTCTTAGTGGCATATGTGTACTGACTGTTTGTGTGTAGGGTAAAGGTGGGAGTACTGTGTGAACTAGTGATTGAGGCTTCTTGGTCCTAACCCTGAGAGGTTTGGGCAGTGGTCTGTTAATGTGCGCTTTGGTTTAGCGGATGTGCTGTAAGTACGTATGTTTTGCTTACCAAATGTGTTCAGTGGTGAGAATATAGACTCCCAAGTTTAGGAAATACTTGTATCTCTCTAAATATATTTATTATTACATAGGAAGAGGCTTTTACTCTGGAGGAATTCATCAAACATGAATTTGCAAAACTGCACAATTTCCTCCAAGATAAGGAACAGAAACTCATCCAACAGCTTAGGGATGATGAAGTAAACATCCTGAAGGACATGACAGAAAGTCTTGATTGTGTTAAACATGAGTTGGAGCTCAAGAATGAAGAAACAGAAGTTCTGGAATGGATGAACGAAAAGTCTGAATTCATTAAAAATGATATAGCAACTCAGAAGACATTTGAGAGCAATTTGAATCTCATACAACAAGAACCTCCCTGCTTACTTACGGTAAGGTTGCTTTTCATTTGGTGTCTTTGAATGTAGAACGAGAGTGTGGTATGTGAGATGAAGCATCATTTGAGATGAGATTAAATATAGAATGCTTAATTCAGAATTATTGTTTCACCTTTTTTACTTTAGTCTGTGTGAATGTCATTCATTCATTTTTTGGAGGGGGGTGCTCATGTTTCTTCCAAGGGTTTCATTCGTTTTCTCATTATTCAGTATGTTCACTTTTTTTGTTGTTTAATTTCTTTGGGACTCTGGCTCCACATTGACCATTTAGCCTTCTTAGTGGTGGTCCTGCAGACCTGTTTTCACACCAGAGACAAGAGCTCATCAGCCCATATATTTCGCTAGGTGGTGAGAGTTGAATACTGAGCATGGTGACATCATAAACTGTGTGGGGTGTGGTCAAACCTTTTTAATTATTCTCCTGTGTCCTTCCCATGGCCATGACTGTGACCTGGCAAAATGCTTGCTATTATAAGGTGCAACGCACGCATGCTTTCTTGTGTGGTATCCTTTAATTGCACACAGTATACCTGAAATGCCAGAGCGATTATTACAGTCCTCACAGCTGGAGCAGCCCTTCACTCTGAGGAGGGAAAGCTGACCACTGATGCTCCTTTCCAGCAGGCAGTAAGTGCCCAGGCTACTAGGTACATCCACATCATCCAGCCATAAGTCAGCGGTTTATCTCTTTTTACCTGTAGAGCTAGTGATTCTTTTTTATTGTTTGTTTTTGACACATTCACACAGACTGTTAAAAACAATGCATGTATAGGTTCATAGGTGTGTACTAGGCTAATGGCCCTGGAGCCTTTAAAGCTTATCCCATAGGATTACCCTGGCATTGTGCCACCCAACCTTAGTTCCCAGTGCCTCAGTCAAGTAGAGCCACTGGAGTGATCCCAGGGGTGAATTTTCTATTTCCCATCCACTCCTCAAGATTTCTCTTGAAGATGGCCAGTGAGGTACTCTGTTTGACATGTATGGGAAGTCTATTCCATAGCATGGGCAGTCTCTGGGTTATGAACCTGTCCCTCCAGCTTGTTCTGTTGATTGTGGTAATGAGATTGAGGTCTCTGTAGCATGTGGTGTGGAAGGATTGGGATTTCTTTAGCTGTAGCATTTCTAACAGAGCTGGGTCAGACATGGCATTGTAAGTTATTGTAAGTCCAGCAGAGATTGCCTCTAAGTAAGCGATATGAGACAGAGAATAGTTTAGTCTATCCATATAAGACAAGTGTTTAAGACCAAGGATCCTCTTTGTGAGGTATTTTTGTGGCCTCTCCAGTTGCTGCAGGTGTCTAGTGAGGTACATGCCAAATGGGGCATTGTACTTGATGACTGGCCTAATGAGGGAAGAGAAGAGGGAGACAATGACCTCTTTCTTCCTGGATGCAAAACCCTTAGTAATGAGATGTGCCACGTAGAAGGACTTTCTGACCACAGTGGCAATGTGGTGGTCAAAAGAGAGGTTGCTGTCAACCTGTGTTCCCAGATGTCTTGTAACTCCTTCTGTGTTCAGTGGACTACCATTGATGTGGTAATTCATGGGAACCAGGTTTTTCCCAAAGGGGATGATGACACATTTTTTGGCATTGAGCTTAAGGTCATGGTTCTGTCATTTTTCTCAGTGAGGCCTAGTGTAAATTAATTTGTCTCAGATTTATATTTTAGTTTGACTGGTAATTGAAAGCAACACTGAAGATGAAATTAGGACTCATTATAGCAAATAATAATATATTACTATTCATGTATAATATACTAATAATACATTACTTCTAAATTGCACAGCTTATTAACAAAGGGATTGTGTCTAGATATAGGGATATCATTGTTCCCCTTTACTCAGCCTTCATTAGGCCAGTCATTGAAGATAATTCCCTCTTTGGCATCTATTAGTCCAGGTACATGCAACAACTGGATCACCCACAGAGATACCTTACTAAAAGGATACAAGGCCTAAACATGTCCTGCATGGACCAACTCAGAGCCCTGTCACTATACTCTGCATCATACAGACTGCTAAGAGGTCACCCGTGGCTGGCATACAAGGTATCCTCCAACCTATTACTGATAGATTTACTGCACATCAGCAAGTCAGATAGCATCAGAAATACTTGAGCTAGGGATCTAAACCTCTTCTGCAACATCAAGAGAATGGTTTGGAGGGATAGGTACATTTAACAGAGGAACAGACTGCACATCCAGAGATGGGTACATTTTGTAGAGGAACAGATTCCACATCCACATAAAACAAAGTTTAACCCTGTACCTTTTCAAACGCAACATAGCTCAGTGGACGGGAAACAGAAAAGTTACCCCAGGACTGCTGCCGTACTACTAATAGCCAGATGAAGCTCCTAAATGCTTTATCCTATGTGTGGGTCCCCTCAAATTATCCCAATTATTTTCATTAGGGATAATATATAATTATTGATCATAGGATGGATAATGTCAGTCTATAACCAAATGGGATGGGTTAATTCAACCACAAAAAGGAAAAGTGGCTAGGGTTAAAATGGCCCACAAGGGCAGCTAGCCAGGTAATTATTCGTGAAACTATAATAATTATACTTATTATTAACAATTGCATGTTTATGTTGTCAAACTGTGCTAAAGTGTTTAGTTTTATATTTAGCACCAGTAAATGCAATCTCGTGTATCTTGGTAGAAACTTCATAACTCATCCTGTTTTTTTTTTTTTTTTTTTTCTCACAAAATATGTTAAATATAGTTAAGGAATATAAAGGTTTGCAAAATATGGTGTCAGCAAACTGGTCTTTTTTTCTGCGCTGCATCTGCTGCTATTAAAACGATGAGGCAGTTAGGCTTATTGCTGAAAAACATTTAAATTTGTACACTTGGTGAATTTGTATAAAATTTATGTCAGACCAGTATTGGAGAAGAAGAATGTTTGTTTTTTTTTATATATAATAAAAAACAGCTTAAGAAGTTAGAGTTCAAAGAAAATTCCTTCTGTTAGGAATTATGACTATGATGAAAGGTGTAGACTGCTTTACCTTTACACATTTCATTATAGATATTATAGAATCAAATTAAGTTTGGGATACAAAGCATTTAAAGATTATGTTTTATGGGACTTGTTAAATTTAGAGATTAACAAAAGCATTAAAACTCATAAACACTAGAATTATATGTTTGTGACCAAGGTTTATAAAACTACTACTAGAGGTCAGTTTATCACACACAAAATTTCTTTACTTTGAAATTGTTTGCCACTTAAGGTTAGGACATTTGAGTCATTAAGTATTTTTAAGAATAATTAAAATTGTGTAGCAATCTCAGTCAAAACCAGTAATCCACAAAAGAGATGCTGAAGAGTCAAAAAGGCACAGAGCGGAGAGCGTACTTCACTTTCTTTAATCCGAAAAATAGACTGACAAACACATATCCCAAAGATTGTTGGTACCCTTGGATTCTTCACTTCAAAATACTTATAAATCTTGTTGTCAATCACTTTCTCTATTACCAAATCTTCCAATAATAGATCAATCTTTTTGTATGCTACTAACATCTCATTTCTTGAAATGACTGAATACTTCCTTTCATCATTCAGTATAGCATGCATTTTAGCTTCATATGCCCTTTTATCAATAATAACTATCCCCCCTCCCTTATCAGGTTTCATTATTCTTAATGTAGGATTCCTTTGTAATTCTTCCAATAATTTGAACTCACCCTCATTCAGATTATTCTTATATCCTTTTTTACCACTGTACTTTCCTTCCTTCTTCTTTATTTCTTTTTCCACCACGTTTTCAAGATTTCTTAGTTGTGGAACCAGGGGAGGATTAAAAATGGAACTCCTAACCAATTCTACCATTTCTGTATTGCTTCTATTAAATCCAGCTTTAGATGCTAAAATAGATAAATTAATTTTTCTCATAAATAATTTAATATCTAAAATAGTATTTGTTGCATCACCTTTTTTCACTGGGTTATATTTTAAACCTTTACTTAAAAGATTAAAATGTTCTTTATTTAATAAAATATCACTGAAATTGTAAATCGTGAACCCACCATATGTACATTTATAAATAATTACGGGGACTGGGGTATCTAGTAATAAAATCTCCCCCTCCCCCTTCCCTCCCCCTCTTTAGAAAATTTCCCAACCTATTCCGAGATTGTTGCTGCTCTTGTTCTATTCTTTGTAAAGGTGGGAATTCTTCATCATAGTCTTGTTCTATCCTTATTACATTCGTATCCTTATTATTATAAAATCTATTTCTATCATTAAAAAATGCAGGTTTCGGGTAGCTGTTGTTATCAGCATATTCCTTTATGTCTCTATTTAATTTTCCAATTTTCCGTTGTAATGTAACTTCACACTTAGAATCAACATCCTGTCTTATTTTAAAATATTTCTCTCTTTCTTCTACAATACTAAAAATAAGGTCCTTTTTAATACACAAATCAAGCTCATTAATTTCCTTTTCAAGTGTTATTTGTTTTCTGTCATTTTCTTCGATTATTAATTGTACTATATCCAATCCACATTTGTTAAAAACCTTCACCAAGCTTTGATGAAATTTTTAAGAATAACACACAAACTATGCTAGCTAGGGAAACTAGCGAATGAGCGCTTTTGTTATTATACAAATAACTTCCTCAGATAAAAACCTTATTAACAACTTAAGGTATATATGACATTGATGGTCATGTGGTAGGCAAGCCTCCTCAAACCACCAATCAACGTACAAAGTAAAAACTCTAACCCATGTATGGTTAAAGGTGTCGACCAACTTAATTTATCACAATAATTTCTGGTGCTGCGGTAGCGTTGTCGTCTCACAGTAAGATGCTGTCCGGTTCGATTCTCAGCTAGAGAGTCTTCTGCGTGGAGACATGCGTGAATGGGCGTACCTTCGTTGAAGATTGTGTGTCAGGGCTGGTAACTCGGCACGTAAAAATCAACTACCAATCATTAGCGGACCGGAGTTCTGCTGCGGCGACCCCTAACTGGGAAAAGCCGAAAGACACAACAACAACAACAATTTCTGAACTTAAAACAGGATCTTTTTTCATGTCATTCATTATAAAAAATCCAATTTTAAAAGGTTAAAGCTTTTACATAATCTGCCTTTGCACAAAAATTGTTATATACAAAACAGGTCCAGTGAGGAACAATTGCATCAGTTAGTCATAAAATGTTCCTAACAACTAGTGAGGTGGAATAATTTTGAAATACATGACAAATGTAATTTTAAGTAAAAGTCTAATTTTGTGTGTAAAGTTCCTGTATTATTTTTCTCTACCAATTGAACGCCTTTAGTTTTAACATTGGGGCAACAGAAATAGTCATTCAGACTAGGCAACCATCCTGCATTTCATTTTGTTCTAGTTTTACTGCCCAAGGTCCTCCTCTGTTGCTTTTCATGATTTTTCCAAAATAGTGAATGTAAAGTTATGTCCTGGGTATCCCTGATATGTTTAAACAGGGCATTTGTTTCTTTTTTTCTTCTTGATATCATACACATGTTCATATATTCTTTCTTTTACTTTTCGTTCAGTTTTTCCAATATAAAAGTCCAGGCATAACTGACACAAGGCTACATAGACCGCTCCTCACATTTCACAGTTGTACTTCCCTTTTATTTTCAAGGTATGAGAATCCACCTGTAATTACTCCCCTGTTTAAATATGTTTGCAATAAGGGCAATGTGATCACTTGCTCATCATGGGCATGTTGATACTATGCCTCCCTTTATTGTCTGTTTTTTGTCCCTTTTCTGTAGACCACTTTTGGTTTGTCCCTCATCTTTTCAACAGCTGTTCTCTCATCCCTAACTATTGTCCAGTTTTTGCTAAGAATCCATTTTATTTGTTCATTCTCTAGAGTGAATGTTGTGATGAATGAACTCTTAAAAATCCCTCCTATCACCTTGATAGTTAGAAACTAAATAGTTTTCTGTAGTGCTACAGTCATTTTGATGCCCTAGAATTAGAGTGAAATGTCCTCTTTCTGTTTTATTGATTACCTTGCACATCAATTTGCCTATAACTTTTTCTGGATAACCCCTTCTTTTGAACATTCCTTTTAATGTCAAACATTCATCCAGGAAATCTTCCTCTGTTGTAACCATTCTGGCAGCTCTTACAAGTTGATCTTTTACTACAGCCATTTTCTGTGTGACTGGGTGTGCACTTGTATAATGCAAAAAAATTGTACGAGTATGTGGGTTTTCGGTAAATGGTTCCTATATATGTTTTTTGTTTATTTCCTTAATTATTAATACGTCCAGGTATGATAGTTTCATCCCTCCTCCTGCTTCATATGTAAACTTTAGAAAGTTGGGTCTTATTATTGATGTAGTTTAGGAAATCTGGATTTTTTTCTGGTACATCTTGCCATACTGTGAAGATGTAATCTAGGTAATGTCTATAAAATCGACATAATTCCATAATGGTATTGCTGAGTAAATAATTTGTTTCCCAGTGCACCATCACAGTGTTGGCCACTAGTGACCCACAAGGGAAACCCATCACCACCCCTTTATTCTGCCAGTAATAGTCATTCTCAAAGAAGATATAATTATTTTCCAGAATCTGCTCAAGCAGTTCCCCATGTAAGTTTACTTTATCTTTTGCTAAATATTCAGAAAACCATTGAATACCTATGTTATGTGGTATGACCGTGTATAAATCTTTTGCATGTATGGTTAGAACTGTATCCTTAAACCCAAAAGAAAGGCACTGGTAAGGCAAGCTGGATATCAGTCAACTAAAATTTATTGTTGACACCAAAGCACACTGACAAAGCATTTGTGTGGATTTATCTTTTTTAACTGTTTTCACTGTGTATTTGTTTTATAACTTCATCAGATGAGCTACCAACAGTTAAATCCTTGATTATATAAAACGTTTAAAAACCCAAAGCCAATCAAATGAACTGAGTGATTAAGAAACCACAAAAATAAAGGGAACAGTGCATTTCTGAATTGTCACATAAAATCAGTTTAAAAATCATTGTTAGTTAAAAAGAACTGTTTAAAAACCACAAAACATTAACATGTTAATACATCGTAATAAATATACATCTGTAAAAATACATTAAATAATAAATATGTAAAATCCATATATAAATGCAATGTGTTTGTGTTTTTTTTTTTTTAATTTACTAGGAATGTATCCTTGCCTTGATATTCTAGTTCATTTATTTTGGCCAAAAATGCCATGAATCCTTAAATATTTGCTTCTCTTCACTGATGTAATGTTTTAATGACTCATGCAAGAATGTTGCACATAAATAGGTTATGAAACCTCATATGTCCACAATTGGCCTCATGGGGGGTGAGGGATTTTTGGAGTCCTTGTGTATTTTTGGGACTCCAAAAATTGTTGGAGTGATTGGGGTTGTAATGTTTAGGTAATTAAATTCCTCAGTTGTTCTTTGTTCAATAAGTAAGTCATTCAATTGCCCTCTAATTTTTCCATAGGCCTTATTTATTTAATTGAAGGATGCCTTTGTGTATGTATCTTTTATGAGGATTGTATTCATTCTGTTCTTATAATCCAATTTCTCCATGACCACTAGTTCTCCCCCTTATCTGGTTTCATTATTCTTGTGTCCAAGTTTTTTACTTCATTTAGTTTATCACATTCCTGTATTGTTAAATTGTATGACCATGTTCTTTTATGGTTGCTCTTAAGCATGTTCCTCATGTCGCGTTCACATTTTTTTCATAGAGCTGTAATGAAGAATTTATTGGGGGTTGTAGGTGCTTGAAACCCTAAGCACTGTCATGGCCTCAGATAGGTTATCAAACATCAAGTTAAAACAGAGCTTCTGAATATATCATTCTAATCAATTAACACATTGGCAATATCAGTCTTTTTTGTGGGGACAAATATTGAACCTTTTGCAAGTAAATTCTCATGTTTTTCATCCATAGAAAATGTGGAAAAGTTATATATTTTAAAATCTCCCTCAGTATTGGTTATAATTTTGGTAAGGGTTGTTGTTGTTTAGGATGTTGTGTTGGGCCAATAAGGCGCTATTCAGTGCCAGTTCAATTTCTTGGATCCCTTGCTCTGCCATTGTGGTTTGCTTGTTTGGGGTGAATATTGGTTCCAAGGTTGCCACTGATTTCCCTGATACTGCTGTTTCTCCCGTATTCTCTCTGACCTTCGGAGGGGTGGGAGAGGGAAATCCAAAGGGTCAGCATTATTGTAATTGCTAGTAGTCACTTGCTCATTCATATTTGTTGTATTTATTCTTTGTTGGTCATTGGAATGGTTAATATTGTCGTTATTTCAAAAATTCTGGGTGCCCCATGTTTGTAAGACTGTGAGGATTAGATATGCCTTCACTTCTATCCCGTTCTAATTTTTTTAGTTTCCTACATTGTATTTGGCAAATTTACTCATCGATCCTTGAAGAAATGCGGGCATGTTCATATTTAAAGTTATCATATTTTATTTATTATGTTATTTATTTATTTTACATTTGTTTACTGGGATAGTCAGACTGGGCACATGTCCTTTTTCAGTGGAGGCCTGGGGAGAAAAGCTCCACATAGAACAGAGTATGTCAAAATACAGAGTATATAGACATATAATAGCATGGTCATCAGTATTATAACAGGATAAATTTAGACAATACATATGTGATCTTCATGAATTTTTAAATCGGTATAATAGTCATTACAGTGTTGTAAAGACAGACATTCCATTTTTTCAATTTGGTATTCAATGACTACGTGTCGTAGTCATTCCGTTTTGCAAGCAAACATTTTATGATTACCAATTTTCCAATATAGATTACAGGAGAATTGCCACTCCACAGTTATGGATAATTCAGAGTGATGAAAGTAAATGGTGTGGCAGGAGAAATAAGATGACAGTGATCAGTGATGTAGTCAAAAGTCTGTAAGATAATAAGAAGCAGTGGTAAGGTCAGAGATGGAGGGGGGGGTTAGTATGGGGAAGAGCAAGAACACAGCCATTTGTTTAATAGGTAGGTTTTCAGACTTGTTTTAAATTGGATTAGGGCTGCTATATTGGTAATGCTAACAGGAGGTTCATTCCAGATTTTACCTATATAATTTGAAAGGGCTACTATATTGGTAATGTTAACAGGACGTTTGTCCAAGATTTTGCCTATTTAATTTGAAAAGAGGGAGTCTCCTGCTTGGTTTTTGGCTGCAGTGATTTTATGTGATGTTTATTAGTGGAGCGTAGGGTTCTGTTAGTGGTATAAGGATGAAGAAATGTTTGTAGTACTGGTGTTTTCTCAGGTTCGAAGAGGAGTTTGTGGGCCATGGTTAACTGAATGTATTGTAGGAGTTGGGGGTGCTCAAGCCAGTTAAGTTGCTCGAGTGTAAAGCAGTGATGGGACCTGGCTAGTGAGTTTTTGGCATATCTGGCTACTTTGTTGTAACACGATTTAAGTTTTAGTACCTCAGATTTTTGTAGGTTAGTGAATATGGGACAGCAGTGTGGAAATCAGGTGGGTTTGGGCAATGGCTATCTTAGTATTCTCAGTAAAGTAGTGTTTATTTTTATATAGTGTTCATAGCTTTTTATGAACTTTTTTCACTGTTTGAGAAATGTGAATATTAAACTTGAGTTTTGCTGTCAGTTTCAGCTCCTAGAAGTTTGGTGTGGGAGGATGGTGCTATGATGGTATTATTTAGTGAGGAGATAGTAAATGAATTAGTGGATGAGGCAAATTTAGTAGGATGGAAGATCATAAGTTTGGTTTTCTTAGAGTTTAATATTAGGTGGGAATTAGTGAGCCAGGACTCGACTGCAAGAAAGGATTCTTGAGTTAGATACTGAAGCTTAAGAATCGAGGGTGAACACATATCACTGTTGAGTCATCAGCATATTGAACGAGAGAAGCCTGAGGGGATGACAAGTGGAGGTTATTTGTAAATATTGTGAATAGAAGTGGGCCTAAGATAGAGCCTTGTGGGACTCTAGTGTCATTGGCAAAAGTGGGAATAGGATGTGTTGCCAAGAAACTGCTTGCTGGCATTCAGTAAGATAATCCTGGAACCAGTTAAGTGTAGGTAGCACTGCAGAATTTTAGATCTGAGAGAACTTTGAGAAGTTTAAGATGAGAAACCATATCGAAGGCTTTTGATAAGTCAAGGAAGATAGAGGACAAATACAGTGGCGGCTGGTGACTTCAAATTAAAGGAGGGCTGCAGGAGACAGCTGAATGGGTGGGGCCAATGGGAAGGGGTGTGACCAACTAGACAGGGGTGGAGCTATGCTCAAAACTACAACAGCTGAACTTTAATTAAATACGCTGCCCTGGATGCCAAACGGTCATTACGAGAGTCCAGTCATGACAAAATGAAGTGTAGAAGAAAAAAAATATTTCAGTGCATTGGCTACATGACAACTTACTTAATATCCAGATGGAAACAGGTTGTGAGGCATGAAAAAATAAATTACTTTTTAAATACATTACTGGAATGCCAGTCAAAATCAAGTATAAAAAAACAAGCAGCACTCAACTCAAACCACTACTCCTTGCACTGCAGTTCTAATTATAATTTATATTCAGCTTTATAAAATTACCAAGTAACATGCTGAAAGTAGCAATCTCTGTGATACCCCCACTTGTAAAAATGTTTCTTATCCAAAAAAGACCCGCTGCCTGACACAACTATCTACTTGTTTCATGGGGAAGACATGATCAAAGTAAAAAATGAATAGCAAACAAGAAACAAGCTCAAGATAAATTGCTTAAAGGATTCCTGCACAAGTTATGGACCACACATGATAGATTGGCATTCTGTTTAGGTTACGGGTAAAGCCTGCAAAGATGACTGCAAGTCTCCAACAAAAGATGACTGCAAGTCTCCAACAAATGTAATGAGCTTCTGAAAATACTGTAATCCTGTCCTTTTATTACAAATGCTGTCATATTCATTTCAATACCCAAGGCGTATACATTATCTAGTTATGTAAATATTCTCTGCATGGCAACAACGAAAAGGCTTTCAATGCTGGTAATTCTTTAACAGTATGCTTATTAAAGCTTATTTGCATCTTACAATCTCCGACAAGCTTACCTGATGGTCATTAAATCATTGCTACTTAGACAGAGCAACAGGGCACTGTGACAGCATGCATTTCCTGAATAATAAGAAGCATAAATCAACAGTATATGACAGAAAACCAGAACATTCTGCAAAATCAAGGACAGATGAAAAGCCACGGTCGTACTTGTGGTCTACCTTGGATGGGGGAATACTCTGCACACTTACACTGCATAACTGCTCCTTGCCTTACTTTGACACATCAAGAGTCACTACATGGAGGAGTGGGGTGCAACAAGTATGTCACAATTTGAAATGTCTCTGGCTGATGGTGATGGCTCTGACACTCATACCTCTCAACTTCAGAGCAAGAAATCTGGACAAAGCCATACATAGAACTAGAAGTGGGACACAGGCCCAAAAATAAGGTCAATTTTTAAATATTGCTCTTTTTAACTTAGATAATAGAACAGTAGTAGGTCTTGCATTAGTACAAATTTTCTGAAGGGTATGAAATCTGAAACTCAAATGTCTGCCATTATTTTCTAACTTCAGTCTTTGATGACTTGCCACTAATTTGCCAGAAAAACCACAATTTTATGAAAAACAGACCAAAAATGTGATGCAAAAATATAAAGTTGCCACACAATACAGCTGGGAACCTGTCAAAAAAGGGACACCTTTTTAATATTAACACTGTTAACTTGAGCAGCTAACAAAATAAGAGCATCTACATGCATTTCTGAAATAAAAGTAATCTATAACTCTGATCATTACAGTTATATATAATTGTAAACCCTCCACGTTTTCTTCCAAAATTGCCATTTTGAGGAGGGATTATTAGGGGAGAGCAACATTTTGAGACAAAATTGGGGACAATTGAGAGGTTTGGATATTCCTAATTCTACAAAGCAATTTGCACGTACCTCTCAACCTCTTAACGCAGGAAATCTGGACAAGGCCAAATATATTGGGGGAACATACAAACACTACTAAAAATTGCTCTTGTATAAACTTAAGACAGTTAATAGAATAACAGGTCTTGCTTTAGCATGCATTTTTCTGAAGGTTATGATGTCTGAAACTCGATGTCTGTCATTTAGTGACTTCATTCCTAAATGATTTGCTAGAAAACCACACATTTTATGAGGAACAAACCAAAAATAAGAAGCAAATATCTATTCATTCTGCAAAAATATGGACAACTGTGAGGTATAGTTCAACCGGGGCTGTCTGAGTTTACTACCCTTCCCCCCCTCACAAATTCATGGTCGAATGGAGCCTCCCCCCTGCAGCCATTCCAATGTCCCATTCCTTGGTTATTTTGCCCCATTTACCATAAACACTGTAATGTGCATACTGCTTTACTTTTGTGATGATTTAGATTTCATTTGAAAGTTTTATTTGGCATTTTACAGCACAAACCCTAACCGATATCTGTTAAACAAAGCAATGCAGTCTCACAATGAAAATAGATTTAACATTAAAACTTCTATGCCCTTGAAACTCACATGCATTGAAACAGCACATACATTTTGCCAGTGGCAGATAAAGATTAACTCTGGGCTGTTTTCAAAAATCATAGGCCCATGAACATGAAACATACACATACTCTTTGATACAACTTCCTGACATTATTACATTATATTCCTTGTACAATACAGTACAGTTGTTAGAGTGCATTTTAAATTTATTGTTTTGAACATTTTTCCAGTAAACAATGAAACATAATGCATGCACCAATGACAAAACTGCCCAATTCAGAACATTTCCATCATAAAAAGCCTACTCAGCCTTCTGTAGTCCACCAGTATCAGTAAATATGCGCAATCTCTGAAGTAGTAAAATCCACATTAAAGAAATCTGTAACTAATAAAGAGGTTGCTGCTAGCAAACAACTTTATATGTCATTGTTTCATCTACAAATAAAGTGCCTGTTGCCCTTGAAGAATAAATTGCCTATGTTGCATGCATTAAAAAAATGATAAGCTAGTAATACCGCAATAGGGAATGGATGGCAAACTGATAACAGGTTCATAGTTACTAGGTATCTTTGCCAAAAAGGACTGCCGCATCCACCCCCTTTACAACACAGTACAGTATCAGCAATGCATCTACGTACTGTGGGAGTAGAACCCACAGCCTTCTGCGTCTGTTGTGCTATTAACAGTGCAAGCAGACTTGGCATAAGCAGCACTAAACTTTTGTTCCCCTGCAGCTCTCAGCTCCTTGTAAAATCTACTCGACACTCAGCTGTATCTCTGAACTTTGCAGCACAAGAAATCTGGAAAAAGCCAAAATTTATTGGGGGGGGGACAAAAGCCCAAAAACCAGGGACACATTTTAAACATTGCTTGTATAATGTTGGAAAGTTGCTAGAATAAAATGCTGTGTTACCACCATACATTTCACTGCCACATCTTGAACCCAGGGGACCCTGTGCAAAACAGTCAGAGAAACATACCACTATGCCAAATCAGCTGAAACAGAGGAAGACAAACTTAAATGGCTACAATTTAGTGAATTCAGTTCGCACCATAGCTGTCAACCTCTTAGCAAAAAACACCTGAAAAAAGCCAATAGTGTGGGACTACAGCTGCCAAACATATTCAGTGAATTCAGTTCTTACTATAGCTCTCAACCTCTTAGCAAAAAACATGTGGACAAAGCCAGTAATGGGGGGAATACAGCCCCCAACCATTCAGTGAATTCTGTTCTCACCATAGCTCTCAACCTCCGCACAAAATACCTGGACGAGGCCAATAATGGGGGAATACAGTCCCAAAAATATGGGAAAATTTCAAATATCCATGTTATAAACTTAGACAATTGCTAGAATAAAAGGTTTTGTGTTACCATGTACTTTCTGAAGAATATGAAGTCTGAAATTCAAATGCCTGTTTACATTTGTTAACCAGGAAACTAGTCTGACTTGGAACAAAACAAAGCCAATTTTCAGCAGAGCAGGGAGAAACACTCCAGACACATCTTTGTAAGGGATGGGAGGACATGCAGACTCCATACAGTAGGCACCCCAGCCAAGAATCAAACCAGAGAACCTGTAGCTGTCAGGCAACAATGCTACCAGTGTACCACTGCACTGCAAACCTTTGCAAGGAAAAATGAAGATACAGAAACCACAGATTTTATGAGGAACAGAACAAATATGAGGCAAAAATCTGCAATTTTTTACAAATAGTGGTGGGTAAGGAATTCAGGTCCTTGCCACCTGCATCCAAGGTACAGGGTTCAAGCCTAAGTATCTCTTCCCACCACTATGTGTTAACAGGGGCATTTCACACACACACACACACACCATAGATCCAACTCCACTACCTGTAAATGTGTCTGGAATCTACTACTTAAACTCGAATCCATGAAGCAGCAAACCTCCAAACCCATGCTCGACTTCAACGCTTCCCTGCCAAGAGCTTAAAACTCAACTTACCTCTCTCCTGATTGGTCCTGCGCTCAAATCCCTGCGAGAGCTTAACCTCACCCCTCTCCTGATTGGTCCCGTCTGCGAATCAAGCAGTCCGGAGCTCCTCTGTTCTGTGCGATCGTCTACCGCACAGATTCCTGGGCATCTGCGGGGCAGTCTGAGTCTGTCCGTGCATGCGCGGAAGTTCCGGTACTCGTAAAAAATAAATTTTTTTGTTTTTTTAATTTTATGCTTCACATTTTTATTTCTTTTGTTTCTAGGTGGGAGAGCTGCAGTCCTGTAGCATGAGCCGCCCTTGGATAAATAGTTATTTTTCTTTCCATGGAAATTGACAGTGTTAGTAAATGACAGTAGAGCAGTAGATGTGCTATGAAATTGTCGGAAACCATGCTGAGTGTTAGAAGTTTGTTAGCATGCAGATATTGAGTAACTTGCAAGTAAATGACCCTCTAGAATTTTAGATAGTGATGATAATATTGCGATAGGATGGTAGTTAGAGAAATCTGTTGAAGAGTCACATTTATGTAGCGGTGTAATATATGATGTTTTCCAAATGGGAGGGACTTGCTGTTTGGCTATGGATCTATTGATTAATATTGATGTAGGATCGACTATTCCATCTGCCTTTAGTTTTTAGATACTCAGCAGGTAAGTTGTCTGCTGCTAGTGTAGTGGGTTTTAATTTTCTCAATAGTTTTCTAATTATGTTAGTGGCTACAAGTTGTAGGGAGAAGGTTGATTTAATTTTGGGTGGGGAAATGGCACTTTTATTGGTTGAGTAAGTTTGTTTGTTTGACCATGCTAAAATGGTTTCAGAAAATTTTTTCTTAAATTGAGTAGCAATATTGTCTGAGTTATTGGTAGTGGTGGGAGTGGGTGTACTGATTTTGCCTAGTAGAAGAATATTGTTTATTGCTGACCAGAATTTCTGTGGATTATTACGGTGTTTCGATTGGAGTTCAGTGTAGTAATTTATTTTGTCTTGTTCGATTTGTTTCTTGCTTTATTTCTAAGTTCCTGGTAAGTTTGAAGAGTGGGTTTTGATCTTGTTTTATTCCAGGTTGCCCAGGCCTTATCTCTAGATTTATAAAGTAGTGATTTTGTTTCCTTTGTTAACCATGGGGCATAGTTTGATTTAACACAAATACGTCTGCAGGAGGCTTGCCAGGTCGTGCGTAATTAGATTGTCAAGCTGGTTGATATTTGTTATTAATTCTTCAATTAACTTGGAGTTAAGTTTCACTAATAACTCCATGTACTCTATCCCATGCTTATGAAACGTCACCAGAAGTTCCCTGTGTAAAGTGGAATTATTTATTAAGCCAGTATTGTAGTGATGGTGAACCTTTTGGGTTCGGCGTGTCAAAAATTCAGAGAATGCCTAACTTGACTCTGCTGATGTCCCCCCTCCCCAAACAAAAAAAAAAAAAATCAAAATAAAGTAAATAAATAAAAATAAATGAAACAACATATCTCTCAATACATCAGGGATAAATCTCAACAGGATCAGGGACAAATCTAGAAATAAGAGACATGGACAGTTTTAAACTAATAGTGCTGAGACACTGACAGAAAATGTGAATTAATACACATTTTCTGAAGTAAAATAAGTCTATAAATCTAATTACTGTCATTATTAAGTATAAAATGCCACCAGTTTTAGGAGGGATTAAGAGGGACAGTTGAGAGGAATGTAAAGCAGCACACACTGAAAAATGCAGACTTACTTGCCCATTGCAGAAGTATAACCACGAACAGAAAACAATGTCAGCACTGCCCTTTGTAGACTCTGAGACAGTATTCCAAAATAATCTTTGAGGCTAACAACTTCCTTACCTTTGTAGCAGTGTTGGTGAACTGGCTTCTGACACAGAATAATTAAATGCACTTCACACAAGCAACGAATGCAAAAGCAGTGTCTTTGGTTACTCGGGTATTGGTGATCGCTGGTGTGTCTCCCAAAATTTTGTGGCATGTCACCTTTGACACTCGTGTCATAGGTTTGCCATTACTGCTGTAGAGTCATATCACACTTGTAATCCCTTTGGCCTTTTTGCATCTTTTTGATTTTCAATAATTTATAATCATACTCATTAAGTCAGTTCATGATAGTTGCTCTGTTAGATTGTTGTTCCTCAGTGAGTAGTGAGTCAGACTGTAGCCATTCCGTTAGCACTGGAGTTTGTCTTGAACCACTTCTTCCTTGTAGTTGTGGTGGGTTTCGTAGTAAAGGAAGCTGTAGGTTGGCCATGTTTATTCCTTGAGTGAAATCCCTTCTCATGTTAGGTTTTGTAGTCGTAATTCTGTTCTCCATTTTGTAGTTCGTGTTGAATCCTTGTTAGGACTCCATTTCCATAGGTAGTTGGTATGGTGTAACTGTATAACTCCTATTGTCCATGCTGTTTGGTCACCGTAAGGGAAACCCCTTCGATCAGCTCAGACAGCTGTTTGTTCAACAGTGTAGGGTTACCAATGGTTTTATTTATGTCCGCAATATCCATTTCCTGAAACAAAGGTTGTGAAATGGCTGCCGTTCCCTCGGACATAGCGTGGATAGAAAGCAGTCACAAAAACGAACTCCAAAAGCCACATTGATAACACACAAACCATGCTAGCCAGGGAAAGTAGCCAAGCACCTCAGAAATTTATTTAGTGATGAGTGCTTTCATTATTATATGAAAAACTTCCTCAGATAAAAACTTTATTAACACCATAAGGTTGTATAAGACATTGATGGTCATGTGGTAGCCAAGCCTCCTCAAGCCACCAATCAACATACAAATTAAAACCCTAATGCATGCATGGTATAGACCAACCTGTTTATTATAATAATTTCTAAAAAAAAAATGGGATCTTTTTTCATGCAATTTATTATAAAAAATCTGATTTTTAACAGGCTAAAAGCTTTTACATAATGTGCCATTGCACAAAAATTATTGTATACAAAAAAACAGGTCCCCTGAGGAACAATCACATCATATAATGTAACAGCTAGTGACATGGAATAATTTTTCAAATACATGACAAATGTAATTTTAAATAAAAGTCTATTTTTGTGTTTAAAGTTCCAATATTATTTTTCTGTAACTAACGAGCACCTTTAGTTTTAACACTGGGGCAATAAAAATAGTCATTCAGACCCAGCCTTCATCCTGCATTTAATTTTAATTGCCAATACATTTTTTTTCTTCTAGTTTTACTGCCCAATTTTCCAAAATAGTGAATGTAAAGTTATATCCCGGGGCATCCCTGATAAGTTTAAACAGGGCATTTGTTTCTTTTTTTCTTCTTGATGTTATACAAATGTTCATATACTCTTTCTTTTTGTTTCTCTTCAGTTTTTCCAATATAAAACCCTGGACATAATGGACATGGCCCTCTTTGCCAATCATTGCATATAATGCTCTCTTTGGCATGTATCTGTCCAGATACGTGCAACAGCTGGAACGCTCACAGATACCTTACTAAAAGAATAAAAGGCATACATTTGTAGTACTTAGACCACCTCAAAATCCTGTCACTGTACTCATTACCCTACAAAATCCTGTCACTGTACTCATTACCTTACAAACTGCTAAGAGGTGAGCTGTGTGGTATACAAATCTTCCAACCCAGTACTGATGCACTTATTGCATGTCAACAAGTCAAACTGCATGAGAAATAATCTATCCAAGGATCACAGACTCCTGTCCACATCAAACAAAGCTCATCTCTGTCCATTTTCAAGTGCAACTTGGATCTAGAGATTGGTAATGGGAAGTTACTCCAGGACTGCCCCCTGTACTATTAATGGATCAAGGCAGGTCCTAAATGCTTCTTCTCAAGCATGGTCCCACCCAAATTAACTGTGTTATCTCAAGTCCTTCTGACGGTGGCACAGTGTCACAGTGGATATTGTTGTCACCTCACAGCAAGAGGCTCCCTGGTTCAATTCTTGGCTGGAGTGCCTTCTGTGTGGAGTCTGCATGTCCTCTCTGTGTTCACATGGGTTTCTTCTGGGTGCTCCAGTTTCATCCCATATTCCAAAGACATGCATTAGGTGGGTTGAACACTCTAAATTGTCCATAGGTGTGAGTATGCTTGCGAGTGCAAGGTGTGGAAATACTACTGCGGCAGGGCTGGCCACCTGGCGATGTAAACCTTGGCTCTAAATGATTGTCACTGTTGAAGTGACACCCCAACCCCATGTGTAAAAATGGGAAAAAGGGGTTGTGGATGGATGGATCTCAGATGTTCATCGTGTTATACTGCTGCAGTCATCACACTTGGGTTATCCTGTCGTCAGGCGGTCCCGCAGTCGGCCGAATCCCAAAGCCTTGGTCTGGCGTCAGCTGTCGTCGCTTCTTCCCTGACGTCAGTGCAACAGGGGTATAAAAGAGGCAGCCAACACCATTTTCTTCATTCTTTCTTGCCGCGCGGTGCCCGAAGCAGAAGCAGTTCGCAAGTGCCGGTCGGCCAGCTCCTGAGATTTTCGAATCGAATTTCAGCCCAAAGTCTTCTCTAAAGCTAAGTACCCCGTTGGGGAAACTTTTCTTGCCTCAGACCAATGTCAGACAAAGTTAATAATTGCATTTCTTGTGGGAAGCAAATACCTCATAAGGATTTTCATTCTCATTGTATTCCTTGCCTAGGCCCAGACCACGACGTCTCTGGTTGCCTGTTTTGTGCTAGGTTCAACAAACGTACAATTAAGCGTCGGGCAGATTTCGCCCAGCATTATTTTGGCAGAAAATTTTAACTATAGCATGCCATCGGAGCAACCGACATCAGCAATTTTTAAAAAACGCAAAGATAAGGACAAACAGCCAAGGCCAAGACCAGTTACCGAGGCCTTAGCCAGGCCTGACGCCGGTTCTCCGGTTTTCAGCGAGGCGCCTATGCAGCCCCTGACTACCGCTGATTCAGAAATTCTGACGGCCTCCCAGACCGATGCAGCTGGGCCTCAGGAACCGGTTCCACCTCACCCCTCGGACGCCAGTCCTGACGGTGATCCAGAAATTTTGGATAGGCCTTCGGTTTCTGAAGGTGTCTTCAAACCGACAACTATCTCTGCTAAGTCTTATGTTAAAGCTCCCTTGAAAGTTAGGAAGCTGGGTCCACACACTCCCCCACAGGCCCCTATGGCTAAAAAACAGATGCTTAAGATGGCTGAGGATTTAATTACCCTTATCAGGGGATCCCCCCCCCCCCCTGACAAAAGGCCTAGACTGGAGGAAGATTTTCCCTCCCCTGACCAAGCATCCATTTCCTCAAGCAACTCTGAGGACCAGGATTATTCCTTCCTTCCTTATGAAGATTCAGATGCTGAAGAGTCCATTCCCTCTGTCTCCCCCCCCTGAAGACTATTCTTTTGGGGAAACTTTACACACCTTGAGGGAACATGTCCACTGGGAAGGCCAAGATTATTCTGACTCTAAGAAAAGACTCCGGTAGTTTCTTCTTCTTCCACAGCATAGACCCCTAGCAATTCCTCCAGTTTTAGACATTTTGGATGATGTTTACTCCGAATCTAGTCTAAACCCAGATTCTTTACCTCCAGCACCAGCTAAACCAGACAGATACTACCGAGTTCCTGACACTCATAAGGTTCTATATAAATGTCCTACTGCAGACCCAGAAACCATTTCCCAGGGTCCCAAAGGGGTTAAGGCCTCTACTGCTAAGAATCCACTTCCTTCTGAAAGAGATTCCAGAGCATTAGAAAGATGGGGAAAGAAAGTGTATACGTCTGCCACTTTGGCCATGAGGGCCTTAAACTGCCAATTCCACATGCTAAAATACCAACAGTACTTGCTTACACAGTTAAAACAGAAAATGACCCCTCAGACAGAACAACCTGATTTCAAAGACATACAGGATTTGCTGCATGCAGCAGAACAGGTGGGAAAGCATACCTTACAGTGTGGTTTTGATTCATTGGAAGCCTCATGTAGAGCAGCTGTCACAGGGTCTGTAATTCGTAGGCATGCTTGGCTTAAAGAACAAGCCTTACCAGAACATGTCAAAGCAAAGTTATTGGATGCTCCATTGCAGAAAGATGTTTTATTTGGTGTCAAAGCAGAGGAAGTTTTAAAAAAAATGGAAGAAAAGGCAAAATCTATGCAAACAGTTAAAGATTTTTTACAGGTACAACCTCCTCGTTTCAGCAGGAACTGGTCATCAAAAAACTGGTCCTTTCCTGCATCAGACAGACCCCAAAGAGGTAGGTACAGACGCCCTAGGGGCAGAGGCCAGCCACAAGGTTCTTTCAGGCCTAGACAATGGCAAACAACATCTCAAAGAGGGAGAGACGAAAGATCTCAACCCTTCAAGGAAACAAACACAATGACTTACCTCTTCGCCTGCCAAGCAAAATTACCGTGGCAGCACCTTTGGGAGGAAAACTGGCTTTATTTCCACAAAATTGGCACATTATAACAAAGGACAAATGGGTTCTGGATATTATTACCTGAGGATACAGATTTCATTTCCACACTTTACCACGGATGAGAGGCATACCAAATCTGCCTCCAAACCAATGGGCAGAGGCACAAGCGCAAATATCAGCTCTCATGGATATGAAAGCAATTCAGAAGGTGCCTACAAAGGAGCAAGGTCAAGGTTTTTACTCAAGACTATTTCTAGTCCCAAGAAAGGACAAAGCCTGGAGGCCCATTTTAGACCTCTCAATTCTAAACACATACCTGGAGGTACCCAAATTCAAAATGCTCACACTTCAGCAGCTTCTTCCCATGCTGGGCAAGGAGTCTTGGCTGGTAACGTTGGACCTCAAAGAAGCATACCTGCATGTCCCTATCAGACAAGATTGCAGAAGATACCTCAGATTCTTGGCAGGTACAACGCATTATCAATTCTCTGCATTGCCCTTTGGCTTGTCTACTGCACCCAGAGTATTTACAAAATGCCTGGCATCAGTAATTGCATATTGCAGACAACGAGGAATACAAATCTATCCATATCTGGATGACTGCCTGATCCAAACGGACAGCAAGGACATTTTATTACAGCATCTGGCATTTGTAACAAAGCTGCTCTGTTGCCTAGGGTACACGGTAAACAAAAAGAAGTCAAAGCTAATACCCTCGCAACAAATAATATTCCTGGGTGTCAGCTTAAATACAACAGCCCAGATGGCTTTTCTCACGCCAGACAAACAACAACAATTGACTCAATACTCCAAAAAGATGGCAACTTTTACACAGCTCACTGCAAGGAAAATCCTGCAGGCATTGGGGTTCATGGCATCCTGCATTCAACTACTCCCAAATGCAAAGCTGCATATGAGGAAATTACAATGGTACCTGAAAAGTGTATGGTCTCAACACAGGCACAGCCTCGAATCAAGTATACCTCTCATTCCATACCTTCAAAAAGAGTTCCTATGGTGGGCTCAAGCATGTCAAATAAACAAGGGTCTTCCTTTCGTCTTACCTCCAGCAAACCAAACTATGACAACAGATTCTTCAGACTACGCCTGGGGAGCACACATGGCAGGACAGTGCATACAGGGCAAATGGTCTGCAAAACAAATGCATCTTCACATCAACCAAAAGGAGATGCTAGCTGTGCAAAATGCACTGACAGCTTTCAAGGACCTCTTGCACCAGGACGACTACTAATAAGGATAGACAACACCACAGTGATGTGGTACATAAACAAACAAGGAGGAACACACTCCTACCCTTTATGCAGACAGGCAATGACCTTGTGGAACACAGCACTGACTTACCAAGTGCAACTGCAAGCACAATTCCTACCAGGAAAGGGAAACACATTGGCAGACGAATTAAGCAGAAATATGGCAGATCCTCATGAGTGGAGACTACACCCACAAGTATTTTCAATGATAACTCAAAGGTGGGGATGTCCAGACATAGATCTATTTGCCTCCCCCAACGATTGCCAACTACAGAAATTTTGCACAAGGACTTATCACTCCTTAGCCTGGAAAGTGGACGCCCTATCATTCAGTTGGACAGCATTGGCAGTCTATGCCTTCCCACCACTACCTCTACTGAGCAAGGTATTATTGAAAGTCAGATCAGAGAGACCACAAATGATCCTCATTGCTCTGGACTGGCCACACCAGCACTGGTACCCATTACTAAGGAACTTGACTCACAGCCCTCCATGGATCTTGCCTCAATTCCCACTACTGCTCTGATACTTTACAGCCAGCTCAGAACTTTAAATTTAGCTGCATGGAGAATACCTTGAATTTTCAATCAACACTTCTCTCAAAGGACGTCCAGAATGTCATTATGGAGGCCAGAAGGCCCAGCACCAGAAAAACTTACTCAGACAAATGGAAAAGATTTTGTGCATGGAACCAGGCTAAAGGCCAAAATCCTTGGATACCTAACATTCCTCAAATACTGCAATACTTAACTGAGATGTTACACCAAGGCCTTTCATTCTCATCCATTAAGATCCATGCTTCAGCCATTTCAGCTCAATACAATACGGATCCTCCAATATTCTCACACCCTTTACTACGGCAGTTTCTCAGAGGGGCTAAGAATATAAGACCCCCTGAAAGCCCCCAACACCAGCTTGGGACCTGAACTTCGTTTTAGAAAAATTAACACTGCCTCCTTTCGTACCAGCATTCTCAGCAGAACTACAATAATTGTCTTGGAAAACAGCTTTGTTGCTGGATATTACCTCAGCACGCAGGGTCTCAGAACTACAGGCACTTATGGCAGTGGAACCTTTCATCATTTTCCATCAGGACAGGGTCTCTTTACAAACTAACCCTACCTTTATGCCAAAAGTAGTATCCAGTGTGGCTTTAAATCAGACCATTCATTTACCCACCTTTTATCCAAACCCCCTGAATAAAGGAGAAAGACTCCTTCACTCTTTGGACATTCACAGACAGCTACGTTACTATTTAGATAAGACAAAGACCTTCAGAAAAACTGACCAGCTCTCTGTATCCTATGCTGCAGGTTCACAAGGAAAGGCCATTTCAAAATAGACTATCTCCAGATGGATAGCACATTGTATCCACTTTTGCTACTCGCACCATGGGAAAGCAGTGCCTGTTAATATTAGGTCCCATTCTACCAGGGCTACAGCAACCTCAGCAGCCTTTCTCAGGGGGGTTCCAACCAAGGACATTCTGGAGGCAGCTGCTTGGAGTTCAGTGCACACTTTTACTAAGCACTACTACCTTCCTTTATACTCAAAATCCAGAGCTGGTTTTGCCACTGCAGTGCTGCAGGGCATCCTAGCTTCGCCTAACCCAGTTTAGTACCAGCCACCCATCCATAGCTTTGGGATTCAACCCAAGTGTGATGACTGCAGCAGTATAACACGATGAACATAGTACAGTTTTGTACCTACCATAAGTGTAGATGTTCTAGTGTATATACTGCTGCAGTCCAGGTTACCCTCCCACCATCCCCTCTACATACCAGGGTGTTAGTTATAGCTCCATGTTCATCAATCAATTGGATGCATGTCTATATGGTGTATTTGCTAATAGTTAGTACTATTGTTTATCTTCTAAGGAATTTTTGCATAGCTTTTTGTTTTGCCTTCCTAGTTGGGGGCACCTGACATCTGGGGCAAGAAAAACTGAAGAAAATGGCGTTGGCTACCTCTTTTATACCCCTGTCGCACTGACGTCAGGGAAGAAGCGACAACAGCCGATGCCGGACCAAGGCTTTGGGATTCGGCCGACTGCCTGATGACAGGATAACCCAAGTGTGATGACTGCAGCAATATATACACTCGAACATCTACATTTATGGTAGGTACAAAACTGTACTTTCTTCTCACTAAGGGTAATATACAGTTATCAGCCATGAGATAGGCAAACACAATCTAACACCAAACAGGACAGGTTAATTCAAACAACAAAAGGGAAATTGGCTAGGCTTAAAATGGTTCACAAGGGTTTGGTACTTGCCTATGAACCAAAATGAATCATTATGTAGAACAAAGTGTTGAAGAAGGTTTGCAAAATGGGAAGGGGGTGAAACTCAAGGTGCATAGGACCAGTATGATGAACAGGTTAGCCTGAGAGGCTCTGTTTATGTAAAACAGCTGTCACTCACTACAGACAGCTGTCAGCTTCTAGTGTGCACTGAACAGTTCTGATACTTGTGCAGACTGCCAGTCACATGTGATATGGAGACTAGGGCAATATTGTTTTATGAAATGCACTATTATCAAGTCTGTGTAGAGTTTCATAGTTTAATGTAGCTATTTTCAGTCATCATGGACCTTCAACACTGCTCTGATAACTGAAATTTGTATTTGTTGTCCCCATAAAATCATCAAATTTTTACTAAAGGTACTTAATGAGTTAGAATTTTAACTACAAGCAGACTTTTATTCCATAATCCGAGTATCATTTGTGGAACTTCTCTATCCCTTGTTATTATCCTGTTATCCATTCTGTAACTAGAACCCTGTGTCTTTTTCTTGGATATTTTTTCTTTAAATCTTCATTGGTCAATGCCTTAAATCCCAGACAAATTTTTTCTCTTACCAGTCTATGTAATATATACTATGTAGGACAAAAAGTCCCAACCTGTCAAAATACATTACTTGTTTAATGCTTTTTTTCTCTTGGAGAATTGTATTTTTAATGGTTTCCAAACTTCATATGTCAGAAACGGACTACAAAAAATTTGGTTCTTATTTTATAGTCATCGTCCTATTTTATTAACCAAAATGTTAATGAAGTAAGCATTTCAGAAAATGCCTTGTTAAATGAGTCCCAGCACTGATCCTTGGGAAATTTCTTCCAGCTTGATTTGAGGGCCTTGTAAAAGTACACACTTCGTGTCTGGTTAACCGATTAATTATGCATTTAATTATGTAAGAATTTACCTTGTCTATATAAACATTTTATTATATAATCTACTGTCTTAAACAGTCAAATGGTTTAGAAACATCCAGGTAGAGTACAACAGAAGTTATGCCCTCATCTTTTAAGATGAGAACTTTATCATAAAACATTATTTGGTCATTCAGGTTGGATTTACTGTTAATAAACCCATATTGATTATTATCCAGTACTGGCTCGTAATAACTATCCTTAAGTTTCATTGATATAAATCTCTTAAAACATTTCCCTAAAGAATATGTGAGACGTATTGGGAGGTAATTCATCTTATCAGATTTATTCCTTCCCTTAAATATGTGAACAACATAGGGTTTTCTCCAATCATTGGCTATAAATCCTTGTTACAACAGGCAACTGTATCTCCCCATTAATGAAGAGAGTATTTTATCTGACATTAAACGGATTAATTGCCTCGATATATTGTCAGGTTCCAACAAGGTTTAACAATGTACCCTCATTTTTAGTCTGATTCTCATTTTCTTTTCAAGGTACATATTACAGATATTGCTAGATGTAAACAACATTCCGTTTCCCCCCATGTTTATTATTTATTTATTTCAGTTTGATGACCGGGGAGGTCCACTGGGCTCAGGAGCCCATTTTCAGTGGAGGCCCGGGGAGAAAAGCTCCACATTACAAAACACAAAGATAAAAACAAAAATACAAAAGATAAAAATTAACATAAGATTCAAGGTACAGATACATAAGGATGCAGCCGTCAGTCTACATGGTATGAATGCTGGTAATTTGTGATACAGAGGCAATAAAAAGGAATGGTGTTTACATAACATATCAGTCATATATTGAAATGGATGATTAAAAGATTACAAAGAGTCTGAGTCTAGTAATAGTAGAGTGCTAGAACAAGCATAAATGTTAGGGAGGGGAATAAAGGGAGAGCAAACTATTTACAGTATTGACATATATACACAGGACAACAGTAACAATAAGTAGATATGAACAAGGTTGATAGTAGTAAGAAATTGAATAGCATTACTGTTAATATGTACAGTGAGGAGGCTAGGTGGGGGAAGTGCAGTTGCACTTCCACTTAGAAAACAGGTAGGAATGGAGTAGTGTTTTGAAATTATTAGGATTTTCTGTCAATCTTAAAGTAGGAGAGAGAGTTCCACTTTTTGGCTAAGGAAAAAGAAAGGAGGTGCTGCCCGGTTTGTGGACATTGAGTAGGTTTAGGTGGGCCGATCGAAGTGGCCTATTAGGGGTATATGGTTGAAGGATGTTGTATAGTGCAGGACATTTAGAGCGGTTAAATAATAGCCTGTGGGCAGTGGTAAGTTGGAGGTAGTCTATAAGGTTGGGGAGTTCTAGCCAGTTTAGTGACTGGAGGGCAGAGCAATGATGGGAGGAGTGTTTGGCTTTGGTGGTGAATTTAGAAATTTTGTTATAACAAATTTCCATTTTTGAGGAGGTGGAGGCGGATAAGTTAGTAAATAGAGGGGCACCATACATTAGTGAGGGAAGAAGATAGGTAGTGGCAAGTGTTTGTCTAGAAGAAGGAGAGAGATAGTGGAAGTTTCTGTATAACAGGCCAAGTTTTTGATGTGTTTTCATAATGTTGAGTTGAACATGGGTGTCAAATTTTAGGTTTTCATCGATAGTGACCCCAAGAAGTTTGGCATAGGGGACAATTTCTATGGTAGAATTTTTAAGGCTTCTAATTTTGAAGGTCTTTTTGTCAAGAGGGAAGGATTTTGTGGGGGGGAAGAGTAGTATTTTAGATTTGTTAGCATTTAGAGATAAGTGATTATGGAGCATCCAGTTCTCAGTGGTAGAGAAGGCATTTTGTGTGTGTGCTAAAAGTTCAGGGAGATTGGTGCACAGCAGATTAAGGTGGAGTCATCGGCGTATTGTACGATTTTAGTATTTGGGATGGTAGAGTGGAAGTCATTGATAAAGATATTGAAAAGCACGGGGCCAAGAATGGAACCTTGGGGAACTCCAGTGGGGGTAGGAAGAAAGTTAGAGGTGCCTTTTCTCCATTTTACAGCTTGAGGTCTGTTGGAAAGGTAACTTGAGAACCAGGATAGTGCATTGTCGGAGAGGTTAAGGTTAGATAGGTGACTAAGGAGATGAGTATGGGAGACAGTGTCAAAAGCCTTAGAGAGATCAAGTAGGACTGTTGAAACTATTTTGCCAGAGTCACGAGCATGATTGACTATATCTAGGAATGAAAGTAGAGCAGTTATAGTGCTATGGCCAGGATGGAAACCATGTTGGGTGTGAGAGAGGAGGTGGTTTTCAGTAAGGAAAAGCATTAGCTGAACATGAACGCTGTTGTTGATATTGTTCTCCTGTAATATCACTGTTTAAGGCCTTCTAATCTAATATTTTTAAATTATACCTTAATGCACATATCTGTTGCACAGCTGAATAAGATTGTATATCAAACAGTACTTTATGATCTGAAGTTGCAATGGAGTGAGCCATATTTTGTTAATAAATGCTCTAGTTTGTCTAATATTGGATCCAGTATATTTGAACCCCTAATTGATATTTCCACTTTTTGTTTAATATTAAATTCAGTTAGTACATCCAAGAAATAAGATTCTATATATTAACTTTTTGATACCTCTTTCAGTCGATACCTGAATAATTAAAAGTGCCAAAGATTACTTTAGCAAACCATCTAAATAGCTTTCTAATGTAGTTAGAAAGATTTAGTGTTCAAGAATATTAATGTTTGTTCTCTTGTATGCTTCTAACAATCTACAGACTCCCAAGGGAGTTACTTTCTTTAGCAAAATACCCATTACTTCTTCTGATTTGTTTTGGGATTTAAACTATTTATGACTGAGTAGTGGACCAATATCAACAAACTACCCTGTTTTCGCTCAGATCTTACTAAACTATGTTTAGTGTAAAATGGTATAAATGCAATATGTGTATTACATGATTCCATTATTACTATAATCTGAATATTATATTGCTATTTTAAAAGCTCTAATTCATCTTCTTGCTCTTTATTCTTAGAACATTTGTATATAAACTTTTTACATTTCTATTAAATTTGTAATATTTAATTGCTCTACCCATGACAAAAATTCTTAAAACAAATTCCTCATATTTTTCTTTATCCTTTCAGTTAATAAATAATATTCTAGAACCATTTCCAAGTAATCTTGCTTGTTTAGCTAGTTGTTAAATAATAAACGCACAAAGGATAACAGACTGAGTGGTACTGCATGCAGTGTTCATGAAGATGGTGCCTCATTGTCACTTTAACAAGCTTGTGGCTGAATGGGAGGTAGATTTGCATTCCACTTCACTTTTGTAATAAATACTACAGCAATAAATGTTAATTGTGTCATATGTCAAAAAAGAAATTATCATTTTGTATTTCATATAGTAAAATAAAAGATGAAGTATTGTGTTTTGTGTCCTTTTTAGGTACCAGAAACCTTTGAAGATGTTGCTGTTACTTTCTCAGAAGATGAGTGGCAGATGTTAAGAAAAGAAGATAAAGACCTTTACCGGGAAGTGATGGTGCAGAACTATGAAACCCTGGTTTCAGTAGTTAAGTATCATTCAGCTTAAAAAGCAATATTGTTTTCTTGATGGTTAAAAGTGTATATGCCAGCTATACCAGGAGAAGTAGGGCAGTGGATGTGTAACATATGTGGTAAAGATAGCTGGAATTTTCTTTAACCAATTATATGTCATTTGTATATCAAACTGATTTGTACAGATACCTGTGTTTAAAAATGTACTTGTAAAGTTTTTTGTGTATAAAATGTATCAGCAGTGTTCTCTGCTGGACAGAAAATAAATATACATGTATATCAAACTGTACTGTATTGTAACTGTTTAAATATATATGTTTTAACAGAGGATACTAGAAGAGAAGAGGTTAAGCTCAGCTCCAGCTAACTTTGAGAAGCAGTAAGAAATTAAATTACTGGAGTTAGGCCATAAAGATGTTATCTCACAGTTTTGAATGAAGCCAGAGATGCAATGTCTGTAAGAAGCATGTTAGTCTCTGTAGGAGGAGAAGTTTGTTTTGTGACTTCCAGAAGCTGCACCAGATCTGAGCAGTGCTCTTGTGTGTGTGTGTATTATTGACATGTAGGTGCTAAATCCTGGAGGTTTCTAGTAATGGGGGTGTTGCATGCGAACCAGACGTCAGATGACCAGATGCATGTGATGTTATTCTGTCCAGAAATAATGTTTTAATATTAGGTGAGACAGAAGTGTCAGGTCAGTATTTTTCTTTGAACCTGACATAGAAGGATCCCTTGCCTACTTCATCTTGCCTTGCTCTATTAAGTAAGTAGGAACAGTAATTCTGTAGAGCAGTCAGGAAAATATAGAGAAAGTAGTTAAGCATTGTTTTTCTGTAAACTGTGTGAATCTTTCCAGCTGTATTATTTTTAAATATTTCCTATGATTGAAACTGTGGTGTTTACTGTAAATAGATATTTTGTGTTTTCATATTCTTTTATTATTTATTATTAAATATATTTAAACTTTTCATTGTGGCTTGTCCTTTAAAGAATATTTTAACATTTGAGAGTACTTGCATCTATTAGTGGCACTGTGGCCACTCCTGAAGCCTGGCTGTTTGGTCAACATTACCATCTGTATTAATATTAATTTCACTCAGTATAAGTGGGTACCCTTGCAAGAGCCTTAGGTAGCTGGCTTGGTAGTGTCTGGTGGCAGTGATAACTACTTTATAGTCTGGGTAGAAGAGGGTACAGCAGGTAAATCTGTGCCAGCCTTTCCCAGGTGTGTGTGTGTGTGTGTGTGTGTGTGTGTGTGTGTGTGTGTGTGTGTGTGTGTGTGTGTGTGTATGTGTCAGCTACTTGGAGCAGAGATGGCCCAGAATGGGGATGTCACTGTGTAATACCAAAGTTTTATGCCAGAATACTTAAAACAGAATGTGAATTTGGTAAGGGGAGAGACATTGCTGATTTTTTTGTTTGTTTTTTTTTTTGTGTGTGTGTTTTTTTATTCATATAGTCTTGACACAGCTAATAACTTTCTCCTCTAGTGACCATATACAGTCTCAAGTGTTCCTCCCTCTTTTTGTTTTCAGAATATCCTAATGTCTTCTGATTAGTCATCCTTTTCCCTTTTGTTACTGTAGGTATTCACCACTTATTAAATGAAACCATGTTTCCTTTTACTTTTTTAATTCTTTTCTTGTAGTGCTTGCCAGCTTTGTTTGTCTATTTTTTTACAAGAAGCAATTATTCACAATTAATTATCGATGTGAGGTAGCTAGTATCCAATATCTCGCTACATGGTGATCTGTCAGTCTCTATTCCTATTTTATCTGCTATTTAATAACAAGGTATGTACTGATACCTATTCCCCAGTTCACAGGTAACAATGGCAGTGGATCTATAGTTGCTGAGTTTAACAGAATTTCTTGCTTTGTATAAAGGCAGGATACAAGATTGCTTGCAGATTACTGGGCTGTTAGCTTCCTAAATGGATCTATAAATGAGTATTGATACTGTATAATGTAGTGCTGTAAGGACGAGGATGGGGTATGATTGTTCTAGTGTTGTAAGGATGAGGATGAGTATAATTATTTGTTCTGTAAAGATGAAGATGAACACTCTTATCTGGGGACTGGTTGATTGTGGATGTAGAAGTTTCTATACAATGTGTGTTGAACATGGAAACAATGATTTCATCAGTTTCTGTGGTAGATGGGCTTGGTTGGGAAACCTTTCTGTGTTTTAGGAGTTTGTTTAGTGTTGTACAAAACTTTTTAAATGTTTGTTGTGAATTCTTTAGGTTGATGTGTTTCTTCTTATCAGTATTTTGACTTTGTTGATTTCTTAGCTGGATGTATTGCCAGTGGTGTTTGGTGTTTCTGAATATGGCCCATGCTTTCCAGGATGTGTCCTTTTCTCTTACTAGTTACTCAGCTGTTGGTAGCAAGGGATAGGATTAGTTTTTATGTATTATTTTCTAAGTGGGGCTAGTTCATTCAGTATACAGAGTATTAATACTATTAAACTGATGTTTTAAAATAAAAAAAAATCTGTGGATGAAAACTGGGATAACTCATCAGTAATTGTTGTGGTAGAAGAGATCATACAAATAACCCTGAAGGGAACACTGGTAGCATTTCAGAGGCATGCTGTCTTCAAAAAGAGTAATTACCAACAGTGACCCTAAGGGGGCTGGTCCAGGGACTGCTTATGTACTTCTCTGTCAGGGTTGACGTCAAAGGCCTAAGGCTGACCAAGTTAGCAAATGACTGAAACTTGGAGCTGTAATTGGCTTCTGTTTTGACTTCCAGGTTCTTTAAGAGACTAACTCGGACTGATAAGTGATGCCTGGACCACAGCCTAAAATTAAATGCCAAGATATGCAGCATTATGTCATTTGTCAAAACTAGGTAGTGCGGTCCCCTATCACATAGGTAACACCCATTTTGAAAGTTGACTCCTTCATTAAGACTAGAGTATGTTCATTGTGGATGAACTATCTTTTGATCACTGTGTATCCATTGTTCTTGGGAAACTAGGAAAAAGTCAACCTCAATAATCCCAATGTTACTTGCAATGAAACCAATTAAAATACTACCACTATACTCCGTGCTACCCTTTCTGCTTGTCCCATATCTTCTTACTGCCTGTGAATATAATACACACCCAGGTTTCCACTACCCAAAAGGCCAAACCTCCACTTATATAGCTACACACAAGCTTGAACACTTAATACATCCCCTCCCATCTAACACCTTACTTACTAGGTATCAGCATCCCATTAGAACAAGATATGCCAGCCCCAAAACCAAAGGATACCAAAGTCTATTAATTAAAATCTGGAAGCCCACAATCAGATTACAATGCAACTTGACAATGAATGGAGATATCCACCCAAATCCTGGCCCGTCCTCATCCACTGGCTCTCGGTCCTTTACTAACTGTCCCACTACTACACAAATCTTAGACAAACCCCCAAACTCACTCTTGATCAGTCACCTAAATATTAGAAGTGTAAACAATAAGATTCAACACCTACATGCCCTCTTTGATGCTCTTTCCCCAGACATACTATGTCTAACTGAAACCTGGCTAAAACCTTCTACTTCAGATAATGAAATTATACCACCAGGCTATAACATCCCAAGGCTTGATCAAACCAATAGGAAGGAAGGTGGGGTAGCTCTTCTGTACAAATCCATGCTTGATGTGTCTAATAATGCCCTGCAAATATCCCTATTTGGCAATGATGAAATGCTCATCACTAAGCTCCACATTAATAAGAACAAATGTATAAATCTCATCTGTATGTATAGTCCCCAGGCAATAACATAAATACCCTCGAAGATATCCTACATTGGTTATCCAGCAACTACCCCCAAGAAACCATTGTACTTAGGGACTTCAACGTAGACTGGAACATGTGTTCCTCAGAACCCCCCACTCACCACATAAATCTTTATGGATTTTCACAGGTCATATCCTCCCCCACTAGAATCAGTAAACCCAACAATAAAGTAAGTATTCTCGATTGGATTCTTGTTAACATCCATCCCCTCAAATACAAGAGTGGGACCTTGCCTGATGATGTAAGTGATCACTTCCTCACCTATTTAATCAGGCAAAAAGCTGATATCCACAACCAGTCCATTTTTAAAACAATAAGGAACAATAAGAATTTCAACTGCACAAATTTCCAAAATGAACTCAAATCTTGCAATTGGTCAGTTCTGAAACAATTACCACTTGAAGAAGCAATAAATTACTTTAATACCAAATTCCTATCCATCCTTAACACCCATGCACCAGCACGGACTATTAGAACCAAAACAAAAGTTGCTCCTTGGCTCTCAAAAGGAACCAGACAAAAAAATCCTACTTAGAAATAGGGCTTGGGCCACTTCATGGACCACAAAAAAACCCATAGATCAACATAGATATAGACAGCTAAGAAATGAAACAAAAAAATCCACCACATTAGACAAGAAAATCTATTACTCCTTAGTCCAGGACAATCCTCCACTCCTGCCCCCTTAGATTCTAACCAAAACCTCCCTGAAGAAATTGCCAGTATCTTTAATAGCTTCTTTACAACAACCATCCAGAACCTAGATAACCAATTATCCCCCAGATGCCCATATTCTCCAGCCACTACACCCAGCTCCCAACTCTCCTTTAACTTCAAACCAGTTTGCACATCTTTTGTCCAAACATTACTTAAGAAACTATAGCCTACCACCCTGTCTGTTGATCTACTCCCTGCAGAATATCTACAATATGCTGCAGATGCCATAGCATACCCCGTTGCTATCCTGATCAATAGAACTATAACTGAAGCATCCATCCCCTCCATCTGGAAGATATCCTTTGTCATCCCACTCCATAAAGGGGACAGCTGTACTGACCTGTCAAACTATAGACCCATAGCTATTCTGTCACCCTTGGTTAAAATTATGGAAAAATGCATCCATAATCAACTCCTGAACTGTCCAGAATAATCTTCTAACCAACACCCAACATAGCTTTAGACCATTCGATAGTACAACCTCAGCCCCCCTCTCCTTCCCTAATGTCATTAACCAACACTGAAACAATAATAAACTTTCCTCTGCTATCTTTCTCGATCTTTCAAAGGCATGTGATATGGTAAACCATCAAATACTCATAAACACTCTGAAATCCATCTCTCTAGAGGATCAGGCCATCCATTGGTTTCAATCCTATCTCAGTTGCAGACAACAGACAAACTATTCACCCTTTTACCCATCACCCTCTGAGTACCCGAAGGCTCCATCAATGATTTTATAAGGTCATCCCAAATGCAACACGCATTCAATATGTGGATGACTCCATAGTATGCTGCGACACTTTACCTACAGAGTTACAGATTCTATCCTAAAATACTTCTGACATAGTTGAAAATTGGCTCCTTAACCGTCATCTCATGTTAAATCCTAATAAAACCAAACTGCTGCTTTTCTCCCCCACTCGCAGGTCTACCCCATATGACCTTTACATTAAAATACAAGAACGACACCATTATTTCCCCAGATGTCTCAACCAAATTCTTAGGAGTTATAATCGATAATAACCTTGTTTGATCTGCATATTAATAAAACTATTAAAACCGTTAAAAAACTTGCCTCACTATATAGGACCAAGCCCTTCCTAACGCCATTAGCCAGAATTGTAATTGCTCGTACACATCTACTCTCCACCATCCTCTATGCTTCCCCTCTATTTACAAACCTCAGCAAAACTGACTTTAATAAGCTTTCTAGCAGCTACAATCACATTGCTAGATTTGCTACCAGTGCAGCCTACAAAACTCATCACTGTCTTAACCTAAATCTACTAGGATGGCTTGACCTGCCTAACCTACTTCAGGTTAACCAACTAATAGTTGCACGCAAGATCCTCTACCAACCAGATAATACACCCGTACTTAAAAATCTCATCACCCCCTAGAGTAACTGTAGTGCACTTCATTCATCTGAAAGACTACTAATTCAAACTCTCAAATCCAATAACACAGACGGAGAATCTCTATTTGCTAACTCTGTTGGCAAAACTTGGAATTCTCTTCCTGCTAATCTTACATCTGAACTCTCTCTACCTCAGTTCAAGAAAAGTCTGATTCAGTACTTTAGAAAACAAGCTATATCCTTGTCCTAATCCAAACTAACTCTATCACCCGTGTGCACATGGAGGACTTCTGCCTACACTTTGTTTATTAACTTGTATATCCTATGATCTCCTTGGATCTACTACCAGGTTAGCCTACTAGGCATTCGATACCCTATCATTCTTAAAAAGACTAGAATTTTCCATCTTGAGTAAAAATTTAATAATCTGTGTATATCTGTTTGTTGTGTTCGCTTACATCTGTGTACAAATCTTTTTATTTGTGTTTATTTTGTGTTTTAAACTGTAAAAATGTAACAGTTTGTTGAATGTGTTTTTTGGTGCTTTTCTCCCTGGGCCTCCACAGAATATGGACATGTATCCAGTCAGACTATCCCGGTAAACAAATGTAAAGTAAATAACATGAATAAATAAAATAAATAAAATAAATAAAAATAAATCCCTTTATTTAGGTAAACTAATCACCATCAGAGTTTCTTTTGGATCAAAAGAGTTATCATCCCTCTGTACTCCTCCCTCATCAGGACCAGATTACAGTATAATGTCCTCTTTTTATATGTTCTTGTTTTAAATATCTCATCTATCTTGAGAGATCATAGCATTTTCTCACTAAATTAGTCATGGGTATGTCTTCTCTGAGTAACCAAAACTGCATTACAATGCTCTGTCTTTTTTTTTTCTCTCTTTCCTACAAACTCATGAAGGGTGACTTCTATCTAGCCTGCAAAGCCTTGAAGGATCCAGTCCTATGCACCCTGACCTTCTGCATATCCACAAAGCAAGTAACACCTTAAACATCTGCTAAAGCAAAGTAGCTCCTTGCACTTTTTCAATAACCTGGATTGAATGAGTGGTCAATCCTGCATACACATAAGCCCTGGATCCTCAAACCCTCATTGAAAGGGGTCAAAACTAGGCATAGTTTATTAATATAAATGGGTACCTATAATTTCGGATACTGTGGCTAGGCTACTAAAACTCCGCCGAAATGATTAATGTTAACCTATGAACCTAAGAGGAATGTAATCCAGAAGTAGAAAAGTAATGCTTACACTCTACAGACTCTTGGTCAGACCATACCTTGAGTATGCATGAACTTCAGGATATCATCCTTCAGATGAGATGTTAAACTGAGGTCCTACTTGCCTGAGTTGGTGGTAGCCCAGGTGAATGTGAAAGATCCCAGGGCACTTATCAAAAAGAGTATCTTCTCTTAAAACAGAATAGCCTTATTTATAACCCTCTAAAATTGTATACAATATTTACATGTATACAATAAAGAATTTCATATATTTTTGTCTTTTATCCTTGTGTTAACCCCCCAATCATTTAACCCCAAACCAAAACTTAATACACTATCTGATTTCATAACAGTCTCATTTCTTGCTTTGCGGTACATCTTGCTATCCAAAGTTTCCAAATAAAGGCAAGACTGTTTCCTTGATTATCCTTCCAAAATAACTTGGCTCTCTAAAACAGTTTAATAAATATGTCCATTGTTTCAATGTCTGCCCATACATTGCACTTCCTTTCTAATATGTGCTTCTTTTTCTTTTGCCCTTTGACAACAAGTTTATTTACTGATAATTGCCATACAAATCTTCCCAAACTTTTACTCCGTTGAATTTTTACCTTCTTTACTTTGTTGCCTTTTTATTTCTTCATTAGTCTCTCTCCATTTCTCTATGTAATATAATTATTATATAATTTTAAAATACCTCTCATTTTTTTCAGTGTTGTGCATGCTCACTTTTTCTTTAATTTTCTTGCAGTCTTCTCCTGCCTCCATATTCAAGTGCTATTCCCTGGAAAATGTGCATGTATTTACAGACCACTATCTTCCTTTCTTTTTATTACAGTCGCCATCTAATACAAATGTAATAACTGTAAGAAAAATGTTAGGTTAAATAACCCCAGTTTACTCCTATCTTTATCACAGCACAGCACCTCTTTTTATGGGGTTATGTCTTGATTCCTACACTAATGAAAAAATAAAAAAAATAAAAAACAATGCCTTTTATTTCTTTCTGTGTAATAGATAACACAAATGGAGTTACAGACATCCTATTTTGATTAGAGTAACTGAATCTATTGAAATTTATTTTTTAAATGAAATAAATCAAATAACCTCCACCCTTTACAAATATATTGTATAGTCTCCATAATTTGTCCCCATTTGTTAACAATAATTTCTTCTTTTCAAATCTTAATCCTGAAAATCAGAGAGAAATGCATTTCCCTATCCTCACTATTCATGAATATCTTTACTGTTACCCATACTTAATTTCAATCTCTCATCTCCTATCCTTTCTTTTGAAAGCTCTCATAACTTCTGTCACCAACAGTTTATTATTAACGATAGTTCCTGTATTATCAGTATCATTAATAAATGTAGAAGTATTAACTTTTTATCTATATTTAATATATGCAGCTCTTATTTTGCCTTCTGTATTATAATGGCATTTATGAGTAACCCAAATAAAACTGTAGTCAGTGAACATCCTCAACTTCCTGTCTTTGTACCTCAAAACCATTGACCTAAAACAAAACTCATCTGTTTTCTTCTGCTCAATTTAAAAACAGGATTATCATCTCTAGTATTCATACTACTGCAAAATTTCCCATAATCAGTTATAGCAAATACCATCCTTTGCTTTTAATAGGTCACATATCATCACATACCCTTTTGTTCTTTTCTCACTTGTGCCACTTGTAACTTCTTTAAAGAAATGCTATTATTACTTTTCCTCTCTTAAATTAAAAAAATAAAATTTTGATTCATTACTTTATTACCTTTGCATACTTGTTCTGCATGAAGGTTGTTATAATTTTGTAAACTGCATTTCAAAGGGTTATTTGCCTGCATTTTTTAAATTTTCCTTTTTGCCTTTCTTTCACACAGCTGTAATTGCCCCTTTGCAAAGTTCTCTGTGCCATATGCAAATCCTTTTCTGTTTCATCAATAACCTCCAATAAATCTTTTTTTTCTCCATTTGTCAAGTATTTATTTATTTTTTTTTAATAAACTAAAACCTATTACTGCGGTGGTGGTGCTGTGGTAGCGTTGTCGCCTCACAGTTAGATGTTGCCCATTCGATTCTCAGTTAAGAGCATCTTCTGTGTGGCGACATGCATGAATGGGCGTTCCTTCGTTGAAGGTTGTACGTTAGGCCCGGCTAGCCAGCACGTAAAACTCTACTGCCAAGCATTAGCGGACCAGAGTTCCGCTGTGGCGACCCCTAAGCGGAAAAAGCCGAAAGATACAAACAATAAACTAAAACCTATCCATTCCATCCTGGGAACAATTCTGTTCTTTTTCCTATTCTATTCCATTTCTTGCATTTGCAACATTTTTACTAAGTATTAATTTGTCTCTTTTTGTCACTTTGGTAACCTCCTATTGTAAACATGTCCCTCAAATAATTATCTCTCTCATGTTTTATACCTCTGCCACAAAACCGTATAGTTAACCTGCCTTCTTAACAATGGATTAAATTCTTCCTTTGTCACGTACTTTTGTTTTGGCAGTACATCCTGTATTTTTATCTCATTATTAATACGATTTGCCTTAAACGTTTTTAATATTCACCTTCATATGTATTCCTCTCTAGATTTTGTTTTTCCTTATACATGTCTTTTAGACCATTGTGCCAGTCTGTCTCAGAATCCATAAACATATTCTTGCATTTCACTTCATAGTCTTCCCACCGTTCCCTGCAGTCTTCATATAATTCTCTCATCTGTATATGTTTTGTACAAATTCTTTTTATCTTGTGTCATTCATTTTAAGGTTTCACATACTATTATTTTTTTTGTTCTTTCCATTATACATATTTTTATCCTCTCCAAACTGAGCACAAATTGCAATATGATCTGGAAAGCCTACTGATTCATCACCCATTTTCACCTCTTTTAAAGTTTTTTTGAAAATGATTTAGTCAATTTCTATCCTTTTACTTCTATTATATTATTTTTATCTTGGGCTAGAACATTTTACATATATCTGAGTATATTTCTGCATGTTTTTCTGTTCTTCTCTCACTGTTTTAAATTACAGATATTTTAATATTAGTATTCCATATTAAGCAATAAATACCTTATTACCCTATAAAATAATTCTCTCATTTTCTGTATGTCAGTGTAAGTATAACTATTATTTGTACTATTCATTGCATAATTTTCCAATCTGTAATTACAGCGCTTTCTAGCCCCACAATATCTGTTTCATTAATCCATCCTTCATTTGCATTCCATAATATCATAATAAATGAGCATTTATACATTCCCGCACTCCATATCACCTGATTTCACCATAGTGTTTCAAATTGTTTCTCCTGCACTTCTAATATTGATATATTATTTAGCAAACATATAATTCCCACATTTCTTTCTTTATAGTACGTTAAATTTCACCTTAGTATTTCAAATTGTTTCTCCTGCACTTCTAGTATTGATATATTATTTAGCAAACATATAATTCCCACATTTCTTTCTTTATAGTACGTTAAAATGATTAATCATCTTTAAGTATTCTGTCAGCTGTTAGTATTTACTAATAACAAGGATAAATTACCTTTTTGCATTGGTTTGAATCACCTTTCCTTGCTATTTGCTTTTGTTTTTTTATCTTCATCTCCCCCAGCTGTTCCCTTTTGTTATTTATATTTTATGGCATTTCTGCTTCTAATAATGTAAAATCTTTCTCTAAGAAACCTCCTAGACCATTCTTGTCATTTTTTTCCTATTGCATTTCCCATTCTTCTATTTGTTATTTTGTATTCATATTTCTATTTTTACATGGAGTTTCACTTATTTTCTGTTATCCTGCTGTTTCCATCACTGGATTTGTTTGTTCTGGTTCTACATAGTTGAAACACCAATGTCTCAGTTTACTGCCTTTTCTAAATGAAACTACATAATTTTTCTCTAAATATTCCATTACAAATTGCATCTCCATTTTAGTCATTTGTAAATGAAGTTGTGGTCATTGGCACGGGCACACTTTCTCTCTCTCTCACACACACACACACACACACACACACACACACACTAGGTTGTCCTGAATGTCATAAAGTTACTCCTGCTTTTTGTTTTTCCAGTATATTCAGTAGGTTTAGTATCCTCATTGCAGTTTGTAAGTTAACCCAAATGTGTTATCCTAAACGTTTTAACTGAAAACTCTAGAAAATATAAATGTCCTTTCTATGTAACATGTTATTTCTGAACTGCACCACTCATCTTTTTCTAATTCAGAAAATAAATTTGTGTGTGTGCGTGTGTGTGTGTGCGTGTGTGTGTGTGTGTGTGCGTGTGTGTGTGTGTCTGTATATGTTTATATATATATATATATATATACTGAAAGGACGTGATATACCCAAATGTCAGTGTTTAAAGTCGAAAACAAAATGTCAGCTTTGAAAACACTGACATGCTGCTATACATCAATCTATAATCTCTGCAGATGCAAAAATTCAAAAATTTGTTAAGACCTTGTTTTTTGCAGGGGTGCAAACCCCCATGCAGTCCCCCCATTTGGGGCCTGCATCACTCATACAGCCTGCTACTTAGTATATACTAACTCCGAGATTGCACACTTTTGGGGAAAGGGCATATTTTCCAACCCTGAGAACTGTGTGATCTTGCATACCTGTCAAGCATCTATTTAGTAAACTAAATTTTGTCAGCTTAACAGATGTGGATGACCGATAGGGTTGCTAAGCTTCAAGTGAGCCATATATCTATATGTATATATAAAAGTTTGATCTGAGACTCGATAAACACATTTGATAGAAAAGTGTAGTACGCTATAGAGAAGTAATGCTGTTGTGATTTAGGGTGGTAGTAATTGCACGGTAGACTAGTCTAGTGCACCATATATACTTTGCTGATATCCAAAGTCTGTGCATCAGCAGTGTTTCACCGTGTGTGGTGTTTTCTCTTTGTTTCTGTAGTTGTTTGGCCAGGAATTCCAAATGTTTAATTACAAGTGGGAGGGTGTAAATTGGCTTGGTCCCCTGCAAAGAAGAAGTTTTGGAGGATTATTTGCTGTATATGAAGTTTAAAATATTATGTGACTCAACTAAAAAATTATAATACACCCGTGTGTGTGTATTTTTATTCAGGTGCAATAGATTTGGTTGTTGCATGTATTTATCTCGTGCCTTGATTTTTGATAAATTTTTGTTTTTGGTGGTTACAGTCGAACAACAGTTCCACTGTAATTTAATTTCATTAATTATCCTCTTTCTGCATGGTTGTGTGACCACTGAGTTAGTGTATTCAGTTTCTAGGGGTGCTGCATGCTTTTGCCCCCCTTATAAAAGGGTAGAAATAGTTCTCTAGTGTCCTCATTACATTTCCCCTAGTCAGTTTGACTACCACCTCAGGGCTCAATTGAAAAGAGACCATTGGCCTAATCTGATTAACACAGTGAACAAAGGCTATATAAATGGAAGTCAGAAGAAATACTCTAGAAAGATCCTTGGATCAGAGAGAAGGAGAAAGATTATGATTGGGACTACAGGAGTTAAAGCTCTCCTCACCTGAGATCAAAAAATGTGGGGCATGATAGTGGTGCACAAGGACATGTCCAGGAGATGTGAAGGAGTCCTTCCAGACAGGAAGAATGGGGGAAGAAGAAGGGGCACATATAGCAGATTGTAGGGACAGGGTATTTTTGTATTCTCCACAACTGCTTTCTCACTGATGGATCTATGTAAACAGCCGGAGAAGAGAGATTTGTACATCACACAGTGTCTTCCCCATTGAGAAAATTTCCTGCAACAGTTGTAAAGCAACAGAGTACAGTTAAAACTAACTTCAAAAATACCCAAGGATCAAAATGCAAGGTAAACATCTGCATTTGCACAGGATAGTGGAAGTCAACTGTAGGGAGCCCATAAAATTACAAACTTGTTGCATCCATCTGTGACCCATTGAGGATGGTTTGCATATAGTGAGTAGCAGAATCATCAGGAAGTTCTGTTCAGTTGCTCAGCCCATTACTTGATTGTAATACCAGCATTAAAATGCTGAGTTACATGGTTTTCTCTGCATTTCCCTATATCTTTATTTTCTTAGTGTCTTATTAGTTAGCACTGGTGTTTGCATCATTCTAATAAATCGGTCAAGGAGGTGGATTGCTTTACCAAAAGAGTCGTTAATTAGGTTCAGCTTCTGTAAAGTGGAATTAACAAGCCCAAAATGCTGAACAGCTTTTCTCAACTGTGTAGCATTGGTGATCTTTCAGAATACTAAAGGAAATTTCAAAAACAGAGCTGTGGAAAGCCTGCAGACAACTGTGCAGTGAAGTGAAACTTCCGTAGGGCTGATGTCTTCACTTTCAGTTGAAGATTAATTATCAGTCCATACGTAAATGATTAGTGGTTTCATTACATAAAATTGTATATATATTTTTTTAAAGAATACTTATCTAAGATATCATTATACATTCATAGATTAGTACTATGAATTAGTATTAGTGAGACATTTAAGCCTAGCCAGTTATCCCTTGTGAGGCTCAAACCCTGCACCTTGTGTTTGTAAGGCAAACATCTTAACCATTAGGCCACCCTCCCAACAAGAAACAAAGCAATTTTAGTCCGAGCAACAAAATGCGGAAAGCAGATTGATTGGTTAGAAAGCCCTGTTTTTCATTTGTATGTTAATTCATATAGTGACGGCACATAAGAAAGGAACACACTAGATAATTTAATTTAATACACTTTGTCAGTTAGAAAATGCAGTATAGTTGTAATTAATTCAGTTCAGCATGTTTGAGCAGACCTTCTAATTACAAAGTCAGAGGTTGTTCTAACATTAGTAAAAGGAAAGAATCTATATGCTTTGCTCACATTTCAAGAGCACGTTTGATTAATGTCACGTTTGCTTTGTATTTTTTAATGTCAAGCAAACACTGGAAACTTTGCTTCAGATTTAAGTGGGCTTTATTTAACCTACGATGAAGTAAACTCAGTTTATTACTCACAATTTCTCAATTTAAGTGACTCAGAATCTAGTTTATTGGTTAGTCTGTCATAAGTGTCCCAAAATTCTTGTGACTCCTTTGTAGGCTATTTCTATCTCTGACACAAAACATGGTTTGCTTAGAGTACTTACTCTCCTTTTAAATTCAGTCTCTCACCACACGTATCCACCCTTCCACTTGAGCACTGAGTGTCTCTTTTCTTGTCTTTGCCCCTCCTTTTTTATAGAAAGGGGAGTGTGGCCTTCCCCCACTCAAAGCAGTGGATTCCCCCCACCACTCAGGTGTTACAGTTCCAGAAACCCCCAGCAATCACTAAGGAGCACCTTACCTCTGTGTTCTTTCATTCCATTTACATATATAATTGTGTTCTTTCATACCATTTACATATATAATTGTGTTCTTTCATTCCATGTACATATATAATTGTGTTCTTTCATTCCATTTACATATATAATTGTGTTCTTTCATTCCATGTACATATATAATTGTGTTCTTTCATTCCATGTACATATATAATTGTGTTCTTTCATTCCATTTACATATATAATTGTGTTCTTTCATTCCATGTACATATATAATTGTGTTCTTTCATTCCATGTACATATATAATTGTGTTCTTTCATTCCATGTACATATATAATTGTGTTCTTTCATTCCATTTACATATATAATTGTGTTCTTTCATTCCATGTACATATATAATTGTGTTCTTTCATTCCATTTACATATATAATTGTGTTCTTTCATTCCATGTACATATATAATTGTGTTCTTTCATTCCATGTACATATATAATTGTGTTCTTTCATACCATTTACATATGTAATTGTGTTCTTTCATTCCATGTACATATATAATTGTGTTATTTCATTCCATTTACATATATAATTGTGTTCTTTCATTCCATGTACATATATAATTGTGTTCTTTCATTCCATGTACATATATAATTGTGTTCTTTCATTCCATGTACATATATAATTGTGTTCTTTCATTCCATTTACATATATAATTGTGTTCTTTCATTCCATTTACATATATAATTGTGTTCTTTCATTCCATGTACATATATAATTGTGTTCTTTCATTCCATGTACATATATAATTGTGTTCTTTCATTCCATGTACATATATAATTGTGTTCTTTCATTCCATGTACATATATAATTGTGTTCTTTCATACCATTTACATATATAATTGTGTTCTTTCATTCCATGTACATATATAATTGTGTTCTTTCATTCCATGTACATATATAATTGTGTTCTTTCATTCCATGTACATATATAATTGTGTTCTTTCATTCCATGTACATATATAATTGTGTTCTTTCATTCCATGTACATATATAATTGTGTTCTTTCATACCATTTACATATATAATTGTGTTCTTTCATTCCATGTACATATATAATTGTGTTCTTTCATTCCATGTACATATATAATTGTGTTCTTTCATTCCATGTACATATATAATTGTGTTCTTTCATTCCATGTACATATATAATTGTGTTCTTTCATTCCATGTACATATATAATTGTGTTCTTTCATTCCATGTACATATATAATTGTGTTCTTTCATTCCATGTACATGTACAGCACACTTAACTTATCACATGATAGTGGCACTACGCTTCAAACTGCCTTCTATAAAATTGCAAACTTTGTTACACTCTTTTAATTTAGTAATTGTTGTAATGCCTAAACTATCACTAGCAGTTTTTAATAAGAGCAATTTATTACTTGTTTCAAAATAATTTCTGCCCCTCTGACGTCATATGCATGAAGTGTTAAAGCCCTGAGTACAACCCAGATGAGTTTACGTAGTGGCCTGGTTCTGTGTTTGAGGCAGTGGGTGGGAGAGGAATGAGGAGGCTTACATCTGCTGACCTTTCTTCATATGGCAGGGTGGTTATGTGGTTGTGAGTGCACTGTCCACAGAAGAATTCCCAATAGAGACCAGGAGTCTTAGACGGATTCAGGGGTAATTCCTCATGTCTTGTGGAGGGGCGGTTTACATTGCAAATGCCCCTGGGCACTGTGGTCCTGACTCCCTATACATGCTCATTAAATAAATACCCTAATCCTCCTTGGATTGTTAGTGCCACTCCTGGTACTCTCTGCCCTTGCTACAGAGAACAAATGTGCCATAGCATTTTTACCAGGGGCAATAAATGGTTCAGTGGAGAAGCTGGCAGGGTAGGCCATGGTGGGTCAGAGGAGGAGGAGTGGAGCAAAAGAAATTAATTTTCATTAGTGCAGTGTATATTTATCCTTCAGGTATCCAGCTTTATCTGCATTACCTGGATCCTTCTCAGCTCTTTATGTTATGGATAAAACCTTTGGAGTTTGCTAACCCCCGACATATGCCATTGGCCAGCAGTGATACTTTGGTGAAGTTTGTCCATTTAGCTCAACAGGTCATGCCTGTGTGATGACAGCTAATAGATTTTACCCATTGGAGTGCAGGAGTGGCACACTGGTACAATGAGAAGCACAGGGAAATGATCTGTTTGCTTCATGGCTGGGTGCGCCCTGTGTCGAGTCTGCATGCCCTCTGTGTTCCAAATGAGTTTTTCCCCAGTACTCTGGTTTCCTCCCAGATGTCATGCAGTTGGCAAGTTGTATTCTTTGTGTGTGTGTGTGTGTGTGTGTGTGTGTGTGTGTGTGTGTGTGTGTGTGTGTGTGTGTGTGTGTGTGCACATTAATGTGATGTAGAAGAAATTCCTGGCAATCTACTTCTGTTCCTTCCTAGCCATGTATACTTCATGGATGAGGGCAAGTGTTCGCATGGTCCCTAGGAGAGTCGGGCACGACATGTGAGGCATGGATGCATTGGCTCTGATGGACTCTGAATTGTCTAATAACATATCTGTGTCACTATACCATCTTTTTTTTTTACTGGAGACACTGTCTTAACTTTATTGATTCTTTTCATGGGTAGAAACTCTGAAACTTGCTAATGCTTGCCATACAGTTGGACATCACTGACACTTTTCAAGCAACTTGTCCGTTTAGCTCCATAAATCGTGTCTTTTGTTGTTACATAATTGATTTTATCCATTCTAACTTGCTCTGAATACTCTAGTTTTAAACATACCTGCCTGTGACACACCCTCTTCTGTTATGTGGGCACCATTCTTCTTGGTGAATTGCATCTGTGCCACACATTAGAATTTATTCCCCTTGCGAAATTTTCTTATTAATCTTTAATATTTTTCTTTTCTTCTCATGCCTTCTCACCCCTCTCTTTCATCATTTTATTCTTCTCACTAATATCTCTTTTTATTCTCTCACACAAAACTGCCCCTCCCTGAGCCATGTATTAGTCCACTGCTATAATTCCACTGGTATCTTTTGTCCTTCTATTATATTTCCATATCTTATCTTCCTCCCTGCTTCTTTCTGTTCTGCCATTCACTACAGCACCTCTTTTGTGCATTCTGTTGACAGTGTCCCCTCTGTCTGTCTTCCTCTTAGCTTCTCGTTGTTCTAACCTCACTTCCCTCACTTTTTTTACTCCCCTCCCATGTATCTTACATTCAAGGCCCAATAATTTGGGTACTTCTTAGCTTCTGTCTGCTCTGGTCTCATTTTGTTCACTTTCCCACTCCTGTTTTATGTATAAAGTTCACAAAGTCCAAGTACCTGCGTTACTCTGTCTGTCCTTCTTTCGTCCTTCATATTGATTGGATGCTACATTTTGTATTCTTGTGGATTGTTTTCCTCTACTTTGCTTTCTCTTAAACTCCATTGGCCTTGCTAGGTCACTTTCCTAGACTGTCTAGCACTGATCTGTAAATATTAGTAGTAACTGTAGTTATTTTTGTTTGTCTATTCTCCAGCCTCTGTGCTACACATTATATTGTATTGTGCTTGCCAATAATCCTCAGAATTTAGACTGATGCGTATGTGTAGGTTATCTTGTAGTTAATACATTATATTAGTTTGTGGAGATTTTGTCTTTTGGTCACAATTAAAATGGGGCTTGACCAGCTGAATATCATGTTTAAACAAAATACATTTTTTCTTGTTTTCATTTATTTATTTATTTTTTTGTATAGGATATAAAATTCCCTCAAAGACGTTGCTACTTGTGTTGAAAGATGGTGATAAGCTCTCAAAGAGTGATGAGGGGAAAACAACCACAGAACAGAAAGACGATCTTGAAAATTACCTCCATAGTAAGTAATCAGGTCATTACTTATGCCAGTTGTAAAAATGTGTTTCTTACTGACGTTTATAACATTTTGAGAAAATATGTCTAGTTGGAAGAGTAAATACTATGGCATTATGGGAAAGTAACCATAATTTAGGTAAATGCAAGTAAATAAAGCTCAAATAGTACTTTCAATGTAACTAGGTTTATCATGTTGACGGTTTCATTGAAGTTAAGAGATGGAAATATGGAAGACATGGACACTATAGTGCAAACCAGTTTTTAGTTTGAGTAACTACAATACAGTTTAAAGTGCAATGTGTATTTTAGGATATATGGACCAGGCAAAATTCAAGGAAGAAAATAAAACACCGGAGAAGTAAACCAAAACGGAGAACTATTTAATGACAAGAAATACACATCAATTGACGTGTATTTCTTGTCATTAAATAGTTCTCTGTTTTGGTTTATTTTTCCGGTGTTTTATTTTGTATTTTTTGGTTTCCGGTGTTTGGAGTGCTTTTGGATTAAAATACAAGGTAGTTTTGTTACTGATTATAGACAAAATTAGGAAGTCTGTAGTCTACTGTCTGTAGTTAGTCAGTAAATATGCTGTTAGTAAGAGATTAATTAACTTTTAAGCTACCAGTATCTGGTTGAATCAGATTATTTTCAATAAATTAGTGACACAATTGAGCTATAATAACTTGGAAGTGGGAGGCATAACCCAGAATAAATGTTGTGCAGGCACTTTTTGTAATAGTGAGTGGTTAAGTTGTATGAGTGGGAAAGTAAAGAAGATATCTACAGTGACAGAGAGACAACTGGAAATATCCCAGTGGGGCATAGAGGATCATGTCACATAGTCTGAGGTCATAAATGACACCAGAGTTTGTAAATTAGTAGAGCATTTTAAAGCAAATGGAATATGTGTGCATAAAATAAGTTAGAGGGTGAACATAGGCAGAAAGAAACTGGCTAAACAACCACGTGTGTAAGCAAGTGTTGGGGGAAGGTACTGAAGCAGTAGATGGAAAAAAAGGAGTGAGCTTAGGCAGAGAGGAATTCTTATTTAGTCTGACAAGGAGGTAAGGTATTGCTTATTGACTAAAGAGAAAGAGCAGTGCATTACAAAATTTGGTAACCAAAGTGAGGGTGAGTGGAGTGAGGCCTGACCCGTGACCACATCGTGAAGTCGGTGTCTCACATTAGCTTAAGTAGTAAATTTAAGGGGCTGAGCGTTGGGAAGGTAGACAGCAAGAACAGAAGTGTGAACATGGAGGAAGAAGGTGAAAAGGGAAGGGGGCCAAGTGGTGGTATCACAAAATTGTAGGGTGGCAGTGGGAATGTATAAGTGACGGAAGTAAACTAAAGATCTACTCACAGTGATCAAGTTCAGATAAATGATGAATCAGAATGAGTTGGAACAAATATTATTATGGGAAAAAAATGTTTTTAATGGTAAATAATTTCACCACTACAGCATGCATGCACTATAGCCCGTTTGCTTCATCATTCTAATAAAACACTAATAATCTGTTTTTAGGTATCATAAGCCCACAGTACAGTGTGAGCTGCAGTCAGCAACCTTTACATGGGACACCCGAGTTACATCACTCCGGAGAGGACATGCAGCAATGTACTCCATCTTTCAGGGACCTTGTCGAGCTACAGGTAACAGCCATACCAAAGCTTCACTCAGCACGTAGCAGCAGGAGCTTTGACTGTGAAAAAATACAGAAAGCTTACACAGAAAAGGAACTATATAAATGTGCTGTTGCAGTAAGGGATTCACACGTCTTGGTCGTCTTAGAAATCACTATGCCATTCACACTGAAGAGAAACCATATAAATGTACCGAATGCAGTAATTGTTATGTGCAAAAGAGTGAGCTAGAAAAACATCAAATGTTTCACACCGGGGAAAGACCGTACAAATGTACTGAGTGCATTAAGTGTTATCTACACAAGAGTGACCTGCGAAAACATCAAATGGTTCACACCGGGGAAAGGCCATATAAATGTACAGTGTGTGCTAAGTGTTATACACGCAGCAATCATTTGAGACGCCACCTGACAATTCACACAGGTGAGAAACCATATAAATGTACCGGGTGCAGTAAGTGTTTTAGAAAAAAAGATCGTCTGCTATCCCATCAGGCCACTCACACTGGTATCAAGCCATATAAATGTGCTGAATGTAGTCAGTGTTTTGCACAAAGGTGGTGTCTAAAAAAACATGAAAGGATACACACAGGACAGAAACCGTATAAATGTGATGAATGCAACAAGTGTTTTACAGAAGAAAGAAGCCTACAATTCCATCAGGCCATTCATTTAGGAAAGAAGCCATATAAATGTGATGAGTGCAGTAAGTGTTATCTGCAAAAGAGTGAGCTACGAAAGCATCATATGATTCACACTGGGAAAGACCCTATAAATGCACTGAGTGCAGTAAGTGTTTTACACGCAGCAATCATTTAAAGTACCATCTGACCACGCACACAGGTGAAAAACCATATAAATGTACTGAGTGCAGTAAGTGTTTTAAAAGCAGAGATCAAATGATGTACCATCAAGCCACTCACACTGATGAGAAGCCATATAAATGTGCTAAATGTAGTCTGTGTTTTGCACAAAATTGTTCTTTAAAAAAACATCAAAGGATACACACAGCAGAGAAACCTTATAAATGTGATGAATGCAAAAAGTGTTTTGCACAACAAGGAAAGCTAACATTCCATCTGGCTATTCATTCAGGACAAAGGCCGTACAAATGCACTGAGTGCAGTAAGTCTTATGTGCAAAACAGTGAGCTACGAAAACATCAAATGGTTCACTCTGGCGAAGGACCATATAAATGTACTATATGTAGTAAGTGTTTTACACGCAGCAATCATTTGAGGTACCATCTGACAACACACACAGGTGAGAAACTGTTCTAACTTACAGTTTTGGGATGATTGACAGGCTGCAAAAGGTGTTGGATCAGTTTGAGAGGAAAACAAGAAAAATGCTTCACGCTTATCAAATGAAGTATAAAAATCAGTGTATACCAAGATTATATATTCCTCATTCTAAAGGAGGTGTGGGATTCCCCAAAATTGAATCCATGTATAGATCTGCAATCACAGGACTGCATACATATCTGCTGACTTCACCAGATCTAAGCATAGTGAAGTCTAAGATGACTTTCCTGCTTAGTTTAACAGGATCTTATTGGTGTCAAGCGGAAATAGAAATCAAACCAGAAATAGACAAAAAGCAGGCAGCAACTGAATGTTTCAAAACAAAAAAAAAAAAGAGTATAAGGAGGAGGAGCGGATGAGAAGGCAAGAAATGTGGAAAAGACATAAATATAGTTGCAGGTACAGAAAACTCCTAGAACAACCTCATGTTGATCAGGATCTGATGCAGGAATGGTTAAGGAGAGGTGAATCTAAACCAAAAGATGAAAAGTTAACATTGACTGCACAGGATAGTGGACTATGTACACATTGCTTTACAAAGTCTATTGAACATGTGGGAAAAACAGACAAATGCAGGTTCTGTAAAACAGAACTAGAAACAGTCATGCAACATGTTGCTGGGTGTAATATACTAGTGGCACTGGGCTTGTATATTGAAAGGCATACTAATGTGGCAAGACTGTTGTATTGGGGATTGTGAAACCATTACAGTATTGAAGTAGCTGAGCAGTATTGGAATCACAATCTACAAAACATTGTAGAGAATGATGAAGTTTGTGTCACATGGGATTACCCACTACCAAGAGTTCAAAAAACATTTACGAGAAAACCAGATATAGTAGTCCATGAAAAGAAGACAAAAGTAGCATTAATCTTTGAAATTGCTACATCCTGTGATTACCATGTCTTGTATCCAGACAGAGACAAAGTCGCAAAAGATCAGGATGTGTGGGTAGAAATGAAGGCTGTTTGGAAGGATACCCAGACAGTTCCAATTGTAGTAGGTGCAATGGGTCTCATAAAAAAGAATTCACAGTCTGATTTATATATGCTACCAGTGATGTATCCCCATATGAATTGCAGAAGGAGTCAATTCTGGGCATATTGCAGGTGCTGCGAAGAGCACTTTTGTCTAACATCAGTGATTGAAACAATACTAATTTCACAAATTTAATCAATGACTTAGGAATGGGGTCCATTCCTATCATGGTATTAGAAACTCAAAAGACTTGGAGAAATTAAAACTGAGTGAGTTATTTGTTACTATTACATAAGAAACCCAACATTTCCAGTTAGAAAATATTTAGAAAGATTGAGAGAAAGAAGAGGAAAGAATAATGTTTGTGTACACAAATTTAAGTGCTTTAGTACAACATATCTGTAAAAACATCACATAGACAAAGAAATGTTGGGCCCCCTGGGAAAAGAAGCAAAAGATGGTGTGAAAATAAAAAGAACAAAAATCAGACATTTTTGAATGGTACAAAAAGAAACATGGATATGAGAAAGAAAAAGAGATCTGATACAATACAATAATACAATATTTATGCAAAGGAGAAAGCCAAACTAATTGATAAAAAAGCAACTCCAAAGATATTTGAAAAGAAATACAGGCAAAGGCACCCAGATATGGAAAATTTTCACAAAGCAAAAAAAAAAATGGGAGCATATAACGGGATTAATAATACAGATGTTTAATAAATAAAAAATGAAGTTATTGATTACCTGTGAAGAGAAAGATTTAGAGTAAGCAGTCCAGCACATGTAATGTCACAATATGATGGAACAATGAGTCCCAAAAAACAAGAGCTGAAGGGAAGACATCCACCACATGAGATTTTTTTACGTGCATGCGCGATAATGTGTGTGTGAGATGGAAGTGCTGGGTATGACCATTGAGTAAAGAGCATCCATTGAAGGATCCTAAGGATGAATTGCCTCATGATGATACTCTGGAACCTTCAGTTGGAAACCGGTACAAATATTCAGTTGGAGTTGCAGAATAAGGGAGGAGCAGGAAATTGTGACAGCTCTGAAGCAGGCAGTGCTGTGGAGTGATGGGCCAATGAGTTCTCGTATGAAGGAGCAGCAGATGATGCAGGATGCAGCTCAAGAAGATATGTAACAAGATGTTCTAGAACTTTCTGTAGAATGCTCACAGGAATGTGTTCATAGTTTAAAAGAAAATGATTTAAGGGAAGAGTTGCTTGATTTAATAGAGATGGATAGGCATATTAACATCAATAAAAGAAATCGATTACAGACCGTAAATAAGACCCAAAATGCTAGAAGTATGATAAAACAGAAGAACACAGTAATCAAAGACTATTAACATAAATTCATTTGATATAACAAAAGTAAATAGGATATATTACTGTGCAGCTAAATTACTAGCAGATAAAATCGTACAACAAAAACATACTGCAATAAGGAAAAGGAAGGGAAGAAATAAAATGCCATCACGGAAGCTTCTAACAAGGAAAACTATACTGGAATTAAAAAGCGTCAGTGTTAGAAGAATATAGAAGAGAGAACAGATCGACAAATGTCGATAAAGATAGATGTGATGAAAGAAAGACGTGATGAAAGGAACTCACAGTATCAGAGAAGACTTGCATCTATCGTCACTGTTGTAAATAATAAACTAAGAAAGCCTAGACAAAAAAACTGAGAAGATATGCAGACAGGTGTAAAGGAAAAGTACAAAATAAGCCATTTATTAAAACAAAGCAAAAGGAATAGAACCATTTCCTAAAGAGAAGCAGTAGACAGATTATGGAGAAATACATATGAAGACACTGTGGAATACAACAAAGATGCTGAAGGATTTGAAAAATTAAAAGAAATAGTAAGGAGTTCAAATTTACAGGATATGAAATGAGATAAAGTAATGCCCAGAGAAATTGAATCAAAATTTTAAGAAAAGCTCCTGCATGGAAGAAGACAGGCCCAGATGCAGTACTTAACTTCTGATTAAAAGCATTAACATCTTTACAGAAAGATTTACCTCTGAGTAAGAATGACTTATATGCACACCCCGAACAAACACCGACCTGCTAAACCAACAGGAAAGCTGATCGTCCTCCTCAAGAGTTAAATCTGTAAGCCATCCTAAAAACTATATACTAACATCTTGCCATCTGCCAGTGTGCACACTATATACAGAGTTTATAGTCATGAAAAGAAAAAATAATGGCAATAGAACAAAAGGGTAACAAAAGTAAGTCATATGGAGCAAAGGATCGTTTGTTACTAAATGAAGCCTTGATAAAGAACTGTAAAAAATGGTGAAGAATCCAAGTATGGCGTGGACAGAGTACAAAAAAACTATTCAACAACGTTCTAGATTCATGGATAAAATAGTGCTTACGGACGTATAAGATGCATTCTGCATTGCTCAATTGCATCACAGTGACCATAAAATTGTGGTAAACCACTTTGCAGTTAAGCCATGACAAAGGGCAACGTGTTATCCCCGGGATAAAAATTCAAATGGGGGATATCCCAGAGTGATTTTTTTGTCATCACTGTTGTTTTGTCTTGCACTTAACCCAGTAAGGTGTTTACTTAGCAGATTATGTAATTACAAATTGGTTCCCAGAAAACAACCTTGCGTAAAGACTTCTGATTTTTTTTGTGGATGACTTAATGCAGTATAGTTCATCAGATGAGGAGCTGAAAGTACAACTACAAGTAGTTAAAACTTTCTTAAATGATGTAAGAATGTCATTTGGCCTTGATAAATGTGAAAAGCAACTTTTAAATTAGGAAAATTGCAGTACCGAGAAAATATCGATCTGGGACGGGAATGTGATATAAAGGAACTTGAGCAGGAGGGAGTGCATAATTATTTGGGAATTGAAGGATCAGCAATAAAACATGAATAAAGTGAATAAAACTCAATAAGGAATACTTCTTAAGACTAAAACTAATATTGAAAACAGCCTTGACATCTAGGAATAAACTCCAAGCTATAAATATGTTTTCTCTTCCTGTAGTTCTTTCTGTTCTAACTTACAGTTTTGGTGTGATTGACTGGCCCCAAAAGATATTGGATCAGTTGTATAGGAAATCAAGAAAAATGCTTCACACTTATCAAATGATATATAAAAATCACTGTATACCAAGATTATATATTACTTGCTGTGAAATAGGTATTGGCTTCCTCGAAACTGATTACATGTATGGATTGACAACCATGAGACTGCATACATATATGCTACTCTCATCAAATCCAGACAGTGAAAGTTTTAAAACATGTACCTGCACACAATGTCCTCCATACTAATAAATCTAAAGTATATAAAATGGACATGAAGCAGATACTAGAGTGATATGGAATAAAGACAGCCAAATAGTTACAATATGAGAAGGAGCAATGGGCCTAATGAGCTGCTGATAGTGGCAATTCTGTGTACGTTACAGGTGTTGAGAAGAGCACTTCTTGGTAAACATCAAAAACTGAGGTAAGAATTTCATGAACTTTAATTCTACCCTGACTGAGGAATGGGGTTCATTCTTGTCGTAGTCACAGAAATTCATAATATTTGGAGACCTTAGGAAAAAAACAGAAGCCATAAAAATACCCTGAACCTAGTCAATGTTTTGCATCAAAATATGTTCTAATAAGACATGAAATCATTTATGAGAGACCAACCTAATAAATGTCATAAAGGCAAGAAGCTTTACAGTGTAAACAGTCCTAAACTCCATCGGGTCATTGACTCAGGGGAGTGACATCTACAAAGATGAAACTTCTTAATGCTCATCAAATGTATCAAAAACAGTGCACAATATGATTATTTATTCCTTTCACGAAAGAGGTTTGGGTCTTCTTGAAACTGACTGATTATATACATAGATCTACAATCGTGCAACTGAATACACATTGGACTTCATCAGATCCAAATATAGTCAAAGTGCCAAACCATGAAGCAAACCAGTCTGAGATGGCAGTTTTGCTTAGACAGCAGAAGTATTTTTGAAAGGAATTAGTATGAAAATTAAAAGAGAAGTAGACAGAAAAAAGACAGCAACAAAAGTGCTACAACTGAAAAATGTAAAGAGCACAACCAGAAGAAATAGAAAGAGAACTGGAAAGCTTACAGTTGTAGTGGGGAGTATAGGGAACTGCTGGAACAACCACACATTGATCAAGATTGACACATGAATGGTTAAGGAAAAGTCAATTTAAACCAACAGATTAACAATGGCAGCCAAAACTACTGTACCAAGCCTATAGAATGTTTCACAAAGTCTGTATACAAAGTGGGATATACAGACAAATATGGATTCTGTAGATCAGAACTCGAAACTCGTTATGATATACTCATGGTTAAGGTTCTGTACATTGAATGGTACAATAATGTTGAAGATTGTTACGTATAGATTGTGCAAATACTAAAACATGCATGTAGCTGAGAAGCACTGAAAACACAAACCATAAAGAATTACTTAAAATTAAATACTGTTCATTGGGATCATCTAACGACAACAGTAAACAAAGTAGAATTAAGAAAACCAGGTATTGTAGGTGAAGGAAAAAAAGGACACAAGTAGCATTAATCACTGAAATGGCTAAACCTAGCAGCCTGTGTCTTGCATACTAAGAGACAAAAAGCTGTTGGTAAAGGTTAAGGGTATTTGCTTACACAACAAACGCTTGGCTTTGAGTCTCACAAGTGGATAATATAGGCTTAAAAATGGCCGCAAAGGGCAGTTAGCTTAGTACTAATCTATCTATCTATCTATCTATCTATAAAACACCAGGATGTGCAAGCAGAAACTGAAGCATTGTGGAATAAAGATACTCAGACCTTTCCAATAAGAGTAGGAGGAGCAAGAAGACTAGTAGGAAATGAGTGCATCCTTTGCAAACATAAGCGTGAAAAGTTACTAATTTAATTAGCTTTAATAGTACCCTGACACAGAAATGAGATGCCCTGTTATAGTAAAGGGGAAAGCTATATAAATGTGCTGAAAGTAGAGTTTTGTACGAAAATTGTATCTAATAAAGCATCAAGGGATACACAGGAGAAAAACGTATACATTTACTGAGCATCGCAGGAGTTTCTGCTATCAGTTACCTTAGAACCCATTACAGAGTTCGTGCAAAAGCTAAAGCTGAATTAACCAATATGACCACAACAGCTTCAGAAGTATTTAAAGATGTAAACGTGTAAAGACATTTGGACGTGGTACATTTTTTTTTAGAATGAAAAGAACGACAACACATGAATGTAGAAAGAGAAGCTTTTGATATGAATTGAATAACAACCAAAAGAACCTGAAGTGATAGGCCAACTGCTAAGTAAAGGGTTTAGTGTGTAATCTTTGATGTAGAAAATATCCCAGCATGATGGGTAAATAAATCTTCAGAAAATGCTGCAAAGGATACAGCTAAACACTATTAGAAAGGATTTGCCGCAAAGTGGAATTTTGCAACCTTGTGCAGGAGACTTGGTTGAAAGTCCAGTTAGAAGTGGGAAACAACAGGAAAATGGAGAGCAAAATGGATGTCGGCCAAGAAAAGAATTATGTAAGGGAAGCCCTGTTTGATGTAATAGAATTAGGCAGACATATTATGTCACATGACAGAAGGAGACTACACAAAGTGATCAAGACCCATTAAGAGAGCGAGATGTATGTGATGTAACAGAAATAAACAGAGTATATAACTGTACAGATAAACTAATAGCAGAGAAGGTCCTGTAACAAAAATGCACAGTAACAAAGTCTAGGAAAAGAACAAGTAGAATGCTGCCAGGGAAGCATTGAATAGTGAGAACTGTAAAGGAACTATGGCAAGGAAGTATCGCTTCCAGGAAAATATAGGAATGGGAACAGATCATCAAATGTTAGAAAAATATACATGATACAAAGCAACTTCCAACATAAAAATAAATAATAATTTAGTTTATTGTTGGAGGATATGTAAGATAATGTATCAAGACAAGAAAAAAATTACAAGGTATATAAACATGTAAAAGAAAAGTAGAAAACAAGCAATTTGTTGATGACCCACGCAAGTTTTATAACAAATTTGGAAAGAAATCAACTGTAATTATACAACCTAAATAAAGAAGAAAATCAATACATGCTGAAGTATTTATAAAGATCCTGCTGAACAAAATACAGATTTTGAGTGAACACAAGCAGTAGAACAAGTGTTAACCTGAAGAATGTGAAATGGACTGAAGTAACAGCTAGAGAAATTGAAACAAAGTGTAAAAAAGGTTCCTAACTGGAAAACCCCAAGTCCAGCTACAGGAGGACCCAACTTCTGGCTAAAGGTATTAACATATTTGTACAACGATTTAGCTTTGAGTAAAAAAATATATATAATATTTATATAAACCCCTGAATGCACCACAGTAGTTAACAGGAAAAATTATATTCTTCCTTAAAAGAGAACATGCATACATTCCCAAGAGCTACAGACAAAGAATTTGCCTTCCAACAATATACAAGTTATATCCTAGAAGTGATGCAGACAGAGTTTGTAGTTTCTTATAATAGAACACAAGTGTAATAAAAGAAAATCATATGGAACATCAAATCATTTATTATTTAACACAGCCATAGTAAAATTCTGTAAAAAAAGGCAGAATCTAAGTATAACACAGCTGGATTACAAAAAAAAGCATTTAACATTCCACACTCATGGGTTATGGAATACATACTGATGTGTAAAATAAATACTATTGTGACAAATTACATAAAAGTCACTTTGAAAGAATGGCAGACCACTTTACAACTGAATTATGATAAAGAGCAAGTCACTGTCCCATGGATAAAAATGTAATGTGAGATTTTCCTGGCTGACTGTATTTTTCCACTACTTTTTTGTTTTGCGTTAGCCCTTTAAGATGTTCGCTTAACAGATTCTGCTATGTTATAGCTTGACTTGCAGAAAACTACCTTGACCAGTACTTTTTGTGGATAATCTTAAACTGTTGGGCTCATCAAGCAGGAAACTTAAAGCACAAATACAAATGGTTAAACGTTTTCAGACATCATAACAATGACGTTTCTGTGGCAGGGCTAGCCACCCAGCAGTGTAAACCTTGGCTTGAGATGATTGTCACTGTTGAAGTGACACCCCAACCCCATGTGCAAAATGGGAAGTAGGGGTTGAAGATGGATAGCTAGATAAGAATGATATTTGTTCTTGATAAAAGTGTAAAAGCAATGTTTATAGCAAGAAGATCTCTACCTTTCAGAAAATAACTTTAGTAGAGGACTGTGCTATAAAATATCTTGAACAATAGGGAGTATATAAATATCTGGGAATAAGTGAGAGGTCAGCCATTCCTGATCATACGAGAAAAATGTTTAGTAAGGAGTACATTAGATGACTAACACTAATATTGCAAACTGCTTTGATATCGAAGTATAAATTTCAGACTACAAATTATCTTTATTTTCCTGTTCTAGCTTACAGCTTTGGTGTGATTGACTGTCCCCAAATGTGTTGAAGCAGTTGGACAGAAAAAAAAAAACTACTACACACTAATCAAATGTATGTAAAACCTAAGGCATGGCACAGTTGTTCATTCCTCAGTCTGAAGAAAGTATGAGCCTCCTTAAAACTGGCTGTATGTGCATTCTCCAGTTGTGGGACTGCATTTATATGCGTTCATATTATCATATCTAAAGATAGCAAGCATTTTATTCTATGAAGAAAATAAGTCTAAGATAACATCTTTGTTCAGATTAGCAGAAGCTTTTTGGAAAGGACCAGGTATGGAATTCAAGTTAGAAGACAAAAATTGGGTGTCAAAAGAAAGGGCAGAAAAAAACAAACAATGTGACCAGAAAAAATGCAAGAAAACTGGAAATCTCCCTTCTACAGTTGTTAGAACAGGGAACTGCTGGAACAACCACATGTTGATCAAGATCTGAGACCCAAATGGCTAAGTTATAGAAATAGTAACATCTAGTGAACTACGTCTTGCTGGTAAAATAAAAGTATAAAACATCAAGACATGCATGGGGATCAACTGGACTGGTGAAGAAGATCTAAATATGTTTAATACTTCACCTTCATAGGAGCCGTGGAAGTTTACCTTCTGATCTTCAGACGTTACATCTTTTTTTTTTTTTTTTTGACAAAATGAAGTTATAACCTCACCCTACAAACTGCTAATAGATGTTTATATCAATGTAAATATAACTGTTACTTTGGAAATATAGACAGCAGAATTGTTCAGCACAAACTTGCCTTCACAGCTTATCTATAGTCTGAAGCAGTAGTTTGCCTTATAAACAAGTTACGATTTTCATTTGTAATGTTTTGTAAACAAAGTACAACATATCATTAAATTTACATGCTGTACACATAATGTCAGCAGCCTTTTGTGTCATTGATTTGTGAGTGCACACAAAGCCAATGAATTCAGCCATTACATTGCTTGGTTGCTCATATATTTACAGAAATATGAAAACTGTTGACAATTTCATAATTGCTTATGTGAGCATCAGTTAATATTTCTGTAGCTTTTCTAGACAGAGTCAGCTGTTACTGGTAGTTGTATTGCCCATCATGTTAGCTTAAGCCAGTGATGGTGAACCTATGAAAAGAGTGTCAAAGGTGACACGCCATGATATTTTCGGTGACATGCTGAGTTACCAAAGAAACTTAATGAACACCTGTCTATTTTTCCCGGATTGTCCAAAAATAAAGAGATTTGTCCGGATGTCTGGAGTTTACGATGTAAACCCAGAATTCTACATTTCTACCTTTCTTGAAGCTGATTGCTTAATCTGCAAGCTGAGATAACCAATCAGAAGAGATTTAGAGATGGAAGCTGAAATTCTGCACCTCACGACAGTTATCCTTAGTGTTGCCTAGACAGGAAGGTTGTGTCTGTGGTGTGCACAGGATTTCTACAGTCCACTTGATCCACACTTCAAACTTCACTATAATACTGGCGGCACCAGCATCATCACCTCTCCACTCTCAATAAGAAAAAATGTTAGCTGTGAAAGCACATTTTAAAAATGCAAAGCAGCATTAAAAAAGCTTCAAACAGCAAATAAAACAACGAAAACGAGCAGACAAGGAAACTGCAACAATAAATATTTTAAGCACTTTTGTCCCTTTAATTTAATACAGAACTTCTTCAGAATATAAATAAGTAAACTTAAAATAAATGTACTTATTTATTTTATGAAGAAGTTCCATATTAAATTAAAGGGACAAAAGCACTAAAAATTATTTATTGTTGCAGAGTTTCCCTGGCTGCCTGTTTGTTGTGAAAGCTTATATCTTAAATATTTCAGGAACTGGTGATCATATGTAGAAACACAGCGTTCCAAAGTAGTCAGAAGGCATAGCTGTCAACTGTCCAGATTTTACTGAATATCCAGATTTTTGACTTGTATTTTCGTTCTGTTTATGAGCGATTCCTTCATAGCGTTATATAGTAAATAGGTATTTTAAGTAACACTGCATTTTGAGTATTATGGTGGATTCATCTGTATCATAAGTTATGTTCGGGGCAGTAGCATATGTTTTGTACATGGCTAACTATCTTCTCAGCCGTTCTGTATTTTTTGCATTACATTCGTTACCAGCCGCGACACATAAGATATGCCTAATTAAATTTTATTTTATGCACTTTTCTACTGTATTGACTCTGGCTGCCTTATTTCTACTCTGTGTGCTCTTAGATATGTTGGCTTTCATGTTTCTCTTACTTTCTTTGCTTGCTTTCTTCTTAAAGTGAACTGAAAAGTTACATTACTGAAGTTTTCTTTCCTGCTTTTTGTCTGGTTTGGTGTAGTTGCCTTAAATAAAACACAATGTTTTTCACTTAGAAAATAGCAGACTAGAATGTGATAGCAATCCTTGTTTACAGCCACAAGTCCCACCTTAGTCATGACATATAACAGGCAGTAGAAGCTTCATTTTGTTGCCCCCCCCCCATGTATAATGTGGTCATTCTGCTCTGCTGCACCCTGTCTGTTCATTTTCTGTATTGTAAGTCACTGATTGTTCCTTTACTTTTATAATACATAGCACCACGTATGACTGGGCTGTATTTTTTAAAATAAATTAGTATGTAAAGAATTGTTTGTCTCTTGTTGCGGGGGGGGGGGGGGTGACACACCAGTAGAGTCATGATAGGGCATTTTTTGAATTTTTGACGCACCGAGCCCAAAAGGTTTGCCATCACTGGCTTAAGCTGATATTTAGTTATGTATACCATGGTTTTGAGTTGATGCAGACATGGGCATGCAAAAGTAGATGTTTGGAGGTGTTGACCATCTGATCTTATCCGATTGTACCTATTAAGTAAACAGATATCCATGTTTGAGGTACAGAAGGATTTGTTCTGGGGAATTAACACTGTACGAATTACAGCAGAAGGCAATTTCTTTTGTCAAATATCAAGATAAAAACAATACTAAACACAGTGTTTCGAGAGATTAAACCAGGGATCACTTTGTATAGATCAGACAATTCCCAGTAGGTATTCTCTGAAGTCAGCTTATGTAATTTAGAATTGTTAATACTAGTTCATGGTGGTACACCAGTCATCTTAGTTTTATTGTTCATTTTGGGCTCTCTGTCAGTTTGTAAGATTGGAATGTTTGTCTTTTTATTTTTCTGATATTTATAAGCCTTAAGCAAAATTTTATGAAAAAAATTAGTCCTAAGAAGCCTGGAACATATGATTGCTCCCTCAACAGTCTAGCAAAATTGTATGTTAATGTTACTGGGGACTTAAAGTGGAAAAAAGCACAGATTATCCATTAATACAATACAGAATCGACTTCTATGAAGTAAATCTCATGTAATATCTAACACTATTCCCTAAGTAACTCTGCAGGAACATACATGCACTCTTCACCAAACACTCAAACCATTTGAATACTTAGTGTAAGCACGACAGTTAAACTCTGAGTAGCTAACGTACTCTAGGAGTGATGAAAATTCAAGTTCACAATCTGCCATGATCTATGTCCTTAAAACAAACAAGGTATGTGTCATAAATATTCAAAGAAAGTCAACTGACTCCACTGTCAAGTGAGAAGTGACAGAATTAGTCTGAGACCAAAAAGACAGTCCAGGCTTACTTTTAACTTCCCATCAAGGATATTTATATATGTATGCTTGCATGCTTTTACATACCAGATTAGTCCCAGTAGATCTATGGTTTCTTTCAGGTTATTCCTTCAGAACAGGAGAAAACTAGCTAGGGTACTGGAGACGTTTTGCTACACTTTTCCATAAATGGAGGAGTATTGTTAGACAAAGGAAGGTAAAGTATATCAGTTGCTAGCAGTGATCATAGTTTGGGATGTTATGCTGCTGGAAAAAAATGAAAAAGCTGACAAAACTGGGGAAATTATAGTGACAGCAGAGGAGGAGTAGGATGATGGAAGAAGCAGAACCTGATGGTGATGAAGAGTTTGTGATCTCATGGGTCAATGTAGACCTCCGTGGTGTGCATTCATTTGGTGAGGAGATTGGGATCTTTCTGGAAACACTAGCTAGAGCTCTTTTGCAGTTAGTAAAGCAAATGCCTGCTAATAGTCAAATGGGAAGGCATGGCAGTATTAGAAAATTAGGAAGTTACAAAGATAATCTATTCTTTTATTACTTCAGTGGGTCATGAAGGTATTGATGAGAAACAGGTAATAGATCACAGGAATAAAAATGACATGCACATTAGAAGCAAAGCTGATATGTCAGTTGAAATTTGGAGCATTATAAGAAAACCTTTGGGAATATATTCTATCTGGGATATTAGCCATGAGCATAGTACTATATTAATAACTCAACTGTTGAATTATTACTGCACTACTAGGTTCATGGTCTGTACTGCATTAGATGATTTTGTGTTTAAAATCACCTTCATGGTGGTTTGTCTTTTGGGGAAAACATGCACCTAACTATCAAAAGACTCCTTATTGGTCCAATGGCAGTTGCAACCATACAGAATGTTGGGGGCCCTGGATTCAATCCACAGATAAGAGTCTTAAATTCTTTCTTCTTGAGTTATGCCTATATGGGTATTAGTGAATGTAGGCACAGATTCTAAAAGTGACTTTTGAGAAATTTGCTTTGACAGAAAGATTTGTTTATCAATACGTTTTTGCACTTCCTAGGTGGTGCTGCGGTAGCGTTGTCATCTCACAGTAAGACGCTGTCCGGTTCGATTCTCAGTTAGAGCGTCTTCTGCGTGAAAACATGCATGAGTGGGCGTACCTTCATTGAAGGTTGTGCATTAGGACTGGTAACTCGGCACGTAAAAATCAACTACCAATCATTACCGGACCGGAGTTCCGCTGTGGCAACCCCTAACCGGGAAAAGCCGAAAGACACTACAACAACAACATGTGCAAGCACACACACACACACACACACACACACACACACACACACACACACACACACACACACACACACACACACACACACTCCCACTCCCAAGATATGCCACAAGTACTCCCATAGAAGTGAATAGGTGTAGAGTGCTTTAGTTAGTGCAAGCATTAGTATACACTGTTTGAAAACTAGCATTGTTAGGTTACTTGTGGGAATCCAGAACCAGTGAACACCACTAGTATAACTCCTTGTAAAATGCTTTTTTAAAGTTCATTTTAAGAGCATATATTACTGGCACTTAGTTTTTTAAAAAGGAAACTGTCCTGTCCCATCTGAAAACTTAGATATTTACTGAAATATATAGGTCATATTATCAAGAAGGTAGACCAAGCAGAACATTTCTTGCTATTAAGTGCTGGTCTACATATCTGTTGCTTAAACATTCCACAAAAGGTATACACTAATAATGGTGCAAAACAAGTTCTCAGTCTGTTGATCAAATTGTAAAATATGAACTCCCTGGGAAAAAAAAGAAATATTGCTGGACCAAATAAGTTTGTGCAATTTACTTCTTCACAGCTCAGTGTTTGGGCTTGGCTAATCAGGCTTATGATCTGTAAGCATTCCATCTCTGAAGTCAGAGTAAGGCGAAGCAGGAAATACCTTTTGCCATAAAATATACTCATGTCCGCCAAAGCCGTGCAAACAGTAATTAAGCATTTTCAGAATACAGGGCTGTGTTAAGCACAGACCCTCGCCACATGTTTAGAAGGATCAGTGGAAATGAGGACACTGCAGTATGAATCCTGAAATTACTAGAGCAAAGGAGGCCTTTGAGAGAAGAAATCTTGAGAATTATCGCGCTGGTTTGTGTCGTACATTTTTTTTGCATTGACATCGCTGTCCTGTCCATTTTACCTTGGTTTGTTTTACCTCAGCCTAGGTATGATTTATTTTTTGCAACTGAAGGATGATGTGCAGGACGTGTAATAATCTGTATGCCGTGGTAAGAATGCCTTGCTGTATTAAACCAACTAAGGCTGTTCCAACAGCAGTGCCGTGTCCAGTACTGGGAATTAGCTGGAAAGAGAGGATACTTGATGTGCACAGTGTTAAGTTATGAATCTCAGTGCTCTGTATGATCTTGTATTTGATTAAATGGTCTTACCAGAATGAATGAATGGTTGGTTAAAGGGGGCCTGGACAGGTAAAGTAAAAGGCACCAGGGCTAAATTCTAGCAGCTGGTGTACAGTTCCAAAAATCCTGCCTACATTCCTGGAGATCATGGTGTTTTGTTTAAAGACCATTTTCAGTATCATCCATCAGGTTGACAGCTGTGAAGGTACTGGACTGGGCCTTTGCATGAGGTTCATAGGTTCATACTAGGCTATCTGCCCTAGGGCATTTATAAGCCTAGCCAGAGTGTGTTTGGCTTTCGCCACCCATTTTAAATTAATTTTGCTATGCCCTTTTTAGAGGTTAGTATATTGTGCCTCTGTCTAACAGTGACACAGAAGTGATACCCGGGGTAAACCTACGATCTCCCATCCAATCATCAAGATTCCTCTTGAAGAGAGTCAATGAGGGACTCTGCCTAACCTGGACTGGGATTTTATTCCAGAGTGAAGGGAGCCTCTGGGTTATGAATCTGTCCCTCCAGCATGTCCTATTTATTTCAGTGCCGAGGTTCAAGTCTCTCGAGCGCGTAGCTCGATGGGATTTGGATTTTCTGAGGTGCAGCATGTCCATTAATTCCGGGTTAGACATGGCTTTATACGTCAGGCACAGATCACCTCTGAGCAGGCGCTATGCCACTGAGTACAGCTGGAGTTTCTTTAACCGGTCAGCATATGGCATCTGTTTGAGCCCTTTGATCCTCTTGGTGAGGTACTTTTGGGGTCTTTCCAGTTGCTGCAGGTGTCTGATAAAGTACATCCCAAAAGGGGCATTGTACTCAATTATGGGCCTGATGAGGGATGAATAAAGAGGCATGATGACCTCCCCTGATCTAGATGTGAATCCCTTCATGATTAGGTGAGCTATATAAAATGTTTTTCTAACCACCTTGGCTATGTGGTTGTCAAATGAGAGATTGCTATCAACTTGGGTCCCCAGGTCCCCAATTACTTCTTCTGTACTTAATGGATTACCACCTATGTGGTAATTTGTGAGCACTTTGTTTTTGCCAAAGGGGATGACTATACACTTTTTGGCATTTAGCTTGAGGCCGTGGCTATGGCACCAGTTGTCTGTTTCTATGAGGCCCTTTTGGAGGATGCTTGTGTTGGCTAGAGAGTCGATTATGGCACCCAGTTTGCAGTCATCTGCGAACTTGGTCAGCCACAGTCCTTCCGTGTTGGCCTGTACCTCCGAGAAGTATATACCGAACAAGAGAGGCCCCAGGACTGAGCCTTGTGGGACACCACTTGTAACTGGTTTGGAGTCTGACATGGCTCCAGCAATTCTAACCATGTGGGTTCTGTCCTTGAGCCAGTTTGCAACCCATCTAGTGACATAGGGGTTTATATTTAAGCTGGTGAGCTTATCTATAATGCCCGAGTGGGGTATTGTATCGAAGGATTTTGCAAGGTCCACGTTGGCTGTGTGGACCACCTTCCCCTCGTCAATGGTCTTGGTGACTGTTTCAAAGAAATTGACCAGGTTTAAGAGGCAGGATCTGCCCTTAACAAAGCCGAACTGGGTAGGATCCAGTGTCTGCAGGTCCCCAATATCTTTATTTATGAGGTCCATGATGATCTTTCCATAGCTTTGCAGACCAAGCTAGTCAGGCTTATGGGGTGATAGTTTCCAGGATCCGTTGAGGCACCACCTTTGTGGAGAGGGACCACTGTTGCTGTACGCCACTCTTTGGGTACATATCCTGTAGTAAGGCTGAGACTGAACAGTAGTATTATGTTTGGGTTTAGCTGTTCTTGGAGTTCATGTAGGATGCAGCCTGGGACACCGTCTGGTCCCATTGATGCTGTGTTTTTTGCTTTGGAGAGGGCGGCTCTTACCTGAGCAGCTGAGATGACAGGGGGGCAGCACTCTGCTGGGATAGATATTTGCCCTTTTGGTGTGGAGGGGGGGGGAGTTTGCGCTGAACCTGTCAGCTAGAATGTTGGCAATGTCTGTGGGTTCGGTGTATTTTTTGTCATTTTGGACTAATTCTGAGCATATCTGGGAATTCCCACCCAGGTTCCTAACATAACTAAAGAAAGCTTTGTGATTATCCTTAGTGTCCTGTGCAATTTTTTCTCTCGAATCTGGCCTTAGACGATTTTATGAGTGTCCGTAGATTTTTGCTAATGCTGATCAGAGATGCCTTCCCTTTTTGGGATTTTGCTCTGTCATGTAGTAGCTTCCTCCTTCTATTGTATAGTTTGTTTATGGCTGGGGTCCACCAGACAGGATGTCTGCCTTTGGAGGATTGGGTCTTTGTTTTATTTGGGATTGCATGATCCATGCATTCCTGAAGGTGTTCATAGAATGTGTTTATAAAGGATTCTGCGGTCTGGGCCGTATTTTCCACAGGCCCGGGGGCTTTGAAGGACTCCACCTCAGTTTTGAGGAGTGTGAAATTTGCTTTAGAGAAGTTTTTCACTGTGGTTTTCTGGGCAGGGGGTGGAGTCGGGATGTGAATATCCAGTGAGATTAGTTTATGGTCTGATCTTACCAGTGAGGGATAAACTTCTGGTCTGGAGCATAGAGTCCCCATGTTGGTGATTATCAGGTCCAGTATGTTTTCCCCTCTTTAGTGGGAGTGGTAACAAGTTGTTCCATAGCATTTGAGTTTATAAATTCTAGGATCCTTTGGGCTAGGGTGTTGGAGCTAGAGTAATGCTCCCAGTCTATGTTTGGGTAGTTGATGTCGACCAATATAATGGTGTTTGGAAAGACCTTCATATTTTCCAGTGTTCTCAGGAAGGCCGAGTGGGGTTTCTAGGTTTGGGAGGGTGGTCTGTAGCAGGCTATAAACTGGAAGGCAGTTTTACCCACTGTTAGTTGCACATGGATAGTCTCTGATGCTTCTTGCTGTGCCACCAACCTGGAGGTGTGGGTATCTTTAACGAATATTGATACTCCCCCTCCTTTTGTGGTTCGGTCCAAGTTTTGGGGCCAAAAAGCATGGTATGAGGTATAACCAGGTAGTGCTGGGGTGCTCTGGAGCCTTGAACCAGGTTTCTGTTACTGCACAGATATCGATGCTCTCCATGCTAAGGAGAGTTTTGAGTGCGTGCATCTTGAGATTTAGACTTCTGGCGTTGAGTAGCATTACTCTTAGTTTCTTATCCCTTGTGATACCTATGGAGGTGGGTTTGTCATTTGAGCCTTGCCTAAAAAGGCACTATGGTGGTAGCAAGAGCCTTTGCCAGTATCCGAAAGCCCAGGGGTGACAGGTGCAAGCCGTCCCTAGCGAAGCATCGTGGCTTGTCGAGCATGTCATCCCAGGCTGACAGGCATTGGATCCCCTTTGAATGACACCAATACTTAAGCCAGTTGTTGAAATTGATCATCTTGTCTTCATATTGTGGCATCATTCTTGGTGAGGGTAAGATGCTACTCAAGGTCAGGGTCATACCGGCCTGGGCTACATGCTCAGATAGCTCCTCTATGTCTCTTTTCATGTAGTCCAGGGAGGTACATCTCAGGTCATTCACACCAGCATGGACAATGACTGAGTCATATTTGTACTTGCCTTGGAGTGACCTGAGTGCTTGTGTTATGTGGCGGATCCTAGCACCCGACAGGCAGCTCACCATGACCTTCTCCTTGTTCAGCCTGGTGAGCGGGACGTCAGTGTGCCTGACGATAGAGTCACCTATTACAAGTGTATCAGGTGTGTCGTTTAGCCTTAAGGACTGTGACTGTTCGGTACACTGGCTTTGTGAGCTATGTGTTGCATGTGTTTTGTTTTGGGGTAGCGGTTGCTTGGGTGTCTGCTTTGGAGGTCTCTGCTGCTTAGGCAGATTTTTATTTAGAGCCTCTGAGTATGTTTTTGTGTGTTTATGTGTTTGGTTTGCTGTCGTGGTAGGTCTATGTGAGACTGGAATTGTAGTGAGTGTGGTTTCCTTCTCCTCCTGACTGGTTACGCCAGTATTGAGTTGAGAGAGCTTAGCCTCCAGTTTGGCTATATGGTTGCATCTCTCACATGTGTTGGAATTTGTTGGGAGGAGGAGAGGGTTGTCTGTGTACATGAGGCAGTTGTAACATTGCCTCAAGATTCCCAGATTCACCAGCTGGACCAGAGAGGAGATTGACAACTGACCTTTGGACATACTAGAATAGTATTGGGAATTCCTTTATAATTGAAAAAAGGGCCAATGGGGAACAAGGTACTCAAGGGGAGTTTGTGAGGGTGTAGTGCTTTTAATGTTTAGTGCTGACTTATATAATTGCTTTAGTGAGCAAGTGCCAGGTAACTTAAATGCAATGTGTTACAGGTAACTTAAATGCAAAAACGACAAACAGTAACTTTCTTTCAAGTGAAACAAGGAAATAAGTACAGTAAGCAATGCAGATATCACTATGGATCCACAGAAGCGCTGAAAAGCTGCGTTTTAGGTGGAATTAGCTTTTCAGGGAAATAACAAGCAAACAAACAACAAGCATACAAACAAAGCTAGATTCAGCAGGCCTGGATCTAGTCTATGCTACAGCAAACAAGGTGTACCAATTTCAGTAAGAAACAGTTCAAATATGCAGGCACTATAAGCCTTTAACCAGAAATTCCCAGCTCAGAAGGGCAGAGTCCAGCCTCTCCTCCCACAAGAGTGCAGACCACGAACCTTCTTAATGTAAAATAACTGGCCTGAAGCCCAAGTGCTTAAACCAGAACTAATACACTTTTAGAATAACAGACACTGAGCCCTCAATCAGCAGTTCCCAACTTAGAAGGATGTAAGCTACCTGTCCTGCCACCACAGTGCAGGCCACAAACCTTCCTAATGTAAAACAACTGGTCTGAAGCCCAAGTGCTTAATCCAAAAGACTTAGAATGATAGCTACACTTAATCAAGTTACTACCAAGCAGTAATAAATACAATTGAATACTTTAAAGAATGCCTGGATTAGTGCTCAAGTTATACAAACAAAGCTAGATTCAGCAGGCCTGGATCTAGTCTATGCTACAGCAAACAAGGTGTACCAATTTCAGTAAGAAGCAGTTCAAATATGCAGGCACTATAAGCCTTTAACCAGAAATTCCCAGCTCAGAAGGGCAGAGTCCAGCCTCTCCTCCCACAAGAGTGCAGACCATGAACCCTCTTAATGTAAAATAACTGACCTGTAGCCCAAGTGCTTAAACCAGAATTAATACACTTTTAGAATAACAGACACTGAGCCCTCAATCAGCAGTTCCCAACTTAGAAGGATGTAAGCTACCTTTTCTAAGATAGCCAGAAGAACTCCATGAATTAAATGACATGCTATGAAGTACATTTTTAGCAAATGCTTGCCATGGCAAAGTTATTCACTTAACATCATTGAGCAGGGGAGTTCAGTTAGACCTTCTTAGTTTAAGATCATTACTACTAGGACATCAGCTAAAAAAGCCCGGATGTCTGATTCAACTTCCACATGCCAGTACCCTTCATTTTGCAGGCATGACAAATGCTCATCTTCCTGGGGTGACAGGGCATTCCCAGTATAAAAGTGACATTCACTCACATCATATAATCTTACTATTCAGACTTCACTGTATAGGCATCACAGTATTGTTATTCAAATTCCAGCATGATTTGGACTGCTCTGGAACTCTGAACTGGTAAGTACCAGTCTGAAAAATGCCTTTATCGTCTTTATTACATTTCAGTGCATTACTCCATGAAATTCATGAAAAAAAAGAACTAATCCCTCAGAAACTAATACTGCTTCAAAAGAACTAACAAGCAAAACATTTTTTAAAATACTGCCATACATTTATTGACTTTTAAAACAATAAAGTTAGCACTTTCATTTCACGTATGAATACCGTAGTCAAGAGACATCATCTGAGGGAAAAGCTATACCCAGTCTTTCAGTATTATATACAAATCAAATGTCAGAACTTACTTGTTATAAATAAAGTAAACACAAATGTACTTAAGGATCCTCATCTTTTTCCTTTAAACACTTTTCATTTATACTGTGATTGATTCCACAATATTTTGTTACATCTAAAGTTATTTGCCATTTATATACTTGATACTTTAAGCTGCTTCACCTCTCATATATTTTATCATGTGATCTAAAACAACAGATTTTTTAAATTCTCAATTGTTTAACCTATGTCTAAACAATACATCGAGTGAAAACTAATTTCCTGGGGTCTGTTAACCTTTCCTTTCTCTTTTTGATGTGTCTGTTTAAGGCTGTCTGTGCCGTTATTCACCATTGTTTGTATATATCCTCTCAAAAACAGGCTTTACATCAAAATCCATCTGTTACTGCCAATACCAGCAATAAAACAGTAAGACCCCCCCCCCCCAAAAAAAAAATATGTTGGCCACTACATTCGATTTCATATATAAATGATTCATGCTTCCAAAATGTAACAAAATAATTACTCTCTGAGTTCTTATAATTAGCTGTTAACTCGAGATCTGGTCATCAATTGTTTTTTAAACTTTCATATGTAAAAGAAATGTATACTTTCTTGCTTTATATCGAAAGAAAATTCTTAAAAAAAAAAAAAAAAAAAAAAAAAAAAAAGTGGTAGAATTAATGTACCACATAAAAAAATCAAAATCATTCCTCTGTTTATTAGATTGAAAAAGAAGTAATTAGTAAAGCAACAATACCATTTTACCTTGTGACAGTCATTACTAGATTTGCAAAATTAAAGGACATGGTTGAACTCATGGCCACACCTTCAATTTTCTGATAGTATTGCCCTTAAATTGAAAAAAATACATTCTTTCAAACGTGCTCTCTACATTCTCCAAAGAATTTGATTACTTAACTGTATAGACATTGTTTCTCAAGGGGTTTGTTACACATCCGTTCTATAACTACATAGGGAATTTCAGTGTATAGTGATCTCAAATCTATACTCAATAAAAATTCTTTATGTCCTACTATCACAGAAAAACATTCACCTTAAAATGAATAGAAAGTCTTGTAACGTTACTTTAAAATAACTTTTCTTGTAGAACTTTGCCCACAAAATTGAAGCAGGTTCTAGTATAAATCCTTTATCTGACACAGTGGGGTGCAGTGGGGAATTGGCTTCATTTTTATACATCTTGGGAACCCCAAAAGTACCCATAACATTGGGTGGCACGATGCCACGGCACTTCTGTGGGCTAGGCTTGTAAAGGCTCAAGGGCCATTAGCCTAGTACACACCTATGAACCACTGTAAACCTAAAATTAAAAAGCTGATATATCTCTTCACCTGTAAAAGATGATCATATAACCAATTATCTAGAATTCTATAGTTTTTCGATACAATAGAGTTATTGACTTGCTTTTAGTAATTCTTTTCGTTCAACATATCGTACATCATAATTGATATCCATCATAACAATGGCAACAGTCTTGTCCGTGTTCATAATTTGTATAATACTGTCTTTTGATAATGAAAACTGAGCTTCTGTCTCTGTTTCCATAAATTGTATACTTTATTGTGTGCTTGCTTTAATTCAACAATTTGTTAATTTTGTGCTCACAGCTGCTCTCAAAATCCTGAGTGGCAGGATGAAGTTAAGGTGGTCATGTGTGTGTGTGTGTGTGTGTGTGTGTGTGTTGAACAGGCTATGTTTACTTAACTTGTAACTTTTTTTTGGTCAAGCTAGCATTAAAATAACCTTCAAATTCATGTCCCTTGTGAAAGGCTTTAGGCTATTGTAGTAATTAAACCCACCCTTCTGGTGGATATAAGAGTAAAACATTCCTTAAATATTTACGGTCACATTCCTTCAAAAGTCACAATGACCAGTTAAAATGTTGAAATTGAGAGACATACATACCCCTACTTTTGTTCTTTTCTTTCAGTTTCCTCCATTCCGTCAGCTGCTGAGACCCAGACCAGCGGTCTTGCTGAGGTTACTCTAGAACTATATCTCTCCAGCTACTCTCTAAAATTACACCATTGTGGCTCTGAAAAACAATAACAACATAAAAACTCTTTTGTTTCTCTTTTTTTATTGTAATGAAAATTTGCTAGTTTCTTTCCTTTGGGTTGCTTGGGAATGGCCCCCCAACTATATCTTTCATTTGCTAATTCCTCTCATGTTCTGACTCATGTAAGTGTGAAGACTGATGTACCATGTGACTGCATGCAGCTGCTGCTCTTCCTAGCTCCTCGCTATTCTGGAGGTGTGTCACCATCAGTCACTCATTCATCAATGTCTGCTTCAATATGTTCTTCAGTGTGATTGAGTGTAGTACTGAAGCTATTGCAGTCATCTAGCTTTTACACAAAATATTGTTAAAAGTTTTGAAGAGACACTTCCATATTTCAGTAGTGGATCATGCTAAAGTATGATCAGCAATATGGTTTCATGCCGGGAAAGAGCACTAAAGATGCAATATTTGCTCTGAGAATGTTGATGGAGAAATATAGGGAAGGTCAGAAGGAGTTGCATTGTGTCTTTGTGGACTTGGAGAAAGCAAATGATAGGGTGCCTAGAGAGGAGTTGTGGTATTGTATGAGGAAGTCAGGAGTGGCAGACAAGTATGTAAGAGTGGTACAGGATATGTACGAGGGTAGTGTGACAGTGGTGAAGTCTGCAGTGGGAGTGACAGATCCGTTTAAGGTGGATGTGGGATTACATCAAGGATCAGCTCTGAGCCCTTTCTTATTTGCAATGGTGATGGACAGGTTGACAGACAAGATCAGATAGGAGGCCCCATGGACTATGATGTTTGCAGATGACATTGTGATCTGTAGGGAGAGTAGGGACCAGGTTGAGGAGACCCTGGAGAGGTAGAGATATGTTCTAGAGAGGAGAGGAATGAAGGTCAGAAGGACTAAGACAGAATATGTGTATGTGAATGAGAGGGAGGATACAGGAATGGTGAAGATGCAGGGAGTAGAGTTGGCGAAGGTGGATGAGTTTAAATACTTGGGATCAACAGTTCAGAGTAATGGTGAGTGTAGAAGAGAGGTGTAGAAGAGAGTACAGGCTGGATGGAGTGGATGGTGAAGATTGTCAGGAGTGATTTGTGACAGACGGGTACCAGTAAGAGTGAAAGGTAAGGTCTACAAGAGGGTAGTGAGACTAGTTGTGTTGTATGGGTTGGATACGGTGGCATTAACAAAAAGGCAGGAGTCAGAGATAGAAGTGGCAGAGTTAAAGATGTTAAGATTTGCACTGGGTGTAACAAGGATGGACAGGATTAGGAATCAGTATATTAGAGGGTCAGCTCAGGTTGGACGGTTTGGAGACAAAGTCAGAGAGGCGAGATTGCATTGGTTTGGACATGTGCTGGGGAGGGATGCTGGGTATATTGGGAAAAGGATGCTAAGGATGGAGCTGCCAGGTAAGAGGAAAAGAGGAAGGCCTAAGATAAGGTTTATGGATGTGGTGAGAGAGAACATGCAGGCGGTTGGTGTGACAGAGAAAGATGCAGAGGACAGGAAGAAATGGAAACAGATGAGCTGCTGTGACGACCCCTAACGGGAATCAGCCGAAAGAGAAGGAGAAGATCATGCTAAAGTAAACTTATCAGAAAGTGTTTGGAAGTTGCATAAAAATGAATGTCATTCTCATATTTAGTAATTAACCGTTTTAAATAAAAATATACCCACTAACTTATTAATTCTATTCCATTTGGTCATGATCTTTTGGTCAAAAGTATTATCAAAGGGCCTTTTGTCTACATGTTTCCCTCTTATGATATATGTGTACTGTAGATTCACACTAAAATAAGCCAAGTCCTATTGTTTCCTTTTACCTTTGAGTAATAATGACTGTGCTACCTTAAAAACATCTTTATTTAAAATAACCTTCAGGAAAGACATTTTCTGCATATTGCTAATGTCAGTACAATTGCCAAGTACTCCAATGACAGTAGGGAATTTTATGTTTTGGAAAAAAGTGTCTGCCTTATGGTGTGCATGTTACTGTCTTTATTTACAAAAAGCATTGCTTTTCCATTCGCACCGCTATACAAAACATATTAATATCTGTTGCAACAAGTAACTCCTTTAATCTGTGCATAATTATTCTGATTTTGAGACATGTCTTGCGAAGGTGCTGTAACAGTTCTCTCATTTGCTGACTCACATGGCATGTCATGTAACATTAAATCCCAAAACTGGTCGTTTTCCTCCTCAACTTTCAGGGAAATGTTGACTAATTTACTGTCAAAATACACACACACACACACGCAAAATCCCTCATTCCTCTTAGAAAACAATAGTACTTCTAAAGAACCATCAAGTGAGGAAAAGTGCAAAAAGACCAAGATTCTCTTACTAGACTTTAGACCAAAAAGTTTGCACTTTTGTCTCACATAAGAACACTACAGTCAAGAGATTTCATCCGACTACAAAGCTACATTCAATGTTCATTTAAATATTCTGTACAAGTCATGTGACAGTGTTTTTGCTTGTGTTATAAATAAAATAAGCATGTATCTGGCTATGGATCTTTCCCTCCTTTTTTCTTCTTTTCTTTAAACAACACTTAGAATCTTAAAAAAGACCATAATATCTTGTTGCATCTAAAGTTATTTGCCATTAATATTACAAATATTTAACCGGTAATCTCTGCTTCCTCTGCAGTATATTTTGCCACATGATCTAAACCGGTAAAATATTTTTTTGAAAGTCCCACGTTAAACTATGTCTAAATAATGCATCAAGAAAATTTACTTTCTTGATGGCAGAGGCAGATTCTTTAGCTTACAGGTAGGGAGACTCCATGTTAAGACTTTCACAGTTTTTCTAGTTAGGCCCAGAGCATGACCTCAATGACTGTAGCATCTGCCAGGGATTCTCTCCAAACTTTTAGGAAGTAGGCAGTGTCCCTTGCAGCACTACTTAATCTGGAAGAGGCTTGAGACCTGTACCTGGTCTGCCATGGCATTCTTGTGCTTGTCTTCAACATTTGAAGTTCCCCATAAAAGGAAGAGTTTTAAGGAGAAGCCAGAGAGGGAGGTAGATGATGTGACTTTGAGATCCAATATACCAGCACAGATTGAGGGTGTCAGATGAGCTGAGGTGAGGTGCTTTAGCAGCCGGCAGCCACTGCTTCTAGCCTTTCTGAGTATCCTGAAAAAGTGTCACTGGAGGCTGTCATGTGAAAAGAACAAGGCACATCCCACCAAGATCACGACTAGGATCTGGTTTCTAGATTGGCTGTTCCATTGGCACCCATTGCCAAAGCATACTTTATGATTTCTGAAGGAAAGGAAAGGCTACTTACTGTCCTTGTTGAGACCGATGCCAGTGGTTATAAGGTGCAAGTTCAGCAATCCTGTCCTGGGGCCTGAACTTTCCAAGGCAGATGCTTCCTTTAAAATGACCTCAAAGGTGAAATATAAATCACCTGTTATATGCCCTTGTAGGGGTCTGCATCCCAGATCTCTGGGGATCCTTTCCCTTGCCTCAATCCTAGGCACTTCCTAAACAACAGATCACCTTCACTTAAGGGTGCCCTTATTCTTTTGTGTCTGAAATGTCGTTTAGTAAAAGGAAAAGAGAGCTCTCTCCTGATAAGGTAGACAGATTCCTCTGACAGTAAAGTGGAAGAATGTGATTATTCTTCCAAAATGTCATCTACCTTAGGCAATAATACTGACACAGTTTTTTCTTTTCTCATGGAGTAAATCTCATTGGAGAGATTCTTGATAAATGAAACAGCACTAAAAATGGGAGGCAAAGGAGCAGCAGGGGAACAGAGTGCCCCACCTCCTTAGCTCTTCAAGAGCAAAAAAAAAGGGGGGTGGCATTCCTTCTACTGGCACACCAACCAAGTGGCCAGATTCAAGACACTCCCCGCCTGCTCCAGGTATTCAGGTCCCATTTCTGTGCCCTGCTCCCAACCCTCCTTCAGCATATATTTTTTAAACTGTAGCAAAAAGTTTGTTGCAGTTTAAACCCTAACTGCACACAGTGTTGCTCATGTTTCAGTTAAAAAAAATCTTTTTAGACTCTAACAAACTGCTTGCTACAATTGTATCAAACAGTTGCTACAGTTTATACCCTTCCTGCATTGATCACTACAGCTCTACCACACACAGAGCACTACAGCACTCCGGTTTAACTGCAAATGCAGTACTGGCTTTTCAAAGGCAGTATTGCATTAAAGAGAGATTGTATTGTGTGATCATGGCTCACCAACACTCTGTGCCTGGGATAGGTGCCCCTCTCACCCCACCCTAATGTTAGTGAACTTGGATGTCCCTAAACCTGTGGGTATTCCTCCTGTTGTGGTGGTACTGGATGACATCTTTCCTGTAGCCTCCAACAAATCAGACACCCAACCCTCTGCTCCTACAAAAATAGAACCTAATAGCCCATAAATATTTATAAGTATCATGTGGGGGATCAAGGAGTAGTCCCTCTGCATCCAGAGAAGGAATTCAAATTACTTTCCTTGTCATTCGGGAGGGCACTGGGAGCAAGAAATAATGTGCTTTACAGCTTCGGAAGAATGGCTTCAGTGGTACCAGTCTGGCCTACTTGGCCATTAATTATTAGCCATACAACAAAGTACCAAATTGCTCTTCTAGATGTATGTGGAAAGACAAGCTTGTGGGAGTGCTGTACATGAGGCTGAGAGCGAAACATATAGAACCCAGACAGCAAGTCAGGTGTCAAAGCTCTCTGTTAATTGTGGTTATGATGTTGCACATGCAGCAAACAGGACTGCAGTTTGGGTTCTGTCATGAGAAGATATACCTGCCTACAACCTCTGTTAAAGGATGGCAAAGTGCAACTTCTTAATGCCTAACTAGACCAGAACTGCCTTATGGGAACTTCATGGTTAAATTCTTCAGGAAGGTAGATCATAGAGGTAAAAGTATGCAGAGTGCAAAGCAACTTTTTCACACCCCTATGCTGATATGACAAGGAACAATGCATCCGAACTTTGCCCTTATTAAAATGAGCACAGTTAAGGCAAATCAGCCAATGAGATGAAGAGCCAATAAGTAGTGGAGAGGTCATAAAAGAAAGCTTGAGGGACCCCATTGGTCCTTACTCCCCAGAAAGCAATCATGGCTCCTGGGATATTCAGCCTTGTCCCATTTCTCAACCCATTCCAAGATTGCAAAAAGGCTCTCAGGATGCATGCAAAAAAAAAAAACAGAAGTGCATCAGACAGGACAAATGAGTTTGCATCCTTGAAAGACCAAAGCAAAGGTTTCTTTTGAACATAGTCAAGTTCCCAAAAAGGAAGGTCCTTAGAAACCCATTATATATCTGTAATAGTTCTATACATTTCTCAAGGTTTCAGAACTTATTAACCTTACAGATCACGTTTTAGTTCCTGTTCCCTGTTATGCTGGAAACTTTAGATCTGAAGAATTTCTTCCTTCATATTCCTGTTCATAAGTACTGCAGGTGCTTTCTGTGTTTCAAAGCAGGCCGCTGCTGCTATCGGCTTACCTCCTTGTCCTTTGTGAAGACTCTGTCTAGTCAATCCAAAGTGCTTTGCTCAATTGCATGTTACAGAATGAAGGTCATTCCCATTTAGGCATATTTAGATGACTGCCTGTTATATGCACTACACCGAGAAGTAGTACATAGGCTAGTCAATTTCACAATGGAATGCTTCCAAATTCTCAGGTTCTCCTAAAACATTGCAAAGTTACACCGCAATCCCTCCAAGAGAGTTAAATTCCTGCACTCCTTTCTGGACTGCAGTTGCTAAAAGGCATTTCTCCCACCTGAGAAGGTGGGAGTCTTGAGAATAGTACTTCCACATAATAGCCCAGGAAGGAAAGATGCCAGGTGGAGAGTGCCTTGGGACTTTGGAATTCATGGCTTCTACTGTTTTGATGGATACCTGGCTGGACTGCATATAAGGAGACTCCAATGGTCCCCAAGATCAAAATGCACACAATGGCAGGAGTCATAAAAATGCCAGAATTTGGAGGATGTCCTGCAACTTGAACTCATTCACATAAGTGTAGTTACAGACATAAGTTTCATAGCAATGAAAACACTCCCTCTGTTCCTGGATGTAGTGCCTGTCATCATTAGACCTACTGATAATTGTGGAGGGAATATCCTTAATTGTCAAAGTTATTACCTTGTGAGAAATTCTGAAGGGCACCATATTTGTACTACTAGATGTCTGTCACCTTAAATGCGGCTTAAGTGCTGTATCATAGCTGTCTATAGAAGACCATCTGGTTGTGAATACTGTATTAATTAAAATCCCCATTAAACCTAATACCGATCCTTTGGTAGACTTCAGATATCCATCAGTAAACTATATACCGTGCCAATGATGGGAATGCACAGCACTTTCTAGACATTGCTAGCTCTTGTTTACAAATAGTTAACCATCCTTTTAGGGATCACCATTACCCTTGAACTAGTTCTTGCAAATATGGCCACTTGCACAACTCCATCTGTATCATCCTGCCATGTTAAATCAGAGCATAGATTACTGATCTTTTCAAAACCAAAACTTTGTGTGTGTGTGTGTGTGTGTGTGTGTGTGTATACATGTGTATGTGTGTGTATATATATATATATATATATATATATATATATATCGATCTAGGACTATTACTTGAAATCAGGTTTACTTGAAATGTAAATGGCTGAGCGCACTTTTGCAAAAGTGCATTTCTACCAAAAATGCACTTTCGCGAAATAAATAAAAAAAAAAAAAAACATAAAAAACAAAATAACAGTAATAACGTTTATGCTGTGCCCCCCACACCCCCCTACTTTTATATTCTCACTCCGAGATCGCACTGCAGTGGAGAAAAGGGAATATTCCCTTAATCCCCACTGTACCACGATCTAAGCAACAGCCCCCATCGCTCAGTTGCCTTTTTATGTTTCTTTTTTTTAATTTCTGTTTCACACACACACACACACACACACACACACACACACACGCCTATACATACATACAGTGGATATAAAAAGTGCACACACCCCTGTTAAAATGCCAGGTTTTTGTGATATAAAAAAATGAGACCACAAAAAAACTTGTCCCACCTTTAATGTGACCTATAACCTGTACAATTCAATTGAAAAACAAACCAATCTGTTAGGGGAAAAAAATATAAAAAATAAAAAAACGTACAATAAGCTGGTTGCATAACTGTGCACCCTTAAACTACTACTTTGTTGAAGCACCTTTTGATTTCATTTCAGCATTCAGTTTTCTTGGGAACATACTTGCCATCAATTAAAGAGACTCTAACCCCAAATAAAGTTCAGCTGTCCTAGTAAGATTTTCCTGACATTTACTCAGTTGCCTGCTACAGCAAAAGCTATGGTTCGCATAGAGCTTACAAAGCATCAAAGGGATCTCATTGTTGAAAGGTATCATTCAGGATAAGGGTACAAAAAAATTTCCACAGCATTGGTTAGACCATGGAATACAGTGAAGGCAGTCATCAAAAAGTGGAGAAAATGTGGGACAACAGTGATATTGCAAAGAACTGGATGTCCTTCCAAAATTGATGAAAAGACGAGACAAAAACTGGTCAGGGAGGCTGTCAAGAGACCTACAGAAACATTGAAGGAGCTGCAGGAATTTCTGACAAGTAGTGGTTGTGTACTACATGTGGCAACAATCTCCCATTTTGTCCATATGGCTGGACTATGGGGTAGGGTTGCAAGACAAAAGCCTTTTCTTGCTCATAAAAAACATCCAGGCCCGGCTAAGTTTGCAAAAGAATACATCAAATCTTCCAAAAGCATGTGGGAAAATGTGTTATGGTCTGCTGACACCAAGGTTGAACTTTATGGCCACAATTCCAAAAGGTACGCTTGGCGCAAAAACAACACTTTGCATCACCAAAAGAACACCATCCCAATAGTGAAGCATGATGGTGGCAGTACCATGCTTTGAGGTTGCTTTTCTTCAGCTGGAACTGGGCCTTTAGTCAAGGTGGAGGGAATTATGAACAATTCCAAATACCAGTCACCTTTGGCCCAAAACCTTTAGGTGTCTGCTAGAAAGCTGAAGATGAAGAGGAATTTCACCTGTCAACGTGACAATGACCCCAAGCATACATCCAAATCAACAAAAGAATGGCTTTACCAGAGGAAAATTAAAGTTTTGGAATGGCCCAGCCAGAGCCCAGACCTAAATCTAATAGAAAATCTGTGGGGTGACCGGAAGAGGGCTGTGTCTAAGAGATACCCTTGCAATCTGACAGATTTGGAGGACTTTTGCGAGGAAGAGTGGGCAAACATTGCCAAGTCAAGATGTGCCATGCTGATAGACTCCTACCCAAGAAGACTGAGTCTTGTAGTTAAATCAAAAGGTGCTTCAACAAAATTTGTTTAAGGATGTGCACACTTATGCAACCAGCTTAATGTACGCTTTTTATATTTTTCCTCTAACAGATTTGTTTGTTTTTCAATTGAATTTTACAGGTTATAGGTCACATTAAAGGTGGGAAAAGTTTTGAAATGATTTATTGTGGTCTCATTTTTTTTATATCACAAAACCTGGCATTTTAACAGGGGTGTGTACACTTTTTTATATCCACTGTATATATATTGAAAAGATCTTTATTTCATCAGATATTATCTAGTAACCTGCTATGATCCTATAGGTTTCTTTAGGGGGATAAACTCTTGGCTAGGCTTGTAAGGGCCCCAGGGCCATTAGCCTAGTAACCTCCTATGATACTCACATTACAGTAAAACATGTTCCATTAAATCTGAATACAAACCCATATTTGGTCACAAAATCCTATATAAAAATATACATGACAGATATGAAATGCAGAAGTGTGTAAAGTCAAGCATAGTGAAAATTACCTGTCCATGACTAGCATAATAAAGTAATTAACATCACCCTGCAACTGATGTCCTATCAACATCAGCCATGTTAATTAATTGTGCTAAAAAGCTTTTATATACAACTATATTTAATCTTGTGGTTAACATTTTTAAATCCCTGAGTATTAAACTTAGAAACAAGAGTTTAATGTCATTTTGAGTCTGTGAGCAAAGTATTTTGATTTTTAAATATAACTAGAAAAGTTGGTATAAAATGCATAATCCATGTGTGCATTGTATATGTTAGATTGAGCCTTTGTCCAGCCATACCTATTTGCCAGAAAATAGAATTATATGATCTGGTCAATTAATTCTAAGCGCCAGACCTGTTGCTAGGATTACATTATTCCACAAGGCTCTAAGTGTAGTGTACTGCTAAATCATATGATGGTATCATAGGTTCATAGGTTCATTTCTAGCTGCTCGAGGGAGGGCAGGCATAAGCCTAGCATATAGTTTAGTGCTACCACACCCTTTAGTATGGGGAACTATACCCATTATTTTGCTGTGCCTCTGTCGAGCAGTGACACTGAGGTAATCCCTGGGGTATATCTGCGATCTCCCAGTATCCTTTTCCTGTTTCCCATATCTTCAAGATGTATTCCTTTGCAGACGTCCTCTCCTATATAATTATCTGGTGTCAAATGCCATCTACATAGCATTTTTGAGTTAGTGAAACTAATAATCACTAGTACCTTAGGATGGGGATACCTGTGATAGTATTTCTCACTGCTGTGACTCATTTAACCTGTAATTGAGCTTTCTGTTCCATAATAATTTCATATAGATCTTCCACTGAGAGTTGTAAACTTCCTGGAGTATGTTTTCATCTCTGTCTTGAGACCCTTTGGTAAGCAGTTTGTCCATTCCTTAATGGCAACTGATTTAATTTAGAAGTATTACCACAATTTAAGACCGGTCATACCTAGCTCTACATCTTGCTGGAAACTTACCAGTATCTAGGTGTATTATATATTTTAAAAAATATAACATTAGACATCACCCAATTCTGACAGTAAGTAGGTTTATTATCTATGAAACAACTACCTGAACACCACATCATACCTCAACCTCTTGGCAGAAGAAGTCTGGAAAAAGCCAAAAATAATGTGGGACAAAGGTCCAAAAACAGGGACAGTTTTTAAATATTGCTCCTCTTAACTTAGAAAGTTGATGGAATAACAGGCTTTGCATTAGCATACATATACTGAGAGATACAAAGTGTGAAACTCAAATGTCTGTTGTTATTCAGTGACTTCAAACTTTGCTAGTTTGCCAGAAAACCCCACATTTTGCAAGGACCAAGTGAAAAATATGAGGCAAAAATCTGGACAATTGAGAGGTATACACCACATTCTTTTCTCCATTATTATACTTTATGGAGCTAAGAACTTCTTACCCACCTCTTTTCAAAACATTCTTCACTTCTCCCCCAGGTCCAAATCCAAAGTCTCCTCAAAAATTGCCAGCCTTGTTGAACCAATGTGTAACATTGTCCCTACTCTGGGCCAGCAATCAAGGAGATTCAGTTCTCACCACTGATGGCTTCACACAATATTTTCTGATGCAGCTCCCTGCACCAAGCACAATGTCCATTGAGTGCACAGGGATCACTCTCCATATTTGGGGCTGGACTCTTACTCTCCCCAGGCCCACACAAAACTCCACACTGACTAATTTGGAGCTCTGTTTCCCTGTTCCCAGTAGCTGACACCCACCTTGAATATTTGAGTTTTAAACAAACACACACACACCTGGGAAAAGCTGGCACAGATTTACTAGTTGTGCCTCTTTCTGCCTGGACTCTGAGGTAATCATGACGCCACCAGTTAACTACTTTAAGACTCTTAATTATATATATGTATATATATATATGTGTGTGTGTGTGTGTGTGTGTGTGTCCCCTGTCAGAATTTTTTTCTGACAGATTCTATGCTGCTGCAAGGGTTCCACAGAAATTAGATGCTGGTTAGAGGATGACATCACCTCTGGTCTCCTGACTCTGGTGCAATACACACACAGAGCATTGCTAAGATCTGTGGCAGCCTCTGAAAGCTGTAACATAAATTCAAACTCTCCAGCCTCCTAGGGTTCTCTGATAAAACATTCACATTTGATCAGTTACAGCAATACAACGTAATAGGCATTTATGAATTTTTAACACATGTAACTTTACAAACATATTTTAACACCAGCATCTGTACAAATCAGAGAGATAATCAAATGACATAAACTTTATTTTTATTTATTTATAAAACTCCAGCTGGCTATGCTGGCATATGTGCACATTACAACCCTACTGTCCCTGGCACAGATGGCACTACCTCATAACATCACAGCATGCACTCATTCCATACTTCTATATCTTGCCAAATGGGTTTCATTTTGAAATAGAAATCAACATTTAAACCAACTGTATTTGTAGTAGTGATTATTGTAACAGATATAAAATAACTTAAAGTAGGATATTTAAAAAAGAGTGGGATCAAATTACATAGAAAAGGGGGAATATGGGAACAATACATGGAGGAGGTGTGACTAAATGAAAGTAGTAACAGAGCAATTTATGTAATGTTGGATTGATGGTGCTTCGATAAAACATATGTGATATATAATGTTTGTAACTAGGAACATGTTAATATGGTTTGTTTTCTTTTATAGAAATGTATGTTTGCCTATGTCTTAACTGATAATTCAGTGAAAGAGTTTTAAAAAATGTGTTTCACTTCCCCCTTTGGCCTGCAATCTTGCCACCCTACTGGTACAGCCGTATACCCCAAAAGGTTTGGTATTCTAATACCTCCCTTAGATTTCAAAGGTTCATAGATAAATTCTAGGCTATCTGTCCTCCTGGGGCATTTTAAGCCAAGACAAGTTCCCTTTCAAAGGTGAGAATCAAACCCTGTACCTTGTGACTCCAAGGTAAACATCTTAAACATTATATGAACTCCCAACTTTAAAGGTATGTAGTGGATATATATTTCTTTGTTTGTTTATAAAACGTCTGGCTAAAAACTTCTGCATTGTTTTTGCATATTAATTTCTCATACAAGGAACAGCTTGACTTTTGTTAGAGTTCTTAGAGTTTGCCAAGCAGGTGGGAAATGTTTCTTCTAATCATGCAAACTTGAAAGAAATGTATGTATCCTGTACTTTATGAAACAATGTTGGAAACAAGCTTGTTATTGAAAGTGAACACATAATCCATGTCAAGACAATAGCGTAAGAAATGTTTTAAGCTATCCTCCCATCTGCATCTGCTTACTCCTTTTACCTTGGAAATGTAAGTGTGACTTTTACCACATGAAACCTTGTATGTTTTTTTTTTCTGTTTTGTTTTGTGTTTTAGAAAATGTACAAGGGCTTGTATATCATAGTATCATGATACCATTCTAATAAATAATGTGTTAATATTTAGGACCCTTGACAGTCTGTGTTGTTGTTTGTCTTTCGGCTTTTCCCGGTTAGGGGTCACCACAGCGGAACTCCGGTCCGCTTATAATTGGCAGTAGATTTTCACAAACGCTGAGGTGCCAGCTTGACGTTAAACCTTCAACGAAGGCACACCCATTTACACATGTCTTTCGAATGCCTACCCCAACTGCGGGGAGGACATGCAGATTCTACACAGAAGGCACTCCACGCACTCCAGCCGAGAATCCAACTGGAGAACCTCTTGCTGTGAGGCAACAACGCTATAGCTGCACCACCGCGGATGACACCCTTGACAGTCTGTGTATTGAACTTAATAGCCTCATGATATTAGGTGTTGACAAATCTTCCATTTCAGACGGTGCTGTTAATCTATGTCTTAACCAAGGTTTATTTGTTTGGATAATATCACTGAAGCCGCTGGCAGGGATCTCTTCAACAAATATTGGGTGCCCATTTCAGTAAGTGCTTTTAACTTACATTTTGTCTTTGAGTTCCTGTAGCTTTCAGTGATATTAATGCAGTTTTGGATTTTATGGACATGTTTTATTGCAATGTTGCATGCTTTCTGTGTTTTGGTTTATATTCATAATTGTGAAGTTTCATTACAGCATATGCTACATGCACTGATCAGGATGGGCCCAGTATTTTGACTGAATTGAGTTTCAGTCACTAATGCATAGCAGGAAGAGGCCCTGCAAGTAATGGATGTGTTATGTCTGGCAGTTTCTATAAATGTGTATGTATGATTAAGGGTATTCTGTTACCAGACATGAAAGTTAAAATGTAAAATATTCTAACATACTTTATATTATGGGTAAGTCAGGCAGTAAAATCACTGAACCATCTATAGGGTCTGCAGCCCATTATATGTACCACAATATGGGGCAAAATCTCTTGTCAGTACATAGCACGTTGGCATAAACTAACTAAACCAAACTTAGATTTATGCTTTCCTGACAATGGAACTTTTGATAAAACTAAAATACTGCATTTACAATAAAAATTAGAACGTGAGGATAATAAGATAAAAACATATCTGTGGAACAGTTATAATGATTGGCATATTGAAACTTTTAAAAGAGAGAAGGGATTCACTGGAAAGGAGTTAAAGTATAGACATGACATATTGTTACAAGTTAAAAAAACTTAAAAGTATAGTAAAAGCATGTAATACCATACCAACTGCTTCTTTCTATCCAGCTTTTCAAATGAACATACAGCATTTGGGGGGGTCTTCTAGGGAAGATGATCAGCTTCCCTTCTTCCATCATTGCAGAAACTATCAGGTCCCCCATTCATCCCAACAAGACGGAGGTCAGATTACCACCCATGGAAAAATGTATCTGTACATTGTAACTCCTTCTGCATCTGCACACTCACCATCAGCCTTACCTCCAACCTAGACTTTCTAGTATTGTCCACCCCAAAATTTCATCCTCTGACTCAGACAGTGATGGGCGTATCACACAACATGATGAGGTAGAATGTCTATGTGTAAAGGTACACTTTACTTACCAAAATGTAAGACAGGCTACAAAACAATAAGAACAGTTTAATAATTCTCTGCATCTCATCAGAGAGATACCACATTCAGTTGGTACTCTAGCATTAGTCCACAGACCTTGGACACTTACCGATTTAAATACTGTAGTTAAAACATTTCTTAATGTAGGGCATGACCCAAAAAGTTTAAGCATGAATTAAGCATTGTTATTCAAGTATATGAATCCACCCTAGCAGATTTAAGCCAGTTAAACACCGTAGTCCCGCCTGATATATGAAAAATTGGTAAAGCAAAACCAGGTAACTTGGCAGGAGGAGGAAATAGATAAGTTAATAAAACTTGTGGAGCAGTACATGGATGACGTAGATAAAAAAAGAGAAGGGATGCAGACGATAAACTCGTGATTGTAAACAAGAGTTTTTAAAGAAGTGGTAGAGGCAGAGGTAGGAGCAGAGGGTAGAGGCAGTGACAGAGGTAGTGGTAGAGGCAGAGGTAGGCAGGGTAGAGGAGGAGCAATGAATGCTCAGCAAAATCAAGCTGGGAGGGGAGCTTGTCACAACTTTGAACAAATGGGACATTGGAAAGGAGACTGTCCAAATTCAGAACAACAACAGCAACTAAAGCAGCAGTGGCAAAATCAAAATCCTTTCAAAGTTTTTTTACCACCCCCACCCCCAGAGTGTCAGCAAATGGGAGGAATGTACTGACATCACTTGGGGGGGGGGGTAAACATAAGAGCATCAGTACAAGTAGATCAAGAAGGACCATGTGTTAAATTAAAAGTAGGACAAAAATATGTTCCATTTCTCATTGACACTAGTGCAACTCAATTTGTGTTGAAAATAAGTGACCAAGATAAAATTCCAGTATCGTCTGAGAAAGTATCAGCAGTGGGCATCAGTAACACTCTCACTGTTTATTCTGTATCGAAACCTGTCCCTGTCCCTGTCTCTTTAGGATGGATTGAAAGTAGGCATGCCGTTCTATTAAGCACCTTGCCTCCAGCAAACGTAATGGGTAGGGATCTGCTTTGTAAATTAGGATGTACTATCTCTTGCACTGTGAGTGATGTTTATTTAGCTTTGGCTCTCTTCAAAAGGAACCTTGACGATTGGATGGGAGAAATGAAATTCAACCCAGGGGTCACGTCAGTCGCCCTGCTAGACAGGGGTCCAGGTAAGTAAATAGTGTGGGAAGAAATAGCCAGGGAATTGTTATGGCTAGTCTTGTATAGGCCCTAGGGCCGATAGCCTAGTACCAACCTATGAACCTATACCCGCTGAATCTGAAGAAGTGATTGCCGTATTCAGTATGTTACTGAGGAAAGAACAGAAGAGCCATGTTCAAGTGCTGATGACATACTGTTACAGCAGGTTCCTGACATTTTGTGGGCAAGACATTCTAATGAGCTACTTTCTGTTAAAATCTGCCACACCTGTAAAAATATGCATTGAGCCTGTACAACCACTGCCTCATATAGCACAGTAACCTTTAAAACCAGAGACAGCGCAGGGAATCAAACCTGTAATTGAATCTCTGCTTCAGTGGGGAATTATAGCAAAAACATAGTTTTTCCAGTTGAATAGCCAGGCAGAAATACATATAAGTTTGCTTAGGGCCTAAGATCAGTAAATCAGGTTGTCATGTCTTCATACCCTGTAGTTTCAAGTCCGACAATCATATTGAGTTGCATACCACCATGGGCTAGTTGCTTTTCTGTAGTAAACTTACATACAACTTTCTTTTCTATCTCTATTCATCCAGATATCAAGTATTTATTTGTGTTCCTGTATGGGAGAATTCAATATATGTGGCTACAACTGCCACCAGGGTTTGTTGATAGTCCCTCAATTTTTTCACAAATGTTAAAGAAGGACCTTAATGAAATCCGATTTTCATGCAAATGTGTATAGGTATAACTTCCTTATATCTTCAATTACATTAACACATTGTCAGCAGGACACCATACATTTGCTGACTGAATTAACAAAAATGGGACACAAATTCTCGAAGGAAGAACTTCAGTTGTGGTCACCTAAGGTAAAGTATTTAGGACACTTAATATCACACAGGGAGAGGCATCTCCTGCCTTCAAGTTTTGAAGCTATCATAAAGGCACTCTGCCTTGTAACTCAGAAGCAGCTACAAGCTTTTCTAGGTTTGGCTGGGTACTGTAGACAATAGATGCCAAATTATGCAGAAATTGCTAGACTTTTGACTGATATGCTCAAACAAGACACTCCAGAGCCTTTCACCTGGAAAGAAAAGGAAGAAGGTGCTTCTACTTTCTTAAAACATGCCCTTGCCACAACCCCAGCCTTAGGACTACCAGATTATAAGAAACTGTTCACCTTGTTTTGTCATGAAGGGGGAGAGGGTATTCAGCAGGGATATTAGTTCAAAAACACTTTGATGCATTTAAACCTATTGCATATTACAATTAATTGTTAGACTCAGTGGCTAGAGGATTACTGAGTTGCCTGCAGGCAGTAGCAGCAGATGCACTGATTGTAGAACAATCTGCAGTAGTAGTCCTAGGACACAAATTTGCATTTGCAGTTCTCCGTGAGGTATCTGCACTGTTGCTAAAATCTGAGATTCAGCATCTTTCAGCTGTGAGGTTAACCAAATATGAATCGTTGCTTATTTTACCTCTTCAATTACCACTGAGCGATGCCGGGTATTGAACCTGGCATCCCTCTTGCCTATGACATGAGATAGTGAACAACATGATTGTATAATTGTGACTAACCATGTGCTTTTTCCTAAACCCGAATTTAGAGATACTCCAGTGGACAATGCAGAAGTTGAATTGTTCGTGGACGGATCATGTGGAAGAGACAGAAGTAGAAACCTCACTGCAGGCATTGCTTTATGTTTTGAATATAAAGTATTGTGTCAGGAAAAACTGGAATGGGATTACCTCTGCACAAGTTGCTGAACTGATTGCATTAACCAAACCCTGTAAAAATATCTAAATATAAAGTTTTTGAGCATTTATACTGATAGCCATTATGGGTTTGGGGTAGCCCATGACTTTGAGGAATTGCAGAGACGGAGAGGATTTTTAACATCAGCTGGTACTGAAATAAAAAATGGAAAGTTTGTAAAAGACTTATTAGATGCTTTGTTGTTAGTAAAAGCTTTAGCAAGGTCATATAAAAGGAAACACTGTCACTGTGAAAGGTAACCGGTTAGCAGATTATGCAGCCAAGCAAGCTGCTGGTTTGGGTGTCATTGTCACTAAAGGTTTTGTTTTTATTGTGTAGGAAGCATCTAAAAGGCTGACAATTCTTGTAATTTTAATGATTTGATTACTTTACAGAATGAAGCTTCAGAAGCTGAGAAAAAGAGGTGGATCAGTGCAGGTTGTAAAAAGTATGTTGATTTAATATGGAGCCACCCTGATGGCAGGATAGTAGCATCTTTGGCCATATTACCCTGGTTGGTAAGGACACACCACTTACCGAATCACATTAGTAGGCAAGGACTTCTTAATCTTATTCAGTGAGATTGGTTTGTCCCTCTTTCTCAGTCTCAAGCTAGCTATTATGCAAATAATTGTGAGGTCAGTTTTTCACATAATATTGCACCTCCTGTAAAAAAAAAAAAAAAAAAAAAAAAAACACTTCTGCTTTATCCCCACCTTGGGAACATTTTGTAAATGTGCAAATTGATTTTCTCCAGATGAAAAAATATGCTAAATTTTCATAAATTTTGTTTATTGTGTGTGATTTTTCTGCATGGGCAGAAGCTTATCCATGTGCTAAGTGTAATGCTGAAACAGTAATGAAGAAATTGCTAAAATAATTTATTCCGAGGTCTCGTGTTCAGTTTTAAAATTTCTTTACAGTTGTGTGGTCCTCATCACCCACAGTCATCTGATCTTGCTGAAAGGTCTAACCAGACTCTTAATTAGCAAAGTTTTTGTAGAGAAATGGGGCTAAAATGGCCAGATGTTTTGCCTCTGGCTCTGATGAATATGCTTGAACTGTAAACACTACTTTTGTAAATTAATTCCTCGTGAAATTCTTATGGGTTGTCCCATGAGAATGCCACTTTCCTCATCAATGAGAAACTGCAAAATGGTGTTTATCAGTGAAGCTTTGCTGAAGTATTGTTCAAAACTTGTTTCTATCGTACATACTTTTCATAAATGCACCAGGGAGGCCCTTACACTACCTGCAACAGTTCCCTGTTATGACTTATGGCCAGGTGATTGGGTCTATGTGAAGGTGTTCCAGAGCAAATCATTTTTGGTGCTGTGGTGGAGAGAACCTCATCTCATCTTCCTAGCTACGTATTCTGCAATAACGTTTGCCAGAATACCAAAGTGGGTCCATGCTTTCCATTGCACGAAAACCTGCTTGACATCTCCTGAGCCACCTGAAAATGGCGCCACACCTCCTTCTGATGACATGACTAAGTCTCCTCCTTCCAATCGACATGAGAGAAATGTCTTTCTTCAAATGCTGCATCAGTCAAGCTTAAATATTTCTAGCTGATGGGTTTGTGGATTTGTTCCCCATGATGCCAAGGGGGCATTCCAATGCTACCTGTCCCTGTGCAACAGACTGATTTAGAAATGCAAATTACTGTAAAAAACCAAACTTGGAGTAACATTACAGACTGGACTAAGAAAATGTATTATCAATTAGTTACATCGACACAGGATGACACATTATACCAGAGAAGGAACTGTGTGAGTAGGTTTCAGCACACTGACTATATTGATAGAGCTTATTCTGAAGATATTTGACTGGAGAAAGGGCATGGGAGTACTGGACAGTCATTACTACATCTATGGACACCATGCCTACCCAGAAACTGGTCTGGTTGTTATTATGTGAAACAGATGACATCAGCTATTTTTCAGTCTTTCTCCATACCTGCTGGAAGATTATGAAATAAGAGGACCATGCACCATGCTGAGCAAGCAGTAGCTTTCTTTTCTCCACAGTATGGCATATTGTGAACTATGTATGAAGTGAATCAGTTGTCCCTTATTTTAGCTGAAATTACTAATAAGATATCAGAATGTATTTGTATGACAAATAGAGAACTGACTGAAGTCCGAGCCACTGCCTTACAAAACCAAGTAACTCTTTATTACTTAGTGGCCTCAAAGGGCGGAGCTTGCCAGCTGATTTGAAAATGGTGCTTCACTTTTGTTTCAGACTTTCATGATGAAAATTAAAAGAGAGCTGATTTCATGGAACAATTAATTAATATGTCTGGATGGACCTTGTTTGGATGGTTGAGTAATATATTTGGAAATGTTGGTACCAGTATAATGCAAAGTTCAATTACTTTTTTTATAATCATACTTTTTATACCTCTTGCATATTCTTTTATTAAAAATGTGGTAATATACTGTTTTGTGAGAAAAAGTGCACATGCAACCTGTCATCAGTTTGTCATCCATTCCCTATTGCAATATTTCTAGCTTATCATTTTTTAATTTAACAAAGGTAATTTTTTTCTTCAAGAGCAACAGCCACTTTATTTGTAGATGAAACAATGAAATATAAAGTTTCCTAGCAGTAACCTCTTCATTAGTTAGAGATACCTTTAATGTGGAACTATTTAGATGACTTACTTCTACAGAGATTTTATATATTTACTGATATTGGTGGATTGTAATGACAAGTTTGAGTGGCCTTTTATGGTTGAAATTTTCTGAAATGGATAGTTTTGTCATTATTGGTTTATACGTTTTGTTTCATTGCTTACTTAGAAGACTGTTCAAAACTACAAATTTAAAACACATTCTAACAACTGGTGCTGTATTATACAAGGAATATAATTTAATACAATCAGGAAGGTAAATCAAAAAATGCATTCATGTATGCATGGCCCTAAAAATGTTTGAAAACAGCCCAGAGGAAAGTGTGAAAGGCTCAAAATCATGAGCAAATTTTAAGCTTCACTCTTATTACCAAACCAATGGATGAAGGTAAAACAGTTCACACCACATTACCTTGACCTGGCCAAGCCTTTTGACACAATCCCCTAGTTGTAGTACAAAAGATGAATAATGCAGGAGCAAACACTTGCATCACTAGCTGGATTGCCAACTTGCTCACAGGATGCAGCAGATCAAAATAGCAACAGGGTCTGATGCTGAGACTTTTTCTGTTTGGCATATACATCTCAAAAATAAAAGGAAATACCAAAGGGCTTTGGCTGGCTAAGTTTGAGATGACTGCAAGCTAGGAGCAGTTATTGAATCCTCAAATGACTTAACCATCATGCAGGCAGGTTTGTCCCAAATAATAACTGGTGTCGAAATCATGGCAATGCCATCTGAGAACTGACCCAATTGTTTGGCACTTGGGAACTTGTGTGCACAGTGACTTAACTTTTGACCAACATGTGAGTTATAAGAAAGCCTTTCTATATTGCACAGCTTATAAACAAATTGATTATGACTAGATCTAGATATGTTGTTGTCCCCCTTTACAAAGCTCTCACTAGGTCAATCATTTTGTATAATGCCCACTTTGGCATGCATCTATCCAGCTCCATGCAACAATTGGAATACCTTCAGATATACCTTTCTGAAAGGATACAAGTTCTAAACAATAGGTCTTGCATGGACCACTTCAAAGATTTATTACTATACTCAGTATCCTACAGAATATTTAGAGGTGATATGTTTGGCGTACAAGGCATCCTCTGACGTAATACAGATGGACCTACTGAACATCAGCAAGTCAAATGGCATCAGAAATGCTCAGTCCAGGTATCTAAACTGAATGTTGTGGAGAGATAGATTTATATTACACAGGCTACCACTGTTCCAGAACAGACTATCCATAAAAATAAAACAAAGCTCATCGGTCCATATTCAAATCCAACTTGGATCTAAGGATGGTTAATAGAAAATGTACTCCAGGATTTCCCCTCATACCACTAATGGACAGAGGCAGTTCCTAAATGCTACATCCCTTGTATGGGTCTCCTCAAATTATCTATAGTATCATCTTTACAATGTGGGCAAAATTGAGAGTTCCAATTTTGCCCACATTGTAAAGATGAAACTGCTGACCTTTTACATATGTTCTGGAGCTGTAAATGTGTATTCAAACTTTGGAACTCCCTGAAAGTACAGCTACAAAAGATGGGATATCAATCATTAATGCTCACTTGGGAATTTACAATACTACATATTCCCCCAATTAACTTATCTAAAAGTCAAACAATCATCCTCATTAATATCTTTCTATTAATAAAACTTTACATAGCTACAAACTGGCTGACCCCATCTAAAATCTCATGGAATAACTTTAGGAACCTAGCGATAAAACATATATTAGCCCACAAATACATAATAAACAGACAAAACAAAAACCCCAATATTTTGAAACGTTGGGAACAAATTTTCAATATAATACTTGCATAAAACATTGATTTTAGAAGACATCTACAACATACACAATAAAAATCATAACATTATAGGGCATTATACTAACCTGATGGTACTAACCCTGGAGAAAACAACTCCTATCTCCTTCCATACTATTAAAATATGAAAGCATTCATGTAAATAGTGTAAATATGTTCTAAATATATTGTTGTTGTATCAGTTATATATCACTTGTGTTTACTCTTGTGAAATGATGTATATTGAAAATAAACAATAAAGAAATATTATTGAAAAAAAATTATCTATAGTATGATCACATTTATTCTCATAGGGCTAATATCATCAGCCATGGGATAGATAAGACCAATCAGAAAATGTTAATTCAAGCACTAAAATTGACTTGGCTAAGCTTAAAATGTCCTCCAAGTGAACCTATTTTGAGGCTGTAAATAGTTATAAAAAATTGCCATTTTTAGGTCACTGAGTGCCCCTCTCACCCTCCACCCTCCAGTCTTCAACAGCTTCCGGCACCTATGGTATCTGCCTTGCCTTTTCCTATCCTACACAGGAAGATAGCTTTAAACATTAGCATGGGGGGGGTGAATCCCCCTCCTCCTCAACATTTTTATGTAACAGAACCACTCTGTCACCTTATACTTTTATGCCTTATAATATTCTACTGTTACCCCATCTGGTCCTGGTGTCCTGCCCCCTTTCAAAGCCTGAATGGCCGACCTTATCTCTTCTCTTGAAAGTTCTGTACATAAAGTGGATTATTCTTCCATGGTTATCTCTCCTAGGTCTATTTTCCAAAAACTTTCTAATTTCCTCTCTTTCTACTAGCATTGCTGCTTCCCCCTCTCAGGCTGTTGGGTAGTAGCTTGTTGATGTAGAATGGGTCTGTAGTTACCTCTCCAGACTCCATCCTCAACACTTCTGTCATAAGCTCCTGATTTCTTTTTTCACCTTTTTTTGACAAAGATGCAAGTGATTTGATCCCTTTTGCCCAATAAATTTGAGAATATCTTTCCCATTTAGCATGTATATCCCAAAGCTCTGTATTTTTAATTGTCTGGCTAAGCTGTTTGATATTGTATAGCATTAAGTCCCTAAATCTTCCCTGTTTGTATATCATCTCTTGGATCTACCTGACAAGATTGAAAGCTCACAAAACTGACAACCACATAGCTGACATCATATCACTGACTGCCAAAATCTCGACATCGGAATAAGACCATAAAAATGGAACATAAAAATTCCCTTTCAACTGCTCCGCCCCCCTGCACCCCCCCCCCCATGGGGGGCTCCACTCCCACAACCCCTGTACCTTTAATATACCAACTCTGAGATCGCACTATAGTGCAGGAATGGAAATATTTCCATTTCGCACTATAGTGAGATGCCGGTTCCGCATTGTCGGCAGTCCGAATGTCAATCATATGGTGTCAGCCATATGGTTGTTGGCATTCTGGAGTGTCAGCAATGTCAGGTAGACCCCATCTCTTTACTGTTTAGCAACTGTCTGAGTTTGTGAACTTCCTTTTCACTCTCATCTCTGTCTTTCTTGCATGACTTATTGCCCAACTTTGCAATTTGATTTTATAATACTTCCAATGGGTTTGCATTGGTTTCCAATTCCAAGCCCACTTTTTCCAGAAATCCCCTGACCATTTCTGTTTTTGCCTAATCTTTCATTCATCTTTCAACAAAAGTGAGTCTATTCTGCATTTCTTTATTTTCGGAGAATTGTGACTGTTGTAAAACTAGGCTATTCATGTAGTGATCAGATAAAGCCTCGGTACAATGCCTTGCATTGCAAGATATACTGATCCCCCTCTAACCAGGCTGAAGAAGGAGAAGAAAACTGTTAGTTGCTTCTCTGGAGCCAGGATATGCCAAATAATGCAAACACTCAAGTCATTATTCCCCGGGTGTCAGTATGAATCCATCATAGTCCATGTAGATGTAAATGACCTAAGATGTACCTTATTTAACTATATGAAGAGAGACATCATGGGACTTTCAGGCTATGTGTCAGTCTGGTATGACCTTGGTACTGAGCAGCATATTACCATCACCAAGAATGATGCCACAATAACCGTGAAAATTGATTGATTTCAACAACTGGCTCTCTTTCTGGTGTCATTCTAAGGAGATCCAATATTTGTCATCTTGGGAGGACATGGTCAACAGACCATTTTGCTTTGCCATTGATGGTCTTCACCTTTCCCTTCTAGGTCTTCAACTACTGGGTAAGGCTTTGTCTTCCCCCATAGTGCCTTTTTTAGGCAATACCGAATTGACAAAGCTACCAACATAGCAACATCAACTGAACAGAACCTCAAGGTGTTGCTGCTCAATGCCAGGGGCCTAAATAAAAATCACTCCACTCCACCAAAGCCCTCCTCACACTTGAGAATATAGGTATCTGTGCAGTTACTGAGACATGGTTTAAAGAGGCAGAGAGTAACCTGGCACTGCAAGGGTTGCATTGCCTTCTACATTTTTAGACAAGTAGCTGCACGGATAAGGGTTAAAGGTGGAGGTGTATCAATACACATCAATAACAAGTGTGATGATGTCTGGTAGTGTCATATGTGCCAGAGGGAGTAGGGCAGTGCATGTGTAACATATGCCATCTCAGCCAGATGGAGTTTTATAAATAATTATATGTCATTTGAATATCAAACTGATTTGTACAGATGCTTGTGTTAAAAATGTATCAACAGTGGTTCCTGCTGGATAAAAAAAAGAAATATACATGTATGTCAGACTGTATTATTGTAACTGATGAAATATATATATTTTAACAGAATATGCATGCTGAAAGGGAAGGGGTTAAGCTCAGCTCAGCTAACCTTAGGAAAAACAGCCTGAAATTAAATTACCTGGTTTAGGCAATAAAGATGTTATCTCACAGGTCTCAATGCAGCCAGAGATGCAATGTCTGCAAAAAGCCTGGGCTGGGATCTTGTTCTATTGTCCTTAGTGGTGATCTAATTGATACCTTGGAGTGCCAGAGAATACCTTGTTAGTTTCTGCAGGAAGGCTGGAAGTGTATGAATTGTTTTACCATTTCCAGATGTTGTAATAAACCTTAGCTACAGTCCTGTGTGTATTGTGACACATCAGTGCCAGAGCCTTTCCCAGTTTCTAGTGAGAGGGTAGTGTGGGAATCGCAGAGTCAAGTGACCAGATGTGATGTCATTATGTTGCCAGCACTGAAATTGTATTTGAATACTAATTAGAGATGTAAGGTGTGCACTCTGTTTCTGGAACTAACAAGACACTCATCCACTTTCATTTTGTCTTGCTGTAGTAAGTGACTATGGAATAGTAATTCTTCAGTTGGTTAAAAAAAAGTAGTGAGCTTAGCTAAATGTTTTTTCTCTGTATCTGTCTGAGTCTTTCCATCTATGTTGTTTTTTTATATTTCCTGTGAATGAAACTCTGGTGTTTATCGTAAACAGATATTCAGTATTTTCATTTTTTTATTATTTATTATTAAATATATCTAAACCTTTCATTATGTCTGTTGTTTTAGAAAATATTTAACCTTTGAGAGTACTTGCATTTATTTAGTGGCACTGTGCTGCTTGGTTAAACACTACTATTTGTACAAGTATTTATTTTATTTATTTTTATTTTATTTTACATTTGTTTACCGGGAAAGTCCGACTGGAACTAGGTCCATTTACAGCGGAGGCCCGGGGAGAAAAGCTCCACAACAACAGTTTTATAAAGTATTATATAAACAATCAGAAAAATTCAAATAATAAAAAAAAATTTACATACAATAGATCTTTTCAGACAGGTTTACATTACACAAAGAGGACCCTGGATATTGGTATTTGGGAAGGAAAAAAAAAAATAGTTTCATACAGTGTTATATGTACAATCAAGAAAATATTTCATAAAAAGATCTTTCCAGGTGGGTTTACATTTGTCAAGAGAGGACCTTGGATGTTGGTTATTTGGGAGGGAAAGAAAACACTAGATATACTCATTGCCTGATGCAATCAAAGTGACATCACAGAAAGCAATATAGTAGGAAAAAGTAGCTGAAAGTAGTCCTGTTCTAGGAGTTTTTGAAGTACTGAGTATTAGGCATAGTGAGCAGTGATAGAAAGGAGCGGGAAGAAATGAAGGGAATTAGGAAAGCATTTATGTAATGCAAGGACAGAGCCATGACTGCAGGAGGTGTGGCTTGAGTAATTTATTGAACAGTGAGATAGATGTTGCTGAGGATATATTTTGGGGGAGCTTATTCCATTCCTTTGCGATGGTATGAGAGAAGAGGGCTTTCCCTGCAGTGTTGTTGGCTTCAGATATGCAGAGCAGGGTCTTGTTTGATGAGCGTAGAGGACGGTTTGCTGAGTACTGGTTTAGTAGTTGGTTTAGGGCTGGCATTTTGTGGGGATGCTTTAGTATGTTGAAGTTGAGCACTAGCTGGTGGCACCTAATTAGCTGAGGGAGCTCTAACCATTGTAGGTGTTTTAAGGCAAGACAGTGATGACTTCTAAAAGTGGAGTTATTGGCAAACTTTGCAATCTTATTGTAGCATGATTCTAGTTTGTCAAGGTCTGTTTTCCTGATGTGAATTAGGATTGGTGATGCATATAGTAGGGTAGACAAGAGGTGGGTTTGGGCTAGGGTGATTCGTGCTTGGTCTGATAGGAACTGTTTGTGTTTGTATAAAGTTCCTAATTTTTTATGAACCTTTTTAATGGTTTGAGAGATGTGGACATTGAAGTTAAGATCCTGATCTATTTCAACACCGAGTAGTTTGGTATGTGGGGAGGGAGAGATTAATGTGCCATTGTTGGAGGTGATGGTGAAAGGAAAAGGTGTGGTTTTGTATTTGTTGGGGGTGAATAGAAGTAGTTTGGTCTTTTTGGGATTTAGAATAAGGTGGATATCAGTAATCCATTTTTCTACGGAACAGAAGGATTCTTGGGTAAGTTTCTGAAGTGTGGTTATGACTGGGGCTGAGCATAGAGCTGAGTCATCTGCGTACTGTACAAGTGATGCATGCAGGTGGAGGTATGTAGTTTGTTGGTGAAAATGGTAAATAGTAAAGGACCTAGTATTGACCCTTGTGGAACGCCTACAGTAGTTGGTAGTAGTGGTGATAGTATGCCTTGCCATTTTACTGACTGTTTTCTATCAGAGAGGTAGTTTTTGAACCAGGAAGTAGCAGAGGGGGCAAAGGAGATGGCAGTTAGAGTGTCTATAAGTAGGTTATGTGAGACCATGTCAAATGCCTTAGATAGAGCTAAGAAAATGGCTGATACAAAGTTGTTGTTGTTTCTAAGTTGGTTAACCTGGTTAGTAAAGGAGAGAAGAGCACTAGTTGTACTATGGTTAGGGCGGAATCCATGCTGTGTGAGGGAGAGGAGATTATGTGAGGTTAAGAAATGCATCACCTGGGTGTGAATGCATCTCTCCAGGAGCTTGGAAAGGGGGGATAGGATAGCAATGGGATGGTAGTTTGATAGTTCATAGGAGTTACCTCCTTTGTGTAGGGGTATTATATATGACACTTTCCATAGTTGGGGGATGTAGGCTTCCTGTATGGAGCGATTTATAAGAAGTGAGATGGGGTAGGCTAGGGACTCTGCAGCTAATTTTAGAAAAGTAGTGGGTAGGCTATCTGCTGCGAGAGTGGTGGGTTTTAGTTTTGAGAGTAATTTCTTTACTGTGGAGGTAGGTATGGGTGAGAGGGTAAAAGGGGGTATATTATTGTGATCTATAGTTGGGGTGAGTATAGGTTTATTTTTGGATAGCTGGGTAGATAAGGATAGAATAGAGTCTGTGAAGTGACGGTTAAACTGGGAAGCTATGCTGTCATTATCATTGTTGGTGTTGGGAGCTGGGGTTGTAGTTTGGCAAGGTTTTAGAAGGGTATTTAAAGCCTGCCAGACCTTTTTAGGGTTTTTGGAATGTTTGTTTTGGATCCCTAGGAAGTAGTTTTGTTTGTCCATTTTTATTTGTTTTTTGGCCTGGTTTCTAAGTTGTTGATACATTTGTTTATCTTGGTTGGTGGTGTTTTTTTTCCAGTTCTTCCATGCATTATCTCTGGCTTTTAGTAGAACTTTTGTTGTCCTATTTAGCCAAGGGGCATAGTTAACCTTAGTTCTATGTTTCCTGATGGGGGCTAGTATGTTTAGCACTTTCATAAAAGTATTATTGAAATATTCAACTGCCTGGTCTAATGGTAGGATTTGTAGTGGGTGCCAGTTACTTTGTTGTAGCATACTGTTAAGGATTTGTGGATTTACCTTGTGCTCATTTCTGGTCTCTTTATATAGTGTAGGTTTGGGTATGTTTACTTGTCTACGAAGGAGGAAAGTGGGGCAGTGGTCACTCAGTATATCAGGTAGGCAGCCCACATGATAATTTTCTTTGGGGAGGCTAACTAAAGTCCAATCAAGAATGGAGGGTTTATTGGATCTTTTGTCAACTCTGGTGGGTTCTTGGATTAATTGTGAGAATCCAAACAAGTTTATATGGTTTGTAGGATTGTTGGCATTGCAGGCTAGCCAGTCTAGGTTTAGGTCTCCTAGCAGGATGGTTTCGTGGGGCAGGTTGATTGTAGCCCATTGCAACATATCCTCTATTACAGGTGAGTTATTTCCTGGAGGAACATAACTGCAAGGGATGTTGATTCTTTTTGTTTTTGTGGGAGATAGTGGAGCCTAATGTTTCGGAGTTGCCAAAAATGGGAAGTGGGGTTTTAAGGGGTTGAAGTTTGTGTGTGTTTAAAAATACGATTGCAACTCCACCACCCTTTTTGGTATTTCTATCTTGCCTTAGAATGTTATAGCCAGGGGGGAGAATTTCTTCATCTTGGGTGGTGGGTTTTAGCCAGGTTTCAGTTATGGTTAGTATATCTGGTGAGTAGTGGGCTATGAATGCATGTAAGTCTTGTAGTTTGTTGGATATACTTCTTGAGTTTAGGTTAATAATAATTAGGTCTGTTTCCTGTTTGTGGAAGAGAATTTCATGGCTTGGACCTGGGTTTGGGTGTATGCCTCCTGAGATTAGTAGCCATCTTTTAAGGAATAGTTTGAGTTTGATGGCGTGAGCTAGGTCTGTATGATGTCTAGGTGTTGTTATTCTATGGGGAGATAATGCGGTGTGTGGTTTGTTTATTTTAGTAGTAGTAGTGGTAGTGTGCCTAGCATGATTTGTCAGGGATTATTAGAGGAGATGAATGTATGTAGTGGGGTGTGGTAAGAGAGTGGGAGTGGATAAGGCAATTGAGGGAAGGTGATGGGATGTAGAATTAGGGGTGTGACTATTAGCAGTATAAAGTTGTGACCACTGGGGGCGGGTGAGAATTGGGGGCACGGTAGGGGAGCGGAGTGAGCCCAACAGGCGAACGGAGCGGGAAGAGCTGAGAGGAGTGAGAGTCCCGAGAAACTATCAGTAAGTTGAACCTTTGGAATTGTAAGGTTCAACAGCTATATGCTAGGTAAGTGAGAATCTCTGGGTGGGGTAATACACAGCAGTCTAGGGAGACTAGTCTAGGGAGGGGAGATACGTAAAAGCCAAATATGCAAATATATAGTACTACAAGGGCTAGGGGTACAACTAAAGTATGCTGGTATATGAGGTACTGTATCTAAAAGTGGGTAAATGCTGCCACCTAGTGGTGAAAAATCATACAGTGATACACTGTTGTTTAAAATACAGGCAGCTAGAAATATTTAAAATCAGGGAGTGGAGTGGAGTAAAGGGGGTCTATGGATGGCAGTAGGCTGCTATTGTGTTACGCCGTGGGTACTTTTGGCATTAAAATACAACAAACTAGGTTAAAGCAAGTGGTTAGTTCTTAATTAATCACAAAATAACACTAGGTGAAGACCCGTAGATAATTCTACATACATGCTGACTCTTGTTTAAGGGAGAACAGACTACAACCAGCGCTGTGGTTGTTTTGGATCCAGACAATCCAGGGATGATCTCCTTAGGAGGTTCTACGTCTTTGATGATTAACTAAACTCTGAGGAGCACCTGAGGTTGGAGGGTGAGGGTAACAGCGAGCTGTAGAGAGAGAGAAAGAGGCTGTTTAGTAGTCTGGTAACATAAGGAGGGTGGAGAGTGAGTAAAAAAAATGAGTGTCTAGGAGGAGAAAAGAGTATATATGTTAGGAGAGTTTAGAGAGGGATTGATGTACTAGATAGTGCTATATAGAGAGGAGTGGGTGAGCACAGTAGCAAAGTGAGAGAAAGGATACAAAAACTGTACTATGCTGTACCTAGTAGGCCATACAACAAGAGTGCAGGAAGAATTACATAAAACAGTGTATTAACATTTCAGGTAAAACCAGTAACTAAGCAGCTAAATAAGGCAGAACACAGTGTTATACAAATGCCTGATAGAAATTAGCAGTATGCATTAATATGCGTTTCAAAAATGCAGGCTAAAAACAGTCTTGCCAGAGTTTCAGGTAAACAGCAGCTAAGCAGTTAGATAAAGCAGAACAAACACATTGTTAAACAAATGGAAATTAGCAGTATGCCTTAACGTGCATTTCAGAAATACAGGTTAAAACAGTCTTGCTAGAAATTTCAGAACACCAAAAAAACAAATGTGAAGCTGGTATTAATATCGGTATGCATTTACGCTTGTTTCCCGTTTTGGTTAAAAACTGTCTTGCCGGAGAGTAATGTTGTTATACTAGCGCGCTTAATACAACAAGTAATTCTTGTTTAGGCTGTTTTAACTAATTATTAACAAGTAATGTTGCTTATACTAGTGCTAGTCCCAGTACCGCTTAATACAAGTAATTCCTGTTTCAGCTGTTTTAGCTAATTATTAACAAGTATTTAGTCCAATGCTAACATGAAACAGCAGCTGTTAGGCAGAGTTGCGTCTATCTAAGCACATGTGTATGGCGTATTTCTTGTGCCGGTACATGCAGTCGGTACATGCAGAGGTAGATATACATAAAAACACAATTTTAACAAGTATTGTTCTGATGCTAGCATAAACAGCAGCCATTTTAGGCAGAGTTTGATCTATCTAAGCACACGTGTACCACGGTTCTTGTATGGCGTATCCCTGTATGTGCCGGTGCATGTAGAGGTGGTATTAATTTTATTAAGTATAATTGGTTATCCTGGTATTTGTAGACCAGTTTAAGAGAGAGTGGGACAAATATTTGCCACATTTGCTGTTTGCATACATAGAGGTACCTCACAAATTTTTAGGTTTTTCATCCTTTGAGTTGAGGGGGCCCTTGGATTTGATTCTGAATGAGTGGGAGGGTGAATATGAATCCCATAAGGAGTCTGTTGTGGAACATGTCCTAAGCCTTAGGAAAAAGCTTAGGGAACTCATAAGCTTGGCCAAGTAGAACTGGTAGGATCACAGCAGCAGAAAGAGGTCTGGTATTACAGGTATTCTTGAACCTGAAAGTATGCTGTGGGACACCAGGTTATGGTGCTCATGCCTGTCAGACACCATAAGTTGCAGGGATCTTGGGAAGGACCCTTCAAAGTGGTAAGGAAGGTCAGTGATGTTAACTACATAGTAAAACTGCTAGGCAGGAGGCAGGGGCACAAACTGTACCATGCTAACATGAAAAAGCCTTACCATAAAAGGGAGGCTGTGTACTGAGTATTTGCTGTGGGTTGCAGGAAGAGTCAGAGTGGGATTTGGTGACTGATCTCCTCAGTGAGGCTCAGATGGTCACCTCAGTGGAAGGGGTAACAGTGTCCCAGCAGCTATCCCTACCTAGTTTTGAGAAATATGAACAGTGTTACAGGAGTTTGGGGACATGTTCACTGGAAAACCTTGGTGCACGCACCTGGTGCAGCACCTTGTGGCTACAGTACCCCAAAGACCTATCAAGCAGGCCCCTTACAGGATGCCTGGGTGAATCAGACAGGCTCTGAGAGAGAAAATACAGGAAATGTTGAAACTGGAAGTAATCCAAGAGTCCAGTAGACCCTGCCCCCCCAGTGGTGATGGTATCAGAGAAGGATAGCAGTACCAGGTTCTGTGTGGACTACAGAAAACTTAACAGTCACACAGAGTCAGATACGTATCCCCATGCCTAGGACAGAAGAAGCCTTAGACCAGCTGGATAGGGCTAAGTATCTGACCACTTTTGATCTGACCAAGGGCTACTGGCAGGTGCCCTTGACTCCCACAGCTAGAGAGAGGTCAGTCTTTGTGACTCCTTTCAGATTATATGAGTTCACAAAGAGATCTTTGGGATGAAAAATGCCCCAGCAATCTTCCAGAGGCTGGTAGATTTTATCATAGCAGGAGCAGTAGGTTATACCCTTGCTTACCTGGATGATAGTGCCATCTACAGCCATTCCTGGCAAAAGCATCTTCGGCATGTCAGGGAGGTCCTGAACAGACTGCAAATGGCAAGATTGACCATAAGCACACTAAGTGTCAGGTAGATATGGCAGAGGTCTCCTACCTGCGACATAGAGCAGGGAGTGGTAAGATCAGATCAGAACCTGACAAAGTTGAAGCTTTTTAGGCATGCCCTGCCCCTGTTACCAAAAAGCAGGTGAGGGCATTCTTGGGGACAGCAAGGTACTATAGAAGTTATTTATTCCCAATTGTAGGGCAATAGCTGCTCCCCTCAAAGACTTGACAAGGGAAAAACAGACCAGATAAGGTTGTGTGGACCCCAGCCTGTGAGCAGGTATTCTAAAAGCTTCAATGGGCTTTGGGAGGACCCCCTGTGCTAGCCAGACCAGAGTACAGCAAATAATTTGTTGTGCAGGTGGATGCTGCAAACCATGGGGTGGTGGCTGTATTCAGTCAGGTTTCCTCAGAGAGAGAAGAGCACCCTGTTGTATATTTCAGCCATGAACTCCAACTCAGGGAAGAATGTTATGTAGCTGCAGAAAACAAATGTCTATCCATAGTGTGGGCACTGCAAAAACTTCAGACCTATCTGTATGGAAGAAAACTTGTTGTGATTACAGACCACAGACCATTAACATGGCTACATTGAACCAGCCAGCAAAATGTCAAGTGATTAAGGTGTAGTCTAGGATTGCAGGCATATGACATGACAGTGCAGCACCGTAGGGGAGGCAGCAATGCCAATGCAGATGGGGTCTCAAGACAGGGTAAGGGTGAATGTGTTCCCAGACAGGCTCATTTCTCTCAAGCAGCATTCATTCAGCGTCACTTGAAAAACTAGCTTGAGTCTTCAAAGGGGGAGAGATGGGGTGATGTGGAGTAGTGCCACCTGTGCCTGGGTAGTACGGCAGTGCATGAGTAACATATGCCATCATAGCTAGCTGAAGTTTTGTAAAGAATTGTATGTCATTTGAATATCAAACCAATTTGTGCAGATGCTTATGTTAAAAAAATATTTGTATAGTTGCTTATGTTAAATATGTATCAACAACGTGTCCTGCTGGACAGAAAAGAAATATACATGCATGTGTGACTGTATTGTCTTATGAAATGTATATATTTTAACAGAAGATACTGGAAGGGAAGTGGTTAAGCTCAGCCCAGCTGACGTTAAGAGAATAGCCTGAAATTAAATGACTTGGTTCAGGCCATAAAGATTTTATCTCACAAGTCTGAATGCAGCCAGAGGCACAATGTCTGTGAAAAACCTGGGGAGAAATCCTGCTCTATTGTCCTTAGTGGTGAACTTGTCTAGGGTGCCAAAGAATGGCTTGTTAGTTTCTGCAGGAACAGTGGAAGTGTTGAAATTGTTTTACAGTTTCAGATGCTGTAATAAACCTTAGCTAATGTTCTATGTGTGTATTGTGGCACATCAGTGGCAGATCCTTGCTCAGTTTCTAGTGAGAGGGTAGTATGGGAACCACATAGTCAGGTGACCAGATGTGATGTCATTCTGTAGACAGCACTGAAATTGTATTTGAATACTAGTGAGAGATGTGAGTTGTGCACCATCTTGCCTTGCTTTAGTAAGTAACTAGGGAACAGTAATTCTTCAGTCAGTTGAAAAAATATAGTGAGATTAGCTAAACTTTTTTTTTTTTCTGTAGCTGTATTAGTCTTTTCATCTGTGTTTTTTTATATGTCTTGTGACTGAAACGCTGGTGATTATTGTAAATAGATATTCAGTATTTTTATGGGTTTTTTATTATTTATTATTAAATATATGTAAAGCTTTCATTGTGGCTGTTCTTTTAGAAAATATTCAACCTTTGAGAGTACTTACATTTATTTACTGGCATTGTGGTTCCATGTTCCTAAAAGTCGTGATACTTGTTTAAACACTACCATTTGTATAAGTATACATTTTACTAAGTGTAATTGGGTACCCTGGTAAGACCCTTAAAGTAGCTGACTTCGGGTGTTCTGGTGGCAGTAACCCTTCCTTATAGTCAGGGTTGAGGTGGCATAGTGGGTAAGCTGTGCCTGCCTTTCCCAGTTGGGTGTGTGTGTGTATGAAAATCAAATCGAAAAGAGACTGTGCATGTGACAGCTACTTTGAACAGGGACACTAAGAGCACTGATTTCACAGAGAGGGTGGTGAAGGACTTGGCTTGGTACAACTGGCTAAGGACTCAGCTCTATAGTTGTCAGTAAGGAGTCTTATTTGGGGCCTGGAGAGGATGCCCAGCCTCAAGACTGGAGTGTGCATTATGTGCGGACTCTTAAGGGAAAGTGTACTTGGTGCAGAGGTCTGTATCTGAAAATACTGTGTGTTTATTTTTCTCACAGTGAATGTTCTCCAGTGGTGTCAGTGGTGAGGATTGAGGCTCCTTCATCACTGGTCCAGAAGGAGGGACATCACAACAAACATGCCGTTATGGTGGTCAAACAGGATAATGTACTGGAGTTCCTCCATATGCAGATCACCACAGACAAAATCCTGTGCCATATCCTAGCTTAGCTATAGGTCACCTTCCACATACCAAGAAACTCACAATGCATACTGGGACCTACTGGAGACACATACCATACAACCTAACACCCCACTCATGGGAGACTTTAATTACCCCTTTATAGACTGAGACCAGATGGCTCAGTGATTAAGGTCTTTGCCTCCCATGCAGAAGGTACACGGTTCAATCCTGGCCTCCGACAAATGCCTGTTTGGAATTTGCATGTTCTCTCTGTGGCTGCATGGGGTTTCTCCCATGTCCGAAAAACATGCTGAGTGTTTTCATCTCAAACTCAATAATGAATTGAGCTGTGGGCAGCAGCACAGACTCTACATGGTGCCCTATAGGGGGAAGAGTTGTACAGACCAGCCACTTTGGGCATCTATTATGGTGCACAGTATCCTCAAGATAGGAGAACATGGATCTCAGACTGTGTGCCGTGGCAGGGCTAGCCACTCAGTGGTGTAAAATATGGCTCTAGGTGATTCAGTCATGTTGACTAATGTCACCAAAAATGGGCATGGGTGGTTACCAGTGATAAGTGGGTTGAGGACCCGGCCTACTCTGACCCATGCCAGGGACCCATGTTAAAAGTGGGAGGGGTATCTGTGCCCCTATTGGCCAGTGTGTGCCCACCATAAAAGCTCAGCAGCCCTGTGTCAATAAGCTACTGGCTGGCTGGTGTCTAGTTGCCCAGCCTGAGTTACCTGGGATAGCTCTGTTGAGCAAAAGCTGGATGTAAAACCAACCAACCTGCCAAACATGAACTGAGAATTGCTACGCTTAATGTAGGTTCACTGACAGGACACAGCTTGGAAGTGGATGACATGATGATACAGAAGAGGCTGGACATCCTATGTATCCAGGAGATGAGATGGAAGGGCAGTCTAGAAAAGCCACTTGGCTTGGGATCCAGAGTCTACTACTCAGGTGGAGGGCAGGCTGGAAATGGTGTAGGAATTGTGGTGAGAGACATGCTTCAGAAGGCAGTAAGGGGTATCATCAGAATCAATGACAGACTCATGGCAGTCAGACTCTAGTGTAATGATAGGGCAGTATTTGTAATTTCAGCCTATGCCCCACAGCAGAGTTGTGATAGTGAAGAAAAGACTGCATTCAGACAGCAGGTGCAGAACCTACTAGATAAAGCAGAACAACATGAATTGGTGTTGATAATGGGTGACTTGAATGCACTTATCGGGACAGACAGAACAGGATTTGAGGACTGTCTGGGTCCACATGGGTAGGGCAACAGGAATAAAGAAGGAGAAGCCATTCTAAATTTCTGTCTGGCAAATGGCTTTTGATATTAGCCAATGCATGGTTCAGAAAGAGAAACAGTCACAAGATCACATACAAGAGTAGTCAACATGCAACTCAGGTAGACTTACTCCTAGTAAGGAAAAGGCACTGGGGCAGAATCCATGATTGCAAAGTAATCCCCAGTGAAACAGTCGGCCCACAGCATAAACTACTAGTTGCCAAAATCAGCTGCAATTAGTGGTCAGCGAAGGCTCTAAGGTCAACAGAGACCAGGCAGAAGACATGGAAGTTGACTGACGAAAAAGTACAACAATTCAAGGAATTTCTCAGGGCTGTAGCATCCCAAGAAGAGGATGTGTTAGGACTACAGAACAGATATGTGGCTGAGCCAGGTATGGAAATAAGGTACATAAGGAAAGCTGGTGGTGGAATGCAGAAGTCCAGGAAGTCATCAAAAGAAAGAAGGAGTGCAGGAAGAAGTGGGAGACAGAAAAGACTGACCAGGCTAGGAAGGACTACTGGTTGGCTAACAAAGAAGTTGCAATAGCAAAGAATAGGGCATCAGTGGCACTGTACCAACTTCTGGAAAGTGACTCAGTAAGGGGCACAAAGAAACTGTATCAGGTTGCAAGGCAAAGACATAAAGATAAAGAAGATAGTCAGACACCCTTCATAAGGGATGCCAGCAACAACCTGCTCACCAGCCCAGAGGACATCAAAGGCAGATGGAGGGAGTATTTCCAGAGCTTCTGAATGAAGAAAACCCCACAGAAGCTGTACTGCCACAGAAACAGCCTACAATGAGAGAAGAAGAGGAGCCCACCCTAGAAGAAGTAAAAACAGCACTAAGGAAGATGAAGTCAGGGAAAGCAGCAGTCTCAGATGAGGTCACAGCAGATATGATAAAGATGCTGGGTGAGATAGGGGAGAAATGGCTCCTAAGGGTACTAATAGCAGTGTGGAGAGAAAGGTGTATCCCAGATGATTGGAGAATAAGCATACTCGTGCCATTGTACAAGAACAAAGGAGACATCCACAACTGTGGGCAATACAGAGGCATGAAACTCCTATCACATTGCATGAAAGGTCTGGAGAGGGTGACTGATAAATGGATATGCAGAGTAGTAGAATGTAGAGCAGTTTGGATTCAGATCAGGATGCAGCACAACTGACCCAATGTTTGCATTGAGACAGATACTTGAGAAGAAGCTAGAGATGAAGAGAGAGTCCAACTGGGCATTCCTAGACTTGGAGAAAGCATATGACAAGGTCCCAAGAAAGCTGATCTGGGCAGTACTGTGGTGGTTTGAAGTCCCAGAAACATTGGTAGAATTAGTGCAGGCTATGTACAAGGACCCAACGACTCAAGTACGAACAGTGTTCAGCCTCACAGAGGGGTTCCCAGTGGGTGTGGGTGTACATCAGGGTTCAGCTCTGAGCCCACTGCTGTTCATACTGGTGATGGACTACATTAGCAAACAGGTTGGAGGGGATGGATCAACAAAGCTGCTCTATGCAGATGATGTGGCAGTACAGGCAGACTCTGAGCTAGAACTTCAGCAAAGGATAGGAGAATGGAATGTAAATCTGAAGGCACATGGGATGAAACTAAGCACAGATAAGACTGTGGGAATGGCAGCAAATTGGGGAAATCAGAAGAAGCTGAGATTAGAGATAGAAGGGAAGATAGTGGAACAGGTAAACAGCTTCAAGTATCTGGAAGGAATAGTTGAGGAGAAGGGTAGTCTGAATGAAGAGGTCAAAGCTAGAATCAGAGAGGCTGCAGCCAACTGGCATAGAGTATCAGGTGTAGTCTATGCCAAAGAAGCTAAAAAGTAAGGTGTACAAGACAGTGATGTGACCAGTACTACAGCATGGTACAGAAACCTGGGCAGTAATGGCAGAACAGTTGAAGAAGCTAGAGGTGATGGAAATGAAGTGCCTGAGAAAGGTGACAGGATGCACACTGTGGGACAGACGAAGAAATGAGGACATAAGAGCAGAAGCCAAAGTAGCTCCAATTGCAGAAAAGATCAAAGAGAACAGATTACGGTGGTTTGGGCACATGTGTAGAAAAGCAGAAGACAATCTGGTGAGGAAGATTTGGGACAGACAGGAAGAAGGTAAGAGGAAGCGAGGACGTCCAGCAAAGAGGTGGATGGATTGTGTGAAAGAAGATCTGCGACAGTCAGGCATGAGTGTTGAAGAAGTCAGGAGTGTGGCACTGAATCGAGAGAGTTGGTGACAGTTAACACAATACCCTGACCCCATGTAGAAAAATGGGAAAAAGGGGGCTGCTGATGATGATGATGATGATATAGATTGAGAATCTTACATGGCCTCAAATGTACAGGCTCAGAGATTCCTGGACTTTGTAAATACAAACACCCTTGACCAAATAGTGAATGTGCCCACTTGAGGCTCCAACATAGTGGACCTCTTCCTCACAAATATGGCAGAATGCTGCCGTCCAATGTCTCATTCTCTCTGGTATGGTCCGACCTTAAAGTTGTCTCCTTCAAAATCAAAATCAACTCTGTAATCTCATTAAAACCAGTAACAGTTAGGAACTATTCCAAAGCAAATTACCTGTTATTAAGTGATGGTTTGCCAAACCCCAAGAACACACCAGCCTATGCTGAATTGCTCTCAAAACAGTCTGTACAACATTGTCAATGGCTGCATAAAGGCTGCTGTACCTACCAGAAGTACTGCCCTGGTGGTATCCCAAATTAAAAAGGATATACATCAAACAGAAAAAAAATATATGGCAAAAATCAGGAAGGGTAATTCATAAAGATAACTTTTTTTGCCAAAGTAAATAAGCAACTAAGAGGGCTAATTAGGTCAAACAAAGGTTCATAGGTTGGTACTAGGCTATCAGCCCTAGGGCCTATACAAGCCTAGCCATAACAATTCCCTGGCTATTTCTTCCCACACTATTTACTTCCCTGGACCCCAAAGCAAACTTTGAGGTTAAGCTATCCTTCCAGGTGAAAGGTAACTATAAGGCCTTCTACAGCTATGTCAGAAACCTCAAGGGCAGTACACTGCAGTGTGCTGAACTAGTAGTTAATGGTACCACATTCACTGAGCCTGGTGATATAGTGAACCTGTTAGTGGACAAATTCAGTTCCAACTTTACTCCTGTGTCACCCACAGCCATCCCATCAATAATACCCTCAAATATAACTCCTCCAACTATAACAAGGGTTCATGTACTGGCTGCACTCACCAAAGCCAAGAACATGGCCTCAATGGCCCTTGATAACATCCTAGGATGTCTCCTGAATAATCTAAAATATGACTTATCAGGACCTCTGGCGCCATTATTTAACTATAGTCTTAAAACAGGCTTTGTACCAAATGAATGGAGGACTGTGACGGTTATCCCCCCTTCATAAGGGAGAACCTTCAACAGATCGTGGAAGCTACAGACCCATTAGTCTGACTAGTCTTATTTGCAAAATCTTGCAAAGAATTATCATGGAAATTATCAACAAGGACATAGGAGACTTCCAGACACTGGATCCACCCAGTCTGGCTTTGTTAGAAGAAGGTCATGCTTACTGAATCTGATAGACTTTTTTGAAAAGGTCACTACAGCAGTGGATTCGAGGAAAACTGTGAATACTGCCTACCTAGATCTGACTAAGCCATTTGATACAATACCCCACTTGGGCATTGTTAGCAGGCTTACAGAACTAGGACCTAGGAGGTTAGGATCAGTGAGACCACCTCCACAATTAGGCTGGTTACCACTGGAGTTCCCCAAGGCTCTGTGCAAACCCCACTCATTTTTAGTATCTACTTCTCGGATGTCAAAGCCTTTTGACTAACCAACTTTGCAGATGATTGCAAACTGGGAGCAGTCATTGAATCCCCCCAAGATGACAACACCCTTCAGGAAAATCTGATGTAGATAAATGCTTGATACCAGATCCATGGTGTAAAATTCCATAACAAGAAATGCATTATTGTACCTTTTTGGAAGTCATCATTTACCATGTAAATATTGCACATAGCTCTCTATCCCTTCTCTCTGTTAATTTTGTTCCCCTTTTTCTTCCTTTCTTTGTGCACCTTTTCAATTTGATACAACTCCATATATAATTTTACATTTGTTTTCTAAAACATTTATAATTGTATGTATAATTGCATAAATGTATGCTTGTTTTAATTGTATGTAATACGGAGCTTTTCTCCCTGGGCCTAAATGTAAAACTCTATGCTTGTTTTAATTGTATGTAATACGGAGCTTTTCTTCCCAGGCCTCCACTGAAAATGGGCCTTCTGGGCCTAGTGGACCTCCCCGGTTATCAAACTGTAAATAAATAAATAAATCAATCAATAAAACACCTTTAAAAGTTGATTCAGTAGTCAGGGATCTGGGAACTTATGTACATAGTCACCTAGCCTTTGAACAACAAGTGTCCAAGGCAGTAAGAAAATCCTTCTATAGTGCTCAACTTATAAGGAAGGGCATGGCACCTAGGTTCAGAAAGGTCATTATATTACTGCACTTAGCCCTTATCAGTCCCATCATAGAGTAGAGTAGAGTGCCCCATTTGGTAAGTACCTGACCACACATATGTAGCAACTGGAACATCCACAAAAAATTCTATACAAAAAGAATAGAGGGAGTAAACACAATGTCCTACACTGATTTTTCTCAAAGCCCTGTCTCTTTATTGGTATCATGCAAACTTCTGAGCGATGATCTTTGCCTGGCATACAAGGTGTCCCTGGATGCTGTTTTGATGAATCTTTTGCACATCTGCAAAACAAATAGGATCAGGACTACAAGATTAAAAGATCTAAATTTTGCTTGCAACACAATAGGACATGTTGGCGAAACAGATATGTTTCTTGGAGAATTCCCATTCTCTGGAACAGGCTCCCCATCCATGTGAAGCAGTGTTCCTCCCTATCCCTATTTAAGCACATCTTGGACCACTAAATGGGTAACTGAAAATTCCTCCCTGGCCTGGGTCCTATGTCTCTGCTGGATTGAGGCAATCAGTAAATCACCCCTATAAAGCAAATATAAATCAAATTTGTGGGTCACATTTGGGTTATACGGCTAGGCTTTTAAGGGCTCTAGTGATCATTAGCCTAGTATACACCTATTAACCTTCTACTGTTGCATTGCTAATTAAATTACCAGAGAGTAACTGGTAATCCAACCTACTAAAACACTGTCCTTTATTTTCTATGACGGTATAGTCCAAATCTTGTTGGTGCAGGGTTCTTCACATATCCTTTAAACCCAAATATACAATACCCCATTCTATTTTCCTTGTTACATTTGGGTAAACTAATCCTATCTTAAGGTGTTCTGTCCTTTTCTGGATTGCAAATAACATTAATGTCCCCTCCTACTCCAGTTCTAGTGTCATTATGCATGTAAGTGATAAAGGTGTCCCAACATGTCTTTTAAGTGTGAGGGTACATACTCATTCGGCCCATAAAAAGCTCCCTAATAAAAGTTCATAACACTTGTGTCTATTTGGCATATTGTCTACCTCCCTTCATTATCCCTCAAAAATTCCTGATGATTTCATTTCAGTAAACCCTGAACAACTGCCATTACACCTCTTTTAGCTGATCATGCACTACTATATCTTTTTCGACCTTTCCAACCATTTAAGAAATTGGGTATATTCTTGTCTTTCAGTTTTGTTTCTTGCAGTTTCATGCACATTTAATTCCTTCCATACTGTACTGGATTTATAGCAGGTTGATAAATCCTTCACATTCCAAGAAAGATATCTTAGTGACTGATTTAGTAGCCTCTCTCCTAACTCCAACCTTGCTAAATTTTATCTCTTTGGTGAAAGATTTTAACAGTAAATCCAGCCCATTCTATTTATGTATTCTTCACAGAGCAGGCAGACCATGAGAACTCTCCTTCCATCAAGTGTATTGACTGCTTCCTAGGTCAGCAATAAAAAGCAAAGATAACTTACACAAACCATAACAAAACTGCAGATACTAACCTATTCTTGTTTTGTATCAAACTATTGCATGTGTACTGATTATCTTAAAATACTTTGTCCATCTAGGTGCATGCTTAAATTGAGATTCTCATATTGATAATATTGAAGTGCTCTAATGAACCTCTCAAATAACCATGTAATGTATACATGAGTCTATAAGTCAGTGACATTGGAAAGAAAGAACCAAAAGAGAATTTGGGGCAGTTCTAACCCCCTCCTATTGTAATTACTAGACTACCTTAAGTGTGCTGTGGATGATAAACTCTCAGTGTTATTGGGATTTGTTGAAAACTATGCTTCTCTATTCATTAGGAGCCATATGTCAACAACAATATGAGTAGATGTAGAGAAAGAATGTAGGGAGAAAAGCATTCCACTGAAAAGGAGGTTTCTACCCAGTCAGACTTCCCTAGTTATCATAAACAAAAGATAAATATGTATATTGTTTTTTTTACTTTGTGTGTTATTTATGTTTGTTGATCAGGCATGTCTATCTGCATGGTAGACCCCATCCAGTTGTGATTTAGGGAGTAAAAAAACACATAAAATACATATGAGTTATGTAAGGGATTACAAACAGTACAATGAAGCACTGAAGTTCTTCCTTAACAGCTAAATTAAATTAAAATTGTTAAGGTATCCTGAATCTAAAGACCAGTCCATCTTCAGTTACAGACCATATCTAGAGCCTGGTTCAAAAAAGCAAACACCTAGCTTCAAAGAGTAACTGTGGCTAAGATTTAGATTGGATTGTGATTCAAAACTGAGGTTCATCATGCTCAGTGAACAATGCTGGACATATGGGCACCAGTAGTGCAGCTAGATTGGGGCGAACAGGGCAGCTACCCTGGGCTCAGTATTAGGGGTAGCATTTGGCAGATGTCAGTCTGTCCTTAGTGCGTTACCAACATTCAGAACTGTATGCTGATATTGCATTTATGGTCAGTGTCAAAGCACTTCAGCGCTTTGTGTGTGGTATAAACTGTAGGAAACCACCTGCTACAAATGTACTAAGTTGTTTGCTGTAGTTTAAAAATAAAATACTTTTCCCCCCTGAAATACAGATTTGTGTATGAATTTTCTAATGATCTTTTTTCCTTTTGGCTCTGAGGTACAAGAGGACTTTTTTTTTTTTTATTTTTGCTCCTCAGCTTAAAGTTGGGGGGAGGGGAATGCCAGATCAGGGAAGATCACATGATACCAGAATTGCTAGCTATAGCTTTAATGAGCATTATATATGCACTGCCCTACCACTCAGCATGGTACAAGAAAAACAAAGCATACCACCCTAAGTTTTTGTGAATGTGTTGCTGAGATATGCATTATGTTGTTGTAGCTTCTATGTGAAGCTAAATGAAAAACATCCAGAACTGTTACATTGATTAACTGTTGAACACCTTGGTCAGCCCTGCCCCTCTGTGTAGTTATGACATCACAGGGTCACAACAAGGACTGAGGGCTAACTGAGTGAGGAGCGGCTGCACTAAGCTGCCTTGTGGCTTACCATAGCACACTGGATTATTTAGTTAGTTATTTATGATGACTTGAAGGACCTCAGTCACAGTATCTTGCTGGCTATATAGAGTGTGTTGTACCTTCCAGAAGTAAATGCAAAACAAACATTAAAAACAGACTCTTTTACCCCCATTTATGCTGACCTATTTATGGCATATGCATAACATCTATCTAGATGAGATTGACATTTGGAGAAGGTTCCTTGATGATTGCTGGATGGTATGGAGATCTGATGAGGAATATCTAATGGAGTTTGTGGGATACCTTAATGACAACAAATGGGGCATCCAATTTACAGTGAATTATAGCTTTCAACAAATCACCAGTTTAGATGTCCTGATCACTAGGAATGTTGACCATGCTTTAGAGACAGAGGTCTATCGAAAATACCCACAATGCAATTATTTTCTCCATACCTCCAGCTTTCACCCACCACATATCTGCAGGAATATTACAAAATCCCAGTTCCTAAGGATGAAGCATATATGTTCACATCCAAAACCTACGAACACTTTAAGGATGATTTAACCACTACATTCAGGGATAGGGGTTACAAAATGGGTAATATCCTCAATGCTAGCAATTGGGTATCTACACTCAGCAGGAATGACCTCTTGCAGTACAAACAGAGGAAACCAGATAATCAATCATTGATCCGATTAGTAACTACTTATGGGAGAAATACTGATCTTTTATTGAATAGTGTACAGAGGCATTGGAACATACCACTTGCGGATGCCAACATCTCAACCTTTCTACAAGATAGATGCTTCTTTTCATTTCAGAGGGGCAGGAATATAAGTTCTCAGCTGAGGCATTACAAACACAGTGGCAGGTCCAAATTGAATTTCACCCAGAAAACCTTGACTAGAGACTTATTTGTGGGGTGTGCCCCTGTGTACATTGTACCCGTTGCAGGAGTGTGACCAAATCCAAAGAATTCCGAAGTAACAATACTGGGAATGTATATAATATCGGGTTCTTCGCAAATTGTGGCACGGACTGGGTCATCTACCTCGCAACATGTACCTGTTCTGCTTTTTACGTAGGCCAAATGTCTAGAAATTTAAGGCTACATATATCAGAACATCTTAGTGATATAAGAACCAAAAAGACCAGCAATGATACACAAGAATGCTTCTTTTAGATTGATTGTGATTGATAAAATTATGGGCAACAGGATGAATATAGCTGGATGGCATACTATATTGAATTCTAAGGAAAAGAAATGGATCATTAAATTGGGTGGGTTATTCCCACCGGGACTTAATGAGCATTTGTGAGTGAACAATGATTTTTCTGAATATTAACATGTCTGCTATAAAATGGAGTTATTGAAGTCATGTTTTGAATAACACTGATGAAGGCTATGTTAACTTTATAGCCGAAACCGGTATGTTTTTGTCTCTATTTTTCATGTTTGACATGAAATTTTGGTAATAAACAGTTTGCCATAGTCTGTTGGCTCATCACTTTAATATTGGATTGTTACTTCTGGAGCCGTGCAGTTGCCGTATGTGCAGAGACTCTTTTGCTGTTCCTGCATAATAAAAGACAAAAAAACTCATGGACAGGATCAGGAATAGCAGCTGCTTTAAAGTTGTACGACTAAACAAGAAACTAAGAGGTCTAATTAAGTCCAGTAAGGCCATCTATGAGGCCAGGATAACCTCACTGGTTAAGGAGAGTCACAAGGCCTTCTTCAGCTATGTCCAAAACCTAAAAGGTAACACACAGCAGTGTGCTGAACTGGTGGTGAATGGTACTACTTTCATCAGTCAGGGTGACAACAAATCTACTAGCTGATAAATTCAGCTTAGACTTCACCTCCATTCCCACCAGCTGCTCTGGATGAAATCCATTCCGACATACTTCCCCCATCTATTGGCAGGGACCAGGTGCTGGCAGTGCTTGCTAAAGCCAATAAGCCCACCTCTATGGGTCCAGTAAACATCCCTGGTCACCTTCTGAACAGTCTAAAACCTAACCTATCAGGACCACTCGAGGCACTCTTCAGCAACAGCCTGAAAACAGGCTACGTTTCAAGTGAATGGAAGACTGCAACAGTCATTCTTCGCCATACCATCAGCCATCCCAGGGAACTATAGGCCCATCTGTCTGATGAGCCTAATTTGCAAAGCCATGAATGAATTTTCATGGAAATTAATAAACAAGGACATTTGTAACCTACAGACACTGGACCCATCCCAACTTGGATTTAAGGGACGGTCATGCCTACTTAACTTGGTAGACTTCTTTGAGAGGGTCACCAAAGTAATAGATGAGGTAAAACACTGCATACTACATATTTTGACCTGGCCATGGCATTTGATGCAGTACTGCAGTCAGGCGTTGTTGACAAGCTCTCTGAGCTAGGCATAAATCCCTACCTAACTTGCTGGATTGACGGCTGGCTCACAGCCAGGACCCAAAAAGTCAGGATTGGTGAGACCACTACCACCAAGAGACCAGTCACCAGCAGAGTACCTCAGGGCTCTGTGCTGGACCCACTCCTATGTGGCATCTACTTCTCAGAAGACAGGGCTAATGTTCAAGCCTCTGGCTCACCAGGTTCACAGGTGACTGTAAATTAGGAGCTGCAATAGATTCCTCCCAAGACACCAACATCTTGCAAGAGGGTTTAACATAGACCAGTGACTGGTGGCAAACTCCTGGCCTAAAACTCAATGCCTAAAAATGCATTATAATATCCTTTGGGAAACTGTCAACCCACGTTAATTACTTCATTGATAAAACACCCCTAAGAGTCAACTCAGTAGTAAGTAATCTGGGAACATATGTAGACAGCAATCGGTCCTTTGATTTTCTTACTATCTCAGCTATGTGTTGGTCATTGTATGTCACCCAAACTGGTAGGTAAGGGTGGAGCATCCAAGTCCAGGGAAGTTGTAGTACTGCTGTACTTAGCTCTTATCAGACCTGTCATTGAGTGCAGTGCTCCCTTTGGCATGTACCTAACCAGACACTTGCAACAGTTGGAATGGCCACAAGGATTCTCACCAGGAGAATTCAGGGCCTGAATACCATGCCCTACACTGATTACCTAAAGGCTCTGTCTCTGTATTCAGTCACCTACAAGCCACTGAGAAGAGATCTTTGCCTGGCTTACAGAGCTTCCTCAGACCCAGCTCTGATGGATCTGTGGCACATGCATAAAACAAACAGCTTCAGGAACAGTAGATCCAGAGAACTGAACTTTGCTTATGACATAAACAGAATGTGCTAAAGAGACAGATGTGTCCCCCAAAGGATCCCCACACCATGGAATAGGCTACCCATCCATGTAAAATATAGTCAATCTCTATTCAGGAGAAACCTTGACAATTAGATAGGAAATGGTACATTTACCCCCTGGTCTGGCTTCTATGTCCCTTATGGACAGACACCATCAATAAGAAAAACATTATCCTAACACCCCCCACAAATCCCTTGGTTACCTACCTACTAACATGCACTCCCAACCCATAGCAATCTGGATCCATAAGGGTTTGGGGTGTGTGGCTGTGCTTTTCATCTACTTCTATATTGTAGTGTTTGCGCAATTCCCAGTTCTACAGCACTGCAGCATAATGTGCCTTTTAGTATACAGGCCCTCTGCCATGAGTGTGTCACAACCAGCAACAGGATGTGTGATTGTTTCAAGTTTTTTTTTTTTTTTTTTTCACAGAACCCGCATTTGTCTGTTCTGCCATATGTTCAATGAACTTTGTCAACCAGTGTGTACGTAGGCGACTATCCTGGGCTGCCATTATTAGCCTTTCTTATTTTGGTTTCAACCAAGTCAGATAAAACAAGTAAAACCAAAAAATAGTCCAGATGCCACGGGAACCTTGCTCCAGTAAGAAATTGCGTGAATGCAAACGCAATGTCCTGAACACAATTTTATTCAAAGTAAACAAGCGTTTTCGCCACTGCCTCTGCCGTGGCTTCATCAGAGAAAAATTTTTTACAAAAGGTATAATGTGCATACACTTTTTAAAAACTTTCTCACTGTTGATGTGGTAGATTTATACACCTCCATTCCTCACCAGGAGGCCTCAGAATGGATAGGCCTTTTACTTCAGGATTTTGGCGCCCCCAGGATCGAAGTTGATCTCGTAACTGAACTTTTAGATATAGTTCTGTCATCCAATTTTTTCATTTTTGACAAGCAGTACTTTTTACAAAAGCAAGGAGTTGCAATGGGCTCCCCTTGTGGAGCTTCCGTTGCAAACTTCTTTATGGGTTACTGGGAGAAGCATTTTCTTTATGCCTCACCCGAATTTACGCGCTTTGCCAAATATTATACGAGATTCCTCGACGACATGTTCTTTCTTTTTAAAGGGAACAGTTCTGAGGCTACTGGTTTTGTTGACACCTTGAATACAACAACAAGGTTTTTAAAATTCACGTCCAATTTTTCTGTTTTTGAAATTGATTACCTTGACGTGAAATTGTCAAAGGATACCAGCAATTATGCCTTTATTTCGAGTGTTTACAGAAAACCAACGTACTGCAACTCTTTCCTTCATTTCTCTAGCTACCATCCCTTCAAACAAAAACGGTCCATAGTAAAGGGCCAATTAGTTAGAGCGGGGAGAATGTGCAGTACGTTGTTGGATTTCCGGACTGAATGTGACCTTTTGAAGGACATGTTTTTAAACAGGGGCTATCTGAACCACTTGTTGGATGAATTAATCTCAGAGGTGGACTTTAAAAGGACGAGTGGATTTTACAAACCCATCCTATGCCAAGTCCTAACTACTATTGATGGACCACCCACCATCGAGATGCCCTCTATCTTTGGAATGTGATTCAGGATCCACTCCTGCCTCTTTAAGACTTGATGTGCCACGGGATTTCTCATTAAGTTTTGTCATCACTTACAGTATGAACTCTAAGGCAATCATGTCTATAATACGAAAAAACTGGCACTTCATATCCAATAACTCCAGTTTGGTTGAGAAACTAGGTTTTTCTCCTAATTTTGTCTTTAAAAGAGGTAGTAACCTCAAGGAACTCTTACAAAGAGACTTCACAAGCCAGTTTTTTAACAAACGGACTGGCATGTACCCCTGCGGATTTTGTAACTGGTGCCACAAGGTCAAAGTAGGTGAAACCTTTACTATTAGGGATAAGAAATATGTTATTAGGTTCCCCTTAAACTGTGAAAGAAGATCCATCATCTATATAGCTTTGTGTGATTGTTGTACCGCATTCTACATAGGCAAAATGGACCGCAGGGTCCGTGACCGTGTTTATGAACACATGTATGCCATCAAAACCAAGAAAGATGTGAATGCACTAGCTAAGCATGTTGACCTTAACCCAGGCCATAGTTTTTCCTTTATGGCCATTGACCAGGTACAAACTAAAATACGGGGTGGTCCTTATTCACTAATCCTTGAGAATTGTGAATTGGAGTGGCAATTGAGGTTGGATGCTTTTAAGCATCCAGGCCTCAATGAAAATTGTAATATTTCGGCTGTATTAAAGCTAAGGAGCTATTTGAGATAGTTTTTTTTACCCCTTCCCCTCAGGTACGAGGCATCTTTTTAACTTTTTATTCAGTGCTTGTTATGGGCAAGAAATTTTAGCACCCTTTTAGGGCTATATATATACACATATAATAAATGGTCCTTGCATTTTATGTGCACGTTGTAGTTTATATTTGATAATTTTAATCACACTAATACTAATTATATGTCCTTGGCATTTTGATAACTTTGCTGCAACAAGTCTTGGACCATTTCAGTGCTTCAGTTATTCCTGTACACTTAATATGAGCACTTAATAACATGAATATGTAACTAAATTGATTGGTATACATATATGTACTTTTTAACAATATAATTGTTTATTTACATTTTACTTCTTATATTGGATGTTGTTCATCGATTTTTTATATTTTCATAATGTTAAATGTTTTTAATTTTAAACTAAATTTATTGTCCTTTTGGACTCCCATTGAATAAGTTACTTAACTAAGTAACATACGCGAGGCATTTTTATCCTCGCGTTTTTGCTTTTGTAATGTTGACATCACTTCCTGTTTTCCGTTTTTAAAAAGAGTATGCACATTATACCTTTTGTAAAAATTTCTTTCTCTGATGAAGCCACGGCAGAGGCAGTGGCGAAAACGCTTGTTTACTTTGAATAAAATTGCGTTCAGGACATTGCATTTGCTTTCACGCAATTTCTTACTGGAGCAAGGTTCCTGTGGCATCTGGACTATTTTTTTATTTTGGTTTCAGTTCACCTCTCCTTAACCACTCGTGTCAAATCTTAGTCAGCATGAGATTGCTCCAGGAGATTTTTGTACTTGCCACTGTATTTGTGGATTTTTCAATTTTTTTCCTTCTTATATGATCCTTTTGCCTATATTCTTTTTTTTTTTTGGCACATTCAGTTGCTGTCTCATTTTTGTCTTCTTCTGTGTTGATTTTCATCCTCACTTCACACCGAAATGCTTCTGCTAAGCTAAGTAAGGATGTCATCTTGAACTTCTTTTCCTTTGTTTTAAAACTTTCACTGTGTTTGGATCTGGTGAGGTTAGCAGAGATGTATACAGTCCCAAGATTACAGGTCAATGCATATAATTAATTTCGAGGGGGCCCATACCTCCTCCAGACCTTGGAATATATAATTTTGGTATACATTGATTTTTATGTATTGTCAATAAGCGTGAACCATTTTTCTTGTTTTCCTGACCAACTGATTCAGCACTTTTAGAGCCAGTTAAGCACCCCAAAACTGGAAGTTAGAACAGGAACAGCAAACTGGTTTATACCTGGGATATTATTCCTGGATGTCAAAGCAGTTTTCAGTATTAGTCGTGGTCTTCTGAAATATTCTTTATTGAGTTTTATTCTCATTTGTTCATGCTTTGTATTTTTCCATATATTTACACACTCCCTCAAGCTCAAGTTTTTTTCATATCACATTCCTCTCCCAAGTTAATATTTTCTTGCTGCCTCAGTTTTCCTGTTTTAAATGTTGCTTTTGCACATTGTCAAGACCAAATGACATTCTTATATCATCTGGGAATGCACTATACAGTTTTAAGTCATCCACAAAAAGTAGATGAGATGTGTTTGGGAGGCAAAATGTAACATAGCCTTGTCTGTTTAGTAAATCACTTAATGGGTTAAGGGAGGACAAAACAGCAGCAATAATACAGAATCATCCTGGAATATCCCCCTTTGAATTTTTATCCCTGGGATTATAGATGGCCCTTTGTCGTGGCTCATCTGCAAAGTGGTTTGCCACTATTTCATGGTCACTTTAGTGTAATTGATCAATGTAGGGTGTATGTATCTAGTACATCTACAAGCATTCCTTTATCCATGAATGTGGACTGCTTTCAGACACGTTTTTGTAATCTATCCATGCCATACTTAGATTTTTTTCCCCTTTCTGCAATTCTCTGTTATGGCTTTATTTAGTAACAGATGATCCTTTGTTCCATATGACTTTCTTTTATTACACCTTTGTTCTGTTGTCATAATTAATTTTTTACTGCTTGTATATTGCCGGGAGGCAAGTTATTAGGCTATAGTTTTTAGGGTGGGTTTCAGGTTCAGTCTTAAGGAGGAGTATCATTTTTCCTCCATAACTTAATTCAAGTGTAACTTGGATAACTGGATAGAGAACAGGAAATTTATCCCTGGTTTGGCACCTATGTCTATCATGGACGCAGGCAGCCTGTAAGTGGTTCATCTCCCAGGCCCCTGCTTACACTCATCAAGGGTACCAGAATTTGTCATAGATTTCGGATGCATGGCTAGGCTTAAAAAGGCCCTAGTGGTTGTTAGCCTGGTACACACATATGAACCTAAGTACACTATAATACCTGGGTGAAGGCCTTCCCAGACTTGCTGCACTCAGTTTCTGAATGCAGCCCATGATAATTAACATTATATTTTATTCTGGTACATAAAAGTAACCCAATATAGGCTTAGTACGATTTCTGACATAAAGGTGGAAGCAATATTAGTCATATCAAAGTTTCAGGAGGAGAAGCAGAGGATATTGGACATGGGGTAATAGTGAAGGTAAATATGAAAAAATGTCTCAAGGATATAACAGATTTCATCTTTTATAATGACTTTTTTTATATATTTGAATTTGCTTAAAATGTCATTATTTAAGTAGCCTTCTGATTAAAAAGTTTCTATGAATCCGTACTCAGGAATACCCTGATTAAAAACTGTTTACATGTGACAACATACACTACAGATAATAATGAAGCTCTCAGAATGCTTCCCCTTTAAATGGAGGCGGTCACTTCATCAAACATTCTACTTCCTGTGCTCTCTAAAATGAAACTAAGGGGGGGGAAAAAAAAAAAAAAAAGAGTCTGCAGTACATAGGTGAGTGATTGCATACACAGCAGTTTATTTTCTCAGTTTGCCTAAAATGTTTTTAATTTTGCTTTGCAGATATCAGTTTTGCATATCATGGTTTCAGAGGATTTGATACACAACAACAGAAGCCTCTTCTGTGGAATTTAGATAGAGTTTTCATTAAGTTGCACACAATGGATGAGATGCCTGCTGTTCTAGTAGGAAGATTTGAACGAGTGAAGCTGAAGCACTTAAAGCAGGAAAAAGGCTGCAGAGAGAAAGCAGAGATGCAGAATCTGTGTGCTACAAATCAGGGAGCAGAGCAGTGCTGTGGGGAGCACAGACGGAGACTGGAGTTGTTCTGTCAGGAGGACAAGGCCTTTGTCTGTGTCCTGGACATTACAGCAACAGTTTTGCATTCCTGCATGAGCCAGTCATTGTGTATAAGGTGGGTTTTAAGTACTGTTGTACTTTTATACCTTGTTGGTATTGTACTGTTGTTCATTTTTGCTGTGTTTACTGCAGTGGGATTAAATTTAAAAATTATTATACTGTAGTGTCCTGTTGCTTTGTTACTGTTATTCATTGTTATTTAAGATAATACTGTAGCGTTGTCTGTTATTCACCCTAGGTATATAAAAAGAAATTTAGTTATTATTTCAATTGCTTTCTGCACTTTTGGATCATTCATGTTGCATTTCTGCTTTTTACAGATTACTGTAATATTACGGAATTTAAATCTACTGCTGCACAGTACTACACTAGGGAGTATAGGGTTACCTCCGTAATATACCTTTATTACCTGGCTGACACCCATACTGTATTACAATAGGAAGTATACGGTTACCTCTGTAATATACCTTTATTACCTGGCTGACTGCTGTACTGTACTACACTGGGGAGTATAGGGTTACCTCTGTAATATACCTTTATTACCTGGCTGATTGTTATACTGTACTACACTAGGGGAGTATAGGGTTACATCTGTAATATACCTTTATTACCTGGCTGACTGCTGTACTACACTAGGGAGTATGGGGTTACCTCTGTAATATATCTTTATTACCTGGCTGACACCCGTACTGTATTACAATAGGAAGTATACGGTTACCTCTGTAATATACCTTTATTACCTGGTTGACTGCCTTACTGTACTACACTGGGGAGTATAGGGTTACCTCTGTAATATACCTTTATTACCTGGCTGATTGTTATACTGTACTACACTAGGGGAGTATAGGGTTACCTCTGTAATATACCTTTATTACCTGGCTGACTGCTGTACTATACTACAATTGGGAGTATAAGGTTGTCTCTGTAATATACCTTTATTACCTGGCTGACTGCTGTACTGTACTACACTAGGAAATATAGGGTTACCTCTGTAATATACCTTTATTACCTGGCTGACTGCTGTACTGTACTACACTGGGGAGTATAGGGTTACCTCTGTAATATACCTTTATTACCAGGCTGACTGCTTACTGTACTACACTGGGGAGTATAGGGTTACCTCTGTAATATACCTTTATTACCAGGCTGACTGCTGTACTGTACTACACTGGGGAGTATAGGGTTACCTCTGTAATATACCTTTATTACCAGGCTGACTGTGTACTGTACTACCCTGGGGAGTATAAGGTTATCCCTGTAATATACCTGTATTACCTGGCTGACACCCATACTGTACTACACTAGGGGAGTATAGGGTTACCTCTGTAATATACCTTTATTACCAGGCTGTGTACTGTACTACACTAGGGAGTATAGGGTTATCTCTGTAATTTACCTGTATTACCTGGATGACACCCATACTGTACTACACTGGGGAGTATAGGGTTACCTCTGTAATATACCTTTATTACCTGGCTGACACCTGTACTGTACTACACTAGGGAGTATAGGGTTACCTCTGTAACATATCTTTATTACCTGGCCGACACTTGTACTGTTGTACACTGGGCGGTATAGGATTACCTCTGTATTATTCCTTTATTACCTGGCTGACTGCTGTACTACACTAGGCAGTATGGGGTTACATCCATAATATACCTTTATTACCTGGCTGACTGCTGTACTGTTCTACACTAGGGAGTATGGGGTTACCTCTGTAATATACCTTTATTATCTGGCTGACACCTGTACTGTACTACACTAGGGAGTATAGGGTTACCTCTGTAATATACCTTTATTACCTGGCTTACTGCTGTACTGTGCAACACTAGGGAGTATAGGGTTACCTCTGTAATATACCTTTATTACCTGGCTGACACCCATACTGTACTACACTAGGGAGTATAGGGTAACCTCTGTAATATACCATTATTACCTGGCTAACTGCTGTACTGTACTACACTAGGGAGTATAGGGTTACCTCTGTAGTATAATTCAGAATAGGGTTACCTCTGTAATATACCTTTATTACCTGGTTGACATCCATACTGTACTACAATAGGGAGTATAGGGTTACCTCTGTAATATACCTTTATTACCTGGCTGACTGCTGTACTGTACTACACTGGGGAGTATAGGGTTACCCCTATAATATACCTTTATTACCCGGCTGACTGATGTACTGTAGTACACTAGAGAGTATAGGGTTTCCTCTGTAATATACCTTTATTACCTGGTTGACTGCTGTACTGTACTACACTAGGGAGTATAGGGTTACCTCTGTAATATACCTTTATTACCTGGCTGACACCTGTACTGTACTACACTGGGTAGTATAGGTTAAACTCTGTAATATACCTTTATTACCTGGCTGACTGCTGTACTGTACTACACTAGGAAGTATAGGATTACCTCTGTAATATACCTTTATTACCTGGCTAACTGCTGTACTAAACTAGGGAGTATGGGGTTACCTCTGTAATATACCTTTATTACCTGGCTGACTGCTGTACTGTACTACACTAGGGAGTATGGGCCTACCTCTGTAATATACCTTTATTACCTGGCTGACTGCTATACTGTACTACACTACGGAGAACTGGGGTTACCTCCGTACTATACCTTTATTACCTGGGTGACTGCTGTACTGTACTACACGAGGGAGTATAGAATTACCGCTGTAATATACCTTTATTACCTGGCTGACACCTGTAATGTACTACACTAGGGAGTATAGGGTTACCTCTGTAATATACCTTTATTACCTGGCTGACTGCTGTACTGTACTACACTAGGGAGGATAGGGTTACCTCTGTAATATACCTTTATTACCTGGCTGACACCTGTACTGTACTACTCTAGGGAGGAGAGGGTTACCTCTGTAATATACCTTTATTACCTGGCTGACACCTGTACTGCATTACACTATTTACCTCTGTAATATACCTTTATTACCTGGCTCACTGTTGTACTGTACTACACTAGGGATTATCGGGTTACCTCTGTAATATACCTTTATTGCATGGCTGACTGTTGTATTGTACTACACTAGGGAGGGTAGGGTTACCTCTGTAATATACATTTATTACCTGATTGACACCCGTACTGTACTATACTAGGGTGTATGGGGTTACCTGTGTAGTATACCTTTATTACCTGGCTGACTGCTTTACTACACTAGGGAGTTTGGGGTTACCTCTGTATTATACTATTATACCATTATTACCTGGCTGACTGCTGTACTGTACCACACTAGGGAGTACGGGGTTACCTCTGTAATATGCTTTTATTACCTGGCTGACACCTGTACTGTACTACAATAGGGAGTATAGCATTATCTCTGTAATATACCTTTATTACCTGGCTGACTGCTGTACTGTACAACACAGGTTACCTCTGTACTATACCTTTATTACCTAGCTGACTGTTGTACTGTACTACACTAGGGATTATCGGGTTACCTCTGTAATATACCTTTATTAACTGGCTGACACCTGTACTGTACTACACTAGGGAGTGTAGGGTTACCTCTGTAATATACCTTTATTACCTGGCTGACACCTGTACTGTACTACACTAGGGATTATCGGGTTACCTTTGTAATATACCTTTATTAACTGGCTGACACCTGTACTGTACTACACTAGGGAGTATAGGGTTACCTCTGTAATACCTTTATTAACTGGCTGACTGTTGTACTGTACTACACTAGGGAGTATAGGGTTATCTCTGTAATACCTTTATTACCAGGCTGACTGCTGTACTGTACAACACTAGGGAGTATAGGGTTACTTCTGTAATATACCTTTATTATCTGTCTGACACCTGTACTGTACTACACTACCAAGTATAGGGTTACTTATGTAATATTTCATTATTACCTAGCAGACTACTGTACTGTACTACACTATGGAGTTTAGGGTTAGCTGTGTAATATACCTTTTTTACCTGGCTGACACCTGTACTGTACAACAAAGGTTACCTCTGTAATATACCTTTATTACCTGGCTGACTGCTGTACTGTACAACACAGGTTACCTCTTTAATATATCTTTATTTCCTGGCTGACTTTTCTACTGTACTACACTAGGGAGTATAGGGTTACCTCTGTAATATACCTTTATTACCTGGCTGACACCCGTACTGTACTACACCAGGGAGTATAGGGTTACATCTGTTATATAACTTTATTTCCAGGCTGATTGTTGTACTGTACTAAACTAGGGAGTATAGGGTTACCTCTGTAATATACCTTTATTAGCTGGCTGACACCTGTACTACACTAGGGAGTATAGGTTTACCTCTGTAATATACCTTTGTTACCTGCCTGATACCCATACTGTACTACACTAGGGAGTATGGGGTTACCTCTGTAATATACCTTTATTACCTGGCTGATTACTGTACTACACTAGTGAGTATGGGGTTACCTCTGTAATATACCTTTATTACCTGGCTGAATGCTGTACTGTACTACACTAGGGAGTATAGGGTTACCTCTGCAATATACCTTTGTTACCTGGCTGACTGCTGAACTGTACTACGATAGGGAGTATGGGGTTACGTCTGTAATATACATTTATTACCTGGCTGACTGCTGTTCTACACTAGGGAGTATGGGCTTACCTCTGTAATATACCTTTATTACCTGGCTGACTGCTGTACTGTACTACACTAGGGAGTATTGGGTTAGCTCCGCAATATACCTTTATTACCTGGCTGACTGCTGTACTGTACTACACTAGGGCGTATAGGGTTAGCTCGGTAATATACCATTATTACTTGGTTAACTGATGTACTGTACTACACTAGGGAGTATAACGTTACCTCTGTAATATACCTTCATTACTTGGCTGACTGCTGTACTGTACTACAATAGGGAGTATGAGGTTACCTCTGTAATATACCTTTATTACCTGGCTGACTGCTGTACTACACTAGGGAGTGTGGGGTTACCTCTGTATTATACCTTTCTTACCTGGCTGACTGGTGTACTGTACTACACTAGGGAGCATAGGGTTACTTCTGTAATATACCTTTATTACCTGGCTAACACCCATACTGCACTACGCTATGGAGTATAGGGTTACCTCTTTAATATACCTTTCTTACCTGGCTGACTACTGTACTGTACTACACTAGGGAGTATAGGGTTTCCTCTGTAATATACCTTTATTACCTTGCTGAATGCTGTACTGTACTACACTAGGGAGTATAGGGGTACCTCTGTAATATACCTTTATTACCTGAGTGACACCCATACTGTACTACACTAGGGAGTATAGGGTTACCTCTGTAATATACCTTTATTACCTGGCTGACTGCTGTACTGTACTACACTAGGGAGTATAGGGTTACCTCTGTAATATACCTTTATTACCTGGCTGACTGCTGTACTGTACTACACTAGGGAGTATGGGGTTACCTCTGTAATATCCCTTTATTACCAGGCTGACTGCTGTACTGTACTGCAATAGGGAGTATAGGGCTACCTCTGTAATATACCTTTATTACCTGGCTGACTGCTGTACTGTACCACACTAGGGAGTATAGGGCTACCTCTGTAATATACCTTTATTACTAGGCTGACTGCTGTACTGTACTATGCTAGGGAGTATAAGGCTACCTCTGTAATATACCTTTATTACAAGGGTGACACCCGTACTGTACTACACTAGGGAGTATAGGGTTACCTCTGTAATATACCTTTATTACCTGTCTGACTGTTGTACTGTACTACACTTGGGACTATAGGGTTATCTCTGTAATATTCCTTTATTACCTGGCTGACACCCATACTGTACTACACTTGGAAGTGTAGCATTACCTCTGTCATATACCTTTATTACCTGGATGACTGCTGTACTGTACTACACTTGGGGAGTATAGGGTTACCTCTGTAGTATACATTTATTACCTGGCTGACTGCTGTACTGTACTACAATAGGGAGTATGGGGTTGCGTCTCTAATATACCTTTATTACCTGGCCGACTGCTGTTCTACACTAGGGAGTATGGGCTTACCTCTGTAATATACCTTTATTACCTGGCTGACTGCTGTACTGTACTATACTAGGGAGTATAGTGCTACCTCTGTAATATACCTTTATTACTTGGCTGACTGCTGTACTGTACTACACTAGGGAGTATAGGACTACCTCTGTAATATACCTTTATTACTTGGCTGACTGCTGTTCTGTACTACACTAGGGAGTCTAGGGTTACTTCTGTAATATACCTTTATTACCTGGCTGACACCCGTACTGTACTACACTTGGGAATGTAGCATTACCTCTGTAATATACCTTTATTACCTGGCTGACTGCTGTACTGTACTACACTTGGGGAGTATAGGGTTACTTCTGTAATGTACCTTTATTACCAGGTTGACTGCTGTACTGGACTACACTAGGGAGTATAGGGTTACCTCTGTAATGTACCTTTATTACCAGGTTGACTGCTGTACTGGACTACACTAGGGAGTATAGGGTTACCTCTGTAATGTACCTTTATTACCAGGTTGACTGCTGTACTGTACTACACTAGGGAGTATAGGGTTACCTCTGTAATATACTTTTATTACCTCACTGACACCTGTACTGTACTACACTAGGACGTATAGGGTTACTTTTGCAATATACCTTTATTACCTGGCTAACTACTGTACTGCACTACACTAGGGAGTATAGGGTTAGCTCCGTAATATACTTTTATTACCTGGCTGACTGCTGTACTGTACGACACTAGAGAGAATAGGATTACCTCTCTAATATACCTTTATTACCTGGCTAACTGCTGTACTGTACTACAGTAGGAAGTATAATGTTACCTCTGTAATATACCTTCATTACCTGGCTGACTGCTGTACTGTACTCCACCAGGGAGTATAGGGTTACCTCTGTAATATACCTTTATTACCTGTTTGACACCCATACTGTACTACTCTAGGGAATATAGCGTTACCTCTGTAATATGCCTTTATTACCTGTCTGACACACATACTGTACTACAGTAGGGAGTGTAGCATTACCTGTGTAATATACCTTTATTACCTGGCTGACTACTCTACTGTACTACATTAGGGATTATAGGGTTACCTATGTATTATACCTTTATTACCTGACTGACTGCTGTACTGTACAGCAGTAGGGGAGTTTAGGGTTACCTCAGTAGTGTACCTTTATTACCTGGCTGACTGCTGTACTGTACTGCACTCATGAGTTTAAGTTTACCTCTGTAATATACCTTTATTACCTGGCTGACTGTTGTACTGTTCTACACTAGGGAATATAGGGTTACCTCTGTAATAGACCTTTTTTACCTGGCTGACACCCTTACTGTACTACACTAGGGAGTATAGCATTACCTCTGTATTATACCTTTATTACCTGGTTGACTACTGTACTGTACTACACTAGGGAATATAGGTGTACCTCTATAATATTCCTTTATTACCTGGCTGACTGTTGTACTACACTAGGGAGTATGGGGTTACCTCTGTAATATATCTTTATTACCTGGCTGATTACTGTACTACACTAGGGAGTATGGGGTTACCTCTGTAATATATATTTATTACCTGGCTGACACCTGTACTGTACTACAATAGGAAGTATAGGGTTTTCTCTGTAATATACCTTTATCACCTGGCTGACTGCTGTACTACACTAGGGAGTATGGGGTTACCTCAGTAATATATTGCTATTACCTGGCTGAATGCTGTACTGTACTACACTAGGGAGTGTAGGGGTACCACTGTAATATACCTTTATTACCTGGCTGACACCCGTACTGTACTACACTAGGAAGTATAGGGTTACTTCTGTAATATACCTTTATTACCTGGTTAACTGCTATGCATTACTACACTAGGGAGTAAAGGGTTACCTCTGTAATACCTTTATTACCAGGATGACTGCTGAACTGTACGACTCTAGGAGTATAGGATTACCTCTGTAATATACCTTTATTACCTGGCTGACTGCTGTACTACACTAGGGAGTATGGGGTTACCTCTGTAATATACCTTTATTACCTTGCTGACTGCTCTATTACACTAGGGAGTATGGGGTTACCTCTGTAATGTACCTTTTTTACCTTGCTGACTGCTGTACTGTACAACACAGGTGACGTCTGTAGTATACCTTTATTACTTGGCTGATTGCTGCACTGTACTACACTAAAGAGTATAGGGTTATCTCTGTAATATACTTTTATAACCTGGCTGACACCTGTACTGTACTACACTAGGGAGTATAGGGATACCTCTGTAATATACTTTTATTACTTGGCTGACACCTATACTGTACTACACTAAGGAGTATAAGGTTAGCTCTGTAATATACCTTTATTACCTGGCTGACTGCTGTACTGTACTACACTGGGGAGTATATGGTTACATCTCTAATATACCTTCATTACCTGGCTGACTACTGTACTGTACTGCACCAGGGAGTATAGGGTTACCTCTGTAATATACCTTTATTACCTGGCTGACACCCATACTGTTCTACACTGGGGAATATAGCATTACCTCTGTAATATACCTTTATTACCTGGCTGACACCCATACTGTAGTACACTAGGGAGTATAGCGTTACCTCTGTAATATACCTTTATTACCTTGCTGACTACTCTACTGTACTACACTAGGGAGTATAGGGTTACCTATGTAATATACATTTATTTCCTGGCTGATTGCTGTACTGTCCAACACTAGGGGAGTATAGGGTTTCCTCAGTAATGTACCTTTTTTTACCTGGCTGACTGCTGTACTGTACTGCACTAGGGAGTATAGGTTTACCTCTGTAATATACCTTTATTATCTGGCTGACTGCTGTACTGTACTACACTAGGGAGTATAGGGTTACCTCTGTAATATACCTTTATTACCTGGCTGACTGCTGTACTGTACTACACTAGAGACTTTTGTTTTTGTTCTGTAATATGACTTTACTACCTGGCTGACACCTGTAGTGTACTACTCTAGGGAGAATAGGGTTACCTCTGTAATATGCCTTTATTACCTGGCTGACACCTGTAGTGTACTACTCCAGGGAGAATAGGGTTACCTCTGTAATATGCCTTTATTACCTGGCTGACACCTGTAGTGTACTACTCCAGGGAGAATAGGGTTACCTCTGTAATATACCATTATTACCTTGCTGACTGCTGTAGTGCAGTTGCACCTGAAACTACTCATTTAAATTATCTGTAGCTACTGCAGTTACTGCATCTGGATCCATTCGTTTAGACTACTCATTGTTCCTTTGTTTTTACTGATTAGGTAATCACAATATTGGCCTGTTGGGTAAAGCTATTTGATTAAATTTGCTAGTGTTCATAGGATCCTAGGATGTTACTAGGCTTATGGCCTCAGGGCCCTTACAAGCCTAGCCAAGTTCAACCCATGTTCCCAAGGGATTCTGGTTCAAGCAGACACTAAAATCAGCACCTGTTTCCCCTGTCCAAGAAGGACACAGGTGGAACGCCTGGAGTGAATTTCCAGCTACCCATCCAATCGTCCAAATTGCATTTAAATAGGCTAATGAAAGGCTTTGTTTAACATAAATAGGAAGCTTGTTCCAAAGGTGGGGCAACCTCTGCAAAACAAATCTGTCTTTCCAGCAAGTTCTGTTGATGTCACATACCAGGTTAAGGTCTTTTGAACGAGTTACCTGTGTGCCATTTGACTTGCAAATGTGCAGCATTTCCATCAAAGCTGGGTCAGAGATACTCTATATGCAAGGCACAGGTCGCCTCTGAGCAATCTGTATGATGCAGAGTAAAGTGACAAAGATTTCAGTCTGTCTACATAAAACAGATCTTGAAGACACCGAATTTTCTTTGTAAGGAACCTCTGTGCCCTCTCCAATTGCTGCAGGTATTTGGAAAGGAACATAACCAAAGGGAGAGTTGTACTAGTTGGTTTATAACCTCTCTTTTTCTGGAGGAAATGCCCTTATGAGATGAGCAATATAAAATGCCCTTTATACCACTGTGGAGACATGGTAATCGAAGTTAAGTTTGCTTTCAACCTGTGTGCCAAGATCTCTCACAACTGATTGTATGCCTAGGGTATTGCTGTTGATGGGGTAGTTTGCAGGAACATCACCGGGATGATAATGCATTTTTTTGCATCAAGTTTAAGACTGTGACTTTGGCACCAGTCATTAGTCTGCATAAGACCTTCTTGCAGGAAGTCAGTAGGGGTTTAGGGGTTGCAATGATCGCTCCCAGTTTACAGTCATTAGCAAACTTTGTCAGCCACAGTCCTGTAGTTTTAGCCTGCACTTCAGAGAAGTAGATTCTGAACAGCAGGGATCACAGAACTGGTCCCTGTGGAACACCACTAGTTACGGGTCTGCTGGGGGAGGTGGAGTCTCCTATTTTGACCATATGAGTTCCATCAGTGATCCAGTTTGCAACCCACCTGAAAATATATGGGTTGATACCCAGCTTTGTGAGTTTATCAATTTTGCCTAAGTGGGGGATTGTGTCAAAGGCCTTGGCTAAGTCTAGGTAGGCCATATTGCACAGATTTGCCTCGTCTAGGACTTTGGTGACTGTCACGAAGAAGTCCACCAAGTTTAACAGGCATGGTCTCCCCTTGACAAAACAAACTGGGTGGGGTCAAGCATTTGGAGATTTCCTATATCTTTGTTAATAAGGTCCATGATGATTCATTGCATGGCCTTGCAGAAGGGGCTTATCAGGCTAATGGGTCTATAGTTCCCGGGGTCCGTGCTATTTTCCATTCCACTGGGAAGAAGCCAGTGCTTAGGCTGTGATTGAAAAACTTGCTCAATGGGAATGCTAATTCCTGTTTTAACCCATGTAGAACACAGCCCGGGATGTTGTCTGGTCCCATAGAGGCTGTGTTTTTGGCTTTGGAGAGGGCATGTAAGACCTGCTCTTCAGAGATTTTATGCGGGGGACAGGTGTTTGGGAGGATCTATAGTAAATCATCTAACGATGATTTGTCGACCCCATGTAAGAGAAAGCTTACAAACTCAAATGCTTAGAACAGCGATTTTTTTTCCAAGGGAAAAAATTACTGTTCCAAAAAAAAAAAAACACTTATAAAGTGGGGGGGCTATGCCCCCCACACCCCCCTACTTAAATATACCAACTCCGAGATCACACTACAGTGACGAAAATGACAAAGTAATGGACGTGGACAAGATTTCTTTCCCAGGGAAAGAATTCGCTTATGTGCCGCTTCATTTTGCCTTTTTGTCTTTTCAAGTTCGACCAAGACGTATTCGAAAGAATGCGTCTTCAGTCATCTAATAGGAACCCGTGTGGGATGCTTTGGGGTATATGTGGTAGGGAGAGGGGAGTGAAGTTTTCACTGAACTTGTCAGTCAGCAGGTTTGCTATGTCCACAGGTTCTATATATGTAGTACCATTAACTACGAGTTCAGCACAAGTCTGGGCCTTACCTTTGAGGTTACGGATGTAACTAAAGAATGCCTTGTGGTTATACTTAGTTAGAGAAGCTAATTTGGATTCATAGTTAGCTTTGGAGGACTTCATCAGGAGTCTTATTTGCTTGTTTAATTTGAGGAGGGAGTCCTTCTACTTTTGGGACCATTCCTTCCTGCTCTTGGGCAGAAATTTCTTTCTCTTATTGTATAGCCTATTAATGGCAGTTAATGTTACTGATTTTCTTACTGATTATATAGTCTCACTTTTACATTTTGTTTTGCACCCATAGCTGCTACAGTAACCGTAGCTCATTCTTTTTATACTTTTAGCCATTTCCTAGTTATCACATTTTTTCTAGCCAAGTCAGTTTCCCTCTTCCGTCTTGTACAAAAAGTAAGTTATTAGCCTGTCCTGTTTTATTATATCCATTCATTTGCACTGGCCTATATGGAATCTCAGTCAACTATTTCCCCTTCTGTAGCCAACTTGACAGCTGTAGGTATTTTTGAGGCAGTGTATTAATGCCTCATGCTTACTGAAGGCTCTTTATTGCAACCTCACAAAACTTCAGTATCTGAGAGATACAAGTATTTATTTAACTTGAAGGCTACTGTCTTATTTTAGAACACATTCAGTAAGTAGAACACACACACACACACACACACACACACACACACACACACACACACACACACACACACACACACCACAGAGCAGTTCTATTAAACCAGCTTACAATAAGGTTGTTAACACAACAGTCCCTAAGCCTCCCAGGCTAAGGGCTAAGAAACCTCAGACATTAGTTCAAGCTGCAAAACATAAACATTCACCCTTCACAGCCACAGCTATGATACATACATTTTAGAGTTACAAGGGTATAAACTCCAATCCCTTATAGCCCACTGAAACTGCATCAAACCATGGTAATGTTTTAGTAATAGGTGACTCTCTCTTGTGTGGTAAACAGTCACCACCCTCCCAGGTTGGATTAGCTGTCTTCTGTGGTCTGGATCCGGGATGTAGCAAGGGATCTAAGATTCTTCCATCCTGACAGATTTAATTGTGACCTGATAGTGGTCCACATGGGGGTGAATGACCATAGTCGCTCTCCCCAGAAGGATATGTTTGAGACTGCTATGTGTGCATCTGAGGCAGGAAACACACTGGTCTAAAGTGGTATTTTGCCTTCTCCTAAAATGATACAAAGACAAGAAAATTGGCTATAGTAACTCGCTATGTAACTGGTGTTATTCTAGGGGGATCCAGTGTATCTCTGCTTGCAATGAGATGGCTGATCAGCCTTCCTGCTTGGTAGAGATGGTCTGGTTCTCTCTTACCAAAGCTTTGACATTGTAGATAAAGCCTTTGCTGCCCACATAGTACCTTTTTAGGCAGAGTCCATATGATGGACATTCCAACCCAGTAAATTCTAATTTGAAACATTAATGTGGCTGTACTCAGTGCCAGGAGTATTAACAAAAAATGTGCAAACTTGTGTCTGTCCTGCAACCTAAACACATTTGTGTCTTCTTACTCCCTCTGTTCCTGGGTATAATGTGTATCGTGTCTTCGTACTCCCTCTGTTCCTGGGAATAATGTGTATTGTGTCTTCATACTCCCTCTGTTCCTGGGAATAATGTGCATCGTGTCTTCATACTCCCTCTGTTCCTGGGTATAACGTGTATCATGTCTTTGTATTCCCACTGTTCCTGGGTATAATGTGTATCATGTCTTTGTACTCCCTCTGTTCCTGGGTATAATGTGTATCGTGTCTTTGTACTCCCTCTGTTCCTGGGAATAATGTGCATCATGTCTTCATACTCCCATATAATGTGTATCGTGTCTTCGTACTCCCTCTGTTCCTGGGTATAATGTGCATCATGTCTTCTTACTCCCTCTGTTCCTGGGTATAATGTGTATCGTGTCTTTGTACTCCCTCTGTTCCTGGGTATAAGGTGTATCGTGTCTTTGTACTCCCTCTGTTCTGGGAATAATGTGTATCGTGTCTTTGTACTCCCTTTGTTCTGGGAATAATGTGTATCGTGTCTTCGTACTCCCTCTGTTCCTGGGTATAATGTGTATCGTGTCTTCGTACTCCCTCTGTTCCTGGTTATAATGTTTATCGTGTCTTCATACTCCCTCTGTTCCTGGGTATAATGTGTATCATGTCTTTGTACTCCCTCTGTACCTGGGTATAATGTGTATTGTGTCTTCATACTCCCTCTGTTCCTGGGTATAATGTGTATTGTGTCTTCGTACTCCCTCTGTTCCTGGGTATAATGTGTATCGTGTCTTTGTACTCCCTCTGTTCCTGGGTATAAGGTGTATCATGTCTTCGTACTCCCTCTGTTCCTGGGTATAATGTGTATCGTGTCTTCATACTCCCTCTGTTCCTGGGTATAATGTGCATCGTGTCTTCGTACTCCCTCTGTTCCTGGGTATAATGTGCATCGTGTCTTTGTACTCCCTCTGTTCCTGGGTATAAGGTGTATCGTGTCTTTCTACTCCCTCTGTTCCTGGGTGTAATGTGTATCGTGTCTTTGTACTTCCACTGTTCCCGGGTATAATGTGTATCATGTCTTCGTACTCCCTCTGTTCCTGGGTATAATGTGTATCATGTCTTCGTACTCCCTCTGTTCCTGGGTATAATGTGTATCGTGTCTTCGTACTCCCTCTATTCCTGGGTATAATGTGTATCGTGTCTTCTTACTCCCTCTATTCCTGGGTATAATGTGTATCGTGTCTTCATACCAACTGGCCGTTGTGGGTTAATATTAGTATTTGTCAAGGATCTCATCGCCTGATGTTAGATTCCACTGGACACCACATGTGAATTCCTAGGAATCCACTTCACCATTAATAAGACTAATTGCCACTTTGTTACTAGCTGTAAAACACCCTCTTTGTCCTCCTCTTGAGCACGACAGGTGTCATAACACATTAATTGAAATTCCCCTTAAACCAAAGACCTTTGTGCTGGGGGACTTCAACTCTCCATCAGTCAACTGGCTGACCTGCAATGCCAATGGTTAGCATGACCACTACTTCCTTGATGTTATAAATGCTAACTGTGTTTCACAAATAATTAACCATCCTACTAGGGGCCCCAATATCCTGGATCTGGTCCTCACAAATATTGCCACTTCTTGCACAACTCCATATGTATCATCATGTCTTGTAAAATCGAACCATAATTTAGTGAACTTTGCCTTTAAAACTGCTGGTACTTCCACTGCAAAAACCTCTGTGTTTAGGGACTTCTCAAAACCAAATTTTCTTCAGTTACTTGGTGATCTAAATAAGTTATGCTGTAATCTTCCAACAAAGGATCCCTTTGCTAAAGCTGCTACTTATGCATCTGACTTCTACTCCCATTTAAATACTTGTATTGATGAGGCAGTCACTATCCACACCAGTTTATAATGAGAAATTTGAAAACAAATCCCTGTGGTAGAATACTGTATAAATGAATTCTGTAACAAAGAAAGAAACTGATTAATGTCTCATTCTACCTACCTTAAAAGCACACTTAACACATTAGGAATGTCAAACTTGAGTATGAACTTAAAATACCAACTAAAACCAAAAATAACTACAAATTTTCTGTAATTATGGCACCCTGTAAATGATACTGTAAATAAAATGGTAGGTTGTAGTAATGAGCCACTGTGGTGAACGTACACATTTGTGCAACTTTTGCTTCACCAGTTATAGCTGTTTCACAGATTCCACAATCCCAGTTCCGCCACCCCAGTAACTTTTATGAAACAAGTTCTCTCAGTCCTTTCAAAAACTAAGAGTACCTCATACTTGGGCCCTGACAACATACCTGGTTGCATGGTTATCAGTACCAAATACAACCTTCCTGAACCCCTACTTAATCTATTTAGTTTAAACCTCTCCACTGATTACATTCCTCAAGCCTGGAAAGCGACCATTGTAGCGCCATTATGGAAGGATTGCCCAACCATAGACCCTGAAAACTACAGACCTTTCAGTCTCACTAGCATAATATGTAAAGCTATGGAACATATTATATTATACTTCATTTATCTGGACATTGAAAATATCTTAATCCTGGCTTTGTCAAAGGAACATCCTGCCACTTTAGCTTTATTAATTTCCTTGAAAAAGTAACCAAAGCAGTGGATAGGAGTGCTACAATGTCTACAGCATATCTAGACCTGGCCAAGGCATTCAACATTATTCCTCATGCAGGCATTATTGATAAAATTGGACATTTGCTTATAAGTCATTATGTTGTGTGGTAGATAGCTAACTACTTGCCTCATAGAACTCGTGGTTAGAGTCACAGGTGCCACTTTTGATAGCAAAAAAATAAGAGCAGTTGTATATCACAGGGCTCAGATTTAGGCCCTCTCCTATTTGGCATATATTTCTTAAACCTTCACCACAGCTCTTCTGGCCTCTAGTTAACTAAGTTTGCACACAACTGTAAATTGTGTGGTGGTGTTTGATCTTCATTTGACTCAAAATTTCTCCAGCATGGGTTACACCATATTAGCAGTTGGTGAAAGGAGACAGTGGTCTCAAATTAAATGTAAAAAAAAGTTGCGTAGTTCATTTTGGTAAACAAAAGTTTCACTTATCACAGCTGATGTGCACCTTCATTCAGACACTATGTTAAGGGTTCTTGGACCTCTTGTTGATAATTCCTTATTATTTGACCATCAAGTATCCATGGCAGTTCAGAACGTCTTTTATCTGGCTCATCTAATTTCCAAAGGCATCTCCACTAGATGCAAAAAAGTCTGCGTTCACCACAGTGGCTCATTACTACAACTTACTATTTTATTTACAGTATTGTTTACAGGGTGCCAGTAAGAGCTACTTATAAATACCTTGAAATGAGCATTCCTCCTTTCTGTACATACTGTAAGCGTTTGAACTAAATGTACTAATTACTTTGTACGGATTGATTGTGATACTTATCCCATTAATGTGTTAGGCTTACAACTGGCTAATGTGTTGTGTGTTGCACTTATTACTTCTGTTTCTTTTATGCAGTGTATACTACGTAAATGCTTTGCACAATTATCATATTTATGCACTGTCAAATTATTCATTCAGTTCACAGAAGGTTTCATTGCTCTTGTACTAAGACACATTATACACTGTAATTATAGACTGCTATTACTTTTATACCTGGATAATGAATGATCACTTTCCCAGTTATCAAACTGCAGAAAAAAAAAAAAAAAAAAATATATATATATATATATATATATATATATATATATATATATATATATATATATATATAAAATGAGTGCCTTTTCCACTGGCTCTTCTTTTCCAGACAGTGATGGCAGGTATGGTAGTAAATGGTGTCTTGCACTCCCTTGTATTTAAAATTATTGTAGTACTTCTGCAGCTCACAGTCATGTCATTTAATCATTTATTTCCTAATTTGTATATCTGCAGGGCAAGCTGAAGGTGGCTTTAACATCTTTAGAATCCAAAGTGAAAGATTTTAAACATTTTGCAAAACAATCTGGAGAAGGATGTCCTAGACACAAAAGTAAGTAAATTAAATGTCTTAAACGCAGGGAGTAAATGATGACAAATGCATATGAGCATCTTCTTTTTTGTTTGTATTATCCTTTATATGCTGTCTATGTCATTCTTTATGTAGCTAATTTTATGGTCTGTGTGTTTTACTGGTTATCAATTAGATGATTTTGTGAGAAACCCGTTTATACTATAATATTTTCTCATGATGATTGGATACCGAATAAGAAAAACGGAACTGCTCTGAACAGTTAAAGAATCAGATTTTATTATTGCTATGTGTGACACCATCTTTGATGTACTTTTAAACATGATCCATTTGTGTGAATGCACTTTTTACAACAAATTGAATAAATGGCCATCCAGTCCACACAAACTTGCTTAATATGTCATATATCAATCCGATCTACTTCTTCTTCACTATATATCATACTAAAATAATAGTCCACATCCATAATAATTTTTTTCCCATATTCTCCTTTTAAAACTTTCAATTTTCCAGTATCCATTTTCACTTTTGTTCCCCAAAAAAAGCAAAACCTCTTCAGCATTATATTCTACAACCTACTTTTAGTTGCTTATTAAACTTTATTCTTTTAACAAATTTTCTTTATATATTCCTTCTTTCTTAATTTCCGTTCCTTTTCTTCTCAAGATTCTTATATTCATTTATAATCGATTCACCTTTTTTCTTTCCAGTACAACCCTTCCAGTTTAAGAAAGATCTTCCTGTGTTTTCTTTGTACTGCCAACCACCATTGCTTTATGTTCATGTAAAACTGAATCATTGTATAATTATCTTCTCATAGCTTTCTGTATACTGTCAAAGAAATGTGTTTCTTGAACCCCTCTTAAAAAATGTTTAATTCCTTTCCCGTCGTCTATATATTCTTCATTCTTCATTATTTCTGTTTTTATACTTAAGTGATCTGAACAATTAACTTTCCTTGTCTTAACATTTCTTTCCTTCAAACCATCTTAATAACTGCTTTCCTATTGTAGCATCTTTTTCAAATCTTTCCAGTTTCTACCTTACATTACAATTTAAATACCATTATTAATAATAATAATAATAATAATAATAATAATAATAATAATACCCATCTTGGGAAATACAATTTTGTAAGCTTTTGAAATAAATCTTCTCTCTCATTTTTCTGAGTCAATGCATAAAATCTAATCAATCTCCAAACTTTATTCCCTTCTGTAACATTACACATCAGTGCTATTCCTGAACTAATCCCTAGAACATCTAAAACCTTAACTTTTTTAATAACAGAGTGACCCCCCAAACATGTAGCCTTTTGCCAAACTAAATCTTATCTCTACTCTATATCGCATCTGTTTTTTTATTCTTTCCTTCAAAAATCCTATGTCCTGTAAACATACTGCACCACATTTCTGACACAATTTTATGATTGACATTCTTCTCTTATCATTTATCAGACTATTAGCATTTAAAGAGAGATTTTTTATACTAGTCCTTTACTTTTTTTGTAGTTTTGGCTAACAATTTAATTTATCTCTTTTTTTTTACTCTAGTCCCAATTGTCCCTTAATCCCCTTCTGTTTCACCATCTTCATCCTTACCTACTTCCTAATTTGAAAATTGAAAATGATTTTGTACTTCCACCATATAACATTCCCATTCACCCACCTTACACCCTCTTTGTCACCCACATTAATTTCATTCTCACTTTGCATTACATTCTCATCATATAAAATTCTCATTTTCTTAAATTAATTGTTTACAGTCATACCAATAATGAATATTACCTACACATTTTCTACAAACGTTCTTACAGTTATTCTACATGTCCCACTTCCCTACACTGATATTTTCTTTTAATACATTCTGCTATTAAATGATCCACTGCTCCACAATGAAAACACATTTTTGGTTTACCCCAATACTTTAATTTCAGTAGTAAAAATGCAAGCTCATTACACATTGTATTTGCACAATTTCACATTTTTTATATAAACAAACATTCAATTCCTGTCCTCCACTCCAGATTTTTCTATAATCAAATTTTTTAACATTTTTACACTTGCCTTCCAAGATGGCTGCACACTGATCAGCAGCTTAATTTCATCTCTTCCATTGTGAAAAAAAAACAACTGAGAGATAAATGCCAGTAATTCTGCCAGGTTTAGTAATATTTAGTTACTGACCTATACGTACACTGCCTGGATGCCAGCAAAGAGCCAGAAAGAAAATTAGCTAAAAAAGGTGAAGAGAAAACGTGTGGGAAGAATCCTGCAGCTGTTCATCAAAAAGTAGTTCAAGCTCCAGCTTTGGTACAAGAGATGGCTTCCAGTACTCTAGAGGAAAATATAAATCAAAATGAAGAAAAGACTGGTTGAGTATGAAACTGCTGAAGAAGAGCTTTTTCAAAAAATGATAGTGTTAAAGGACAGAGCATGCAGGGAAAATGAAAGAGTTTCTGCTGTGCAAGAGAAATTGAAAGGAACAGACTGTTTTAATTTTATGAAAGCACAAATAAGCAACTGGACTGGTATGCCACTGCTAGATTTATAAAATTGAAGGGGCACATTGTGTGTATGCTCCAAACCTGGCCATGAGAAAGCAGCCAAGACATGTATCAGTAAAGATGCAATCATGCCAGCAGAAAGAGTTAATCCTGACAGAACTGTGGCGGAAGGGCAAAGTATTAAAAATAAGCAGGCAGTAGAGTGTTTGTGGAAAATGATTTTTCACTGTACACCAGGCAGAAGAGAAGCAGGTTTAGCTTGGTAAACAATGGCAAGAGGCATGTGTGAGATTCAAGCTGCTTTGTTCAGCTGTATTCAGAATCTTTTTTTCTGGAGGATTATAGTCATTTTATGATACAGAATGGGTGAACCAGAAAATAGTTTGTCCAACAAAAAATGAGCTATCAAGCAGAAGGGGATTTTGCTTTTCATTTTTCTGATAAAGCTCATAGAGAGAGACTTTGCCAGTGAAAACCTTTCCAACAAGTATTTTTTTTTTATTTTCCAGTTTTAAGAAATGTAGACATTACAGTGTAAAAAGAAAAGAAAGACTGTAGACATTACAGTGTAAAAAGAAAAGAAAGACTGGGCAAAAGCATGTTTGAGTTACTATGGTGCAATCTTGGACTGTTGGGGATGAGGTGTAAAAGTGCACTAATTATAATATATAGAACTGAGATGTTTTCACTTATGTTTGCATAGGTTAATGTCTGGATTAATCCCATTGGCATAATCTACTAACACGTTTCTTGTCTAAGCATGTGTTCTTTAAAAATCAAGGGAATGATGTGGATATAAAGGAAAACTTTGCTTTAGCAAATAAATGTTCAGTGTGAGTAGAGAAGTCTACCTAATTATTCCTTGTACATCAGGCAGCTGTACGTTCAATTATGTTTCCATGGAGACAAGCTGACCACAGGTTCAGACAATAAATGCCAAGAGCTCTAGGCATCATTTGTTCAGAGAAACATAAAATTTAAAGTTTCAAGTACAATCAGCTTATTAAAAATAAAGTTTAAAAGTATTGGGACTGAATAAGAGATAATGCTTTCCTGGTTCCTAAATACTTCAGTGCATTTATTAAAACAGTGTGTAGTTTAGTTTTATTTAAAGATAGGCAGTGCACTTTTTCTTACAGGTAAATATTAATGTTTTTTTTTAAAGCACACATGCTGTTTTTCGATTTGAGAGGGGAATACATATATGAGAAGAACAGACAGCAGTTATTGTAAGTAGGAGAACAAGCTGTAAAAGATGCCCTTTAGCAGAGATGACCTTAATTTTGGGTTAGGTTATACCTGTGGGTGCAGCTGTCAGTTTGGGACAATAGTTCCTACCAGGAAGGTTAAACTTCATTATTTGAAGCTGTACATAGTTTTGTGTGTTTTAAGTTAATAGGTTATGGTGGTGGTGGTGATCTGCCACATCATGTACACATTTAAGTCTCTCCACAACAAGTACAAGTATAGCTCTGTCATTGTACATGCTGATGTGAATGGCTTGAGATGTACCTCCCTGGACTATATGAAGAGAGACATGATTGAACTGTCACAGTGTGTGTTCCAGGTAGGTATGACCCTAGCCCTAAGCAGTATCCTACCTTCACCAAGAATGATACCACAATACCAACAAAAAAAATTGACTTCAGCAATTGGCTTAGTTTCTGGTGGCATTCCAAAGGGATCCAGTATCTGTCTGCTTGGAATGGCATGGTTGACAGGCCTCGATTCTTTACCAGAGATGGAATTTACCTGTCACCACTGAGTTTTCAGATCCTGGCCAAGGCTCTTGCCTCCCCACATTGCGCCTTTTTTAGGCAATGCCCCAAAGACAAACCTTGCAACATAAAACATCTGTCAAAAAGCAAATTGAAGGTCATGCTGCTTAACGGTAGGAGCCTTAAACTGAAAATGGACTCACTGGGGGCCCTCCTTGCACTGGAAGATGTTGATGTCTTTGCAGTCACAGAAATTTGGATTAGGGCTGCAGAGAGCACCCCTCCTTACCAGGCTATACCTCATTCCACACATTCCAACCCCAAAATGAGGTTGGAAAGACTAAGGGTGGTGGAGTCTCTATCTTCATTAAGGACAGGCACACCTCCAGACTGGTTTGCCAGCATGACGCACTGGAACTACTCTAGGTACAAGACACCCATCCAAGTTATACCTAGCTGTAGACTCCCCATGACTCAGGACACCCACTCCTCTTAACTGGATCTGCTAGACTCCATCAAGATGCTCCCGACACCCTGATCCTTGGTGACTTCAACTACCCCACCATAGACTGGGAGAACTATTCTTTCACTAATGCACTCTCTCAGCGATTCCTCAACGTCATCAGTTCTAATGCACTAGACAAGCTTGTATCATCCCCCACAAGGGGGGATAACATTCTGGAGTTGGTTCTCACCAACATGGGTGACCGTTACACCACTCTCATAGTATGTTCTTCCCTGGTGAAATCAGATCATCTCACTGTCTCATTCGAAGTTTCTAACCCACCCAAACCCCCCAGCTGTAGTCAAGCTAAAAAACTTCTCAAAAACTGACTACAACCTCCTAAGGGAGGGTATCTGTAGCTTCACACCACCAGCCCCCCAGAGGATGCAGACAACTATGCTGCACAGTACGCCAATGCAGTATACAAGCAACTGAACAACTGCATGGACTCAGCCATACCCAAAAGAAATAAAACCTGCTCCTCAAGGAAACACAAACCTATTTGGCGTACATCCTCTATCAACAGGCTTTACAACAAAAGGAAGAAACTGTTGTCCAAGGGTAAAAAGGAACAAATTCCAAATTGGAAGAACTCCCTCCTTAGCCTCAACAAGCAAATTAGATCACTAGTGAAAGCCTCCAAGGCCAATTATGAATAGAAACTAGTCTCCATAACAAAGGGAAACCATTCAGTTATGTCAGGAACCTCCATGGCAAAGCCCAGGTTTGTTCCAAAGTAGTACTTAACAGTATCACTTACACTGGTCCTCTTGACTTAGCCATCTTGCTAGCAGATAGGTTCAGTGCAACATCTTCTCCCGTGTCCCCCCAAGGGCCCTTTTGACATCCCTGATACTTGTCCTGCACCTCACATCTCCATAAATCAAGTGTTACAGGCCCTATCCAAGGCAAAAAACACAGATTCCATGTGACCTGGTAGTATCCCAGGATGTATTCTGCACCATCTCCATCAAGAGCCAGCTTTGCCATTGAGTAGACTATTCAACCACAGCCTAAGTACTGGCTTCTTTCCAGCAGAGTGGAGAGCCACCATTGTCATCCCCTTGCACAAATGTGGTGCCATTACTGACCCTAGAAATTATCGCCCCATTAGCTTGACAAGTCTAATCTGTAAAGCCATAGAGCGTATTATTATGATCTCATAAACAAGGACATAGGCAGTCTCCAAGCACTTGACCCCACCCAGTTCGGATTTGTTATGGGCAGATCTTGCTTGTTGAACCTGGTTGACTTCTTTGAGACTGTCATCAAGGCCATGGATGAGGGAAAGTCAGTACATACAGCTTACCTTGACTTGGCCAAGGCCTTTGACACAATCCCCCACTCAGACATCATTGAAAAGCTAACACAACTTGGTGTAAATCCCTATCTCATCAGGTGGGTGACCACTGACAGGACCCTCAAAGTCAAAATAGGCACCTCCACCTTTGATAGCAGACCTGTCACTAATGAAATTCCCCAGGGATCTGTCCTGGGACCCCTACTGTTTGGCATCTATTTCTCAAAGTTCCAGGCAAAGACAAAAGGCCTGTGGCTGACCATATTTGCGGACAACTGCAAGTTGGGTGCTGTCATTGACTCCCCAAATGATGTTAACATACTGCAAGAGGGACTCACAGCAACTAATGACTGATGCCAATGTCATGGCCTCAAGCTAAATGCAAAGAAATGTATCATCATACCATTTGGCAAAAACATGACTCTTACTGATTACCACATCAGTGACAATCCCCTAAGCACACAACCTGTGGTAAGAGACCTGGGCACTCAGGTTGATGTTAACCTCACATTCAACCATCATCTAGCGGCAGTGGTTAGAAAAGCTTTTTACTTGGTTCATGTCATAAGTAAAGGGATTGCATCCAGAAAAAAGGAGGTTACCTCTCTATACTCCTCCCTCATTAGACCAATAATTGAGTGCAACCCCCCGTTTGGTATGTACCGCTCCAAACATCTGCACCAACTGGAAAGGCTACTGAAATGCTTCACAAAGAGAATCCATAGCCTGCAACACCTGTCCTGTGCAGACAGGCTCAAGTCACTGTCACTCTACTCAGTATCATACAGATTGCTCAGGGATGATCTGTGTCTCGCCTACAAGGCAATCTCAGACACTGCCCTACTAGAGATACTCAACTCCTCATGCACAACTTGCTCAAAAGGCCTGAATCTAATATGTGACATCAACAAAACCTGCTGGAGAGACAGGTTTGTCTCCCAGAGGCAGCCCTGTCTCTGGAAGAGACTTCCCATACATGTCAAACAGAGCACCTCGCTGACCCTCTTCAAGAGCAACATTAATGAGTTGTTGGGAAACCACAAATTTGTCCTGGGAATTTCACCTGTCTCCCTCATTGACAGGGGTGACAGGGGCTGACTGAGATTTCTTTCTGGGGATAAACTCTTGGCTAGGCTTGTGAGGGCCCCAGGGTCATTAGCCTAGTAATCTCCTGTGATCCTATGGTGATGTGCGTGTATGTGCGTGTGTATGTGTGTGTGTGCATGCATCTGTGTGCGCATGTGTGTGTGAGTGCGTGTGTGTGTGTGAGTGCGTGTGTATGTGTGTGAGTGTGTGAGTGCGTGTGTGTGTGAGTGCGTGTGTGTGTGTGTGAGTGCGTGTGTGTGTGTGTGTGTGTGTGTGTGTGTGTGAGTGCGTGTGCATGCCTGTGTGAGAGTGTGTGAGTGCGTGTGAGTGAGTGTGTGAGTGTGAGTGTGTGTGTGAGTGTGTGTGAGTGTGCGTGTGTGTGTGTGTGTGTGTGTGTGTGTGTGTGTGCGCGCGCGCGCATGTTTTTTGAAGGTTTTCATTAAAACAAAAAGTTATGCAAAATGTGGCATAGGTTCAAATGGAGATGACAACAAATAACTCTATAAAGGATCAACCTGGCAAACATTAGTGGGTGCATGTAACACAAAAGGTGGAAATGGATATTTAAAAAAGCTATCATATACAGTAGGTGGAATAATAACTTCTACTTCTTCTTCTGCTTATAATGGCTAGACTATCCATATTATTTTTGAACCTGAATGGTCAAACAGGTATAGACAAAAAGGTAAGAGTACTGAATTGTATTAAGAAGTGTGAAGTACAAATAGCAATGCTACAGGAGACACATTTAGAAAGAAGTGAGTATGAACATTTGATAAAAAGATTTTGGGATGGATATTCATCAGAATATCAGGGACAAAGGAAAATGTGAGTACTTGTACCATTTGCTACAGGAGCTCCAGCAGGGATAGAAGAGGTAAAAAGATGATAATGATAGCTTTGTGGTAGTAAGGGGCTACTGGCAAGGGAAGAGGATTACTCTGACACATATTTTTATTCCAACTAAAGCTGCTATTATTGAGCTTAAAAAATTATGAGAAATAACCCACTTTCAGCAGGAAATATTACTTATAGATATAGATGGGGACTGGAACTTGTTTTGCAACAGTCAGGATGTATCTGGGGGACCTAGAAAGGAAAACAGAATAAAAGAGGGTAGCTTTTGTAGACATTTTCGAAATATGTTGTATGGAAGATGTGAATTCAGTAGTAGGAACAAGGAGACAATTTATATATTCCCCAAGGTTCAGTAACTGGGCTAAACTACAAAGAAATTATATTTCACAGGAGCATGTGCATTTAATTTAAAGCTGCAACACACATCCAATAACTAAGATAAAAATGCAGAGTAATGAAGAAAAATGAGACACTGGCACTTCCCACCTGTCTGTCAAAAAGAGGAATTTAAGGAATGGGTAGTGGAAATTATTCGAGAGTTGTTAGGGAAGATAGGAGTTTCTTCAGAAATTATAGCTAGTGAGCGGGATAGAATAAAAGTGGAGTTTAAAAATAGGTTAGAACTGAATGCTACGGTTAAGAAATAAAAAAAAATAGAAGGGGGCTGACAAAGGTTATAGTATTGTAGACTAAGGGAATCTCACAGAAGAAGAGGTGCAACTACAGAGTGCTAAAGAGAAAGTAAAGGAGTATTGCTTTTAAGCAACTGTTTTTTTTTTTATTATTTTTGATAACATCAGAAAACAAAAACTTTTAGCACACCCTAGGCAACAAAAATAGAAAGGGTTGTTGCCAAACTTACGGATCCTGTAACAAGAAAAATAACCAGACATCGTGTAGAATTGTGAGAAATATTTAAGAAATTTTATGAAAATTTGTATAAAGCAACGAATGTGGAAATCCAGAAAAAGCACAAATGGAAATATTTATGGACGACTTAAGTATGCCAAGGTTAGAGGTAAATGAAGCTCAACAATTAGCAGTTAAGATAGAAGGAGATGAGATAAAAATGGTGACGTATAATCAATTTGCAGAAATGTCTCCTGGAATAGATGGTATATAGATGGCGTTCCTGTGTAAGTCTGAAAGCAAAGAGTGAAGAAAGTGATAAAAACCTGGAAGGTTTTGTTTAACAGCATTTTAAAGGGAGGAGAAGCATCAACATCCTGGCTGAAAGCTGTGAAATGTCCCACTAGAAATGCCAAGTGGAAAAAGCCAAAATAAAAAAGACCAAAAACACAGGAGAAGTGTGAATGTCAAAAATCGCTCTTCTCCTTAAAACTTTTTACAGGGAGTGGGGGGGTGGCAAGTCCCTCACCCCAAACTTATATATATCAACTCTGAGATCATTGTACCATGAAGAAAACAAAATATTATGAGAAATGGCATCTCGGCCTTAGTATATGTAAGTCTGATCTTTCGGCCATTCAGTCTTCGCTTTTCGGGTCCTGACATTTCAAAATTGTTTTCTAGCTGTGATGGCTGTAATACCTAAATCAGTAAAGACCCATCCGACACAACTTCATATAAACCCATTTCAGTTTTAAACTCCGATTGTAAAGTCTTTGCATATAATAGCTAAAACAATGGAAAATGTATTGCCAAAATTGATAGATATAGATCAGTGTGGCTTTGTGGAGTAGAGGCAAACATTTGGCAACATTAATAGAATGCTGATGATCCAGATGGAAGCAGAATGTAAGAAGATACTACTGTTGCTGGTGGGTCTTGATGCAGAGAAAGCATCCAACAGAATAAGCTGGAATTTTATGAGTAGGGCAATGGAAGCATTTGCTTTCCCTGATACAATAATAAGGTAAATTAGAAGGATATATGAGGGATCAGAGGAAAAATTAATGTGGGAGGGTGCCTTTCTGATAAGTTGTGTCCAAACAGAGGAACTAGTTAGGGATGTTCTGTTTCCCCTTGTTGTTTGTGTTTGAGCCAACATTTTGAGACACTTTCCAGTCTTTTTTGGGGGGTATAAAACTAATGAAAATATAACAAAGGCAATAGCTGTAAACTATGTACCTACACATGAATTGGTTCAACAATGCCCATATTTATGGGGACACGGTAACATGAAGTATTTAGGAGTATGGATTAAAAAGGATTCTGTCATGGCAGCTAAGGATTTGTGGAAAGAGACCAAACAAAAGAGCATACAAAAACTGAGAAACTTGTAGCTGTTATTTTATGGATATGGATTACAAGATACTGGCAGTAAAATTTGTCTCTATAGTTTGTCAAACAGAGGAGACGTTGTTGACAGTAATTAATAAAGAGTTGAAATATGTTATCTGGCAGGGGAAAACAGCAAATGTCAAGTGGGATATGTTGATCCTTCCAATAGAACAAGTTGGTTTAGGATTATTTGAGTTGAAGGGATGTTTTAGAGCTACTCAATTAAGACTGATACACTTAACTCAAGCAGAAGGCTATCATTCAAAGTGGAAAGGGATGCTGAAGAAATGGGGAAACGGGTGGGGTTCAAGAAGTGAGAGAGAGAGAGTGGGATTTTAGATGCATATCATTAAGGAGAGTGACAGCCCAGCAGAATATTGCATTCATAAAGTAGCAGAAACTATTCTAAGAAGTAAGCCAACTTGAGAAAGGAGATTCTGCCATTAGGGATGACTGCAGTTAGGGGTACAGAGAATAGGCAAGAGGGGGGCTGGAATTTACCGGAGAAACTGTCAAAGGAACTGAGGTATTGGGAGCAAATAACTAGAGAGGGAAAGGCAATATAATGGGAAGAGGCTATGAAGACATTTGGACTGCAGGCTAGATACCGCATTCCCTATCAGGAACTGATATTAGATATAGGCAAAGAGATAGGGATAGGAGAATCCTACATAAAAGGTCTGCTTGACTGAGTTTTAGCTGAGTCTAGAACAGAAGCTGCTGTTAAATAAGGGATTCATTAGTAGGCTATATAAAATATTGCATGATAACCATAGAAATCTGTCAGAGGAGGTTAGAAAAGATTGGAACGGGAGACTGGATAAGCAATCCAAAAAGAAACAATGGGAGAACATATGTATGGCTCTGAAATATGCAACAAAGTGTAGAAGATTTAGGATTTTTGCTTGGAAGTCTTTACATGGTTTCCAAATCCCAAGCAAACTCTAAAGAATTTTTCCTCGGGTTGATGGCAAGTGTTGGAGGTGTGATGGGGAAGAAATAGGTAACAACATAGGTTTTGGGAGTGTAATGAGTTGGCAGATGTTAAAAATTCCTACAGACTACTCTTGTCAGAAATGTTGGGTGAACAAGTGGGTATAACTATGGAAATTCAATTTTATGAGTTGAATTAGAAGATCTGAATTGCCTAGACATAGTAAGGCCTTGTTAAATTTAATTCTGCTGGCTACCAAAAATCAATTACTAGAAAATAGAAATCAAAGTCTAAACCAGCTGTATTTGAAGTATTGGAAGTGGGATCTTTAGAAAAGGGCAGGATCAAATTGCATAGAATAAAAAATGGAAATTTTGGGAACGATATATGCAAAATGTAAAGTTTAAGGAAAATCACTAATTGATCAATTTATGTAATGCTAGATTTATGATAATCATATAAAGGAATTTATATAACGTATAATGTTTGTAACTGGGAAATGTGCTAATATGGTTTTCTTTTATATGTATGTAATACATACTTTTATTTTATAAGTATGTTTGCCTATGTTGTATGTGATAATTCAGTAAAGGTGTTAAATGTATATATTATAGATAGGTGGTGTTAAATGTATATATTATAGATAGGTGGATCCCTATCAGTGAGTTTTCAGAAATTCTAAATTTATATCAGAGAGACGATATGATCAAGATTCTGCAGCACACAATCGTAGCAGGCAAAGCTCCAATAAAGGCTGTCCCTCCTCAGACGAGTGCACAACAGTGTAATAAAGGAAACCACTGGCTCAAAAACGTAAAGTGTAGAAAGTAGATATTTAATAGCTCCAAATACACAATAAAAAACAGCAGTATTACACAGCAGGATTAAGCGCTTTCATCTTCATACAGAAGACTTCATCAGAATCAAGAAACCAATCACTAAACCGTTTTTTAAACAGCACCATGCCTCCTAATTGGATATAAACTAATTGGTTTAATATTCTATGCAAATACCTCAGAAGCATATATATATATATATATATATATATATATATATATATATATATGTATAAACTAATTCTCATTGGTGAATAAATAAATAGCCATATGTTGAACTAGTTTGTAATAAATCATTTTTAAAACTGTAGGTTGTAATAAATAGACTTAATACATAGAACTTGAAAAAACATAAAAGCATGAAAAAAACTGCTACTATATGAGCAACTCAAGAAGACCATCATGTAAAAAACATTTCATAAAAACCATCTATGAAAACCTTATGAAACAGTGTAAATGAATAGCAAATATTAAAAATGCTGATGTTGGTTACATATTGAAGTATACTTGTATTGAAAAATCCATAAAAAATATATACATAAAATGTAGGCAAAGAAATACTGTAAATAGTATAATATAAAAATCCACAGTGGTATAAATAGTCTAATTTTTAACAGGAAATTTTATTTTTGTTTTTAGCCCTTTTTGGGCTTGGATGCCTTTAACTTTAACGCAGGTAGGAGTGATACATGGTCATTCAAACCAGGTGGAGTACAACCCTAAGCCTTTGAATGGAGATTGCAGTACAGGGAGGATCAAGAAATTTACCGTTTTCCTCAATGTAGTGCAATCTCGGAGTTGGAATATATAATTACCAGGGGGTGTGGTGGGCACAGACCCCCACATAGAGTGTGCAGGGGGCTTGACACCCTACAAAACCAGAAAAAATACTTTTTTTTTCTTTATTTAATGTTTGAGTTTTCAGAAATTCAATGATATTGTTTCGCTGATATGAAGTTTGAGTTTCTGAAAACTCAATCAACTCGCATAGATCTGTATATATATATATATATATATATATATATATATATATATATATATATATACACACACACACACACACACCTATATTTTTGCACTTGTCAAAAAAAATTTTTAGTTAATCAACAGTAACTTCAGAAATCCTAAATTGAATTCTAGGTTTCCTTTTTATGCATTTGTTCTTTTTTACATAACTGTTCCATGGCTCACAGTCTCTATTTCCATCAAAAGCAATAACAAAATTCTCAGCCTTCTAGGAAGTTTCAAACATAATTTTCTAAAAATTTTTCTAGTCCAGTATGTATAAAAGCCCTTACATCCTCATGTTTTTACCCTAATGGTACAACCACTACCAATGTGGTATATTGTTCTGTAACACACACACAAAAAAAAAAAAAAGACTTATACTAATAGAAAAAGTCTGGGCGACCTTTTTCCATTAATATAAGTCTGATTTACAACGGGCATGCTGACCAATCAGCATGCACGTTTTGGAATATTAATGGGGGGGGGGTCATTGTATAATTGTAATTCTATCATTCTTTTCTGCAAACAACTTGGCATCTTTCAGCATTTCTTCCTTTTCCGTCTATAACTCCATTCCTTTTTCTCCCGTCTCGCCATCTAGAAGATCACCTATACTCCCCTGAGTACCACCCGCAATTAGTTCTTCCATCTCCATTCTCTTACAGTAGAAGCCACGGCTACCTTCTGGCCTGCCCTTAAAGAGTAGGAGAAATTCTCTACTGCCATAGCCATGTTTGCACTAGTAGTTTAAGTAGCACCTTGGGTATCCTCTGAAAAGAGGCCACAAGCCTAGTGGGAGTAACCACGTGAACAAAGGATAAATAAAATAAACGTGTAGCATTCTGCTACACGGTTCTTAACTGCATGTCTTTTCCCTCTCCATGTTGTGCACATTGTCATATTACATGCTTTTTCTCACTACAAAAGAAACCAATCTGGTTGTTCCCCAATATCTCAGGACACCTGTATCACTATCAATATTTATGACACTAGGTATGTGTTGTATCTTGCCGCCTTTTACATGCAGTGTCACCATACATTCCCATCCTCCAGAAAATACACCCTTGCAGTCTTTGATTTTCATCAAGCGAGAATTTTTCTCGAATATTGTTCTAAATCATTTCCCTATACTTCAGTCCTAAATTGAATATTCACTTTATTCTTAATGACCTATTTTGTGCATTGAAAACATAATCATTCCAAGGATACACATTCACTTTTTTACGAACACCTGAAACATTTTAAAATATTATACAGGGGGGGGGGGGTCTTTCACTGACAAGATAAAAACTTTATATGTCTAACGGTTTAAGAACATTATCCCACACATCATTAACTGTAAAAAGTCTTATTTAGTTTTGATTTCTCTCTTTCTACCAGTTTATCTCTGTCCTGCCTACTTCTTTCCACTCTGCTTGGAGTCTGCAGCCTTGTGATTCTTAATGGTATGTGTACTGACCATTTGTGTGCAGGGTGAAGGTGGCTGTGCTATGTGAACTAATGATTAAGGTTTCTTACTACTTTGAGAAGTTTATGCACTGATCTTTTAACAACTTGGTGTACTCTGGCTTAGTGGATATACACTGTGTTGCAAGTGTGTTTGTTTTGCTCACCAAATGTGTTCTGTGGTGAGAAGATAGACTACAAGTTCAGGAAATACTTATATCTCTCTTTATTATTCCATAGGAAGAGGCTCTTACTCTAGAGGAATTTAGCAAATGGGAATTTGCAAAACTGTATATATAATTACTCCAAGACGAGGAACAGAATCTCAATCAGCAACTTACAGATGAATAATTAAACATTCTGAAAGACATGACAGACAGTCTTGATTGCATTAAACATGAAATTATTGCCTCACACCTGGCAGACTCTGACTTGGATCTCAAGAATGAGGAAGCAGAAATTCTGGAAACGATGGAAGAAAAGTATGAATATATTAAAAATGAGGATGTGACAACTAGGACGACATTTGTGAGCAATGTGGATTTTAAACAAAAGGAACCTCCCTGCTTACTTACGGTAAGGGTGCTTTTCATTTGTTGTCTTTGAACATGGAATGAGTGTGTGGTAGTCAAGATGAAGCATCATTTGAAATTATGTCTTTGCAGTTTAAATATAGAATGTTTAATTCAGAATTACTGTTTCACCTTTTTTGCTTTAGTCCTTGTGAATGTGTCATACTTTCATTTTTTGGGGTGGGTCCCTTTTTTACTTCAGTCTCTGTTATTTTTTTGTCTGTAGACAAACATTGACTATCCAGTTCTCTCTTGCTGTAACAACATTTGTTACAGCAAGAGAGAACTGGATGGTCAGTATTGTTACAGCAAGAGAGAACTGGATGGACAATGTTGTTACAGCAAGAGAGAACTGGATGGTCAATGTTGTTACAGCAAGAGAGAATAGAATGGTCAGTGTTACAGCAAGAGAGAACTGGGTGGTCAATGTTGTTACAGCAAGAGAGAACTGTATGGTCAATGTTTGTCTACAGACGAACGTTGACCATCCGGTTCTCTCTTGCTGTAACAACATTTGTTCTCATCAAGGGTTTTATTCACTTTCTCATTGTTCAGTATGTTCTCTTTTGTTAAATTTTTTTCGGACTTTGGCTTCATGTTGATCATTTAGTTTCCTTAGTGCTGATCCTGAAGACCTATTTTCCCACCAGACAGGAGAGGCTGTTATCCCATTTACTCCACCCAAGAGGTGGGAATTGCACACTGAGTGATTGCATCATAAGCTTACAGAAGGAGTACCTCAAGCCTTTAATTGTTTATGCTTCTGGGTTTTTCCCATGGCCATGGCTATGACTTGTTAAAATGTTTGCCATCATAAGGTGCATTCATACTTCCTTGTATGGTGCCCTTTAGTTGCACAGTGCACCTCAAATGCCAGAGTGATCATTACAGTCCTCTGAATCGGAGCAGAGTGATCATTACAGTCCTCTGAATCGGAGCAGAGTGATCATTACAGTCCTCTGAATCGGAGCAGAGTGATCATTACAGTCCTCTGAATCAGAGCAGAGTGATCATTACAGTCCTCTGAATCGGAGCAGAGTGATCATTACAGTCCTCTGAATCGGAGCAGAGTGATCATTACAGTCCTCTGAATAGGAGCAGAGTGATCATTGCAGTCATCTCAGTCGGAGCAGAGTGCTCATTACAGTCCTCTGAATTGAAGCAGAGAGATCATTACAGTCCTCTGAATCGGAGCAGAGTGATCATTACAGTCCTCTGAATCGGAGCACAGCGATCATTACAGTCATCTCAGTTGGAACAGAGTGCTCATTACAGTCCTCTGAATTGGAGCAGAGAGGTCATTACAGTCCTCTGAATCAGAGCAGAGTGATCATTACAGTCCTCTCTGAATCGGAGCAGAGTGAATCATTACAGTTCTCTGAATCGGAGCAGAGTGAATCATTACAGTCCTCTGAATCAGAGCAGAACGATCTTTACAGTCCTTTGAATCGGAGCAGAACGATCATTACAGTCCTCTGAATCAGAGCAGAGCGATCATTACAGTCCTCTGAATCTGAGCAGAATGATCATTACAGTCCTCTGAATTGGAGCAATGGCAGCCCATCACCCTGACAAAGGCACACTGACAGCTGCTGTTCCTTTCTAGTGCCTCTGTTGCCAGTAAGTGCGCGGGTTGTTAGGTGCACCCAAGTCACCTGGCCGTAAGTTAGGCATTTATCTGTCTTTACCAATAGTACTAGCCATTCTTTTGCTTTTTTAATATGCATCAGAAACATCGCATGTATAAATTAATTTGCGTCTGATTTATATTTTGTGTTTTGACAGGTAATTGATAATTGAAAGCTACATTGGAGATGAAAGCACTACATTATTGCATTAAATGTTCTGTGGTTTCTATATAAACCATAGTTTGGTTGTTTTGGTTGCAAACTTAAGAACCAAGTACTGCAACGTGTTGAAATGTGAAGGGGTTTTAGCATAGTCTTTTTTTTTACTATACGTCTTTAACTATAGTATTGAAATGAGTTTATGGTACTGCAAAATAGATTCGACACAGTGAGCAAAATAATCTTTTGGTATTTGAAGTATAATTTTTGAAGTTTCAAAACTGGTATGTACTTTTTATTCATAAGAAACTTTAAAAAAAGTAGTTATTTTGTTTGTTACAGGTACAGTATAATTTGTGTTGTCCTGTAATTTTAAAACCAAAGTAGGAGTTAAAAAATCTGTGAACAGTAAGACAATACAGTAAATACTAAAATCTGTTATATTATTATTACAGCCCCCTGCTACTGATGTTTACCACTTCCAGGATACTGTACCTCAGATTAAGAGGAAGGCTCTGAGGTACTGCATACACGCTTACCTTGGTCTTTATTTTGAGGTTCAGCTATTGAACTACAGTTACGTGCACTTCTGCCTTTCCTCTGCTTCTAGAATCGTCCCTCCTTTTGTTAACTTAGACATGCATATTTGCTAAGTTTCTTCACCAGCATTCAGACTCCTGTGTATTTCTTTCTCCCACTCGCATTATTCGTGTTTGTACTTCTATAGTGCAACTTCTCCTATTGACTGTAAAGGTAGTTTCATTGTCTATACTTACAAAGTCAGTTTATTGTTGTTTTTCTAACAGGGTGGGCTATAGCAGGGCCACCTCCATGAAAAACTGGTGACCTAAAAAAGCTTCTACTGCCAGAATCAGTGTATGGAAGCAAATGAAAACCTGTAATTTAAACTTTCTGGAATTGACATTGTAAAGAATCAAGTTTAAGTAAACCAAAGCCAACTTCATGGGAGTAATGGAAATTCTAAGATTAGGAGGTCCGTAAAGGATTTCATATTGATGTTACAGTGATATCCTACACATTAACCCAAGGGTAATGGTTATCCATAATGGAAAGCACAGTGTTGTAAATGCAAAGAAAGCTTTCTGTTGTTAAATCTTGCTTAGCGTACATATCTTAGCTGTTATATGCATAACTACATAAAGATTTTCATTCATTGTGTTGTTTACTATCAAGATACAATATATTACTCTACATATAACTTTCAGCAAGATTCACAAGCACAGACTGCAGCTGTGCAGGGATGGTATGTAAGAACAGAGCCATGTGCGATTCATAAAGTGTCTTTTACGCCATGTCACATGTGCATGCACAACTACATTCCTAGTTTAGGCCACATATGTGTTATGTATGCAAAGGCAATCCACAGCATGTTTTTTGATTCAGAGACATGATGAATTGTTGGATATGCTGTGTGACGTTGTAGCCAAAAGTAATGTGGCTACAAGTGCAGAGTAACTACATCTAAAACACCGCTGAGCTGCCAAGTACCCCCCCTCCTCCACAGACTCTGGGAGTTACAAGTTCATAAGTGTAAACTGACTCATATCTAAAGCTATGGAAAGATTTGTCATGGACTTAATCAATAAGGACATTGGAATGATCCAAACACTGGACCCGTATCAGTTTGGATTCGTCAAGGGCAGGCCATACTCTTCTTTAAAAAGAACACCAAATCAATGGATGAAATTAAAACAGTACAGTCTGCATATCTCAACCTGTCCAAAGCTTTTTAATTTTTTTTTTTTTTTAACACTTTTATTGAATTAGCACTTGTGGCATAGGCAAACCATGAACTAACAGAAACAAGTCAAAAAAACAACAGTAATAACCCATTGCCTCTAAGAACCAAAGGGCAGTCAAGCAAGTAATATTTATAACATTTTGTTCAGAGGTTAAGCGCTTTCATCCTTGCACAGAACAAAGTAACAGTTCAACTTCATACATAAGTACGTCAGTTAATAAAATACATCACAATTGATTAATTTAATCAATACAAATCTTTAAAGATGTAAACCCACGGTATAGCAAAAATAAATAAATAAATATTGTTGTAATGAAACTCATGAATAATGTATCACCCTTTTTAAAAAAAAATACAGATTCCAATAGATTACTTAAAAATTAAATAACATGAATGTTATATTCATAAAGTAGCAGAAAGTATACTATTCAAAGGCAGAAAGAAAAAAATTGGTATGGAGAGATAATATGGAATTTGGGAAATGAGCATTGTATGGTTATAGCATTTTGATGCAGAAGAATAGTGATGATCTTAGATGTAACATTAGTTAGAATGGGAAGATTATTGTAGGTTTACAGTGGCAAGGAAAGGTTTATAGATGTGTGGCTATATATGCATATGTTATTTGTAAAGATGTTAGATTACGTAGTAGCAAATATGGATATTATAATAGGAGACTTTAGTTGTGATTTAAGGAGTAAAAAATAGAACTGATGTAAGAAAAATGAAATAAGTTATGAAATGTGGTAAATTGGTAAGATGAAATAGAAAAGTATGGATGTATAGAAGGGGTATATTAAAATTTGAAAGTGGTTATTTTATATTATACAATGACCCCCGCTTAATATTCCAAAACGTGCACACTGATTGGCCAATCCAACCAGTGTGCCCATTGTAAACCTCACAATATACCAACAGAAAAAGGTCTCGTCTCCCGGACTTTTTTCCGTTGGTGTAAATTGCCACAAAACCTTTTTTTTACAATTAAAAAAAAAGAGAGAGAAAACGGAGCAATGGAGACTTTCTTTTCTCCGTTGCTTCCATTTCAAAGCATTGATGTACTGGGTATGCGTGGGAATGCAAGTCCCATACGCATGCACAATACATCAAAATGAAGAAGCAGTATACCACAACTGGCGGAAGAACAGTAATCCGCCAGTATACAAAGACATTTAAGAAAAGTAAGTATTTTTTTCTTAAATAATGTCATTGTATAATAGCAATAACCGACTCCATGGTTGTGGTATATTGAAGTTTACCCATGGTTGCCTTTGTTTAATCACTCGGGCTTCACCCTCATGATTCAACCACACCAACCATGGGTAAATCTTCAATATACTACACCACGTCATTGGTTATTGCTTTAATATCTGAAAGTTTATGTGTAGCAGAAGGAGAAGCAGTTGTAACAGGATTTAGATCATTTGGCAATATGGATGGAAATAAATGAAAATAAAGAATATATTAGAATAAGAAAGGGTATAAAAAGATAAAAAGAATAGGATGAAAAAGGAAAGGAATTGACTGTACAGTTGTGGAGGGACTGTTACTTTGAGGGGTTTTACATTAGTTGGTCAGGATGCTAGATTATTTTTAAAAGAAAATATAAAAGAAGTTTTTTTTTTACAATGGCAGAGTCGTATAAGGATATGAAAAGGGTATGTAATGCATTTGGGATTTTAGAAAAGAATGAGAAGGTTATGATAAAGAGAAAGAAGAATAAAGAATTATATAAACAAAGGAATTTACTACAAGGGAAAAAGGAAGACATATCAGCATATTTAAGTAACACAGTGAAAGACAATAGTGTAATGAGAGAAATGAAAGACAAAAAAGAAGTAAAAAGAAATCCATCTGAGATTATGGAAACTGTAGTAAATTGTGTAGAAGAAATGTCATATAAAAGAGAGAATGTAATTAAATATGGGAAGTAAAAAAAAATCTCAGAGCAAGTGAATAAAGAAGTTGAAAAAGAAATTACTTTTTATGAATTGCATAAAGTAGTTAAGTATAGATTTGGATACAGGTCCAGACATAATTGGATTTGAAATGTGTAAAACATTTAGGAGAATGGCAAAAAGAATATTTGTTACAAGTGTTTAATGAGTGGTTAAATGAAGGTTTGAACCATAATGATTTAAGTATTGGAATATTAAAATTCATATTGAAGAAAGGAAAAAAAGAAGACTTAAGACTTGGAGACCAGTAGTGTTAAACAGTACAGATGATAAGATACTGATGAAAATAATACAGAAGATATTTGAAAATAAGATGTAATATGTGATGGAAAAAAGTCCATGTTATATGAAAGGAAAAGGATGTCAAGTATTATTAATGATAGTAAAAGAAATGTTGGATGATATTCTAAAGCAAAGAGAGAATGTAAAACTTGTGGCAGGTGATATTAATAAAGCATTTTGGGGATTTCATGGAGAGGTACTCTTTTAGTAATAAAATCAAGAAAGTTTCTAAGACTGGATGGTTAAATAAAGAAATACAGATGAGGAATAGTATAAGACAAGGATACCCTATGAGTAGTTATTTGCTTTAGTTATGAATATGGTAATTAGCAATGTTAACTGTGAAATGAAAAATGCAAAATATGTAATGCAAAGAGGTGTAGAAACTCCAGTGGTAATGACATATGCAGATGATATAACAGCTAAAAATAGTATATGATGAGAGAAGCTATACTTTATGTAGTTGATTGTTTGAAAGAAAGAGGACATTAAATTAAGATAAAGGTAAAGGAATAGAAGACACAGTAAAATAGCAGTTATACAATTTACAGTGAAAGAATACTCTGTGTTATGTATACATTTTGGTAAAGAAGGGAATAAAGCACAATTGGAATCATTATTAAAGAATTAAAAGAAATTAGTTTTTATGGAAAATATATAGATTAGCTTACAAGAGAAAGTGAACTTGATAAATTCAGTATTATGGGTAAAACAACATGTCTATTAAGTGTGTTTACAATTCCTATAATTCATGTAAAACAATTATTAGAAGTTATTATTTTCATTTATATGGCGTTCTAGATTAAACCCAGTTAAAAGGGGAGCATTGTATATGAAGAAAGGAGGAGGAGGACTAGATTTGTTAAATCCAGTGGTCTATGCAGCATTTTTAAAATTTGTTTAAAGTATGAAGAATTTGAGGATGTAACAAGATGTAAAAGAATAAATTAAGGTCATAATGAAGAAGTAGAGAATTATCAACAAAAGATAAAAAATGAGGTAAATAAAAACTGATGAAACAGAAGAAAATAGAAAAATGTGGTATGAAAATATGAGACACTATTAATGTATTAATCCATGGGGAATGTTACCAGAGGAAATGATTAAAACAATAAAAGAAAGAAAGAAATGGTGTAGTAATAAAGTAGAACGCCAAGATTTTTATGGAGCTTAGAAATAAAAATAAAATACCAGTAAAAGAAAATATGTTGTATAAAAAGAAAAGTGAAAGAATAAGTCTGTACGGTAGTGAAGAAAAAACACGGAACATGTCTTTTTGAAATGCCAGAGAGTAAAAAAATTGTGGGGAAAAATTATGTGCTGAAAATTTCTTTGGAGATTTTACAGACAATAACAGTATAAATATGGATATGGTTGAATGTGGGTATTATAAGAATTGAAACAAAGAATCAAAAACAAGAATGGATAAATTGTTTTATGTAGTATGGTTAATGTGGAATGAGTGAATAAATGAAATTGTGTTTAATGGGAAATGTATATTGTCAATAATGAGAAAAATTAGATAGTTATTAAAAAGAGTGGGGTCTAATTTAAATTTAGAGTCTGTATATAAAAATGAAATTGGGTATATAGTTGTAATTTTGTAAATATGTACATTTATGAATGGATAAAAATATAAATATGTATATAAGCTCTTATGTAAATAAGATGTAAATAAAGGACCTCTACTCATTTTGATAGGTGTCTTTTACATGAAGCTGAGCTACCACCAACTCATGCAGATGGGACCTTGGTTTAACGTCCCATCCAAAAGACTGCGCACACAAGAATGCAACATTCTCCTTACACCGCCCTGCAGTTGTTTGGGACTTGGGATCTTATGTTCAGAGTGGTCTTTCGACCAGTGTGTGTCCACTGTCATAAGGAAGGCTTTCTATATTGTGCAGCTTATAAACAGAGATTGCAACTAGATCTAGAGATGTGATTGTCCACTTTTCTTGGTCTGTTCAGACATATGCAACAACTGGAATGCTCACTGAGATCCTTACTAAGAATACAAGCCCTAAATGCATACTACACTGACTAATTCACTGTACTCATTATCCTACTGACTGCTAAGAGATGAGCTGTGCCTGGCATACAAGGCATCCTCAAACCCAGTACTGATGGACTTGCTGAACATCAGCAAGTCAAATGGTCTGAGCGATACTCTGTCCAAGGATCTAAACCTCTTCTGCAGCATTTACAGAATGGTTTTCTCTGCTGTGCAGTAGATGCCATCTACATAAAACAGCGACCATCCTTATTCATATTCAATCACAACTTGGATCTATGGATGGGGTAATAGAAAATTACCACAGGACTGCTCCCTGTACTACTAATGGGTTAACGCAACTACTAAATGCTTCATTCCAAACATGACTCTCCTCAAATTATCTGTTCTGTGATCCCAGTTCTCCTCACTAGAGGTAATATGCAGTTATCATCCATGAGATGGGACAAGCCAGTCTAACACCAAACAGGATAGGTTAATTAAAGCACCAAAATGGAAGCTGGCTATAGGGAAAAGCCAGTCTAACAACACCAAACAGGATAGGTTAATTAAAGCACCAAAATGGAAACTGGCTATACTTAAAATGGCCCACCAAGGTAGCTAGCCTGGTACTTTCCTGTGAACCAAAGCGAATCATTATATATAACAGTGATGAAGATGAAGGTATGCAAAATGGGAGGGGAGCTTACACTCAGGATCCATGGACCACTTTAGTGAGCATGTTAGCAGTAGAGGTTTTGTTTAAACAGTCACTACAAACTGTTGTCTGCTTCTAGTTTGCACTGACCATTTGTAATTCTTGTGCAGACTACCAGTCGTATGTGGTCTGCCATTGGGGTAGTTTTGCTTTATGAAATGCACCAGTGTCAAGTCTGTGTGCTCACTGTAGTTTCATAGTTAAAGTAGTTATGTTCTGTCATTACGGACATTTAAAACTGCAGTCCCGATAACCCAAATTTGTATTTATCGTCCCCCATACATTCATCCAATCTTTACTAAATATACTTAATGAGCTAGAATTTTAACCACAACTGGGCTTTTATTTCATAGTCTGGTTATCATTGGTGGCACAATATCCATTCTTGTTATTGTCCTATTGTTATCAGTTCTATAACTAGGACCCTGTCTCTTTATCCTTGATATTTCTAAACTAAAGTAAGTTCAATTTCATTCTTTAAATCTTCATTGGTTGATGCCTTAAATCCCAGACATAATTTTCTTCTTACTAGTCTATATAATGTACAAAAATATTTCAGAAACTTCTACCTGTCAAAATACATCAGTTGTTTAATATTTGTTGTTCTTATATAGAATTGTATTTGAAAGGTTTCTAAACTTCATATGTCAGAAATAGAATGCAAAAAGATACATTATATTCTGTATAGATCTAATCATAAATATAAATATACTTTTTAAGTTCTTGAAATCTGCTGTTTCCAAGATAATAGAGACAAGATCAGATTGTTTCATAGGCTCATAGGTGAATACTAGGCTAACTGCCCTGAAAGGCCATTTCTACCCTGGCCTATAATCCAAGGTCAGAATCGAACCCTGTGGTATCTATAAAGTAAAGACCTTAGCCATTATGCCAAACCCACCCCCATGCTCTGTACTTAAGCAGAAAAGGCACTGGGGTGGAGATCCTTGGAGTGAGCCTACTGAATTGCAATTTCCTTGCCTAGCTAACATCTAATAGAGCAAAAATCAGCAAAACAACTAAAAACAGAAAATTCTCCATTAGGGCACTTATCTGAGCCAGTGAAGGCCAATGGTACTAATGACCATGCATAGAACAGGTAGAGTGTTGCAAGGCCTGTGTTTGGACTGATGTCATGATAATCTGGGGATTTACGGTCATATTTCTGCTTATGCACCCTTAAACATACAGGCTTAGGTCATATGTCAGACATATGGCAGTAGGTAAGGTTTTGGCTTTGGTACCCTGCTCAGATGTCTTGGTTATTTAGTGAGATAACCCAACACTTTGGAATATTCAGTGATCTAAGGAAGGACATTCTTCTATCCAGCATCATGGCTAGTACATTAGTCAAGTTTGCTGCTCATTCGTGACTGTTAAAAGGCAAGATTACTATAAACAGACCAATTACAGCTTTCAAGCTGTAAGAAAATGAAACAAATGTTAGTTATGCAATTCACTTGCTGCACACTTGTTTGGCTGCTAAAAAGTTTAGCACAGTAACAGGACAGTCGATGTTAAAAATGTTACAAAGTGTTACAACAGTAACAGGACAGTCCCTGCTGAAAATGTTACAAAGTGTTACAATAGTAAATGGACCATCCTTGAAAACATAACATTTTATATTAAAAATGATACCACCACAATAAAACAAAGATATAAGTAACCACAAATGCCAATAAAATCCCAGTCTTTCATTCAGCAGCAAACAGCAGCTCCAGCTCCCCAGTCAGTCATCCTCCAAGGAGTCAACAATCACCCACCAATCACACTCTCAAATAACCACAACAATTGTCTCAATGCCAAACTTTGGATATCTTGAATATGATACTTAAAATCGATATCCTTTCCAACTATAGTTGCAAGATCCTTTACAAAATAGACTATTTCTTATGTATTACTCACTATCTCGATCTTACCCCATTTTTATTTGCCAGATATAACTACTTTCTATTTCTTATAATTAAATTGCAACCCAGTCTTTATAGCATAATCAGTATAGTGGACTATTTATTTAAATTGTCTGTATCCTGTTAGTTGTTTACTTTGGCACTGACTTTTCACTTATAAGCATATTTTATTAACCAAAATTTTGATGAAGTAAGCATTTCAGAAAATACCATGTTAAATGTAGATGCCAGGACCAATCCTTGGGGAAACTTCCTTGGCTAATTTCTTCCAGCATGATCTAGTGCTTTGTAAAAGTATAAACTGTTCATGTCCAGTTAAGTAATTATGTATCCATTTAAGTATATGAGTTTCCTGTAATGTTATGTAAACTTTTATCACAAAACTTTATTTGGTCAGTCAAGGTTGATATACTTGTAAAACCATTATCTATTCTATCCAGACCTGCCCCATGATTACCATCCTCCACAAGTTTCATTGATACACGTCTTGAAACATTTCCCTAAAATGCATGAGAGACTTATTGGGAGGTAATTCACCTTATATTTATTTCATCCCTTAAATGTGTGAACAACACATGATTTTCTCCAGTCATTGGGTACGAATCTTTGTCACAACAGACACATATTCTCTTTAATGAGGAGCGAACTGTATCTGACATTAAATCGATAAATTCCCTAGATATATTGTCAGATTCCAATAATGTTTAACAATGTAACCGTACATTTAACAAGTATTTTTAGATTTAACAAGTATTTTTAGATTTATATAACCACATTACAAGTATTTTTAGATGTATATAACCACATTACATTTTCCTCCATGTTTATTCTCCTGTAATATCACTCTTTAAAGCCTTCTAATCTAATATTTGTAAGTTATACCTTAGTGCAGTCACCTGTTATACAGTTACTTAAGATTGTATTGCAAACAATACTTTCATGATATGAAGATTTAATGGAGTGAGCCATATTTAGTTAAAAAATTATTTTTGTTTTCTAATATTATATTCAGTATATTTGAACCCCTAACTGGTATTTCCACTTTTTGTTTAAAGTTAAATTCACTTAGCATATCCAAGAAATAAGATTCCTTATATTAACATTGATATGTTTTTCTGTTGATACCTGGCTAATTAAAAGCTCCTAAAATTATTGTTGGCAAATCATCCAAATAGTTTTCTAATGTATTCCGAAATGTTTGGTGTTTGAAATATTAATATTAATTTTTGTTGTCCTATATGTTGCTAACAATCTACATTCTCCCAAGGGAGTTACTTTTGCAAAATACCAGTTATTTTTTCTAATTTGCTTTGGGATTCCAAACTGCTTGTTAATGAGTTGTGGATTAATATCACCAAACTAACTCCTTTTCTCCCATGATTCAGTTATTAGTGTAATTGGAAAATTGTATTGCTATATTACAAGATGTAATTCATCCTCTTGTTCTTTACACTTAAAGCATTACTAAGCAAACTTTTTATAATCTATTAAATGTGTCATATTTGATTCCTCCACGTGCCAAAAATTCTAAAAAAAATATCTTCAGATTTTTATCCTCTTGGTTAGTAAATAATGGTCTACAACCATTTCCTCCCAGACTGTAAGAACCTTAAATACCTTTAAATAACCTTGCCTGTGTAGCCCAGTTGATAAATAATAAATACAGAAAGGATCAGACACTGACTGAGTGCCACTGCATGCAGTGTTCTTGAATATTGTGGCTCATTGTCACTTTAACAAATTTATGGCTGAAGGGGGGGCACACTTGCAGTCAATACCATCTCTGTAATAAATACATTCCACCTTTGTAATAAATACTAGACCAACAAACATTTGGCTAAAGGGGGTATGTACCTCACAAGACATCTACAACAACTGGAAAGACCACAGAAATACCTCACAAAGAGGATTACTGGCCTCAAACAGATGCCCTACGCAGACCGTCTCAAAAAACTACAGCTTTACTTCATCGCATATCGCCTACTCAGGGACGATCTCTGCCTAACATACAAAGCTATGTCATACCCAGAGCTGTTGGACATGCTCCACTTAAAGAAATCCCAATCCCTCCGAGCTACACGCTCTAGGGACCTAAACCTTGTCACCGCAATAAACAGAACATGCTGGAGGGATAGATTCCTGTCCCAGAGACTTCCCATACTCTGGAACAGAGTACCTGTCTATGTCAAACAGAGCTCCTCATTAGCACTCTTCAAGAAAAATCTTGATGATTGGATGGGAAATGGGAAATTCACCCCAGGGATCACTTCTGTGGCTCTGCTTGACAGGGGCACAGGAAAATAATTTTCTTGGGTGGCGAAAGTCTGGGTACATTTTTTGGCTAGGCTTATATAGGCCCTAGGGCCAATAGCCTAGTACCTACCTATGAACCTATGAGTGCACTTGCAATCCATTCCACCTTCACAATAAATCCATTCCACCTTTGTAATAAATACTAGACCAACAAACGTGGCTGAAGGGGGCGCACTTACAATCCATTCCACCTTTGTAATAAATCCATTCCACCTTTGTAATAAATACTAGAACAACAAACTTGTGGCTGAAGGTGGGGTGCGCACAATCCATTCCACCTTTGTAATAAATCCAGTCTACATTTGTAATAAATACTAGACCAACAAACGTGGTTGAAGGGGGGGGGCACTTGCAATCTATTGCACCTTTGTAATAAATCTATTCCATCTTTGTAATAAATACCACACCAGCAAATGTTAATTATGTCATGTGTCAAAAAAGAAATTAACATCTTGTATTTCATACAGTAAAAGAAAAGATGACGTATTGTGTTTTTTGTCCTTTTTAGGTACCAGAAACCTTTGAAGATGTTGCTGTCACTTTCTCAGAAGATGAGTGGCAGATGTTAAGAAAAGAAGATAAAGACCTTTACCGGGAAGTGATGGTACAGAACTATGAAACTCTGGTTTCAGTAGGTAAGTGTCGTTCAGCTTAAAAAACAGGATTTGTTTTCCTGATAGTTTAAAGTGTATTTTCATATCATTAATCCATCCTTCATTTGCATTGCGTAATATCACAATTAATGAGCATTTATCCATTCCCGCACTCCGTATCACCTGATTTCACGTAGTATTTCATACCATTTCTCCTGCACTTCTAATATTGATCTGCTGTCTAGTAAACACACAATTTCCACATTTCTTTCCTTACACTACTTTAAAATGATTAAGCATCATTTAATAGTCTATATGCTGTTAGTATTTACTAATAACAGGAAGAAACTAACTTTTCCCATTCTTTTCAATCACCTTCCCTTGCTATTGTTTGCTTTCGTTTCTTTATCCACATCTCTCCAGTTTTTCCCTTTCTTTTGTTATTTATATTTTAGGCATTTCTGCATCTAATAATGTAAAATATCTCCCTAAAAATCCTCCTGCACCATTCTTGTCATTTTTCCTGTTTCTCCTTTCTGCACTTTCATTTCTTTATCCACATCTCTCCAGTTTTTCCCTTTCTTTTATTTATATTTTAGGCATTTCTGCATCTAATAATGTAAAATCTCTCTCTCAAAATCCTCGTGCATCATTCTTGTCATTTTTCCGGTTTCTCCTTTCTGCACTTCCCACTCCTCTGTTTGTTCTTTTGTATTCATATTTCTATTTGTACACGAGAAGTTTTGCTTATTTTCCATTATCCTGCTGCTAACATCACTGAATTAGTTTGTTCTGGTTCTGCACAGTCAAATCACCAATGTCACAGTTTACTGCCTTTTCTAAATGAAGCTACGTCATTTTTCTCTAAATATCCCCTCACAAATTACATCTCCATTTTAGGTATTCATAAATGAAGTCGTGGTCACTGGCAAAAAAAAAAAAAAAACATGCACACACAAGGTTGTCATGAATATCACAAAGTTGCTGTTACCTTTTGTTTTTACAATGTATTCAGTATGTTTAGTATCCTTACTGCAGTTTGTAAGTTAACCCAAATATGTTGTCATAAATTTTTAAGTGAAAAGCTCATTTATAAATAGAAACAAAGAAAACATAAATGTTCCACTCATCTTTTTTTAATTCAGAAAAAATAGTCTTATGTATATGTATATATGTGTGTCACTAGAGAGAGAGAGAGATGTACTGAGATTAAACAAAACACCCACATTTCTGTTTACAAAGTTGACAAAACAACTTTGACTTGCAAACGTCAACATGCTACTATGCATGTACTTATCTACAGTCTCTGCATGTAGAAAAATTCAGCTTAAAAAATTAATAAAACATTTTTTTGCAAGGGGCGAGCTTCCATGCACCCCCCCCCCCCATATGGGGGGGCCGCACCACCCACCCACACTGCTATTTATAGATACACTAACTCTGAGACTGCACACTCTTGGGGAAAGGGCATATTTCCCTACCGCGAGAATTGTGCAGTCTTGTACGCCTGTTGACCATCTTTTTAGTCAACTAATCAGATGCCAACGAACAATAAGGTTGAAAAATTTCAGTTGACTCATTTATACATGGCAATCTGCTTCTGTGCCATTCTAGCCTTGTATACTTCATGGATTGGGGGGCAGTTGTTCACACGGTCACTAAAGGAGTTAGACACGACTTGGGACATGTCGCTTTCCTACTTTGGACACAATAGAGGAGTCTTTGTGGGTTCTGTTCAACTGCAGCTTTATTATACACAAACACATCACAATAGAAGTTTACTGACTTATATACAAACTAACTACTGCAATCATACATGCTCACTCTCTGGCTGCACTCTCAGAATGGCACTAGGAATAGCACGTGCCTGGTATTTATATACATCCTCCCTCTGTGAGAAATAGATCATGCAATGTTATGAATCTATTTGGCATGCAGATATTACAAGTGATTCTTTGTCATGCAATTATACAAGACTAGGTATATATATACAATTATGTACATGTTGCTTCGTATTTCATACTGGGCCTGGATATTTTACCATATCGTGTGACATAAAACTGGGAATTAGGTTTAGCAACTGGAGCTGTCTCTACAGAATGTTCAACCTTGGAAGTATTTGGGACATCTTCAGAAATGGAAGTAGAGGTTAAAACATACTCTGGGACGGAAACAATGTTTGGTTCGCTCTGAGATCTAGAGTCTGTATCACAGGAACAATGCTGAAATTATGATTCTGGTACAGGAAGAAGATGCCTGCGATTTCTCCTGTACTTCACACCCTCAGATTCAACAAGGTAGGCTCTCGGCTTGGCACATATACCTGTAACTTGACCAATCTGGTTGAAACCTTACCTTGTTTCTATTCCCACTGTCTCTCCTTCCCTCAATGGATGAATAAATCTGCTCAGTTTATCATAACTGGACTTCTGGATAGAATGCTTCTTAAGTAATTGAGCCTTGATGGTTCTGTTGTTCTTAGCTTTAGGCCTCAATAAACTGGAACTAATAGGTAGCATCATTCTGGTTTGCCTGGGGTATGTTTCTGAGATTAAGTAAATTCAAAAAGACATTGGTATTGTCACGCTTTGACCTTTCGAGTAATTGCTTTGCACTCTGCACTGCACGCTCAGCTAACCCATTTGACTGTGGATGTTCAGGATTGCTAGTAACAAGTACAAAGTCCCATTCTCTTGTTAATTTCTGAAACAAGTGAGTAGTAAATTGAGTAACATTGTCAGAAATAACTTTGTGTGGACTACCATGAACTGAGAAATGACGTTTCAACTTGATAATAACAGTAGTGGATGTTAGGTTAGGTAGTAAATCAATCTCAAACCAATTTCAGTTAGAGTCTACCAATACTAAATAGTGTTGATTGTCCCACTTGAAGATATCAGTGGCTACTGTTGATTGTCCCACTTGAAGATATCAGTGGCTACTCTTGACCAAGGTAGTTCAGGAGCTTGACTTAGCTGAAGTGGTTCTCTTTGCTAGTACTATTGCATACTGAACAAGAAGAAAGTACTTTATCAATGTCTTTCAGTAATGAAGGCCAAAATAGTAGTTCTCTCGCTCTTTTCTTAGTGGATGCAGAACCTGGGTGACCATGATGCAAAATCTGGATATATTCTTAAAGCAGGAACAACAATTTAGGACCTTGGAAAATAATGCCATCTTCCATCGAAATTTCATCTCTGTAAGGACAATAGGTTTGCACTTCAGGTGGTACACTACATTGCTTTGATGGTCATCCAGCATTAATGTAGTGATTGAGCTTTTGCAAAATTGGATCAGTCTTTGTGTGATCTGTTAACTCGTCAAGCTTAGTGGTAGAGAAATTACGCACTGCCATCAAGTCAAAATTCTCTGCGTCAAGCTTTTCTTTTGTATTTCTTGGTGATCTGGATACGGTATCAGCCAGATAGAGTAGTTTGCCTTTCGTGTAGACCATTTTGAAGTTGTACTTTTGCAATTTGAGCATCATTCTTTGTAACCTCACTGGAGCTGAATGCACAGGCTTCTTTAGAATAGTGACTAGAGGTTGGTGGTCAGTTTCAATCTGAATAGCTTGACCATAAATATAATCATGAAACTTGGACCACGCAAATATTATTGCCAAAAGTTCTTTCTCAATTTGAGCATATTGCATTTCAGTTTGGGTATGTGTTCTAGGTGCATAGGCTACTGGTCTTCCCTCTTGAAGTATAACTGTGTTAAGACCAAATTTTGAAGCATCACAGGAAATTTCGAGTGACTGGTTTATTCACATCATAGTATCTTAATGTAGGTGGGGTGGCAATTTTCTGCTTAAGGGCTTCAAATGCCTTCTGGTGCTGTTCTAACCATGACTATGCAACATTTTTGCACATCAGTTCTCTTAAAGGTGCTGTCAACTCACTGAAGTCTAGTATAAACTTGCCTAAATAGTTGACCATGCCTAGGAAATGCTGTAGAACTTGAATATTGTCTGGTGCTGACATCTCAAGAATAGCTGCTTGCTTGGTCGTGTTTGGTCTCAAACCAATACTGGTAAATAAATGACATACATATATAACTTCTGGAAGTCTGAATTTGCACTTCAGAGGACTGAGCCAAGTTTACTTCACGTGCTCTGTCTAGAACTCTCTTTAGGTTTCTGTCATGCTCTGCTTCACCATTGCCTCCAACCAATGAATCATGTACTATTATGGCACAAAAAAATTGCTCCGTTGCATGGTGGAATTTATTCCAAATGATATCCTTAGGAATCTGTATCTGCCAAACAGGGTACCAAAAGTGGTTAGTAATGAGGATTTGCGATCAAGCATCACTTGCAAAATGAACTTTTTGCATCCAAGACAGAAAAAAACTGTGGCATTTGTTATTAGCGCTGCAACCTCTTCGACTGTATGGATTGAGTGATGCGGACTCTTCAATGCTTTGTTCAAATCTATTGGGTCAAAACATATTTTGATTTCGTCTGAGCCATTTTTGTGGGCTGCTACCATAGACGACACCCATTCACTTGGTTCTTTGACTGGACAAATTACACCTTGCTCTACCATTTTATCCAACTGAGCCTTAACTTTATCCTACACAGCTATTGGAACTCTTCTTGCTAGACTGACTACTGGAGGGACCTCTGGGTCTAACTTCATGGAATACACAAGTGGAAGTTTGCCCAACTTGTCATCGAAAATATCAGCACACTGAGAAAATGTCTTCAGAAAAATTGGAACTTCTTTGGTATAAGAAAGCAGATTCATTTTCAAACTATCTTTGAGACCCAATAAAGACTGTACTGGCCTTCGGACTACATAGAATAATAAGTTGTAATAGTTCTTGGCCAAATAACATGAAAGCATCACTGAGCCTTCGGTTTGAATTTCTTCACCTCCATAAGCAACAAGTTTTGCTTTTGCACTACTGGCCACATTGAGTTGCTCATTAGTTCTCACTTTAGCAAATGTGTCTGCTGATATACCATTACACTTTGAACCAGTGTCTACTTTAAGCTCTCTGGATTTACCATTGATCTGGACTGTACAAAATACTTGGCTTTTTGCCAATAAATTTACTGCATCAACTCTCTCACCAATTACTGATGCACCATTTACATAAAAAGTGGACTTGCAGTCTATTTGATCAACTTGCTTTTTTGTGTGACCTTTCTTTACAGCTGTGTGTAGGGTTTACTTGATTTGCAAAAGTTTTGAAAATGGTTCAATTTTTTACACTTGTGACATAGCTGACCAATTGCTAAGCATTGTTCTCTTTTAGACTCATGATTGACACCACAACTGCGACAGTTAAAAATAAAGCTGGACTTGGGTTTTGCTGATTCATGCTTGTACTGCAGTGAGCATTTTGCTGATTGGCACTTGTACTGTACAGAGTATGCTCCTTTAACTGAACTAGTCTTAGAACTTGCTGGAAAACTATGTGGTTTCCCCTGGTGAGCCAGTAGGGGCTGTGGCTGCCATGTACTTAGACCTGCTTCTGTCTGCCATGTGTTGCATGCTATCTACATTTGCTCTGGAGCCTGCTGAAACCATGCTTGTGTCACTTGCAAGCATACTTATGTGTTTTTCTGTTACTTCATGGATCTGGCAAATCTCAATGACTTTACTCAACATTAAATCACTGTCACAAAGCAAATTCTTTCTCACAGCAGGCAGCACTATTAATACCACACACGAGCCTGTCCTTTATTAACTCATCTTTTAAGTCACCAAGCCAACACATTTTGGCTTTGTTTCTCAGGTCAGTTTTATAAGCTGCAAAAGTTTTCCCTGGTTTCTGATCTCTCACATAAAACAAGTGCCTCTCTAATGTAATACTTGTCTGGGGGTTACACATTTTTCTGAACTTGCGCTTCAATTACTCAGGGTCTTCCCTTGATTCAGCCTGTACAACAATTTGACGATTTTCACCTTCTCCCTCATATACTGCTGGTACATACACAAATGAATGATCTCTTTCTATGGCCTCTGACCCAGCTAGTTTTAGCAAAATGAATGCCCTGGTGCATGCATATTTATCTGAATAAGCTGCTTGTGTAAAAATATCGTACTGTTGATCAAATATTCTCTGCAATATTCTGATCAAATACAAGTGATAAGGGCTTTCAAAATCTGTCTGCCATATTAATACATACCAGTGAAGGGTTTTGCAAATAAGCAAGAACACATACACATATGCCAGAGGTTTATGCCAATATTTGTAACTTTACCCACTAGCACAACAAGCCTCTGTGTAACTGAACTTTGTGAAATAAGTCTCTTGGGCAATGTAATACTCTTAAAATTACTGTATTGCAAGAAATCACCTCTTATCAGTGTAAGAAACATTTCAAATAACTGCACGATGTGAATGAAGTGGGCAAGAGGAGCTCAGAGTGAATAATATTTCAAAGCAATTGCACTTTGTGAATAAACTGTACACAGCACACTGGAATTTTCCCAAAATGGCGGTACCTTGCTAGGCAATTCTTTGCAATGCAAGAAACAGTCTGTAATGGCAGCACTTTGCAAACAGACACACCCAGCACAAGAAACTTTTCGAAATGGCTACACATTGACTGTACTTCAGAAAATAGTTGTACTTTGCACACAGATAAACTCTTCAGAATACATACACAGTAATAAGCACACTGTAAGCACTTTTACACACTTTGAGACACTTCAGATAACTCTATTTATGCCCTTGATGCAATACGAAGTTGTAGATATGCCAAAACACAGCTCTTGCCTTCTTTTATTTATGCTTAATGTGCCCTTTTTGGTCTTCTTATATTCATTTTGCCTGTTTAATCCCTTTTCATGCCTGTTGTACTTTTATTGTGCTCATTTTACTGTAAACATGCCCAGTTTTGCCTTAAACATGCTCGTTGTGCTTTAAACATGGTCGTTTTGTTTTAAATATACTCATTTTGCTTTTCTGATAATCATTTTGTCAAATATCTTAATTTTAAACATTTCCCTTAGTTAATTAACCTTTTGTGCCTCGCGCTTGTTTAGTAATGCTGTTTGTGCCCTTGTAATGCTCCATTTTATCTTTTTTATAAAATAAGTAGTTTGTGCGAATTCTCATTACCCTTGATTCTATTCTGGCTCTTTTTCATGTTCGTTTCTCTTAGGTTACCTTCACTGTCATCTCTGCACAGTATGGCTCCAAATGTCATTCTCTGGAATCCCGGTTCTGACAACATGTCGCTCTCCTACTGTGGACACAATAGAAGAGTCTTTGTGAATTCTCTTCAAGCAGCTTTATTATACACAAACACGTCATGATAGAAGTTAAATAGAAGTTATGTTCTTACCATAACGTTCCATGTTAGTTGTCTTCTTCTCGCCTTCTTCTTGCTGGATGGGTTCGGAGCCGACCTCAGCTCCGACTCGGCCACTCTAAAAGCTCGAGAGTTGGTTCCACCGGCTCGAGGCTCTCCTTATATCCCACAATGCTAGGTGAGAGTTACCTCAGATCTCGTTTGTAAGCTAACCCCAGCTTATAATAGTAACAGAATAACTATAAACAGAGTCCACCTCTAACAACAGGGAGAAGAAGGGTGACCTACATCCTGATTCGGGAAATATGCAAAGTAGCATATGCCTAAGTAAAGAGGTGGTAGAAAGAGAGGTCACAAACACAACTCCTCTAGGTCTGTCCAGGCCAGGGGGAAGGAGGGTGGGACGCAAGAAGAAGGCGAGAAGAAGACCACTAACATGGAACGTTATGGTAAGAACATAACTTCTATATGTTAAGTTGTCTATCTCGCCTTCATTCTTGCTGGATGGGACCGTGTCCCTAGCACCTTGTCCCGGGTGGCCTAACGGAACAGACTCCTGAGAACAGTGGAACCAAAGTTAGCTCTATGCCTAGAAGCTAAATCCAACTTATAATGAGAAATGAAAGTGTGAGGAGTAGCCCAAGTAGCCGCTGCACAAATGGTGTCAATAGGCAGTCTGTCTTGGAAGGCTATGGAAGTAGCCAAAGCTCTGGTGGAATGGGCCTTAGGTTTGTTAGGCAGCTTTTGGTGTCTAATTTCATAAACAAGGGAAATCAGAGATGTCAGCCATCTAGATAATGATACCTTTGAAACTGAAAGTCCCTTTCTGCCTTCTGCATAGGAGACAAACAGCTGGTCAGATTTTCTGAATTGTTTTGTTCTATCCAAATAGTACCTTAACTGACGATGAACATCTAGCCAGTGTAATTTTTGTTCAGACCTATTGGAATATTCTGGAAAAAACACGGGGAGGTCAATGGTTTGATTTAGATTAGACGTCGAGGCTACCTTAGGCAAAAAGGACGGGTTGGTTCGTAAGGATACCCTGTCCTTATGGAACAACAGATAAGGAGGTCGACAGCTGAGTGCATGAAGTTCCGAAACTCTTCTAGCTGAAGTAATAGCTACCAGAAAGAGAGTTTTCCATGATAGCAATTTTAAAGAACAGGAGGCTGCAGGTTCGAAAGGGGGAAGAATCAAAGAAGTAAGAACTAAATTTAGGTCCCATGGAGGAGGAGGATTTCTTATAGGAGGTCTGAGAAGAAAAACTCCTCGTAAAAAAGCCTTGCAAAGCTTGTGGGACATTAAGGCAGACTCAGAAATACCCACATGAAAGTTAGAAATAGCTGCCAATTGAACTTTAAGAGTAGAAGGAGATGAACCTGCATGGAAGAGTTCAGCTAGAAATTCAAGGACTATTTGGATGGAAGCAGTGAAAGGATCTATGTCCCTTCCTTGAGCCCAATATGTGAAGCGTTTCCACTTACTCAAATAAATCTTCCGAGTGGAAGATTTATGGGAAGCTATCAAAATATCTCGAACGGAGTGAGATAATTGAGGAAGCCTGGCTAAGGTTGGAACTGGAGGAACCAAGCAGTGAGGTTCAGAGAGGGAGGGAGCGATGAAACTGACCCGACTGATGGATCAAAAGATCTGGAACTAGGTCCAGGTGCCAAGGTCGCTCAATAGAAATTGATGTAGAAAGGGGAACCACACCTGTCGAGGCCAGTAAGGAGCAATGAGGATCAACGAGGCCTTCTGAGCGATAGCTTTCTGTATCACTTGAGAGATTAGTGGGAAGGAGGAAATGCATACAGAAGTCCCGGGGCCAAACTTGGACTAGAGCGCTCTGCTGGGTTGGCCTGGTAAAGGAATAGAGTGAAAAATCTCTGCACTTGCTGTTTTGGGGAGTAGCAAAAAGATCGCAGCAAGGCTGACCCCACTTGAGAAAAATTTCTCTCACAACAGAGTCCTTCAGAGACCACTCGTGAGGCATGAGGATAGCTCTGCTCAACTTGTCCATAATTTGATTGGACTTCCGGGATGTGCGTTGCTATCAGAAACGCTGAGAAGAAATCGCACATTGCCACAATCTGAGTGCTTCTCGACACAGGGGGTAGGACCTGGTTCCGCCTTGTTTGTTGATGTACCACACTACAGACATATTGTCTGTCTGGATTGCAATCGTTCCCAAAGGAAGAGAGTCTTGAAGGGCTTGCAACGCTAAAAGCACTGCTCTCATCTCCAGAACATTTATGTGCAAGTGGCATTCGTCTGGTTGCCATGTGCCCTGGACTGTCCTGCCCTGATAATGCCCCCCCCACCCGATCAGGGAGGCGTCCGTTGTCAGAGTAGCAACCGGAGGGGGAGGAACAAAGGGTCTTCCCAGCAAGAGCTGAGGGGAAGACATCCACCACATGAGATGATTTCTGCACGTCTGCGTGATCATAATGGTGTGGGACATTGGAAGTTGCTGGTATGACCATTGTGTAAAGAGCATCCATTGAAGGATTCTCATGTGGAATCTGGCTAATGGAAGCAGAGGTATGGCCGCCGCCATAATTCCCAACACTTTCAGAACTAACCTGGCTTTGATTCTGTTGTTGTTGAAAAGGAGTGAGACCAGTTTGTGTATGTCTGTTATTCTCTGATCTGTTAGTCTCGCAGACATGTCTACTGTGTCTAGATTTGCGCCTATGAAGGTAGTAGTACGACAAGGCGACAAAACAGACTTTTCGCAATTTATTGAAATGCCTAACTTTTGACAAATGCGAAAAGTGTAATCCCTGGCCATCAGAAGGAGATGCTTGGTGGGAGCTGTGAGGAGCCAGTCGTCCAAATATGGAAACACCTGGAATCCTTGTCGTCTCAGGTGAGAAGCTACCACTGCCATGCATTTGGTAAACACCCGGGGGGCAGTGGTGAGACCAAAGGGCAGGGCCCTGAACTGAAAATGACTGGTTCCCAGCCTGAAGCGGAGGAATCTTCTGGAGCATCTGTTCATTTTTATGTGATAGTACGCATCCTGAAGGTCTATAGAGCACATCCAGTTTCCTTTTCCCAATAGGGAAGGATGGACTGCAGCGTGACCATCCGAAATCTTGTTTTCTTGACTGATCTGTTCAAGATACTGAGATCAAAATTGGTCTCCAGTCCCCTGTTTTCTTTGGAACTAAAAGAACCTTGAGTAGATTCCGGATCCTTGCTGGTCTGCTGGAACTGGCTGAATTGCTCTTTTCGCAAGCAGCTTTGAAATTTCCAAAACCGCTAGATCCCTTTGAGCGGGTGGAACATCTGGAAGGGATTTTTTTGTTGGTTTGGAATGCGAAGAAAGGAATAGAATAGCCTTGTAATGACGGACTGTACCCATTTGTCTTGAGTCAGGGATAGCCAGGCTTCGGGGTACAGTGACAATCTTCCCCCGACTGCCTCCGAAGGTGGGCAGTCGGGCAACACCTCAGGGATGCTGAAAGGGCTTATCAGAGAAAGCTTCTCGATTGCCCTGGTTCTCATGGAGCCCCTGCCACAAGGGCGTCTACCATTGTTATTCCGCCTCTGCCTCTGGCGGGAACCGACTCTGTCGTCAGGTGAAGTCCCTTGAGATTGTTTACGGAACCACATTTTCCCACTTTTCTGGCCTTTGGGGTAAGGCCTAGAAGGAGTAGAAAACGGACTCCGGCGGCAGAAAGAGTCTTGCCATCAGTCTCGCACCTAGTCAAGGTTTCTTTCACTTGAGGACCAAAGAGATGATCCATCAACGGGAATTAGTGAAAGACGTCTTGAAGGGTCCAAAATTGCATAGCCGCATCCAGGCATGCCTACGTAAGGCCACACCTGTACCTGCGGCCCTGCTCGCTCCATCAGCCGCATAAGAAAGGAGGCGCATGGAGGAGTTGGCTATGGAGTTCAGGGTAGCCAGCTGAGTGTTCATCTTATCTTGAAAACCCGCAGCTGTAGGGTCCTTCAACATGTGACTCGCTTCTTTAATCAAGTCCCTTTGAAGACGAGTAAAATGGCACAGGTAGTTCAGCGAACGCATAGCAAATGTCGCTGACGAGAACATCCGCTTCCATTACCTGTCCATGGTCCTAGATTCCTTGTTAGGTGGATGGACAGGTACTGAAGGATCAGCTAGTTCCTTCTTAGTGGCAGCAGCAACCACCATAGCATCCACAGAAACTCCTTTTGTCAAGAACTGTTTGTCTGTTGGTGCGTTATGAATTTTGAGGGTCTCCTGGGAGTGGGGTCCACTGAATCAGGAGCCGTCCATGCCTTTTAGCTACCACCTGCATGAGGGGGTCAAAGGGAGACACCCAGGAGGTGGAAGGCGAGAGCCAAACGCCTCAAGGTACACAGATTCATCCTCCGAAGGGTTGAGGGCTGGCCAATTTCCCTCTGTTTGAGGATTTCTAGAATGTCTGCAAAGAGACATCTTCAGAAGGGGAACGGGGAACCCTCGAATCCTCTAAATCTGTGTCAGATGTGATGGACTCAGGTGAGTCAATGTGTTTCCTCTTACACTTCCTCTTCGAGGGGCTCTTCTGCCAAATCAGGAGAGGCCTCGGAAGAGGATGAGATCCCACAGGGGTTCCTGAGGAGCTGGCTCTCTACGGTCCGGGATGAGGGAGTGAGTCGACTTGACCTGAGGCACCGTGAGGGAGGGGCGGACGGAGCCGACTGTGGAGTAGAGCCAGGCTCTAACACACTCCGCATGACCTCGAGCACCCCTGTCAGGCAGAGCCAGAGGTCCCCGCTCCGAAGCTGAGAACCTCCCTCGGCACCGACAGTGATGGCTCCGAGGCCGATGTCGGAGCCAAACTCACCAGCCGAAGCTCCGAGAGGAAGAGCGGGTCGGACAAGGGTCCGATGCCACTCACCCCTCGGAGCCGGCGAGGGAAGTCCGGCGCCGAGATTCCTCGAAAGAAGAAATCGGAGCCGACGGCGGGCCGAAGACATCTGTATCGGCTCAGGCGCTGCCACAGTCTCGGTTCAACGCCCGCCCGAGCTCAACGGAGTCGGAGGAGGAACATATTGATGGACAGGGGCAGGCATCGACTGATGAGTCGGGCTCTGAAGCATTTGGGCCAGTGCCTCGGACTTTAGAAGTCGACTCACTACCCTCTGAAGGTCATGATCCGACAGCCTCGATGACCTAGAGGAGTGAGATTTATGGCTCCGTTCAGACAGCAGAGGAGATGCTGGAGCCGAATGAACGGAGCCAAGGGATGGTGACCTAGATCTCTTCCTAGATGTCGGCTCCGAAGGTCTGGTCGGAGCCGACAAGGGATTCTAATACCTCGGCTCCAGCCGAGCCGAGGAACGACAGAAGCTGTAGACTCATCGGCTCCAGCCGGAGCCGATGCAGGCATAGGTTTAGTAGTCTTAGGTCTCGGCTCAGTAGCTGGAGCCGAGGACCTAGGAGCCTTGGAGGGCTTCCCAGAGACAGAAAGGGAATCCTCAGGCTTAAGTAGACCCCTTAGGATCAACTTGTTCTTTCTTTCCTGCAGGACCCTGGGACTGAAGCCGTGGCATACAGCACAGGAGTCCTGCAGGTGCAAAGGCCCCAGGCAGTAGACACAAGAAGTGTGACCGTCTGTCAGAGACATTTTTTGACAGCACGCATCACACTTCTTGAAGCCTGAGACCTTTGTGTCTTTAGACATCCTGAACAAGAAAGTGTAACCACACACACTCAGTCAGACACACTGATTACACTTTAAAACTCAAAAATAAAACAACTATCAAAAGTTTTATTTAAGAAAATCAACACACACACACCACTAGGGAATGGGGGAAAGGCCAGAAGGCCCGAGGGAGAACTTTTAAGTTCTTGTGGAATTTTATGAAAAAAGGGGTAGAATTCCACTAAACTAAGGGAAAATGTAGTTAAAATTAACAATAAAGGGGTTTAAGAATCCTAACTTACTGAAAAGTTTACTTACCAAGAAGCCGGTAGAAAACCAACACCTCGATCGCTGTAGCGGCAAACGAGATCTGAGGTAACTCTCGCCTAGCATTGTGGGATATAAGGGGAGCCTCGAGCCGGTGGAACCAACTCTCGAGCTTTTAGAGTGGCCGAGTCGGAGCCGAGGTCGGCTCCGAACCCATCCAGCAAGAATGAAGGCGAGATAGACAACTTAACATCTGACTTTATCTTAAGTAACATATATACAAACTAACTGCTGCAGTCATACATGCTTACTCTCTGGCTGCACTCTCAAAATGGCACTAGGAATAGCACCTGCCTGGTATTTATATGTGCACATTCAGTCCTTGATATGCTTCTTAAAGACACAGCACCTACTCTCTGCTCTACAGGAGGCATGCATGGATTGATTCTAATGCACTCTGAATTGTCTAGTACCATATCTGTGTCGCATTACCATCTTTTTTTTACTGGGGACACAGTCCTAACATTATTTAGTCTGTTTATGGGTAAAAGCTCTGCCATTTGCTAAAGTTCACCATACAGAGTTGGACATCATTAACACTTTTTTCTCAAGCAGCTTGTCTGTTCAGCCTCATAAGTCATATCTTTTGATGTTATCTAATTGATTTGATCCATTGTAGCACACTCTGAGCAGTCTAATTTAAACATAGCTGTCTTTATCACATCCTCATGTTATTTTGTGCACTATTCTACTTACTGAATTGCAGTTGTCACATGTTACTGTTTATTCCTCTCATGAAATGTTCATATATTCATTTTTTCCTTACTTTTCTTCTCATAATTTCCCACTACTCTCTCTCACCCCTCACTCTTCTCATCAGTATCTATACTTACATCTCTCACAAAACTGCCCCTCCCTGAACCACATTTTTGCCCAATGCCATATTTCCAGTTGTATCTTTTGCCCCTCTATTACCTTTTCTTATCCTCTAATCTGTCCTCCTTTGCCCACTCCTCTGTTATGCATACTGTTTAGTGTCCCCAGTCTGTCTTCCTCTTAGTTTCTGTCTGTTCTAATCTCACTCCCCCTCACGTTCTTACTCTTCTCCCACGTATCCTACTCTCAGGGTCATAAAGCAAAAACCAAACTGCAGGGAACAAACAAAAAGGCAACGTGGTATACCAGACCTTCCCAATTTATTGCTAGCGCCTTCGGGCGTAACAATGTACGACCTTCTTCAGACAAAAACCAATTCAAGAAAAAAACTTTCTTGGTTTAAATAAACCACCAACAGTGACATCATCAGAACATCAATTCATAATTAAAGAAGCATTACACATAACTAAAACATAATTTGTGTATGTATATATATATATATATATATATATATATATATATATATATATATATATGGATTTACTTCATAACACTGAAACTTCAAAATACTGAAAATGACAAAACGTCATAATACTGAAGACCAAAATACTGAAAGCTCAAAATACTGAATACTCAAAATACTGAAACTCAAAATACTGAAAACACATTTTATGCGTAAACTCAGCAAACAACATAAATCATAACAATTTCTACCAAATATGCAGGGGCAAGCCCCTGCACTACACCCTGCTAATTATATATATCTACTCCAAGATTGCACTTAACTACTATGTGCAATCTTGGAGTTGATATATTTAATTAGCAGGGTAGGGTGCAGGGGCTTGCCTGCATATATTTGGTAGAAATTGTTATGATTTATGTTGTTCTGAGTTTACATAATATGTGTTTCATTTTGAGTTTCAATATTTGAGTATTCAGTGAAAGGTAAATTAAAAATGCTGGTTACTGCCACAGCACGCTTGCTTATAAAATAATAAGTAAATGGATAAATAACTCAAGCAAGCGTTAACAGAGTGAGAAATAACCTTCTATGTGTAAAAATCCAAGTAATCCGGTCTTCTGAGACAAATAATTCAGTTTATTACACAGATAAACCACGATAAGCTCTTTCACTAACTAGTAGCTTCTTCAGATCACAAACAGGAAGCACAGGAACCATGTGCTTTAAATATCTGCATGTTAATTAATCAACCAACTTTTAAAGCAGAAGCCATAAAACCTAAAACTAAATATATAAACATAAAATCATCTCAAGATGCAACAGAAATAAACAATGGTGTATGCATATTACTTTTAAAAAATTAAAATAACTTCATTCCATAAGAAACAATAAAAATTGAAGTAAATATAAGAACATGTTGTGAGCAGCATACTATCAAGTCTGAAAGTGTATACAGCCTAATACATAACTGCATGTGATAGTCATATTATTAATAATACGAGGCAACTTAGAAACTATACATAGTAGATGCCATCAAAACATGAAACCATATACAAGTCGAAAGAACTATTATCAACCAAAGTGATACTTGGTATAATAAGGTCAGTGCATAAACAAAGATGTATATCTGCATATGTATAAAAATGTGTATATAAATGTAGTGTCTTAATAAATATATGTATCTAAATATAAAAGAATGAATGAATGTGTACAAAAATATAAATAAATAAATGAATAAATAAATAAGTTATTGTCTAAAAATGAAGCTAAAACCATTAACATTAACAGTATTACAATATAAAATGAATAAATTACCCAAAAATTTGATATATGTATGTGTATATATATATATATATGTGTGGGAACAAATATCAGAGCACATTGAATTCTTAAAAATTGCTAATGAATATGTTGACTCTGACACTATATCTGCTGATATTTGTCCTTCTACTAACTTAGCTGCTAGTAATGAGGAAATAGCAACTAGCAATGACTCTATAGATGTTATACATATAACGCATAACAGTATGAATGAAAATGTAAATTTATATCCTACTGTGAATGTTGTTAAGAATAGACTGCTGAATGATCAAGAGCAGGTTGTTAGATCTAAAACAAATGAATTTAAAAAGGAGCAGCTTTAAATCTTTCCTTCCCTTTAGCAATGCCAGGAGAAGAACTTAAGCAGAACACGCTCGAACAGTCGAGGGCAAAAAGGAAATTTTCAGGAGCCACTCACCAATACAACGCTAAAGAAAATGTGGACAAATCACAACAAAATTTAGTTTTTAATTTGTCCAGTGTTCCGCTGTCACAGCATGACATTAATTTATTAGTCAAAGGACTAAGTTTCATTCCTCATAGCAATAGTATGCTAGATGAAACCATCATAGATGTTAGAATGTTTTGCAGAAATGTTATGCTCAAGTACATTTATAATGATACTTCTATTAATAAGATTGATAGTGAATTAACTACTGGCAATGATAAATTTGTGTTTAAGAATCTGAGTGACTATACACCAGTAAATCATCCATTAATTGAAGCATATTTACGCACTACAGAAGATGAGATTTATAAGTATTTTCATAAAAGAGACTGAACAATTCTAATTTTATGTTTAATAATAATCTGTCATACCACGAAAGAAAGAGCCTTCATAACTTAAGAAATGATTTAAATATAACAATTAGGCCAGCAGATAAAGGCTCTGGCATAGTGGTACTTGATACCATAGATTATCAGAATGAAATGTATAATATGTTAAGTGATGTGTTTTATACAAGAATTGATTTTACTAAGGTCCATGAAATGTGTGCATATGTACATGATATTTTAACAGATATTTATAGAAGTAATTTAATAAATAGAAATGAGTTCAATTATTTATATATTAAGATGCCTACCATCCCAGTTATACATGGAATACCCAAAATACACAAAAGCATTACCAAGCCACCCATGAGACCAATAGTCTCAGGGCAAGGATGGGTTACGGAGCACTTGTCAGTTTTATTGAGAAACATTTAAGGTGTATTTTAAACAATAATGAATTTGTATTGTGTGATTCTAAACAGTTTTTAACAGATTTGTACTATATTAATAATCAAATGGATACTATCCAAAATCTGATTTTAGTAACTTTTGATATACAATCATTGTTTACAGTCATCCCTAATGATCTTGGTCTAACTTATGTTAGTAAATATCTTACAGAACATAGTACCTATGGCAATGTTTTAATTGACTTGTTGGTACATTTCCTTGAGCTAGTGCTGGAAAATAATGTGTTTATGTTTATTGATAATATTTATCAGCAATTAGACGGCGTAGCTATGGGCACTCCTTGTGCCAACAGCTACACCAATATGTTCCTAGCTTACTGGGAAGAACAGTTATTATTCAAAGAATACATGTTTAAGAAATATGTAAGATTTTATAGACGTTTTGTGGATGACGTGTTTATTCTATGGGATGGTAATATAGAAGAATTGCTTAGTTTCAATATGGTTTTGAATAACATTACACCATGTTTGAAATTTACAATGAAATATTCATTATTGAAAATTGAATTTTTAGATTTATATGTCGAAAAACTCGAATTTGGAATGTTTAACACTGGGATTTTTAGGAAACCCTGTTATAGGAACACTTTACTATTCAGAACTAGTATGCATCCTCAGTATGTTTTCAGTAACATAGTCAAAGGACAGACCCTACGAATGTCTAGGTTGAATTCCAATGACAAAGGCTTTATGGCAGACTTATATGACTTGGGAGAGAAGTTTGCTGAGAGAGGTTATAATTCTGGAGGTAGATTTACAATTTGATAATGCTCTAAGTTTACGTTCGACATCATGTACCCCATATTTTGGGCCCAAGCCTATAGTAATGAATGATGTCAAAGAAGTCACAAATGCAAAAGTTAGGTTTCTGACTTCATATACAGCAGATAATAAACAAATTAGAGAGATCATCTCCAAAATTGGAACATACTACAAACTGATGTCATATTGACAAACATTGTAGGTGATTCTCCGTCCTTTACCTATAGGAATAAGAAGAATCTTAAAAGATTGCTTTGTTATCCACCAAACAAGAATACGCACCGAGTCTTAGTTATGGAACCACACCTTGTGGACAATGCAACTTTGCTCCTCAATAGATTCTAGCATAGTATTTATACATCCAGATACACAGAGGAAATATATACCGAGCCAATGCCAACTGTATGACACCTGATGTCATATACCTTGCTGTATGTGAACTGTGTTCATGTTTCTATGTTGGTAAAGCGAATAGGGTATTAAGAGACAGAATAAGCGAACACTGTTATAATATAAAGAAAGGTAATCTGCAGAATGCATTGGCCAAGCATGTGACACAAACAAGTCCTGAACACAAGTTCATGTTTAGGGTGCTGGAGAAAATGAATGTTAATGTAAGAGGAGGTGACATCATGAATCATACCGAAGATAGAGAAAGTAGGTGGATTATTTTGCTGAGAGCTGATAAAGGTCATGGTTTAAATGAAAGGGCATCTATCAGACCACACCTAAAGAAACGTAGGCACACTAACTTCTGAAATTTTTAAGAATTCAATGTGCTCTGATATTTGTTCCCACACATATATATATACACATACATTTATCACATTGTTGGGTAATTTATTCATTTTATATTGTAATACTGTTAATGTTAATGGTTTTAGCTTCATTTTTAGACAATAACTTATTTATTTATTCATTTATTTATTTATATTTTTGTACACATTCATTCATTCTTTTATATTTAGATACATATATTTATTAAGACACTACATTTATATACACATTTTTATACATATGCAGATATACATCTTTGTTTATGCACTGACCTTATTATACCAAGTATCACTTTGGTTGATAATAGTTCTTCGACTTGTATATGGTTTCATGTTTTGATGGCATCTACTATGTATAGTTTCTAAGTTGCCTCGTATTATTAATAATATGACTATCACATGCAGTTATGTATTAGGCTGTATACACTTTGACTTGATAGTATGCTGCTCACAACATGTTCTTATATTTACTTCAATTTTATTGTTTCTTATGGAATGAAGTTATTTTAATTTTTAAAAGTAATATGCATACACCATTGTTTATTTCTGTTGCATCTTGAGATGATTTTATGTTTATATATTTAGTTTTTAGGTTTTATGGCGCTTCTGCTTTAAAAGTTGGTTGATTAATTAACATGCAGATATTTAAAGCACATGGTTCCTGTGCTTCCTGTTTGTGATCTGAAGAAGCTACTAGTTAGTGAAAGCGCTTATCGTGGTTTATCTGTGTAATAAACTGAATTATTTGTCTCAGAAGACCGGATTACTTGGATTTTTACACATAGAAGGTTATTTCTCACTCTGTCAACGCTTGCTTGAGTTATTTATCCATTTTGAGTATTCAGTATTTTGAGCCTTCAGTATTTTGGTTTCAGTATTTTGAGTTTCAGTATTTTGATATTTCAATGTTATGAAGTGAATCCATATATATATATATATATATATATATATATATATATATATATATATAAACATATATATGTATATATTATGTTTATATAAACACCCTCTCTAAAACATATAAAAATGCATTTAACTACAGTATGAAAATCTTAAACCTGTCTCCAAGACAAGGTAAAAGTGAGTTCTTAACAAGTTAATGTCTTTCCAAGGATTTTAATCTTAATAAACATTTTAAGGAACATGTCTCATTTAAACCTGGGTACATATAAGCATTGGTTAGGACTTGCCACCATGATTCAATGTGCTCCAATAATAATTTGCATGGCCCACCTCTAATGCTTTCTTTAACCTGCTCTATCACAAGAAATAAGAAGGAATGCCCAGGAAATTCAGTTACATGCTTTGCTAGTGCATTATTACAATCTTGCTTATGTATGCTGTACTGATGTTCATAAATTTGTTGCTTCAATTGTTTTTCGGTTTTTCCTATATAAAACCGTGGACAGCTTTGGCACTCAGCTAAATAAACCACTCCTGGGCTGTTGCAATTATATCTACCACTAATGGAATAGGTAAAAGTTCTTATTGTAAACCTGATTGAAGTTTTAATAAACTTGCAATAACTGCAACATCCACATTTTAACATACCCCCAGTTCTATGATTACTATGCAAATCTCTCTGAAAATATTTTTAATATTAAAGCCTCTTTTATAAATTATTTTAGGTGCTTCTGGGACTTTGTCTCTAATTTGGGCAACATCAATAAGCACAACCCAATTTGTACATAAAATATTTGCTGTTTGTTTTGCATCAATTGAAAATGAAGTACTAAAGGTAATTTAAAGTTAACATAATTTTTATCAGTTTGAACACTGTTAGGTAGTGTTAAATTGTCTAGCCCTTCCTCTTCTGCTTGTGTAAGACTGCACAATATAGGTCTAAACCAACCTGATATACGCTTGTGGGAACCTCAGATATCAGTTCATCAATTAATTTTAATGCGTATCCACAAGCTAGGAACATTTCTTTAAGCAAAAGACATTCATCTGAAAAATCTTGTTCTAGTGTGGTGATACGGGCTGCCCGTACAAGTTGTCCCTTTACAACACACCACTTTTGGTAGTATGGATGAGTACTTTCGAAATGCAAAAAAAAAGTTCAAGTATGTAGGTTTGCGATATATTCTTGCAGTGTAACATTGATTAACCGTGTCTTAGGTTAATAACACATCCAAAAATGCGATAAATTCACTATTAAATTCAAATGTGAATTTCAAAAAGCTGGTCATCTCTGACAGTATCTGAACAAATTTGGAAGCATGAGTTTCATCACCATTAAACACAACAAATATGTCATCTAGATAGCGTGTATACCATACAACATGCTATTTAAAATAGTCATGGCAAAATAACATTTCATTTTCCCAGTATGCCATGACACAGTTCGAAAAGCCCCCCCCCCCACAGGAGGAGCCCATAGCTATCCCTGATTTTTGAAGGTATATATCACCCCCCAAATAAGCTATAGTTATTAGTCAGAATAATATCTAGCAGATATTCAGTCAGGTTTATCTCATCTCCTGCAACACCTAGTTTATATAAGAATTCTCGGGTCCACATAATTCCTAAAGTTTGTTGGATAACTGTATATAGATGCCGGACATCTGTAGTTAAAAAATTGTATTCAGCATTGAAGTCCAGGTCATTCATATTTTTAAGGAAATCCCACGAGTCACGACAAATTTGTGACTGACCCTTAAGATGCTTATTGAATTTAGCATCAACTATTTTAGAACATCCATATGTAATACTGTTATGGCCATCAATAATAGGCCGAAGCGGTGGGTTATTTAAGTTCTTATGTAACTTAGGGAGCCCAAATAAGGTGGGTGTAACTGGAGATGGTATAGTCAGGTAGTTATATGTATCTATAGCTACCATACAATCAATAAATAGGTCATTTAATAATGCCATAATACGTTGGTGAGCTCCATGAAGTTGATTAACAGATGCTTTTTCATAATTTTCGGAGCTCAAGATATTTAACATTCTATTAGAATAATCTTCTTCAGTCATTAACACCATGCCACCACCTTTATCTGGCTTGAGAATTTTAATATTAAAATTTCTCAAAACATCAAGAGCATTCAGCTGGTTCTCTAACATAGTATTCTTAATGGCTCTATTGTTGTGAGGTTGCCCCCTGCATAACATTCCTCAAGTCAAGTTCACACAGCTTTTCAAACAACAACAGTGAGTTGTGAAGGGGGGGGTGTTAAATATACTAGAAATATGATGGTTAGCAATAGGATGAATGGTATTACCTAATAATATGCTTAAATTCAGTTTACGAACAAACAGCTTTAAGTCTAACAAGGTATTAGCAAGGCTCATATACTTGGGAGGCACAAACGACAGTCCCATAGCTAAAATGTCTATAACTTAATTAGGTACATCAAAGTCAGAGAAATTATAGATATTAAAGTCAAGAATTCGAGGGTAGAGTGCATCACCACCAGTAGCAGTAGAACTTAGCAAAGGCACAGATATCATCTCCGGCATCTGTTTTTCTTCTTGTTGAGACGAGAAGTGTTGTTGAAGCCACCCGATCTCAAATTGTTCACATTCGTTCTGAAAACCCAAAGTGTGGGAATCACGAGAATTAGTCCCTTGTTGGTTTAAAATGCGTTGACTGCATCTGGGAGAAAGAGCAGTTGCAGATTCTGGTGTAAGGGCTAGACAATTTAACATTGCCTAACAGTGTTCAAACTGATAAAAATGATGTTAACTTTACATTAACTTTCAGTAGTTCATTTTCACTTGCTGCAAAACAAATAGTGAATATTTTATGTAAAAATTGGGCTGTCCTTATTGATGATGCCCAAATCAGAGACAAAGTCCCAGAAGCACCTAAAATAATTTATAAAAGAGGCTTTAATCTTAAAAATGTTATCGACTTACATAGTAATCATAGAACTGGGGATAAATTAAAATGTGGATGTTGCAATTATTTCAAGTTTATTAAAACTTCAATCAGGTTTACAATAAGAAATTTTGCCTATTCCATTAGTGGTAAATATAATTGCAACAACCCAGGAGTGGTTTATTTAGCTGAGTGCCAAAGCTGTCCACGGTTTTATATAGGAAAAACCAAAAGACAATTGAAGCAACGAATTTATGAACATCAGTACAGCATACATAAGCAAGACTGTAATAATGCACTAGCAAAGCGTGTAATTGAATTTCCTGGGCATTCCTTCTTATTTTTTGTGCTAGAGCAGGTTAAAGAAAGCATTAGAGGTGGGCCATGGCAATTTGTTATTGGAGCAAAGAGAATTATGGTGGCAAGTCCTAACCAATGCTTATATCTACCTAGGTTTAAATGACTCATGTTCCTTAAAATGTTTATTAAGATTAAAATCTTTGGAAAAATGTTAACTTCTTCAGAACTCACTTTTACTTTGTCTTGGAGACAGGTTTAAGATTTTCATACTGTAGTTAAATGTATTTTTATATGTTTTAGAGAGGGTGTTTACATAACAATATATTCTTCAGACAAAAAACATGAAAGAAAAAACTTTCTTGGTTTAAATAAATCACCAACAGTGACATCATCAGATCATCAATTCATAATTAAAGAAACATTATACATGAACTTCGACCAAGTGAGCTTTCAGCCAAGTGAGCTTTCAGTGAAATGCAATGCCTGGTATCATTTTCGACTAAGCGTAATTCGATCAAATGTATACATATACATGTTTCTTTAATTATGAATTGATGATCTGATGATGACACTGTTGGTGATTGGATACTGCTGTACGTCTTGTATTCATGTTGATTGTTTTTCTTCTACTCTAGTTCCTCTTAAACTCCATTGGCCTTGCTAGGTCACTTCCTAGACTGTCTAGCACTGATCTGTATATATTAATAATAACTGCAGCTATGTTTGTCTCCTCTCTAGTATCTGTGTTAACACATTATATTGTGTCGTGCTTGTCTATACTAAACCTCAGAATTTATACTGATGCATGTTTGTAGGTTATCTTGTAATTAATACATTGGGGTTTGTGGAGCTTTTGCCTTTGGGTCTCAGTGAAAATGGCACTTGAGCTGACATCCTGGTTAGTTAAACAAAAATTTTATTTTTTTTGGGCAGGATATACTATCCCAGCAAAGACATTATTACTTATGTTGAAAGAAGATGATGAATTCTCAAAGTGTGATGAGAAGAAAACTACCACAAAACAGAAAGATAATCTACAAAATTACCACAGTAAGTAATCATGTTATTAGTTATGCCTTTTGTGTAAATGCTTCTTACTGATGTTTTAAAGTTTTGAGAAAATATGTCTAGCTGGATACTATAGGAAAGTAGCCATAATTTAGATAAGTGTAAGTAAATAAATCTCAAAGAGCAGTTTGAGTGTAAATAGGCTTGTCACATTGACAGTGACATTGAAGTTGAGAGCTAGAACTATGGACAACATGGACATTATAGAGAAGACCACTTTTTTTTTTAGTTTGAGTAAATACAGTACATTGTAAAGTGTGATACTGCAGGACATATGGAAGCGTACCAAAGACATGTTGCAAGTGGATTGGACACGCTAAAATTGGCCCTAGGCGTGAGTGCGTGTGTGTGCCTTCTGTGGAAGGTTGGGTGCTGGGCTGGCAACTCGACACCGTAAAACTCGACTGCCAGTCATGAGCAGGCAAGGTGATCCACTGCAGCGACCCCTAACTGGAAAAAGCCAAAAGAGAGAAATGTATAGTGCAGGCAAAATGCAAAGTAATTTTCTTACTAATTCTAGATAAAATTACAAAGTATGTTGTCTACCAGTTAACATACTATCACTAAGAGATTAATTAAATTTTAATTTACTAGTATCCAGATAAATCCAAGTGTTTCAAATATACTAGTCACACAACTGAGCTATAACAGCTAGGAAGATGGGAGGCTTAACCTAAAGTAATGTTATGCAGATACTTTTTTGTAATAGTGAGTATTGAAGTTGCATATTGTGCAAAGGTAAAGAAGATATTGCAGTGACAGAAAGAGACAAACGCAAATATCCTAATGGGGTGTAGAGGCACAGAGAGCCATGTTGTACAGTCTGAGGTCATAAATGATACCAGAGTTAGTAAATTAGTAGGGCTATTTAAAACAAATAGAAAGTGTGTGCATAAAGTAGGTTGGCGGGTGAACATAGGCAGAAATAAAATGGCTTAAGCAACGATGTGTATAGTAGACGTATGAAAGTTGCTGAAGCAGCAGATGTAAGACAGGAGTGAGTATAGGCTGAGAGAAATTCTTGTGCAGTCTGTTAAGCAGGTAACGTACAACTGTTCGACTAGAGAGATAAAACAGTACATTATAAAATTCAATAATCAAAGAGACGGAGGGAAATGAGAACACATTTGGGACCACATCATGAAGTAGGTGTCTCAGATTAGCTGAAGTAGTAAATAGAAATGGTCCAGTGTAAGGAAGGTAGACAGCACAGACAGAAATTTGAACATGGAGGAAGGTGAAAAGGGGTCCAGATGGTGGTATCATAAACTTGAGAGGCAGCAGTGGGAATGTGTAAGTGACTGAAGTAAACTAAACAGCTACATGATCAAGTTAATACACATATAACACATTCTGATTCATCATTTAACAGTGGAGTTATAAACAGCAGAAGAAATATTATTACAGAAAAAAATCCAGAACTTTCTAAGTGGTGAACATTACATGCATGCTGTAGTGGTGAAACTGTCTAAAGCACTTGTTTTTTCATTCTCATTAAGTATTAATAATCTGTTTTTAGGTATCAGAAGCACAGAATGCAAAGTGAATTACAGTCGACAGCCTTCACTTGGGATACCCCAGTTACATCGCCCTGTGGAAAACCTGCAGCAGTGTATTCAGCATGTGAAGGACCATAAAAGGCTTCATTATACGTCTGTACATCAGCTTCAATCAGGGGATAACTGCAGCAGGATCCCTGAATGTGAAAATGTAATCCCACAGATTCAACATCCAGCAGAGAACCTGCAGCAGTGTACACAGTCTGTAAAGGGATATGACAAGCTTCAGGTAACTCCTGTATCAACGCTTCACTTAGCGCATAACAGCAGCAAGAGCTCTGACTGTGAAAAACGTCAGAAAGCTGACACAGAGAAGGAACTATATAAATGTGCTGTTTGCAGTAAGGGATTCACACGTCTTAGTCATCTTAGAAATCACTATGCCATTCACACTGAAGAGAAACCGTATAAATGTACCGAGTGCGGTAAGGGATATGTGCAAAAGAGTGAGCTACGAAAACATCAAATGGTTCACACCGGGGAAAGACCGTACAAATGTACTGAGTGCAGTAAGTGTTTTACACGCAGCAATCATTTGAGATGCCACCTTACAATTCACACAGGTGAGAAGCCATATAAATGTACCGAGTGCACTAAGTGTTTTAAAAGCAGAGATCGTTTGATGTACCATCAGGCCACTCACACTGGCATCAAGCCATATAAGTGTGCCAAATGTAGTCAGTGTTTCGCACAAAGGTGGTGTCTAAAAAAACATGAAAGGATACACACAGGTGAGAAACCTTACAAATGTGATGAATGCAAGAAGTGTTTTACACAGCAGACAAGCCTAAAATTCCATAAAGCCATTCATTCAGGGAAGAAGCCATACAAATGTGATGAATGCAGTAAGTGTTACCTACAAAAGAGTGAGCTACGAATACATCAAATGGTACACTCTGGGGAAAGACCATATAAATGTACTGAATGCAGTAAAAGTTTTACACGCAGCAATCATTTGAAGTACCATCAAACTACTCACAAAAGCGAGAAGCCATATAAATGTGACGAATGCAGTAAGTGTTATGTGCAAAAGAGCGAGCTACGAAAACACCAAATGATTCACACCGGGGAAAGACCATATAAATGTACCGAGTGCAGTAAGTGTTTTACACGCAGCAATCATTTAAAGTACCATCTGACCACGCACACAGGTGAAAAACCGTATAAGTGTACTGAGTGCAGTAAGTGTTTTAAAAGCAGAGATCAAATGATATACCATCAGGCCGCACACACTGGCGAGAAGCCATATAAATGTGCTGAATGTAGTCAGTGCTTTGCACAAAGGTGGTATCTCAAAAAACATGAAAAGATACACAAAGGTGAGAAACCTTATAAATGTGATGATTGCAGCAAGTGTTTTATACAAAAAACAAAACTGAAACTCCATCAGGCCGTTCATTCAGGGCAAAGGCCATATAAGTGCACTGAGTGCAGTAAGTCTTATGTGCAAAAGAGTGAGCTGCAAAAACACCAAATGGTTCACACTGGCGAAGGACCATATAAATGTACTGTATGCAGTAAGTGTTTTACACGCAGCAATCATTTAAAGTACCATGAGACAACACATACGGGTGAAAAACCTTATAAATGTACTAAGTGCATTAAGTGTTTTAAAAGCAAAGAGCAACTGATATACCATCAGGCTACTCACACTGGTGACTAGTAGTCCATAGAAATCACAAAAATTGATGGGCCAAAAAGAGCCATAAAGATGACAGAGTGGACTGTTGAGGATAAGAAAGAAATTATGTATTGTTACTATTATGCAAGAAGCCCAGAATTTCCAGACAGAAGATATACAAAAAGATTAAGAGAGAAATTAGAGGAAAGAAAAATACTTGCACAAGAAAAACTGTCAAAAGCTTCAACTGCAAATTTGTGTTTGTAAATACAACAGCTTTATGAAAAACATTATGTAGACCAAGATACCTTGAGTTGTTTAGAAAAAGAAGTGACTGAGGAAGTACAAAAATATAAAGAACAAGAATCTAGAGATTTTTGAAAGGTATAAAAAAGAAGTATGGACATGGGGAAAGAAAGGAAGATCTGATATGGTATGATATTTATGCAAATGAGAAAGCCAAGTTAATCAGTACAAAAAAAAAATCAACCCCAAAGATATTTGAAGAGAAATACAGGCGAAGGCATCCAGATATGGAAAATTTCACAACGCAAAAAATAAGATCACAAAGAGGGATGTAGAACAAAAGATAAGTAAAGTAAAAGTTAAAAAAATAGAAGCTGAAGTTATGGATTACCTGCAAAGTGAAGGATTTAGTGTACACAGGTTATATCACAGCAGGATGGAACAACAAATTCCCAAGTAGGAAGAAACTGGAGGAGCAGAAGGCATCTGAAGAAACATGGACGTGGGAAAGAAAATAGTATTTTATTTATTTATTTTATTTATTTTACATTTATTGACCGGGCTAGTCCAACTGGATACATGTCCATTTTCATTAGAGGCCCGGGGAGATGAGCTCCAAAATTAAGCTAATAAAACAGTACAGCAAAACTAAAAATGATTTGAAATACATTGTTGATGGAGATTTACATCAAAAGTATGCGTAGTAGTATGTTGCAATATTTATGCAAATGAGAAAGCAAACCTAATCAGTACAAAAAGAGCAGCGCCAAAGATATATTTGAAGAGAAATACAGGCAAAGGCATCCAAATATGGACAATTTTGCCAATGCAAAAAATAAGAAATAAAGAGGAAAAGTAGAAAAGCTGATTAGTAATTGAGAAGTGAAAGAAATAAAAACTGAGGGTATGGATTACCTGCAAAGTGAAGGATTTAAACTTCTAACTGATAACACCACAGCAGGGTTAGGCAATGGATTCCCAAATTAAGGAGAAACTAGTGGAGTGGGAAACATCTGATCACTTGCCATATGAAGATACTATGGAGCCTTCCATAGGAAGCCAGTACAAAAGTTCAGTTGGAGTTGTACAGCAAGTGAAGGAACAGGAAACTGTGTCATCTATGAATGTTGTGGAATGATAGGCCGGTGAACAGTGGATGACACAGGATGACACTGAAGAGAATGTGGCACAGGAAGATGCTCTGGAATCTTCTGTAGAATGCCACAGAAAACGGAGAACAATCTGCCCTCAGTTTAGACAAAAATGATCTAAGAGAAGAGTTGCTTGATTTAATAGAGATGGACAGACATATTAAGATCAATGAAAGAATTAGACTACAGAATGTCGATAAAACTACAGAATGTCGATAAAACAAATGAACATAGTAATCAGGACTGTTCTTAGAAATCCATGCAATATAACAGAAGTAAATAGGATATATTACTGTGCAGCTAAATTAATAACAGATAAAGTCTTAACACATAAATAGAAGGCAGTAAGAGAAAGTAACGGGAGAAATCAGATGCCATTATGGAAATATTGAATACAGAAAACTATAAAGCAATTAAGACAAGAAGTGTCACTGTTAGAGTATAAAAGAGGGAACAGATCAACAAAAATACCCAAATATAGATTTGATAAAAGCAATGTGCAGCATCAGAGCAAGTCAGGATCTAATAAATTAAAATATCAGCACAAGCAGAAAAACTTAGAAGATATGTAGATAAATATATTAAGGAAAAGTACATAATAAGCAAAGTTTTATAGAGAATTGGGAAACAAGGCAAAGAGAATTGAAACACCACCAAAAAAAAAACAGGTACATTTTTAAGAAATATCTATTAACATCCTGTGGAATATAATAAAGATTGTGAATGGCTAGAAGTAAAAGAAAGAATAAAAAGTTTAAATGTATAGGATATGAAATGGGATGAAGTAACGGCCACAGAAATTGAAACAAAAGCTCCTAATAGGAAAACCCCAGGCCCAGATGTAGTACCTAGTTTCTGGCAAAAAGTATTAACATCTTTACATGAAGATTTAGCCATTAGTAAGAACTATTTATATGTACACCCCGAACAGACACCAACCTGGATATCAGCAGGAAAAACAGTACTCCTGCTTAAGAGTGAACAAGCAATCTTAAACACTCTAGACCAATAACTTGCCTTCCAATGACATATAAACTATGCATTGGAATTGATGCAGACAGAGTTTATAGTCATTTAGAAGAAGCTCAGTTATGGCAATAGAACAAAAGAGCAACAAAAGAAAGTCATATGGAACAAGGGATCATTTGTTCTTAAATAAAGTCATAGTGGAGAACTGTGAAAAGGAGATGTATGGCATGGATTAACTACAAAAGTAAATTGACAGTATCCCACATTCATGGATAAGAGTGCTTAAAGTGTATAAGATGCACCCTACACTAATAAATTGTATCACAGTGACCACGAAATAGTGGCAAGACACTTTGCAGTTGAGCTATGATAAAAGACAAATTATTGTTCCAGGGATAAAAATCCAAAGGGAGATATTCCAGGGTGATTCTGTCACCACTGCTCTTTTGCCTTGCCCTTAACTCATTAAGCTATCTGCCTAACAGATTAGGCTATGGCTATAATTTGTCTCCTAGAAAACAACAAAGTGTCATGACTTCTCATCTTCTCTTTGTCGATGATTTAAAAATGTATAGCTCATCAGATGAACTGAAAGCACAACACAAGTAGTCAAAACTTTTTCAGATGATCTAAAAATGTCATTTGGTCTTGATAAATGTGCAAAAGTAACCTTCAGAGCAGGAAAGCTGCAGCACTAAGAAAACATCAGTTTGGGACAAGAGTGTGATATAAAAGAACTTGAGCAAGAGTGAATGTATAAATATTTGGGAATTGATGAAGGATCAACAATAAAACATGAAGAAATGCAAATAAACTTAGTAGGGAGTATTTTAGAAGACTTAAATTAATCCAGAAAACAGCATTAACATCTATGAACAAAATTCAAGCTATAAACCAATTTGCTCTTCCTGCCTAACTTACAGTTTTGGAGTAATTGACTACTTCCAAAAGGTGTTGGAAAGATTGGACAGGAAAACAAGAATGATGCTTCATGTTCAAATGATTTATAAAAATCAGTGCATACCAAGATTATATATTCCCCGTTCCGAAAGAGGGATGGGCCTACTTGAAACTGATTACATATATAGATCTGCAATTGTGGATCTTCACACATCTGCCAAACTCACAAGACCCAAATGTAGTGAAAGTTTTAAAACATGAGGAGAATAAGTCTAAAATGACTTCCCTGCTTACTTTAGCAGAAGCATATCGGCATCAAGCTGGAATGGAGATCAAACCAGAAGTAGATAAAAATCAGGCAGCAACTGAATCTGCCGAAAAGCAAAAGAAAGAATATAAGGTGAAGGACCAGATGAGAAGGAAGAAATGTGGAAAATGTATAATTAAAGTTGCAAGTATAGAAAACTCCTAGAAGAACCTCATGTTGATCAGGATCAAAGGCAGGAATGGTTAAGGAGAGGAGAATTCAAACCAAAATATGAAAGGTTAACATTGGTGGCCCAAGATACTGGGCTACATACATGCTGCTTTACAAAGTCCATTGAACATGTGGGAGAAACGGAGAAATGTAGGTTTTGTAAAACAGAATTGGAAACTTTTGCACACTTTATTGTTGTTTGTGATATACTAATGGCAAAAGGACTGTATACTGAAAGGCATAATAATGTGGCAAGACTGTTACACTGGGGATTGTGCAAACATTATAATATTGAAGTAACTGGAAAACACTGGAAACATTAACCACAAAGCATCATGGAAAATGATGACGTCTACATCAAATGGGAGAACCCATTACCAACAGTTCAAAAGATAAATGTGAGAAAACCAGATATAGTAGTCCATGAAAAGAAGACAAAAGTAGCATTGATCATTGAAATTGCTACACCCACTGACTACACTGTCTTGCATACGGAGACATGAAATCATTAAATATCAGGATTTGTAGGCAGAAACGAGCAATATGGAGGAAGGATACCCAGACAGTTACAATAGTAGTAGGAGCAACAAGTCTTGTAAAAAATAATCTACAATCATATTTAGATATGTTACCAATGCATGTAACTCCATACGAATTGCAGATGGAGTCATTACTGGGCACATTGTGGGTGCTGCGAAGAGCACTTCTGGCTGACATCAAAGATTCAAACAATACTAATTTCATGAACTTTAATCATACTTTGGCTTAGGAATGGGGTCCATTCCTATCATGGTATTAGAAACCCAAACAACTTGGAGAAATTATAAAGAGAGAAAAAGAAGGAAGGAAAACTGTAAAACCCACAATTATAGTGTTACATATGAAGACCTTCTGCAACAACCAGAGATTGAGCAACATTTGATGTATAGTTTGCTAAGAAGAGGTGAATTTAAGCCAAAAGATGAAAGCTTGTTAATGAAGAAGTGCTGATCACACGGGATTATCCAATACCAACACACAAAGCTAGAAGAGAACAAAACAGATGCTAACTTTCAAGGGAAAAAAAAAAAAGAAGAAACATTGCCCATTGCAGGACACTGTGTGTAGGTATTGTATACTGAGAAACCTTCAGTTATAAAATACTAGGGTATGGAGGCGGAAAATAGATTAATGTGGAATAAAGACAGCCTGATATTTCAAATAATTATAGGAGCAATGGGGCCAATAAAAATGTGGATACAGGTAACTCCATAGAAACTACAGAAGGAAGCAATTCTGAAACGATTCTAATTTCATGAACTTAAATTTTGCCTGGAATTGGAAACGGGATCCATTTTTGTCAAGGTATTAGAATCTAAACATTTGGAGATATTGAAAAACAATGGGGGTGGTGTATGATTGTACTGAATGTAGCAGACATTTCACACATCAGCATAACTTAAAACAAATCTTGAATTCACCCAAGAGAGAAAGCAAAAACTGCAGCATCAAGAAAACAGTTTGGGACAAGAATGTGATATAAAAGAACTTGAGCAAGAGGGAGTGTATAAATGTTTGGGAATTGATGAAGGATCAGCAGTAAAACATGAGCAAATCCAAATAAAACTTTGTAAGGAATATTTTAGAAAACTTAAATGAATCCTGAAAACAGTGCTGACATCTAGGAACAAAATTCAGACTATAAACCAAGTTGCTGTTCCTGTCCTAACTTACAGTTTTGGAGTGATTGGCCCCAAAACGTGTTGGATAGATTAGACGGGAAAACAAGAAGGATGCTTCATGCTTACCAAATGATTTATAAAAATCAGTGCATACCAAGATTATATATTCTCTGTTCTGAAGGAGGTGTGGGCCTCCTTGAAATTGATTACATGTACAGATCTGCAATTGTGGGACTACACACATATCTGCTAACCTCACAAGACCCAAACATAGTGAAAGTTTTGAAACCTGAGGAGAATAAATCTAAGATGACTTCTCTGCTTAATTTAGCAGAAGCATATCGACATCAAGCAGGAATGGAAATCAAACCATAAGTGGATAAAAACCAGGCAGCAACTGAATGTGCAAAAAAACAAAAGAAGGAATACAAGGAGAAGGATCAAATGAGAAGGCAAGAAATGTGGAAAATGCATAAATATAGCTGCAAGTATAGAACATTTCTGGAAGAATCTCACGTTGATCTGGATTGAATGTAGGAATGGTTAAGGAGAGGTGAATTCAAACCAAGAGATGAAAGGTTAATATTGGTGGCCCAAGATAGTGGACTATGTACATGTTGGTTTACAAAGTCCATTGAACATGTGAGAGAAACAGACAAATGTACGTTTTGTAAAACAGAATTAGAAACAGTAGCACACCTCATTGCTGTTGTGACACACTAATGGTAGAAGTACTGTATACTGAGAGGCATAATAATGTGGCAAGACTGTTGCACTGGGGACTGTGCAAACAGCATGGTATTGAAGTGGCTGAAAAACACTGGAAACATGAGCCACAAAGCATCATAGAAAATGATGGTCTACATCATATGGAATCACCAATTACCAACTGTTCAAAAAACAGATGCTAGAAAAGCAGATATAGTGGTCCATGAAAAGAAGACAAAAGTAGCATTGAGCATTAAAATCACCACACCCAGAGACTACAGTGTCTTGTGTACAGAGAGGCACAAAGTCATAAAATATCAGAATTTGCAGGCAGAAACGAGAGCGATGTGGAAGAAAGATACTCAGACCGTTCCAATAGTAGTAGGAGCAACAGGTCTTATAAAAAAGAATTTACAAGCATATTTAGATATGTTACCAATACATGTAACTCCGTACAAATTGCAGAAGGAGTAATTTCTAGGCACATTGTGGGTGCTGTGTAGACCACTTCTGGCTGACATCAAAGATTGAAACAGTACTAATTTCATGAACTTTAATTGTACTTTGACTTATGAATGGGGTCCATTCCTGTCATGGTATTACAAACACAAAAGATTTGGAGAAATTAAAAAGTGGGAACCTATATAAATGCTATGAATATAGTAAATGTTTATATGATAAAGAAACCCAAAACCCCAACAGGCAGTCTAAATATGATCGTAAACTAAGAAGATGTTAATACATTTAAAAACGCAGAAACAAGAGGACAATATATTGTTTTGAAGGCAAAATTACTGAAATAGCCACCTAGCAATTATAGTGCCTTGCTTACTGAGAGATGGGAAAAATTATGAATTACAGTAGGCAGTTATGGGTATATTGCACTGTTGGCAAGCTTAAAAAAATAAACGTGTACTGGTTTCATAAAGGTTAACCTTTACTAATCCGTGACTTAGCAATTGATTCCATTGTTGACACAGCAAAATAAATACATTTATAAAAATTACAGTTGGAAGAAACCATGTAAATGTGAATGCAGCAGAACGATATAGAGTAATCATAAAAAAGATCCAACAGTTTCACATTGGACTTCCTTGAGCTAACACTAGCCTAGGTAACAGTGGAGAAGACTACACTCATTCTTTCAACTAAATCTGCCAAGATAACCTAGAAACTGTCAACAAAAAGGAAAAAAAAGCAGCATTAATCTGAGAAGTAGTAGCATCTAGTGAACTGTTGTGTTGTGCATGTTGGTAAGATAAAGTTATAAAACATCAAGACATGCAGGATGGAAACTAGGGCAGTGTGGAACAAGGTTACCAGGATAGCTCCAGTGGTACTGGGAGCAAGTGGACTGTTGAGGAAAATCTGTTTAACTCCTCATCTTCATAGGAAATCTGGAAGATTACCTTGTAACCATCAATCATATTATATTATTTTTTTTCTTTACAAAATCAAGTCAAACCCTCACCCTAAAAACTGCATATACATGTTCATATCAGTGTAAATATAACTGTTACTACAGGAGGTATAAACAGCAGAATTATTCAGTACAAACTCGCCTTCACAGTTTTACTGTTCATTACATTTGTAGTCTGAAACAGTCGTCTGTCTTAATAAACAAGTTATTATTTTCAGTTATGTTTTATAAAGAATTTACAATATATCATTAAATATACATACTGTACACATGACAGCAGCTTTTGTGTCATTCGTTTGTGTGTGTGCACATAAAACCAGTGAATTCAGTCAGTGTGTTGCTTGGTTGTTCATATATTTACAGAAATATGAAAACTGTCGACAGTTTCATAATTGCTTATATGAATATCATTTAATATCTCTATAATGTTTCCAGACATAGTCAGCTGTTAGTGGTAGTTGCCTTGCCCGTCATGTTAACTTTAAGCTGATATCATTCTGTGATGTATATGTTTGTTTATACCGGGTCTATATTACATCACCGAACACTTAAAAAAGCGAACAGTGATTAATCGACCCTATGTAAGCGAAAGCTTACAATGTCGAACTGTTTTTTCCAAGGGAAAAAATTGCTGTTCTAACAAAAAAAAAAATGAAAACACTACAGTAAGTGGGGGGCTTTGCCACCCACACCCCCAAATGTGGGGGGCTGCCCCCACACACCCCTACTTAAATATACCAACTCTGAGACCGCACTACAGTGCCGAAAACGGCAAAGTAACAAAGCGGCCGAGCAAATTCTTTCCCAGGGAAAGGATTCGCTTAAAAGCCGCTTCGATATTTTGCCTTTTCAGTCTTTTATGTTCGACCAAGACGCATTCTAAAGAATGCATCTTCGGTCTTGTAATAGGAACCCTGTATACCATGGTTTTGAGTTATGCAGATAGAGGCATGCAAAAATAGATGTCTGTAAGTGTCGCTCAGCTGATCCTGCCTAATTGTACCTGATAGGGCTTACATGGCTATACTTTAGAAACACAGGGTCATTAAACGCAGCTCATGGCCATAACCATTAAAGTGTCTGGTTTGGATGTTAGTTGGGATATTTTGCAGACACCTTAATGGTTATGGACATCAGCTGGATTTAATGACCCTGTGCTTCTAAAGTATAACCAAACATTCCACTTATGCTGTGCTGACAAGGTCATAAGAAGACCAAAACATGCATGTCTACAGCTAGTGGGGTTTGACTTTATTGACCTGAATGTATCCATAAAGACTTAAAAAGGAAAAGTGAAAAGTCATGGACATTCAGAAGCTATATAGCTGAATCACTTGATGTCCATATATCCCATGGGCCTCAATTACTGGAGGTTTAAGGTATCACACAGTGAAAAGTCTAGCTTGGCTAGGTTTTTCTTGTAGTGTTTACGAATATGTATGAAACATGGGACACAGTGACTGTGCCTTTAGGAATAAAAGCTGAAGAGGTAAGAGCATTTATTTTGAATAAAACATTTATATATTGTGACATTTTTTTTAATCTGCTATAGCACTGAAGACTTTCTTGGGAATTATGATAAAAAAGATATATATCCACGGAACAGGCATACTGTTAAGAATTTTTATCATGAAATCAAAAGAAAGTGAACATCCAATTTCAAACGGAGATGGATAGAGACCGTTAAAGAAAACTTATTACAGAATTTTTGCACAGTAGTTAAAAGTATCCCAAAAATACTGGATAACAGAAGACTATGGAGTGGCAGTTGGAATTGTAATATTATATTGCAAATAAAAATTGATAAAGTTATTCATATTTGTAGCATGATTAATGTACATAGGAACCAAAAGCATGCCTTTTTGTGGAAAAGAGGGTTATTTGTGGCCAGCTGTGATAAAAAGAAATGTTTTGTATGTGGGGGTTATGGGCATGGTATAAGGAAATGTGAAAAGGAATGTTATAAATGTAAACAAACAGGGTATTCATAGGAAGATTGTGAAAAAGAACAAAAAGAAAAGGTATGTGTGGAATGAAGTGGAGGTGACAAAGGTAAGAATAAAGAATCAAAATTACAAAGAGATAAAGTATGCAATAACACTTCCTAATGAAATACAAGTGATAGAAATGAAAAAAAAGTAAACTGTTAACTTAAGTCAGATGTTAGTGATAAGGGGATATTGATTGTAAAATGGTTTAGAGTACACACACACACACACACACACACACACACACACACACACACACACAGCTGCATTGCTAACCCTACAGACATGCACAAACCTAGGCCACATCTCCATGGCTCTGCTGTACATAACTGTGCCATGAGTACTCCCATAGAACTAAGTAGGCGATTGCCATCAAAAGAGAGTAGTGTAGTTAGTACAAGCATTGGTATACACTGTTGTTTGAACAATAGCTTTGTTAGGTTAGTTTCAAATCAATGCTTTAATTGTGGAAATCCAGAACCAGTGAGCAACACATAGTCAATAACATTAGTGTTATGTATAACTCCTTGCAAAATTTTTTTTATATATATATTAAAAAAACATACATTACTGGCACTACTGTAAAAGGAAACTGTCCTGCACCATCTCAGAAATTATTTATTGAAATACATAGGTCATATTATCAAAAAGGCAGACATCGCTCTGGTGGTGCTTAAAGATAAAGCACGGACTACAACCTAATCGGCATGAATTTGATTAGTGGCTCATTGAGTGACAGAAGAGCAGGGGATGGTGGGTAGTTTTGTGGGTGTTCCCAGTAATGAACCCAGGCTGTTCCGCGAATGTTGTTTAAGGGGGTGTGGCTCACATTAGATAGGGTGGTGGACACAGCTGACCTGAATAGAGGAATAGTAATATGCTACATGCCCCTATTGCACACCCTGGGGCCTCACCATGGAACTGTAAGGGAAGGGGAAAATAGTAGATAAGGAATTAATGAATCCCCACAATGGAATGTGTGTGGCTGGGACCCCCAGGGCTCCCTTAGGTTCCATGAACAACTATCCAACAAAATGGGAGAATGCCAGCTGAAATAACTGCTATTAATATTACTTCTGTGCTGAAAAGGAGGGCTTACAATGTTTCCTTGAGCTCAGCACTTGTTCAGAACTTGTTGTAAGCACTAAATAAGCTACAAATTACTACAGCACTCAACTTTCCTCACTTGTCTAGAGGAAAACAGCTTTTAATACTTAATAAATAAGCACCTATCCAGGCATGTCTATGGGTCAGCTCCCAGTGTTTTCTCCTGTCTATCTGATAAATCTGGGCATCTTGGGGCAATGCAGCAATTGCCTCATGTACACAGACAACCCTCTCCTCCTTCCACCCAACTACAACCTGTGAGAGATGCACTTATATAGCCAAACTGGAAGCAAAGCTCTCTTCACCCAAGACTGGACTAGATAGTCAAGAGGAGAACTTGTACCACACCACACTCATCACATAGTCCCTCAAAACCTACACCACCAAAACACACACCTACATTAGTGGAGGCTCTCAGTAAAAATCTGCCCAAGCAACAGGGACCTCCAAAGCAGAAACGCAAGCAACCTCCACCCCCCCCAACACAACCCAAATGACACATAGCCCACAAACTCAGTGTGCCACTCAACCACAGCCCATAAGGCATAACAACGTACCCAACACTCTAGTCATAGGTGACTCTATTGTCAGGTACACTGATGTTCCACTCACCAGGCTAAACAAGGAGAAAGTTACTGTCAGCTGCCTGTCGAGTGCCAGGATCCGCCACATAATGCACGCAATCGGGTCACTCCACAACAAGTACAAATATGACTCTGTCATTGTTCATGTTAGTGTGAATGACCTGAGATGTACCTCCCTGGACTACATGAAAAGAGATACGGAGGAGCTGTCCGATCTTGTAGCCCAGGCAGGTATGACCCCAGCCATGAGTAGCATCCTGTCATCACCCAGAATGATACCACAGTACAAGGACAAAATGTTTGACTTCAACAATTGGCTAAGCTTCTGGTGTCATTCTAAGGGGATCCAGTATCTGTCTGCCTGGGATGACATGATCGACAGACCATGATGCTTTGCCAGAGATGGCCTGCACCTGTCACCCTTGGGATTCCGGATACTGGCTAAGGCTCTTGCCACCCCTATAGTGCCTTTTTTAGGCAAGGTTCAAATGACAGATTCACCACCGTAACAGGTACAAGCATGCAAAATCTGAGGGTAATGCTACTCAATGCTAGAAGTCTAAACCTCAAAATGCACTCACTTGAGGTACTCCTTAAAATGGAGAACATCGGCATCTGTGCAGTGACAGAGACCTGGTTCAAGGCTCCAGAGAGCACCCCTACATTACCAGGCTGTAATTCATACCACACCTTTCCAGCCGAAACACTAAAGGTGGAGGCATGTCCATATTCATTAAGGATATCCACGCCTCCAGGCTAGTTCCTCAGCATCTGAGATTATCCAAGTGCAACTAACTCTGGGGAGGACCGCAGTCCAAATTGTAGCTGGCTACAGATCCCCCACCATGCCCCAGGATTCCCACTCCTCATTTCTTGATACACTGGAAAATATTAGGGTACAACCTAACATCCTAATAATGGGCGATTTCAACTACCCCACCATTAACTGGGAAAACTACTCATGTACCAACTCTTTTGCTCAACAATTTCTGGAATTCATAAATTCCAACACCTTGGATCAACTTATCCATACCCCCAACCAGGGGCAGCAATATCCTAGACCTGGTCATTACCAACATGGCAACATGGCAACTGGTGCTCCACACTAGAGGTCAATTCCAAGCTAATCACCCTAGACCTCCACATCCTGCCCCAAACCCCATTAGGGAAACCACCGTAAAAAATTTCTCCAGAGCCAACTTCATGCTTCTTAAGACAGAAGTGGCAAACTTCACGATACCCATGCAGACAGACAATAGAGGTACGACTGCTGAATCCTAAACAAATGCACTTTATAAGCACTTACATGAGTGCATGGATCGTACAATCCCTAAACAGACCCAAGATACTATTCTCCAAAAAAAGAAAGCCAATCTGGTAGTCCCCTGCCATAAACAAACTCTACAACAGAAGAAAGAAACTGTTGCAAAAAAGAGTAAAATCCCATGATTGCAGGAACTCCCTGGTCAGCCTCAGTAAGAAGCTGAGATCCTTCATAAAATCCTCCAAAGCTAGTTACGAAAACAAAATCGCCACTGATTCTAAAGACAACCACAAAGCATTCTATAGCTATGTCAAGAATCTCAATGGCAACACTCAGATCTGCTCTGAGTTACAGCAATGGCACTTAATATAAAGAAACAACTGATATAGGTTCAGTACTAACTTTACCCCCCTCTCACCCCCTAAAGGGCCCATCTCTATACTGGAAGAATGCAAAGTTCCTGTAATCATGGCTGGACAGGTTAAAACCACACTCTCCAAAGCCCAAGAACACAGCATCCATGGGACCTGACAACATCCTAGGCTGTGTTGTACACAAACTACAGAAGGAACTGTTACCCCAGCTAAGTACCATGTTCAATCATAGCCTCACCTCAGGCTTTGTGTGCACTGAATGGCGCACAGCGACGGTTATCTCACTCCACAAAGGGGGAGCCACCATGGACCCCGGGAATTACAGCCCCATTAGCCTGACAAGCCTGGACTGCAAAGCTATCATCGTGGAACTTATAAACAATGACATTGGTAATCTCCAAACTCTGGACCCCACCCAGTTTGGGTTTGTAAAAGGCAGATCATGTCTCCTAAACCTGATAGACTTCTTTGAAGCGGTCACCAAAGCCGTAGATGAGGGTAAGGTAATTCACACAGCCTATCTAGATCTCACCAAGGCTTTCGACACCATCCCCCACTCTGAAATTATAGATAAACTCACTAAACTAGGTATAAATCCCTATGTCACAAGATGGGTTGCCAACTGGCTCATTGACAGAACCCACACTGTGAAAGTAGCAGACTTCAAATCCGACTTCAGACCAGTGACAAGTGGAGTACCACAGGGTTCAGTCCAGGGGTCCTCTCCTGTTTGGTATCTACTTCTCTGAAGTACAGGCTAACTACTTCTCTGAAGTACAGGCTAACACAGAAGGTCTTTGGCTAATGAACTTCGCAGATGACTGCAAACTAGAAGCCATAATCGAAACTCCTAACAATGTGGACATCCTACGAAAGGGCCTCACTGAGACAGATGGCTGGTGTCAAAGCTATGGCCTCAAGCTCAATGCCAAAAAGTGCATTGTCATCCCTTTTGGTAAAAACTATGTACCTGTGAACTACCACATAGGTGGTAGTCTACTTAACACTGAAAGTGTAATGAGACCTTGGGACACAGGTGGACAGTAGTCTTTCCTTTGATAATCACATTGCCACAGTAGTCAGGAAATCCTTCTACATGGCACACCCCATCACAAAAAGTTTCTCATCCAGGAAAAAAGAGGTCATTGTTCCCCTCTACTCGTCACTCATTAGACCCATTATAGAATACAGTGCCCATTTTGCTATGTACTTCACAAGACATCTACAACAACTGGAAAGGCCACAGAAATACCTCACAAAGAGGATTACCAGCCTCAAACAGATGCCCTATTCAGACCGTCTAAAAAAACTCCAGCTTTACTCTGTCACATATCGCCTACTCAGAGGTGATCTCTGCCTAACACAAAGCTATGCCAAACTCAGAGCTGCTGGACATGCTCCACTTAAAGAAATCCCTATCCCTCTGAGCTACATGCTCTAGGGACCTAAACCTTGTCACCACAATAAACAGAGCATGCTGGAGGGATAGATTCCTGTCCCAGAGACTTCCCATACCCTGGAACAAACTACCTATCTATATCAAACAAAGTTCCTCATTAGCACTCTTCAGGAAAAATCTTGATGATTGGATAGGAGATAGGAAATTCACTCCGGGGATCACTTCTGTGGCTCTGCTCGACAGGGGTGCAGAAAAATTATTTTCTTGGGTGGGGAAAGCCAGGGTACCTTTTTAGCTAGCCTTATATAGGCCCCAGGGCCGATAGCCTAGTACCTACCTATGAACCTATGAATATACCTTTAGTGGAGTGGTGAAGCAGCAAATTAATGCTGGGCAAAGCAAAGCAAGTTTTGAATCAGTCTGTTGATGTTATTCTAAAGCATGAACTCATTGAAAAATTAGAATGATCAGAAATATTGCTAGACAAAATAAGGTTGCAAGTTGTACAATTTACTTATTTGCAGCTAATTGTTGGGATTTTGCAACTCACACTCAAAATCTGTTAAATATTCTATCTATGAAATCACAATAAGGCATAGAAGAAATGTGGTCTGCAAAGCTCGCAGCCTTGGAGTTAAGCATTTTCAGAGTGCATCGGTTGTATTTAGGCACAGCCCCTCACCACATGTTTAGAAGGATCAGTGGACATGGGTTCATTGCAGACTGAAGCCTGAAATGACTAGAACAAAGTAGGCCATTAAGAGAAGAAACCTTGATAATTATGTTGCTAGTAAGAATCATGTATTCTTTGCATTGGCATTGATGCCTTAAGCATTTTAGTTCATTTTGTTTCATGTCAGCTTAATTCTTATTTAGTTTTGCCATCTAAGGACAATATGCAGATACTAATATCTCCTCTGCCATGAAAAGAATGCCTTTGTGGATCAAACCAAACAAGGCTCCTTCAGTAGCAGCAGTGATGTGTGAGAAATGGCAGCAAAGGGAGGATACTTAATGTGCATAGTGTAAGTTATTAAACACAGTCATCCATGTACATAATTACTAGTCTTCCATTTGGTTAAATGGCCTTATCAAAATGACTGATTGGTTAAAGGGAGGTTGCACAAGTTAAGTAAAAGGTACCAGGGCTAAATTCTAGAAGCTGGTGTACAGCTCCAAAAATCCTGTCTGCACTTCTGGATAACAGGTGTTTTGCTTACAGAGAATTTGGGGTGTCACCCATCAGGTAAACAGCTTAGAAAATACTGGAAAATAGACTCAGCTTTGTAAGCAGTATGGAAAATATGTGGATTGAAAGACATACTAAGAAGTATTTAGTTGGGTAATGCCTGCCTTGTCGAATCAATGTAGTTGCATCACTAAGCTAGTGAATTCAGTTATATGTTGTTTATTTAGACCAATGTTGCAGTAGTCCTGACTACTGGGGCTTCTGTCAGATGGTCCAAATGTCTGGCTCAACTACCAGAGGTCAGCACTGTTCCACTGCCGGGTGTGTCAGATGCTCACTTTCATCACTTCTCTGGGATGTCAGGACATTCCCAGTGTAAAACTGCAATCCACTTCCTGGGATGTCAAGACATTCCCAGTATAAAACTGCAATCCACTTCCTGAGATGTCAGGACATTCCCATTATAAAACTGCCACCCACTCTCTTCATATTATCTTTCTAGTCACAGCTCATAGTATGTGCATCACAGTATTGGTATGCATAGTACAGGAGGGTTTGACTTTCTCTTGAGCTCGGAACAGGTTAGTACCTCCGGGCAGCACCTTTAGCTTCTATAATTTTTTTGTATTTAGTGTGTCACATGTAGAAGTTCACAAAAAAAAAAAAAAAAAAAAAAAGGAATGAATTCTTCAGTCCACTTAGAAATCCATGATTGTTTCTTTGATTTTTCTGATAATATTGCTCTTTAAATAGAAAAACATGTTCTTTAAGACTTGCAGATACATTCTCCAATTAATGTGATCTCTTTAAGTGTAAAAACAAAAATAAGGCAGGCAGTGGTAGTTTTTATATAGAAAAAATAAGCGCTTTCGTCAAGTAAGATACACTCAACATACAATCAACTTCATCAGATAAAGGTTAAAATAATACAAACCATTTTATACAAAATTAAAACAATGTCACATGTTTAATTCCCTCCCTTCTGCACCTATCACCTAATTACATCCAATTAATTATTTAAAGCTATATTTACCATTATGTTACGGAAGATAGGTTATGTTGATTACATTCATAACACAAAGTAAATTTGCATAAGCATTTGATGTCTTTCAACCAAAATTATTTATATTGTATATATTTTTATAAACTCATAAAAAAAACAAAAGTGGGACTTGATATTATGGGTGGGCCTTTGGAATACAAGCTTGAAATAAAAGAATTAGCTTGGCAGTTAAAGGCAAGGTCTTACCCTCTACCCGGTCTGAACGAAATATGTTCCCTTGGTTGTGTATTGAAATTAAGAACCCTTAAACATTAACAAGTAGGGAACATGGTAACCATTGCCTAATTTTTATCTTTTTTTTTTTTATGAGTTTATAAAAATATATACCTTTATCTGATGAAGTTGAGTGTATGTTACTTGACAAAAGCGCTTATTTTTTCTATATAAACAGGTAAAACTACCATTGCCTGCCTTCTTTTTGTTTTTTTGAGTAGCTTGTCTTGTGGAATATTTACATCTCTTTAAGTGTATGCAGAATACTTTTCAGTTCATTCCACATACAATGTTCTTCGTATTTCACTGTTGCAGTCATTACATTTGGGTTATACTGCTGGCAGGTTGCCCTCAGTCGGTCTGAATTCCAAAGTCTTGGGTCCTGCGTCAGTTGCTGTCGCCTCTTCCCTGACGTCAGGTCGTCAGGGGTATAAATGATGCAACTGACGCCATTTTCTTCAGTCTTTCTTGCCGCGCGGTGCCCGAAGCAGAAGCAGTTTGCAAGTGCCGGTCGGCCGACTCCTGAGATTTTCATATTCGAGTTTCAGATCCAAAGTCTTCATTAAAAGCTAAGTACCCCATTGGGGAAACTTTTTTCTTGCTCTAGACCAATATCAGAAAAAGTTAATAATTGTATTTCTTGTGGGAAGCAAATACCTCATAAGGACTTTCATTCTTACTGTATTCCTTGCCTAGGCCCTGACCACAACGTTTCTAGTTGTCAGTTTTGTGCTAGATTTAACCAACGCACTATTAAGTGTTGGTACTATTTTGCATTAAGCTATTTTGGGCGAAGATGTAATTATACAATGTCTTCGAATAGCCATCCGACTACCGGAGTTCACAAAAAATGCAAAGAAAAAAAAAGACAGGCAACCGAGGACCAAAACCGATGACGAAGCTTCTCCTAAGCAAGTCGCCGGTTCTCAGTGAGGCGCTTTCGCAGCCCCTGACATCCGCTACTTTAGAGGTGCAGGCCGCTACCGACTCCCACGTGGAGTCGGCCAGGCCACTGGAAACAAGAAATTGGAGCCTCGGACATTATTCCCTCAGATGGGTCCGGAGCCGCTGAGCAGGCATCAGCTTCTGAGGGTGTATTCAGACCTAAACAATTATATATTAAACCAACTTCAAAGGCAAAGACTAAAACACCTTTAAAGGCAAAGAAACAAGTTCAACAGCCACATAGACAGGCCTCCATGCCCAAAAAACAGACGCTGAAAATGTCTGAAGACTTAATTACCTTGATCAGGGGTTCCCATCCCCCTGCTGATAAGAGACCTAGGCAAGAGACAGACTATGAATCTTCAGATCAGGTTTCCATTTCTTCTGATTCCTCTTCTGATCAGGAATATTCTCTTCCCCCTGTGAGGATTCTGATATTGAAGAATCAATTCCTTCAGCTTCTCCTCCTGAGGACTACTCTTTTGGGGAAACCTTGTATATCATGAGGGAGCACTTCCACTTGGAGAGCCAAGATTTTTCAGAATCTAAGAAGAGGCTCAGAGACTTCCTTTTACTACCTCAACACAGGCCTCTAGCTATTCCACCTGTGTTAGACATTGTAGATGATGTGTTCTCGGAGTCTAGTCTGACCCCTGACTCCTTACCTCCAGCTCCTGTTAAGCCTGACACATACTACAGGGTCGCCTGACTCTCATAAATTCCTTTTCAAAAACCCTACTTCAGACCCAGAAACTATTTCTCAGGGTCCCAAAGGGGCCATGGCTTCCACTGCAAAAAACCCTACCCCCTCTGACAGGGATTCTAGGGCACTGGATAGATGGGGAAAAATATTTACACATCTACTACCTTGGCTATAAGGGCCTTAAATTGCCAGTTTCATATGCTCAAATATCAGCAATATATCATGACACTGGTTAAACAGAAAATGATGGCAAATTCTGAATGTGCAGAAAACAAAGAAATGCAGGTTGCATGCAGCTGAACAAGTTGGAAAGCATACTTTGCAATATGGTTTTGATTCTCTGGAGGCCTCCTGCAGGGCCGCTGTTATGGGTTCTGTCATCAGGAGGCATGCTTGGTTAAAGGAGCAAAATCTGCCTGAACATGTTAAAGCAAAATTATTAGATGCTCCATTACAACATGATACCCTGTTTGGTGTTAAGGCAGAAGAGGTGTTAAAGAAAATGGAGGACAAAGCTAAATCTATGCAAACGGTCAAGGATTTCTTACAAGTACAGCCAACCAGATTTAGCAGACACTGGCCTACAAAGAATTGGTCCTTTCCAGTCTCAGACAGACCTCAAAGGGCAGATCCAGATGCCCTAGAGGCATATCACAGCCGCAAGGTTCCTACAGGCCTAAGCAATGGAGTGCTTCTACCTCCAAAGGTGGAGAAGACAAATCACAACCATACAGGAAACATTCCCAATAACTTCTCCCTGCCTGCACCAAGCACTTATCTTCTGGAAGCACCCTTAGGGGGAAAACTAGCACTTTTTTCTCAAAATTGGCACATTGTAACCCAGAACAAATGGGTTCTAGACATAGTGTCACAAGGCTACAAGTTTCATTTTCATACCCTGCCAAGGGCAAATGGTTGGCCAGACCTGCCAAAAAATCAAGGGGCAGAGGCTCTAAAACAAGTCGCAGCTCTCATGGACATGAGGGCTATTCAACAAGTGCCACAACAAGAGCAGGGACAAGGATTTTACTCGACTGTTCTTGGTACCCAGAAAGGACAAAGCATGGAGACCAATACTGGACCTATCTATTCTAAACACTTTCCTGCATATACCAAAATTCAAGATGTTGACCTTGCAGCAGCTTCTGCCCATGCTGGGCAGCAAGGCTTGGCTCGTGACTTTAGACCTAAAAGAGGCATACCTGCATGTCCAAATCAGACAATCATGCAGAAGATACCTCATATTCAAGGCAGGCTCAAAGCATTACCAATTCTCTGCACTGCCCTTTGGCTTATCTACTGCGCCCAGGGTCTTCACAAAGTGCCTGGCACCAGTAATTGCTTACTGCAGACAAAGAGGAATACAAATATATCCTTACTTGGACGACTGCCTCATACAAGCAGAGAACAAGGACATTCTACTACAGCATCTGACGTTTGTGAAAAGACTTTTAACATGCCTAGGGTACACAGTCAACAAAACAAAATCAAAACTAGTACCCTCTCAAGAGATAATATTCCTGGGTGCAAGCTTAAATACAACTGCCCAGATGGCTTATCTCACTCAGACAAACAAAGGCAACTGACTACCTATTTCAAGGAAATGGCAACAAAGGCCCAGTTATCTGCAAGAAAAATTCTGCAGGCTTTGGGCTTCATGGCATCCTGCATCTTACTAATTCCATATGCAAGACTGCATATGAGGAAAATTCAGTGGTACCCAAAAAGTGTCTGGACACAACATTGCCACAGCCTGGAAACAATGATTACTCTAATTCCCTGCCTGCAACAGGAGTTTCAATGGTGGGCAAAGGCTTATCACCAAAACAAGGGACAGCCATTCTCACTACCCCCAGCCAGGCAGAGCCTAACGACGGACGCATCAGATTATGCCTGGGGGGCACACATGGCAGGAAGAGGCATTCAGGGCACCTGGTCCACAAAGCAAAAGCATCTACATATCAATCAAAAAGAGATGCTAGCTGTTCAAAATGCCCTGACAGCCTTCATGGACCTACTTCATCTGGGACAACTACTTATAAAGACAGACAACACCACGGTCATGTGGTACATAAACAGGCAGGGGAGTACTCATTCTTATCCCCTTTGCAGACTAGCCATGGCTTTATGGGACACAGCATTGACTTACCAAGTTCATCTGCAGGCACAATTCCTGCCAGGAAAGGAAAATACTCTGGCAGACGAACTAAGCAGAAACCTCATGGATCCCCACATGTGGCACCTGGATCCTCAAATCTTCAGCATGATAACAAGGAAATGGGGACACCCGGACATAGATCTGTTTGCTTCCCCTCAAAACAATCAACTAAAAAGATTCTGCACAAGGACTTATCACAGACAAGCTTGGAAAGTGGATGCCTTATCTTTCAACTGGACAAACCTATCAGTATATGCCTTTCCTCCGCTGCCTCTCCTCCCCAAGGTACTCCTAAAAATCAGGCAGGAGAAACCAAAAATGATTCTGATTGTCCCAGACTGGCCACGCCAGTACTGGTATTCAATCTTAAGGAACTTGTCCCAATGCCCAGCCTGGACCTTACCTTAAATACCTCTTCTACTGTCCCAGCAAAACAATCATGTTCTGCACAGCCAACTCAGGACCCTAAACCTGGCAGCATGGCGGATAATGTAGCCATACAAACCACACCTCTCAGTAAAGCTGTGATGGATGTCATTTTAGAAGCCAGAAGTCCTAGTACTAGAAAATCCTATGCTGCAAAATGGAAGAGATTTTGTGCTTGGAACCAAGCTCAAGAAACTGATACAGCTGTTCCAAATATTCCTTAGATTTTGCAATACTTTACTGAGATGCTGGACATAGGCCTATCTTTTTCATCAATTAAAATCCATGCCTCTGCCATTTCGGCTCATTACAATACAGAGCAACCACTCTTTTCTCATCCTTTATTAAGGCAGTACCTCAGAGGAGCCAAAAACTTAAGGCCTCCAAGGAGAACGCCAATACCTGCATGGGACCTCAATTATGTCTTGGAAAAAAATCACCTTATCTCCTTTTGAGCCAGCTGCTACTGTGGATATAAAGTTCTTATCTTGGAAAACAGCTCTGCTCCTAGCAATAATGTCTGCAAGACAAGTTTCAGAGCTACAGGCTCTCATGGCTGTGGAACCCTTTATCATTTTTTGTCCAGACAGGTTCTCTCTGAGAACAAACCCTACATTTATGCCTAAGGTGATATCCAGTGTAGTCCTTAACCAAACTATTCATTTGCCAACTTTTTATCCAAATCCACAGAACAAGGGGGAGAATATTCTGCATTCTTTGGATGTACACAGACAACTTAGATTCTACTTGGACAAAACTTAAGCTTTCAGAAAGACAGGCCAATTACTAGTGGCATATGCCACAGCATCACAAGGAAAGGCTATCTCCAAAAAGACTATTTCAAAGTGGATAGGTCACTTCATTCGTTTCTGCTACTCACAGCATGGCAAACCAGTGCCTAAGGGCATTAGGCCACATTCAACCAGACCTGCAGCCACTTCTGCAGCCTTTCTCAGGGGAGTACCAACCAAAGACATTTTAGAGGCTGCTACTTGGAGTTCAGTGCATACCTTTACAAAGCACTACAATCTGCCTCTTTACTCTAAATCCAGGGCAGGCTTTGCCACTGCAATTCTGCAGGGCCTCATAGCCATTCCTAATGCTGTTTAGCTCCAGCCCCCCAACCATAGCTTTGGGACTCAACCCAAATGTAATGACTGCAACAGTGAAACACGAAGAACATAGTACAGTTGTGTACACTTACCATAAATGTAGATGTTCGAGTGTATTCACTGTTGCAGTCCAGGTTACCCTTCCGCCATCCCCCTTATTTTTGCTGAAACTTATCTTTACTTCTCTAATCTATGCAACCTAGGTGGTGTATTTGCTTATAGATGAAGATAATGCTTATTTTGGTGCATGCATGTTTTATTTACATAATTTTAGCCTACCCTTTTGGGGGCACCTGACATCTGGAGCAAGAAAAACTGAAGAAAATGACGTCGGCTGCATCATTTATACCCCTGACGACCTGACGTCAGGGAAGAGGGGACAGCAACCGATGCAGGACCCAAGACTTTGGAATTCAGGCTGACTGAGGGCAACCTGCCAGCAGGATAACCCAAATGTAATGACTGCAACAGTGAATACACTCAAACATCTACATTTATGGTAAGTGTACACAACTGTACTTTTTATACTCATCTCTTGGGGAATTAGTGTATAGTGATTTCACATCTGTTGTCTCTAAAATATTCTTTATATCCTACTACACAAGGAACATATTTCTTCTTAAAATGAAAAGACTCTTATGTAAAAGTTTAACTTTTTAAAAATCTACTGCTTTTAAAATTCTGCCCAGAAAAATTAAAAGCTGGTTCTAGATGTTCATCGTGTTACACTGCTGCAGTCATCACACTTGGGTTATCCTGCCATCAGGCGGTCCCGCGGTCGGCTAGAGTTCCAAAGTCTTGGTCTGGCGTCGGTTGCTGTCGCTTGTTCCCTGATGTCAGTGCGCCAGGGGTGTATAAGAGGCATCCAACGCCATTTTCTTCAGTCTTTCTTGCCGTGTGGTGCCCGAAGCAGAAGCAGTTCGCAAGTGCCAGTCGGCCGACTCCTGAAATTTTCAAATCGAATTTCAGACCGAAGTCTTCAATAAAGCTAAGTACCCCGTTGGAGAACCTTTTCTTGCCTCAGTCCGATGTCAGAAAAAGTTAACAGTTGCATTTCTTGTGGGAAGCAAATACTTCATAACGACTTTCATTCTTATTGTATTCCTTGCCTAGGCCCAGACCACGACGTCACAGGTTGTCGGTTTTGTGCTAGGTTTAACAAACGAACTATTAAATGTCAGTTTCATTTCGCCCATTATTTTGGTAGGAAATTTAATTATACCATGCCGTCGGAACAACCGACGACCGGAATGCGTAAAAAATGCAAAGATAAGGACAGGCAGCCGAGAACCAAACCAGACTCCGAGGCCTCTGCTAGGCCAGTCGCCGGTTCTCCAGTTTTCAGTGAGGCACCTACGCAGCCCCTGACGACCACTGATTTAAAACCCCAGGCGGCATCCGATTCCCAAGTGGAGATTGCTAGGCCTCCATAACCTTTATCTTTAGGCCCTTCCGACTCCATGGCTGAAGGAGATTCCAGTGCAGTTGAAATGCCTTCAGTTGCAGAAGGTGTCTTCAGACCGACTACACTCACTATTAAATCCTATGCAAAGCTGAAAACTACTTTAAAAGCAAAGAAGACTGTACAGTCTCCAGTACAAGGCCCCATACCTAAGAAACAGATGCGTAAGATGGCTGAAGACTTAATTACCCTAATCAGGGGTTCCCATCCCCCTCCTGATAAAAGGCCTAGACAGGAGGAGGACTACGCTTCCTCTGACCAGGTTTCAATTTCCTCAGATTCTTCTGAGGAACAGGAATACTCTTTTCCCCCTTATGAAGACTCTGATGCTGAAGAGTCTATTCCTTCAGCATCTCCCCCAGAAGACTACTCTTTTGGGGAAACTTTACATACCATGAGGGAACATTTCCACTGGGAAGGCCAGGATTACTCTGATTCTAAGAAAAGGCTCCGAGAGTTCCTTTTACTACCCCAGCACAGACCACTTGCTATTCCACCCGTGTTAGACATTGTGGATGATGTTTATTCAGAATCTAGCCTTAACCCATATTCACTACCTCCTGCACCAGCCAAACCAGACAGATACTACAGAGTCCCTGACTCACACAAATTCCTATATAAAAGCCCTGTTGCTGACCCAGAAACCATTTCCCAGGGTCCCAGAGGGGTTAAGGCCTCTATTGCCAAAAACCCTGTACCCTCTGAAAGGGATTCTAGAGCACTAGACAGATGGGGAAAGAAAGTATATACCTCAGCTACTCTAGCTATGAGGGCCTTAAATTGCCAGTTTCACATACTGAAATATCAACAATATTTGATGTCTCAATTAAAACAAAAAATGATCACACATACAGAGCAGCCTGATTACAAGGAAATGCAAGATTTGTTGCATGCAGCTGAACAAGTGGGAAAACATACTTTGCAATGTGGATTTGATTCATTGGAAGCTTCTTGTAGAGCAGCAGTGACAGGGTCTGTCATACGTAGGCATGCTTGGTTAAAAGAACAAACTTTACCTAATCATGTTAAAGCAAAGTTATTGGATGCACTTTTACAGCAGAATGTTTTATTTGGTGTAAAAGCAGAAGAGGTTTTAAAGAAAATGGAGGATAAGGCAAAATCTATGCAGACGGTCATACAGGTTCAACCCCCTCTTTTCAGCAGAAATTGGCCAAACAAAAACTGATCCTTTCCAGCTTCTGACAGACCACAGAGGGGCAAATACAGATGCCCAAGGGGCAGATGTCAGTCACAAGGCTCTTACAAGCCTCGACAATGGGGTGCCACAACCCAGAAGGAGGAAAACACAGGTCTCAAACTATCAGAAAAACACAATGACTTATCCCTTAGACTGCCAAGCAAATCCCTCTTGGCAGCTCCCTTGGGAGGAAAACTAGCACTTTTTGCAGACAACTGGCACATCATCACAAAAGACAAATGGGTCCTAAATACTGTATCTCAAAGATACAGATTCCACTTTCACACTTTACCAAGGATAAAAGGAATGCCAAACCTGCCACCAAATCAATGAGCAGAGGCTCAAAAACAAATTACAGCTCTCATGGACATGAGAGCCATTCAACAGGTTCCTACACAGGAGCAAGGACAAGGATTTTACTCAAGACTCTTTTCTAGTTCCCTGAAAGGACAAAGCCTGGAGACCCATTCTGGACCTCTCAATTCTAAACACATATCTGGAAGTACCCAAATTCAAGATGCTAACATTACAGCAGCTTCTTCCCATGCTGGGCAAGAAGGCTTGGCTAGTAACGTTGGACCTCAAGGAGGCATACCTGCATGTCCCTATCAGACAAAATTGCAGAAGATACCTCCGCTTTATAGCAGGTTCAACCCGTTACCAATTCTCTGCACTGCCCTTTGGCTTATCTACTGCGCCCAGGGTCTTCACAAAATGCCTGGCACCAGTAATTGCATACTGCAGACAAAGAGGAATTCAAATATATCCATACCTGGATGACTGCCTTATTCAAGCAGAAAGCAAGGACATTCTTTTAAAGCATCTGGTGTTTGTCAAAAACCTATTAAGTTACCTAGGGTACACAGTAAACGAAAAGAAGTCAAAACTAGTGCCCTCACAAGACATAATATTCCTGGGTTTCAGCTTAAATACAACGGCCTGGATGGCTTATCTCACGCCAGACAAGCAAGGACAACTGACTCAATACTTCAAAATGATGGCAACAAAGACCCAACTCCCTGCAAGAAAAATTCTGCAGGCCTTGGGATTCATGGCATCTTGCATACTACTAATTCCATATGCAAAACTGCATATGAGGAAATTACAATGGTACCTGAAAAGCGTATGGACTCATCACAGCCACAGCTTGGAAACAATAATACCACTCATTCCCTGCCTTCAACAGGAGTTTCTATGGTGGGCTCAGGCATGTCACCTCAACAAGGGTCAGCCTTTTACCTTACCCACAGCCAGGCAAACTATAACAACAGATGCATCGGATTATGCCTGGGGAGCACACATGGCAGGTCAGTGTATTCAGGGCAAATGGTCTGCAGATCAAAGGCATCTACATATCAATCAAAAAGAGATGCTAGCTGTACAAAATGCCCTAACAGCTTTCAAGGACCTCCTACATCCAGGACAACTCCTAATAAAGACTGACAACACCACAGTAATGTGGTACATAAACAAGCAAGGGGGCACACATTCCTACCCCTATGCAGGCAAGCAATGACCTTGTGGAACACAGCACTGACCTTCCAAGTTCAACTACAAGCACAATTCCTGCCAGGAAAGAAAAACACATTGGCAGACGATCTAAGCAGAAACATCACAGATCCTCACGAGTGGAAACTAGATCCACAAGTATTCGCAATGATAACTCAAAAATGGGGGAGCCCAGACATAGATCTGTTTGTTTCCCCCCAAAACTACCAACTACGGAAATTCTGCACAAGGACATACCACACACTAGCTTGGAAAGTGGACACCCTCTCATTCAGTTGGAAAACATTAACAGTGTATGCCTTTCCTCCACTGCCTCTTCTGGCAAAGGTGCTGCTGAAAGCCAGATTAGAGAGGCCACAAATAATACTCATTGCTCCAGACTGGCCACACCAACACTGGTATCCAATACTAAGGGACATGGCTCAAGGCCCACCATGGATTTTACCTCAAATTCCTCACCTGCTCACTCAGCAAAACAATCAGATTTTACACAGCCAGCTCAAGACTTTAAATCTGGCTGCATGGCAAATTACCTAAACAACCAGTCAACACTTCTCTCTAAAGCTGTTATGGATGTCATTCTGGAGGCCAGGAGGCCCAGCACCAGGAAAGCCTATTCAGACAAATGGAAAAGATTCTGCGCCTGGAACCAGGCTAAAGGCCAAAATCCCCTTGTCCGAAATATTCCTCAGATTCTACAATATTTAACTGAGATGTTGCACAAAGGACTTTCCTTTTCATCTGTTAAGAGCCACGCCTCAGCTGTTTCTGCTCAATACAACACGGATCCTCCTATATTTTCACATCCATTACTAAGACAGTACCTCAGAGGGGCTAAGAACATAAGACCGCCCCGGAGAGCACCAACACCAACTTGGGATCTCAACTTTGTTTTGGAAAAACTTACACTACCGCCCTTTGAACCAGCTTTTACAGCTGATTTACAGTTTCTATCATGGAAAACTGCCCTGCTGCTAGCAATAACGTCAGCACGAAGAGTCTCAGAGCTACAGGCCCTAATGGCAGAGGAGCCTTTCATCATTTTTCATCAAGACAGAGTCGCTTTATGAACTAACCCTTCCTTTATGCCAAAGGTGGTATCCAGTGTGGCCCTAAACCAAACCATTCATTTGCCCACCTTTTATCCAAACCCCCAGAACAAAAGGGAAAGGCTCCTACACTCTTTGGACATGCACAGGCAATTACGTTACTACTTGGATAAAACTAAGGCTTTCAGAAAATCTGACCAGCTCTTTGTATCCTATGCTGCAGGATCACAAGGAAAGGTTATCTCAAAACAGACCATTTCAAAATGGATAGGGCATTGTATCCGTTTCTGCTACACACACCATGGGAATCCTGTACCTGGTAACATTAGGCCCCATTCCACCAGGGCTACAGCAACATCAACAGCCTTCCTCAGAGGGGTACCAACCAAGGATATTTTGGAGGCTGCAACTTGGAGTTCAGTGCACACCTTCACCAAGCACTATCACTTACCTCTATACAATAAAACCAGAGCTGGCTTTGCCACTGCAGTTCTGCAGGGCCTACTAGCTTCTCCAAACCCTGTTTAGTTCCACCGCCCATCCTTAGCTTTGGGATTCAACCCAAGTGTGATGACTGCAGCAGTGTAACACGATGAACATAGTACAGTTTTGTACCTACCATAAATGTAGATGTTCGAATGTTCACACTGCTGCAGTCCAGGTTACCCTCCCTCCATCCCCTCTGACCTAGCTGAACTTTTCTATACCTTTCTATCCTGTACAACCTTTGTGGTGTATTTGCTTTTAACTGAAGGTATTCCTTTTATATGTTTAATTAGCAATATGTATTGCCTACCTACTTGGAGGCACCTGACATCTGGGGCAAGAAAAACTGAAGAAAATGGCGTTGGATGCCTCATATATACCCCTGGCGCACTGACTTCAGGGAAGAAGCGACAGCAACTGACGTTGGACCAAGACTTTGGAACTCTGGCCAACTGCGGGACCGCCTGACGGCAGGATAACCCAAGTGTGATGACTGCAGCAGAGTGAACACTCGAACATCGACATTTATGGTAGGTAAAAAACTGTACTTTTCTTTCCTTTAGCTTACATAATGGGGTGCAATGATGGAATAACAATTTTTGTACATCCTTGGTAACCCAAACATTACCTCCTCACTGAAACTTGATATAAAAAAGTTTTTACATCATACAACCAAGTAGCTATAATTCTCTAATATTTGGACACAACAGCATCTCAATGCCTCACTGGACAAGAAAATGCTGTTTGGAAACCCCATGGGCAAAGTCTTCAGTAAGATCAAACAAACTGGCAAAACTATACAGAGTGTAAAGCAGGTATTTGACTCCCCTGTGTCAAGATATGATAGGAGCAGCCCCCCCCAAAAAAATAACAAGCTATTTCTATCATAGGCAAGGTTAAGGCAAGTCAGGAACAGATGTAAAGGGCCAATACAAGATAAAGTGACATGGAGACTATAAAGGAAAGCTTAAGTGACCCCCATAGTTCACCCCCCAGAAAGTAACTGTGACTACTTGGATATTCTTCCCTCCTTATCCCATCTCTCAGCTCATTCAGCTTTCCCCATACCAAGACTGCAGAAAGGCCGTTATGGGCATCACACAGGACAAATGACTCTTGCAAATTATTTGCCAAGGTTATAGACTACATGTACCTTTAAACAACTAAAACAAATGGTTATAATGAAGACACACTAGTTCTTAGAATGGAAGATCATTGGAGAGCCATTATGGACCTGTTGTACCTCAACATTTTTCTCAGTGTCGAAAAATTTAAGATGTTAACCATACAGGCCTTTTTGTTCCTCCATCTCACATAGATCCTGATGGTAACCTTGGATCTTAAGTATGTATACCTCAATGTCCCTATTCACAAGGACTGCAAGTGCTTTCTGAGTTTCAAAGCAAGGTTCTCCCAGTCTTATATTACCTCTGTGCGCATTGGTTTGGCAACAACTGTCAGGATGTTTGCAACTTTCCTGCCTCAAGTAATTGAATATTGCAAGATAAAGGGAATTCACATTAACTTATATTTAAATGCCTGCCTCATAGAGGCAAGACACCATGAGCAAGTAAACAGGGCCCTCAGTTTCACAATCAAATGCTTCCAAACATCTCAGGTTCTTTTTCAACATTAAAAAATCTAACCTCACTCCCTTCATGAGAGACTATACTCTTGCACTCTCTCTTGTAGATTGCAGTTGGCCAAAAGCATTCCTTTCCCAAGTGAAAGTGGGGCATTTAGAGCAATCCTTCCACAAACCAGTCTAGGAAGGAAAGGCATAAGTCAAAGAAAACCTTGGGGTTGTGGGATAAATAGCTTCCACTATTTTTATTGTTCACCTAGACTGAATACTCATGTGGAGACTCCAGTAATACCTGAGATCAATATGGAGCCATGTTGTATCCCTGGAAAAAGCGATTCCTGTCTTGTCCTGCATATTCAAGGAACAAAAATGGTAGTCAGCTGAAGTCCGGCTATACATCTCCAACTAAACTTTAGACTGAACCTGGGAAGAAACACCCAGCAACTCTTAAGTACAAGGCATATGGAATACAGCTTAAAAGAGGAAGGAAGTGGTAGCCTTGAAAAAAGTCACAACAAATGCCACACATCATAACATTAATTACAACTGTAATCTAGATAACTCAGTATGAACACATTGCCAATGTATTTGTCTGAAAGTTTATTTTTGTCCCAGTTCACTCTTAATATGTCTGCATATCATCATAAGGAGTAGCCTAGTATCTAGAAGCAGAATTGAAGAGTACAACTGTACCTACCATGGTTGCAGCTCCATGTTTCACAGCAGGGGGTAACATTTACATTTGTGAAGGAAGGACATGAGTAATCTAGAGTCAAGGGACAGCAACTCTGTAGAAATGTCCCAGGTGACAATGGTAGGAAATCCACAACATGTGGAAAATTCGATAATATTGCATGTAATGTGTGGGTAGACATGGCTGTCCCTTTAGCAGAAAGAATTTGGAAACTGGACTGAGCTAGGCCTTCCAGGCCAGCTATCCTGATATCTCTCTTGTCTGCCTGTCTCATCTCTTCTAAGTCCAGGAAGATGTCACAGTGCTTGGCTGAACATTCATTCAGGTACTCACTGTACACAATGTATATTCTCTCCAAGGCAAGGGAATTAAGGGAAAAAAAGATATCATTTGGCAAATGTCAGTCTGTTTAGCATGGATAGTTAATATCATAATTATTAGTCCCCAGTGAAACTGGAACAGTTTACTGTTCCACCATGAGTATAGCCCTGTATAGCAGGGCCAAAGCTGGAACTATTCATAGGTAGGCGTACAGCTGGCAGCAGTAGCTTAGAAGAACAAGCAGAGCTCTTTAATAACATGTATTTGTCAGTGCTGCATGTAGACCTACACTGCAACTGTGCTGGAATATTGGTAATTAAAGTGTGTGTTCACAAATGATTCTGAGGAAGCAACATCTCAAATATGCTTTTGATTAAATAATCCATTGCTTTTACAAACACTATAAAAAGTTATAGCAAGCAGTTCAAACTTATTTTGCCTGAGTTGAAATGACACATTATTGATTTGTAATTTATGACTGCAGAGACAAAACATACATTTTAATGTAACCATGGTGGAGGACCTATAGCTAGCTATGATGTCTTAGGGGGCTTTGCCTATAGTTAATTGGACATAGAGTAGCTAAAGAGTCATACTGTTTGACCAGTCTCAAGGTATACTTATCCCTAACAAAGATGGATACACCTCCTCCTTTGGTTATTTCATGCTCAGTTTGTGGTTTAAACATATGGAAGGCATTGTAGCTCTGCACAGCTGGGGTGCTTTCTGCACCTTTGAACCATGTCTCGCTGACTGCGCAGACATCAGCATCTTCCAAAGTGAGGAGTGCTTCCAGGGAGTGCAGTGTCTTGTTTAGACTCCTAGCATTAAGCAGCAGTAACTTGAGTTTATCTAGAGAGGATTTTGTTATGTTGGAAGGTTGATTATTTTGACACTGCCTAAAAAGGCATAATAGGGGTGGCTAATGCCTTTGCTAGTATCTGAAAGCCTAGAGAAGACAGGTGTAGACCATCTCTTCAAAGCAGTGTGGCCTGATGACCATATCTTCCAAGCTGACAGATACTGGACTAACACCAGAAGCTAAGCCAATTGTTAAAGTCAATAATTTTTTGTTTGTATTGTGACATATCATCCTTGGAGAAGGTAGAATGCTGCTTAAGCTGACATAATCTGAGAGCCCAGTCATGACACTCTTCATATAGTTTAGTGAGGTACGTCTCAAGACACTTACCCCCACATGGACTATGATGGAGTCATACGCGTACATGTGGTTGAGTGACATGAGTGAATTGATGGATCCTGGCACCTGACAGACAGCTAACTATACCCCACTCCTTATGCAGCATGATCAGGGGAACATCTGTATGTCTCACAATGGAGTCATCTATTACCAGTACATTGTTTTCTGGTGTTACACCTTATGAACTTATTTGTTGAGACACTGGTGTGTGCGTGTGTGTGTGTGTGTGTGTGTGTGTGTGTGTGTTATGTGCTGTGGTTGTTTTTTGCATTGTTGTGTATAAGTGGTTTCCATTTGGGAGACCTCTGATTTTTTGGTAAGTTACTAGTGAGTATCTCCACATATGTGAATTTATGTGTCATGCCCTTGTTTAGTGTGGGAAGTCTGCATGTGCTGACAAACTGTTTGACATTCAATTTGTCCGTGTATGAGAGTCTTGCCTCCAATTTCATAGTGTAACTACATCTCTCACATAAAGTATTTATTTGTTTCATGAGTAACTGGTTGTCAGTATACACGAGACAATTGCTACCTTGCCTCAGGATGCCCATGTCTATTAGGCTGATTGAGAGAGAGATGATGGGAAACTGCCCTTCCACGATAGCAGGCTCTTACTGTATGTTTTATTAAGGAAGTGAATGAGTTAATTTGACAGCACTATGCTGGTAGCTCTGAGAATGCAAGCGGGACCTGTACTTTATGTAGGCTAAGGTTGGTCAATAAGGCAACATGGCTCAGTGTGCAACTGAGTTGCTCCTAAAGAAGCAGAAAAGCTTGGAATAGTTTCACTGACAACCATTTAGGGAAAAACTGAGCTTCTAGGTTTTTGCAGGTAGTACAGGGTTTTTTGTTTGAAATAGCTAAAGTACAATCACAGTAAATAAGAGAAGTTCAAAAAAGTACTTTGAGCCATTTTATGTGCTTCCCCGCTCAGATAGACCAGGTAAACACCTACTGTGGGTATATATTACATCACCGAACACTTAAAAAAGTGAATGGTGATTAATCGACCCTATGTAAATGAAAGCTTACAATGTTGTACTGTCAGAACAGTGATTTTTTTTCCCAAGGGAAAAAAATTTCTGTTCCAAAAAAAAAAAAAGAACTTTATAAAACATTAAATAAACTGGGGGTCTTCACCCACAATACACCCCTACTTAAATATGCCATCTCCGAGACCTGCACTACAGTGCCAAAAATGGCAAAGTAATGAAGTGGCCAAGCGAGTTCTTTCCCAGGGAAAAATTCACTTAAAAGCCGCTTCGATATTTTGCCTTTTCAGTCTTTTATGTTCGACCAAGATGAATTCAAAAGAATGCATCTTCAGTCTTGTAATAGGAACCCCCTACTGCCACTAGATAAGTAATCTCAGTCCTCCTAATGTAAAAGCACAGTAAAGGAGTGTCTGGTGTGAAATGTTACGAGAAATAAACTCAAAGATGTGGATAGAGCAGTGTACTTTAAACAGCTTATAAATGTTTGATTGTTTAATAAAAGTACTTTACCTTGTATAAATTAGCCAAGAGCCACTCAATTGTACAGAATTTATAAAGGCACTAAAAACAGGATAAGCTGATTAATAAGCTCTTCAGCCAATAAAACTACATGCAGAAATCTGAAGTGTTCCAAAACCTAAACAGACCAGTCTACATTCCTGTGCACTAGATGGAAAATCTAATGACCTCTTGATGTAAAAACAAGTACTTGCCAGAGTGTAAAATGTACTAGTTTATTCAACAGCTAGCTAGATAATGAATTCAGAGCAAGTAAATCAGTTGAACAGACAATGAGGCAAAATGTACTTTTTCAATATAAGCACAAGGAAAGGCAAATAATTCAAGATAAAAGTGTGGAAAGTGAGGAGCTTAATAAGCACAATTTAGAGTAGGGGAGAGCAGCTTAGAATCACCAATTTAAAAAGCAGATCAGCAAAAGGAGAATGGGTGGAAAAAAACTGGCAGGGAATTACCAGCAGTGATGTAGTTTATTCAGGCTTGAAATATTTTCAGAAAAAGACAAAGACCCAGTAATTTATTGCCTATTTAAAAGTACTACAATTAACAGGTAACCCCATATGAATTACAGAAGCAGGCAATCATGGGCATATTATTGGTCCTGAGAAGAGCTTTCTTGATAAACATTAGAGACTGAAATTCTGATACTTTATGCCCTCCCTTGGCAATGATGTTCTTCCATGTAGTAGCATTAAAAAAAATAAACATCTGGAGAAATTAAATAAAAGGAGAAATTTTGCGAATGCTCCATATGCAGCAGGAGTTTTACAGAACAGAGTAACCTTACAAAATGTAAACATATTCACAAAGGCACACCCTAAACTGACAACAGTTTAATAAAGCTTGGGAAAGAATAAACCCATCTTTAAAGTGATCATTTGTATATTCGTTTCATTATTAAGATTGAAACATCCTTTATATCATCCATATAGATATACTTAAACAGTAAAATGACCCCAGACTCTGACCTACCACAGTTCTAAATGCCAAATTAATTAAAGACTGCAGGGAATAATTAATGAGTGATCTGATTCCAGTATTTTAAAAGTAAATGCTGAATAAACAGTGAACACAATATGTTGAATATTTCTGTGTATGCAATTTGGGATGATTCTAATAATCAAAAATGTTTAATCTTGTACTCTAAATGAACAACTGTTGTATACATTACACATTGAATTACAATTGCACTACTCCAACTTAAGCATTTTCTAGTACCTCCATGTCCACAGTTACTAGTATGTAGCCAGCTCATATTATTAGGAGTACAGAATGATTGGTGGAAAAATAATCTTTCCTAAACATTGAGGATCCATAAATATTTGAGTAATTATAATTTCATTGTTCATAGGTGTTTACTAGGCTAATGACCACAAGGGCCTTTTTAAGCTTAGCCATGCATCCCAAATTTCTGACAAGTTTTGATACCCATGATAGGTGAAGCAGGGGCTTGGGTGATGACGCATTTACAAGTTAGGGCCTGGTAGATGAACCATTTACAGGTTACCTGTGCCCATTAGAGACATAGGTGCCAAACCAGGGATAAATTTTCTGTTCCCCATCCAGTTGTCCAGGTTGCACTTGAATGGGGTTAAGGAGGAATTCTGTTTCACATGGATGGAGAGCCTGTTCCATAGACAGGGTAGTCTCTGGGATACATACTTATTTCTCCAGCAGGTCCTATTTATATCACAGCAAGGTTTAAGTCTTTAGAACGGGTAAATGTTCTTTGTGTTTCACTGTTTCAGTCATCACACTTGGGTTATTTGCCTGCAGGTAGCCCTCAGTCGGCCCGAATACCAGAGTCTTTGTATTTTTGCATCGGATGCTGTCGCTTCTTCCATGACGTCAGGTTGTCAGGGGTATAAAAACAGGCAGCCGATGCCATTACATCAGTCTTTCTTGCCAAGGAGGAGCCTGGAGCAGAAGCAATTCACAAGTGCCAGTCAGCCGCTACCTGAAATTTTCATTTTTCGAGTTGATAATCCTGAAGTCTTCTAAAGCCAAGTACCCTGTTGGGGATCCTTTTTTCTTACTCTAACCGATGTCAGAAAAAGTTAACAATTGTCTTGCCTGTGGAAAGCAAATATCTCACAGAGATTTTCTTTCTTACTGCATCACCTGTTTAGGCCAAGACCACGATGTCCCTTGCTGTTGGTTTTGTGCCTTGTTTAACGCCCAAACCATTCGTCCTTGGGCTATCTTTGTTGCTAAATTCTTTCGCTCTCGATCTCTGTATTCCAAAATGGTTTCTGTAAGCCATCTGACTACTGATTTTCCAAAAAAACGTAAGGATAAAGACAGAGACAGCCCGCATAGGTCCAAAACTGCCGAAGATGCTTCCGTTAAGCTAGTCACCAGTCTGCCGGTACTCAGTGAGGCACCTTTGCAGCCCCTGATGCCCGCTTCTATGGATTTGCAGGCCTTTGCTGAGACCCATTCGGAGTCCAGTATGTCACGGGATGCTTCTTCGACAATGGAACCAGCGGATGTCCCTTCCTTGGATGGGTCCGGAGCCGCTGTGCAGGCACTGGCTTCTGAGGGTGTTTTTCATCTTACCAATGTTCGAATCAAACAGATGACTTCATTTTTAGCCAAAACTACAAAGTTTCTTAGGCCCAGAGTGCGCACTACACCTAGAAAACTGACGACCAAAGCACATGCTCAGACACCCATGCCAAAAAAACAAATGCTTGGAATGGCTGAAGACCTTATTATGCTAATTAGGGGAAGCCAGCCTTCCCCTGCTAAAAGACAAATAATTCAGTTGCCTTCAGATTCTACAGACCAGGAGTCCGATGACTCTGACCTTTCTGATTATCAAGACATGCCCTTATCAGCCTATGAGGATTCAGATGCAGAGGAATCCATTCCCTCTGCCTCCTCTCCAGAGGGTTTTTCTTTTGGTGAAACCTTGCATACTTTAAGAGAGCATTTCCATTGGGAATGCCAGGACTATCCTCAGTCCAAAAAGAGACTCAGAGAATTTTTAATGTTGCCTCAGCACAGGCCTTTAGCTATACCCCCTGTCCTAGATGTTGTGGATGATGTTTTCATGGTATCCAGTCTTACTCCAGATACCTTACCTCCTGCATCTAGGAAACCTGGCAGGTACTACAGAGTACCTGATTCACACAAGTTTTTTTTCAAGAATCCTACTGCTGATCCAGAGATCATTTCCAAGGGACCTAAAGGTATTAAGGCTACTACAGCCAAAAATCCTACCCCTTTGGACAGGGTTTCCATAGCTTTAGACAGATGGGGTAAGAAGGTATATACCTCTGCAACTCTTGCTATCAAGGTATTGAATTGTCAGTTTCACATGCTGAAGTACCAGTAACATATTATGGAACTCATTAAACAAAAAATGTTAATATTTCCAGATTGTGCAGAAAATAAAGATTTGCAGGAGCTTATACATTATGCAAACCAAGTTAGTAAGCATACTATGCAGTGTGGTGTTGATGCCCTAGAAGCATCTTGCAGGGCTGCAGTCATTGGCTCTGTACTGAGAAGACATGCTTTGCTGAAGGAGCAGACCTTGCCAGATCATGTCAAATCCAAATTACTAGATGCTCCTTTAAATAAGGACTGTTTGTTTGGCACCAAAGCAGATGAAGTTCTTAAAAAGATGGAAGAAAAAGCTAAATGTATGCAAACTGTTAAAGAATTCTTATAAGTGCAACCACCTAGATACAGTAGGCATTGCCCTTCAAAACACTGGGCCTTTCCAGCCTGCTCTAGGCCTTCCCACACAAATCCCAGGGGAAACAGACCACCTAGACTACAGTCTCAGGGTATGCAGAGATCTAAGCAATGGAGTGCCCCCACCCCTAAAACAGGGAGTGATAAGCCACCTCCATATGGAAAAAGTTCACAATGACTTCTCAAATCTTCTTACCAGCCCGGCCCAATTGCTTGTGCCCCTAGGAGGAAAACTTGCCCTTCATGCAAAAAACTGGATGTCCATCACTCAAGACTGATGGGTCCTCAACATTGTATCTCAAGGGTACAAATTTTATTTCCATTCACTGCCAACCCCAAGTGGGTTTCCAGACCTTCCTCCAAACCAGTGAGCAGAAGCTCAAAACCAAGTACTTTCCCTGCTCAATATCAGAGCTATTTAGCATGTTCCAGTAGTTAGGGTTTCTACTGCAGATTATTCCCGGTACCCAGGAAAGAGGGCTCTTGGTGCCCAATCTTGGATCTTTCAATTCTCAACACCTTCTAGTGGTACCAAAATTCAAGATGCTTACCCTGCAACAGCTTCTCCCTATGCTAGCCAAGGATGCCTGGTTAGTCACCCTAGACTTAAAAGAAGCTTATCTGCACATCCCCATAAGGGAGTCATGTAGGAAATATCTACGTTTCAGGGCAGGATCTATGCATTATCAGTTCTCTACACTTCCCTTTGGCTTATCTACTGTGCCCAGGGTATTCACAAAATGTCTGGCTCCAGCCATTACATACTGCAGGCAGAGAAATATACAAATTTACCCGTACTTGGATGACTGCCTGATCCAGGCAGACAGTGAGGAATTGCTGCTTCAGCACCTGACATTTGTAAAAAGCCTTCTCACTTCATTGGGGTACACCATCAATGAAAAGAAATCAGAAACTGGTACCCAGTCAAAAGATTGTATTCCTGGGAGCAAGCTTGGACACAACTTCCCAGATGGCATTTCTCACTTCAGAAAAACAGGTCTGTCTGACAGACTACTTCAAACAAATGGCCACCAGAACCCAGCTATCTGCAAGAAAAATACTGCAAGCCCTAGGGTTCATGGCCTCATGTACTCTGCTAATTCCATATGTAAGGCTGCATATGAAGAAACTTTAATGGTACTTAAAAAGTCTTTGGTGCAAGCATTCTCAGGACCTGGAAACAGTCATTCCTCTCATCCCTTGTCTAAGGGCAGAGTTCCGTTGGTGGGCAGAAGCATGCAACCACAACAAGGGATTACATTTTACTCAACCCCACGCCGCCCAAACCCTGACCACAGACGCATCAGACTATGCATGGGGGTTCACATGGCAGGCAAATGCATTCAGGGCCAATGGAGCCCAAGGCAAATTCTCCTGCACATCAATCAAAAAGAGATGCTAGCTTTACAGAATGCTCTGACAACTTTCAGATACCTAATCCTTCCAGGACAACTGCTGATAAAAACAGACAACACCACAGTTATGTGGTATATAAACAAGCGGGGGGAACCCATTCTTACCCACTCTGCAAGTTAACCATGGCCCTGTGGAACACGGCTTTGGACAACCAAGTCCATCTACAAGCTCAATTCCTGCCAGGCAAACAAAATTCACTGGAAGACTTAAGCAGAAATCTCCTAGAGCCACACGAGTGGAAACTGGAGCCCATCACCTTCAATCTTCTGATCCAGAGGTGGGGACCCCAGAGGTGGATCTCTTTGCCTTCTCTGACAACCACCAGTTAAGCAAATTCTACACCAGGAACCATCCCAGCAGGTCCTGGAAGGTGGATGCCCTCTCCTTTCAATGGGAAAACCTATGAATCTATGCCTTTCCCCGCTGCTCCTTCTCTCAAGAGTACTAATCAAGATAAAACAAGACAGGCCAAGGACAATTCTGATTGCCCCGGACTGGCCACACCAGCACTTGTACCCACTCCTGCGCAGCCTGACAATGGTGCCACCTACACCAGGCCCCTACCCTGCTGTCACAGCAGGAGGGACAGATTTTGCATCCACAATTGCAAACCCTAAATCTTGCAGCCTGGCTTATTCCTTGAATAGTCCACCAGCAACCCTAGGCAAACAGGTGCTGGATGTCATTCTTGAAGCCAGAAGGCCTAGTACTAAGAAATCCTATGCTGAAAAGTGGAAAAGATATTTTTCTTGGATTCAGTCTAAAGGAAAGGACACAGCAGTGCCCTCCATGCCTCTAATCCTGGATTACCTAGCATAGCTACTCCACAGAGGCCTATCTTTCTTATCCATTAAGATTCATGTCTCTGCCATTTCAGCTCATTACAATACTGAGCCACCTCTATTTCCTCATACTCTCATCAAACAGTTCCTGAGAGACCCCCCAGGAGAGCACTCACCCCTGCTTGGGACCTTAACTTTCTACTGGAAAAGCTCACACTTCCCCCTTTTGAACCTGCTGCTTCAGCAGAGTTAAAATTCCTTTCTTGGAAAACAGCCCTGCTTCTAGCCATCACTTCAGCTAGAAGAGTGTCTGAGTTACAGGCACTGATGGCTGTGGAACCCTTTATTATTTTCCATGCTGACATGGTTTCCCTCAGGACTAACCCTTCCTTTATGCCTAAGGTGGTGTCCAGTGTGGCTCTAAACCAATCCGTCCATTTGCCAACCTTCTTCCCTAACCCTCAGAATAAAGGGGAAAGGATCCTGCACTCTTTGGATGTGCACAGACAGCTCAGGTTCTACCTTGATAGGACTAAGCCTTTCAGAAAATCTGATCAGCTGCTAGTCAGCTTTGCAACAGGGGCAGAGGGCAAGGCCATTTCAAAACAAACCATTTCCAAATGGATAGCACACTGCATCCATTTCTGCTACAAGCACTATGGAAAACCAACCTCCCAGGGGGTCAGAACACATTTCACTAGGGCTACTTCTACCTCTATGGCATTTCTCAGGGGAGTTCCTACCAGGGACATTCTGGAAGCTGCAACCTGGAGTTCTGTACACACCATCACCAAGCATTACCACTTACCTATCTTTTCCAAATCCAGGGCAGGATTTGCTACAGCAGTCTTGCAAGGCCTACTAGCCAGCCCTAACTCTTCTTGACTGCCTCCACCCTTCCTCAGCTTTGGGAATCAACCCAAGTGTGATGACTGCAACAGTGAAACACGAAGAACATAGTACAGTTGTGTACACTTACCATAAATGTAGATGTTCGAGTGTATTCACTTTTGCAGTCCTGGTTTCCTTCCCTCCAGCCCCCTGGTTTTCTCTATCTCTCTATCTCTCCTCTCTATGGCTATTCCTAATGGTATTGGTATTTACTTTTTACTGGTGGTGTTTTCCCCACCATATACTAGCTCCCTATTTGGGGGTTCCTGACATTTTGGGTAAGAAAAACTGATGTAATGGCATCGGCTGCCTGTTTTTATACCCCTGACAACTTGACATCTTGGAAGAAGCGAAAGCATCCAATGCAGAAATACTAAGACTCTGGTGTTTGGGCCGACTGAGGGCTACCTGCAGGCAGATAACCCAAGTGTGATAACTGCAACAGTGAATACACTCAAACATCTACATTTATGGTAAGTGTACACAACTGCACTTTCTGGTGCTGTTTGTTTTGTGGATATGCAGGAGGTCCATCAGAGTGGGGTCTGACAATGCCCTGTAATTCAGGCGTAGATCTCCCCTCAAAAGCCTGTAGGAGACAAAATACAGGGATAGAGCCTTGAGGTGGTCTGCATAGGACATTTTAATTAAGCCCTGTATTCTTTTAGTGAGTAACTTCTGTGGACATTCCAATTGTTGGATATGCCTGTTTAGGTATATACCAAAGGGGGCACTATAATTAATGATAGGTCTGATGAATGCCGAATTCAGTGGAATAATGACTTCCTTAGACTTAGATGCCATACCTTTGTTTATAAGTTGTGCAACATAGAATTATTTCCGCATTACTATAGACCCATGATGGTCAAAGGCTAGATTACTATCTATGTATGTCACTAAGTTCCTGACTACTGGGTCATCTCTGAGGGGTGTGTTGTCAATATGATAGTTACCAGGAGTGGATGACTTCCCAAAGGATACTATTGTGCATTTCTTGGCATTTAGTTGTAGTCCATGGCTCTGACACCAGTTTTTTTTTCTGTGTCAGACCCTCCTGAAGAGCATTTGTGTCAGTGTGGGAATCAATGACAGCTCCTAATTTCCAATCATCTGCAAATTTAGTCAGGCAGCAACTACTGACATTTAGAAATGTAAATGCCAAAAAGGAGCAGTCCAAGGACTGATCTCTGAGGGACTCCACTTGTGACTGGCCTCTTTGTAGAGGTGGACTCTCCAGTTCTAACTTCCTGGGTCCTGTCTGTGAGCCAGTTGAATATCCACTGGGTGATAAACGTGTTTGTACCTAACCCCTTGCGTTTGTCAGCAATGCCTGAGTGGGGTATTGTGTCAAATGCCTTGGCCAGGTCAAGGTAGGCAGTGTGGACCATTTTGCCCTCATCCATTGCTTTGGTGACCTTCTCAAAGAAGTCCACCAGGATGAGTAGACATGATCAGCCTGTAATGAAATCAAACTGGGTTGGGTCCAGTGTCTGGAGGTTTACTATATCATTATTGATCATTTCCATAATAATTCTTTCCATGCCTTTACATATAAGACTAGTGAGACTTATGGGTCTGTAGTTTCCAGGGTCTGTAGATGGCACACCTTTGTGCAGAGGGATGATTGTTGAATTTCTTCATTCATGAGGCACAAAACCTGTTTGGAGGATAGAGTTAAGTAGCAATTGCAGAGGCCCTGATAGGTCACTCAATTTTCATGCTATTTAGAAGGCATACTGGGATATTGTCTGGGCCCATTGATGCAGTGTTCCTGGCCTTAGAGAGAACATTGAGGATCTGTTGCCTGGTGATAGCAGGGGGAGTTATATTTGATGGTATTTCCTGAGAGAACGTTGAGGAGGAAGAGGGGGTAAAACTGAAGCTTAATATCAGCCAGGAGGTTTGCTATATCTTCTGGCTCAGTATAGGTGGCTGCATTTACAATGAGCTCTGCACACAATTGTGTATTGCCTTTCAGGTTGCCAATATAGCTAAAGAATACCTTGTAGATGTCCTTGGCCTTGGAGATGGGGAAATGAGATAATACATTTGTGAGTGATCTGAAGCTTAGACTCTATATTCTATTTATTAAACATCTGGGTTTTCACTTCTGTTATGTAGAATTCTGCTTTAAAACATGTGAATTGGGGAATTTGGGAATTCATCTACAATTATTTCAATTTATACACTTTAAAGTAATTGTGCAATGTTGTAAATATCAAATATCATTGCTTGAAGTGCTACAAATAAAATGGTGCTCAAAAAGTAAAAAGCAGAAATATGCCTCCCTTATTCAGAAAACAGCTCAAACAAGAACCTATAGAAGTAAACTCCACAATATATTTGATTACATTTTGAACACACGCCTACCTAGTTTTTGTGAAGAGAGACATAACAGAACTCTCCATGCATATCATGAATACAGGAAAGAACTTAGTATTGAGTGGAGTCATTCCATGAGGTATAAAAAATGATTGGCTTTAAAAATTGGCTAAACACTTGGTGTAATTCTATGAGGATCCAGTATGTGTCAGCATTGGTGAAATACTTGACAACCATTATTTGTTCATCAGGGATGGTTTAAACCTTTCATTCCAAGATTTCTGCCTACAGTTGAAAGCCTTTGCTGCCCCCATTGTGCCCTCTGTTGTAGCAAAGTTCAGCTGATGAACCTTCCAATCTAACTTCCAAAGCTAAACTATTGGACCAGATCAAGGTAGCTCTACTCAATGCTGGAAGTCTAAACAATGATCTGTTGGACTTTGAGGCCCTCCTCCACTTGGAGCACCTCCTTGTATGTGTTGTTACAGAAACCTGGTTCAAGTGCCCAAAGAGCACTCCCTTAGTATATGGGTTTTGTGTGTGTGTGTGTGTGTGTGTGTGTGTGTGTGTGTGTGTGTGTGTGTGTGTGTGTGTGTGTGTGTGTGTGTGTGTGTGTGTGTGTGTGTGTGTGTGTGTGTGTGTGTGTGCGTGTGTGTGCACCACTCATTTAGACTTGATAGGAACAGTGGTGGAGTATCCAAACTTGTTAAAGACCACATTACCTTGAGAAAGTTACCTAGAGATCCTCAAGCAAAGTTTCTAGAGATTTAAATCAAACTAAAAATGATTACCTATCAGTTCATAGTGTATTCTAGAATCTCTCCATGTCTCCAGAAAATCATACAATATTCCTAAATACTCTGGACAAAAACCACTCCGTTAGTAGGAATGTTATTATCCTAGTTGATTTTAACTTTCCAGTGATTAACTGGGGTACCTACACCAACACAGAGTATGCTTAAAATTTACTAGATTTTAAATACAAAAACTCCCTTGACTTGATTGTTAAAGAACTTACTAGTATGCAGAATATACTTGACCTGGTCTTAACAAACCTAATCTATATATACTGTTCCCCAATGTATTCCCCCTTTTACTATTCAAATCAGACTACAAACCAGTAATCTTCACCATCAGAATCTCAAAACTGTCAGAAACAAATATCACAATATTCAAGGTTTCAAATATACAAATCTCTTACATTTCTATGATGAAGTCACTAAATCCAAGTATAACGGTTTTACTCACAATGTTTATACTGCAAAGAGTTATACAGAAAAGTTCTACTTGCACCTGGACAATATTTATTAAATTGTCAGTCCCAACTAAATTTAAACAAATCAAAACGTCTTAAACTAAATCAATTTGGTGTTCTTCAAGTATTAATAAACTATTTAATAAAAGAAAGAAACTCCTAAAACAATATAGCAGAACAAATGACCCCCAAATTAATGAGAACATCCAACAGCTAGATAGAAACTAAAAAAAAGACATAAGAAAAAATGAAGGTAACCTATGAACTCAGCCTAGCTGAAGAAGACAAAGACAACTACAAATCTTTCTTTAATTATGTCAGAAAAATAAGAAATAGCAAACAACATTCCTCTGAGCTAATTCATAAAAGTACTAACTACTCCAGGCCAGTCCAGTGGATACTGCCAACATACTGGCCAATGAATTCAGTGCCAACCTAAGCTGAAGGACATGTATTCCAAACTCTCCTATTTCACACAGACTCAAGCCACCATCTATCATAAAAGAACATGCAATGGAGGTACTCTTCAAAATGAAGAATATCTCATCTGTGGGGCCTGACAACATACCCAGTTGTCTAATCAACAGCACTAAGCAAGCAGTGATGGACCCCCTCCTTAACCTCTTTGGCCTGAGCCTAGCAACCAGCTTTGTCCCTTGAGAATGGTGCACAGCTGTTGTGATGCCACTGTATAAGGAGACCCCTGTGAATTACAAACCCATCAGCCTAACAAATCTTAACCATGAAACATATCAGAACTGACTTTATTAACCATGATATCAAAACTCTTATCAGTCAACCCCTAACAGTTTGGCTTTGTTAAGGGTAGATGTTGACAAATTAATCTTGTTAACTTTTTGAGAGGTTTACTCAAGCTGTAGACAGTGAACAAGCTGTCCACATAGCATACCTTTACCTTGCTAAGACATTAAGTACCATACCACATGCAAATATAATAAACAAATTGGAGGAGCTTCAAATTTACCCATATATACTTAGGTGGATAGCCAACTGGCTTAGAGACAGTAGTTGCACAGTAAGAGTAAGAGGTGTGTCCTCTGAGAGCATGTTGGTGTCCAGTGGAATTCTGCAGGGATCTGTGTCAGCCCTCTGTTGTTTAGCATCTTGTTTAGCATCTACTTTTCAGATCTCTACTTATCAGATGATGATCTTTGGTTAGCAAAGTTTGCAGATGATAGTAAGCTGAGAGATGACCCCCTCTGACATACATACATACATACACTCCATCATGAGCTTACATCTGTCAATAGCTGGTGTACTAAATATGTGCTCAAACTCAATGCCAAAAAAACTGCAACACTGTAGCATTTGGTAAGCACTACATAGCCCCACAGATAACACACCACTTCAAATGAAAAGGTTGTGAGAGACTTGGGCACATTGGTGGACAGATCCTTTATATCTGACCACCATGTTTCAGCAGTGGTTAAGAACTCATTTTACCTTGCACAGCTCTTAGCAAAATGTATTTCTTCCAGATCAAAAGAAGTCCCCACCTCCTTGTACTCTGCTTTGATTATACCCATCACTGTATACAGTGGGACATACCTTATTAAAGACAGCAATAAATTAGAAATATCCCAGCGGTTTGTAACTAGAAAGATCAGGGGCCTAAATTATCGGAGCCACAAAGGACTGAAAGCTATATTCCTATAATTAGTTTCATAAAGAGTCTTTAAGGGAGACCCTGTGTCTTATATGGCTGTAAGAGTTCCAGCAATGCAAGAACTCTTGTATCTCAGTAGATCAAACCAAAAGCATAGCTGAGCTAACCAGTGTACTGTGCCGGTACCATGAACCATAGCCCTGTCCTATCAACTCCTCATGTGTTCATGTGAAAAAAGAAAAACAACACTTCACTGTACTAACCTGATTGCAATTACAGTCAGATCCATGCATCATCCCACACTCTTCCATTAAAGAGAAAAAAAAAAAACATTAGTTCTACTGGCACAACAACCATGTGGCCAGATGCATGATATGCCCCCTCCTGCCCCAACCATCCAGGTCCCCTGATCTTCTTCCAACACATTTAAAAAAAATCATTTCTTCTTTTAAAGTGTAGCAAATTGCTAGCTACAAATGTGGCAAACAGTTGCTACAGCCTATACCCTGCCAGCACAGAGTACTACAGTGCTCAGGTTTTAGTAAAAAAAAAAAGAGAGAGAGAGATGTTTTAACTGTAGCAAAATTATAGTTTAGACTTCACTAGGAGTGCTACAGCACTCAGGTTTGACCACAAATGCAATATTGGATTTTAAAAGCTGGTACAGCATTAAACAGAGATTGGGATGGTTGACCTCTCCCCCTCCCCAATACTTTGTATAAGGGGCAGTTGTCCCTCTTGTCCCCCCCAGCTATGTTACTGGATCAAACAATCTAGCTACCCTTAGGGTCTGAGAAGTAAATTACTCAGCATCATGCAAGAGACAAACAAAGGCTGAGGGAATCAAATCCTGAACTGCTGAAAGCAATTTGTTAGCAGCTTATATCATTAATCATCTGTGCTAGCTACCAGGCAGTCCTCTGCACTAACTGCCAGACTATTCTTTGCCAACTCTACCAGCACAAATATTCAAAGCAGAAATTGAATGAGTGCCAAAGTTAATAATAACTACCAAAAAAGATTTTGATGAGGGGTATAACTTCTTAACATGTGGACTAGATTAAGTCGGACCCAAACAAGTACCACAGACAGTTCACAGGCTGCAAGTGCTCTTCCATAGGTAAAAGGAGGCTGTATTTACAGGACCTTCTCCAAAATGATCCTTCAGTCATAACAGAAAACTTATTTTTCACCTCCTTGCACAGAGTGCCTGGATATCCCGCCCATTCATCATAGGGTTCAGTTATTACAGCTCTTATAATTATTAAATATAAGTGTACTATCCATTGGTAGGAACATGCACAATTAATTAATAGTTGTGTACTATAAAGAAAGTTCAGATTTAACTTTAACAGCCTTTGTCCAACTGTGTCACTTGTAGCAGTACTAATACAGAACCCACCAACTTTACCCTAACCATGCCTTTTCCCTCTTGTCCAATGTGTTTGAAAAGTGCATATGGTTCTTTGTTCTTTCTTTTTGCTTGCAGGATACCTTCTGATTCACTGGAGTACCCATCAGGAGAACATTTTCAACATAGTCACCTCTTTCGTTAGATCACACCTCCAGGATTGCATTTTTAACCTCCCCTGAATCTGCAGAGGCTTTTACTCCACTAGAGAACATAATATTGCAATATGAATGGCAAATTCACCTAAATTTTAGCTGTTGTGCCCTGACTCTAAGGCAAAAACATACTCTGCTTTCATCTTTTGGCTTTCTGGAAGGTTTTGCTTGCAAAATATCTTCTTCCCTCGGTAAATTAAAATTATTGAAGTCTATTATAATGCTAAAATAACTTATTCTTTCACATTTTACTTGGCAAACCTCATTATAATCTGCCTTTGCTGGTTTGTGTTCTTCTATGCTGACAGGGAGAGATTTTTGCTGCAATTTCTATTATTCACTTAACTTCAGAAATTTTAATCCATTGAGATAGTTGGCATTAAATGCAGTCCTTCCCTTCCCTTTCAGGAAAACCTGAAAAACAGAGCTTCTTAGACTTGATTTTATTCTCCCTGTCAACCACCTGGCTTTCTAGAGCTTTACTCTTGGCTTGGTTTGTAACCATGTCTGTCATATCACTTTGCAGCTATAAGGGTTCAGCTGACACCCTGCCAGTTTTCCTATCTCCTGACATCACTAGTCTGAAGAAAATTTTCCATTTTAATTTTATCTCTTTACTAGCATGGCATGGCTGCAGTTTTATTTATTTATTTATTTATTTATTTAAATTTGTTGACCGGGAGTGTCCGACTGGACGTAGGTCCATTTTCAGCGGAGGCCCAGGGAGAAAAGCTCCACAGTTAAAATAGACAGTATATACATTGGATTACATAGTGAATAACAATTTACATAGCAATTACTTACAACATATTTACAGATGAAGAACATAGTACATCAGTAGACAACTAGAATCTTTATCTGTGAAGTGCATACCAGACGTTAACAAATGTTACAAGAAGAAGAAGTTCGTGCTGTATAATAAGTACTGGCTTATGAGCATCTGAACTTGCTATAATCAAGGTAGTTAGTGGAGTGGAAAGAAAGGTAGTGGTTGGATGGGGTGGATGATATTAGAGTGGGAGTTGCAAGGGCATAGCCAGCATGTTTTTAGTTGCTTTTAGTAAAGTTTTGAAGTGGGTGCATGATGGTATGGAGGTAATTGTGGGTGGGAGTGAGTTCCATAATTTGGCTATGGCGCAAGAGAATAGTGCTTCACCAGCAGAGTTATTGGCTTTAGTGATCTGCAAGTGATTTTTGCTGCTGGATCTTAGTGGTCTGGTGGTGCGATAGGGTTGGAGTAGATTCTGGAGGGATGGGACATTTAGTGGATGGTTTACTAGTTTGTGGGCGAGTGAGAGTTGATACCACTGAAGGAGGTGAGGGAGTTCAAGCCAGCCCAGTTCAGCAAGTGAGAGACAGTGGTGACTACAGTAGGATGCCCCTGTGGCGAATTTGGCGATTTTGTTGTAGCAGGTCTCTAGCTTGTTTAGATCACATTGCCTTAGGTTGGTATATATTGGAAGGCATCAAGTAGGGTGGAGATAAGGTGGGAATTTGCTATTGAAATCTTTGCTGCTTTGGTGAGAAATTGCTTATTTCTGTATAACGCTCCTAGTTTTTTGTGGACTTTTTTTATAGTCATGGATATGTGAATGTCAAATTTTAGTTTATTGTCTATTTCCACTCCTAGCAATTTGGTGTGTTCAGTTGGGTATATAGTGGTGTTGTCTTTTGCCGTGATGTTAAAGTGAGAGTTGTTTTGAGTATGTTTGGTGGGTTGGAAGATGAGTAGTTTAGTTTTATGCAACAGCAGAGTGTCCGCCTCTTGACTATTGCTTCAAGCTCAGTTATTTCTCTCTGAGATTCTTCATTAGTGACAAAGTCGCAACTTCCATGTACCATATGTGAGCTAGAGGAAAACACCCACAACAGAGGGCACTGCTTCTTTAGATTTTTTTTTAACTGTTTTCTGAGTTTAACAAACACTGACGGTGCTTAGTAACTTAGTAACTTTAGCTTTTTTGTACAGCATTTGAGCAGGCTTACACCCAACAAGAAACAGGATTTGTGGTCAGCTTGTGTTATAAAGTGGAACAGATCAGCAGATTGTGTGCCACGCTGAGCTCATTCACACGAAGCACATCTGTGATTATGCCCTTACTATCGTTAACTCAGGCTTTGCCACTAGATAAAATTTTTGGCTATGAAGTCCATGCTAGCTCAAACCACTATCACAAAATAAATTTTCTTTCTTTCTGATCACAATGAGTCGAGAAATAGCAGATTTGGGTTATGATGTTCTTCGTGTTTCACTGTTGCAGTCATTACATTTGGGTAATCTGCTTGCAGGTTGCCCTCAGTCGGCCTGATTAACAAAATCTTGGGTCCTGCGTCGGTTGCTGTCCCTTCTTCCATGACGTTAGGTCGTCAGGGGTATAAAACATGCAGCCGTAGCCATTACATCAGTCTTTCTTGCCGTGCGGTGCCCGAAACAAAAGCAGTTTGCAAGTGCCGGTCAGCCGACTCCTGAAATTTTTGATTTCGAGTTTCAGAACCAAAGTCTTCAACTAAAAGCTAAGTACCCCGTTGGGGAAACTTTTTCTTGCTCCTTACCAATGTCAGTAAAAGTTAATAATTGCATTACTTGTGGAAAGCAAATACCTCATAAAGATTTTCATTCATACTGTATTCCTTGCCTAGGCCCTGACCGTGACGTACCTTGCTGTCGGTTTTGTGCTTTATTTAATCAGTGCACTATCCATCATCGGTATATTTTTGCCTCTAAATATTTCGGTTCTCAGTTTAATTATCTAGAAATGTCATTGGTTAGCCATCCGACTACCGGGATTCTGAAAAAATGCAAAGATAAAGACAGAGTCAGGCCGCCGAGTTCCAAAACTGCCGACGATGCTTCTCCTAAGGCAGTCGCCACTTCAACAGTACTCAGTGAGGCGCTTTCGCAGCCCCTGATACCCACTACTTCTGATTCACAGGCCTCTACTGAGACCCATTCGGAGTCCGGTATGCCGCGAGATGCTTCAACTATGGAACCCCGCGGATGTTTTTACCTTGGATGGGTCCGGAGCCACTGTGCAGGCACTGGCTTCTGAGAGTGTATTCAGGCCTATGGACTTGCATATTAAATCACTGCCTCCTTCATTACTAAAGCCTAAATCTCGATCCATGTCTAAAAAACCAACGCCCAGGCCACATGCTCAGGCCTCTATGCCTAAAAAACAAATGATAAGAATGGCTGAAGATCTAATAACTCTAATCAGGGGTAGCCAACCCCCCCCCCCTTCTAAGAGGCCTAGGGCTCAGCTTGATTATGAATCTTCTGATCAGGATTCTGTTTTTTCTGTCTCTTCTGATGACCTGGATTTGTCCTTACCTACTTATGAGGATTCTGATGCAGAGGACTCTATTCCCTCTGCTTCCCCTCCTGAGGATTTTTCTTTTGGGGAAACCTTACATACTCTAAGGGAGCATTTCCACTGGGAAAGCCAGGAATTTTCTGATTCAAAAAAGAGGCTTAGGGATTTTTTACTCCTGCTTCAGCATAGGCCTTTAGTTATTCCTCCAGTACTAGACATTGTTGATGATGCTTTCTCGGAATCCAGTTTGGCCCCTGATTTCCTGCTCCCAGTAAACCTGACAGATACTACAGGGTCCCTGAGTCCCACAAGTTCCTTTTCAAAAATCCTATTGCAGATTCAGAGACTATTTCACATGGGCCCAAGGGCATTAAGGTTTTTACTGCTAAAAATCCTACCCCTTCTGATAGAGACTCCAGGGCACTGGATAGATGGGGTAAAAAGGTTTACACTTCAGCAACCTTGGCCATTAGAGCTTTAAACTGCCAATTTCATATGTTAAGATATCAGCAACATGTTATTGGACTGCTTAAACAAAAAAATGATGTAGATTCCTGACTGTGTGGAAAATAAAGACTTATAGGATTTAATGCATTCTGCTGAACAAGTTGGAAAACATACTTTGCAATGTGGTTTTGATTCATTAGAGGCCTCTTGCAGGGCTGCTGTTATTGGGTCTGTGCTTAGAAGGCATGCTTGGCTTAAGGAGCAATCTTTGCGTGATCATGTTAAAGTTAAATTGTTGGATGCTCCTTTAAATCAGGACCGCCTGTTTGGCAATAAGGCTGAAGAAGTTCTTAAAAAGATGGAAGATAAAGCTAAAAGCTATGCAAACTGTTAAAAGATTTCTTACAAGTTCAGCCTCCTAGATTTAGTAGGCACTGGCCCTCTAAGAATTGGTCCTTTCCGGGCCCTTCCAGGTCTTCTCAAACCAAACCCAGACACAGCAAAACCCCCAGGTTTTAGTCCCAGGGGACTCAAAGAACTAAGCAGTGGGGGGCCTCCACTTCCAAGTCTGGGAAGAATAAGACTCCCCCTATGGTAAACTGTCTCAATGACTTCCTTTTAAAATTTCCAAGCACTTATCTTCTGTCTGCCCCTTTGGGGGGAAAGATTGCTCTTCGTGCAAAGAATTGGGAACTCATTACCCAGGACAAATGGGTTTTAAATATAGTGTCCCAGGGATACAGATTTCACTTCCACACATTGCCAACACCACGTGGGTGGCCGGACCTACCCCCAAATCAGTGGGCAGAGGCCCAAAAACAAGTACTTTCTCTCTTAAGCATGGGGGCTATTCAACTGGTACCAGAAGAGGAAAAGGGACAAGGTTTATACTCAAGACTTTTCCTGGTACCCAGAAAAGACAAATCATGGTGTCCTATCCTGGACCTGTCTACACTAAACACCTTTCTGGAGATTCCAAAATTCAAGATGCTGACTTCACCAATTACTTACTATGCTAGGCAAAAAAGCCTGGCTGGCAACACTAGATTTAAAAGAAGCATACCTGCACATCCCAATCAGTGAATCTTGCAGAAGATGCCTATGCTTCAAAGCAGGCTACACGCACTATCAGTTCTCTGCACTGCCCTTTGGCTTATCTACTGCGCCCAGGGTATTCACAAAGTGCCTAACTCCAGTTATTGCATTTTGCAGGCAAAGAAGTATTCAAATATACCCATACCTGGATGATTGTCTAATTCAGGCAGAAAGCCAGGACATACTTTTGAATCATCTGGCCTTTGTAAAAAGGGTTCTAACTTGTCTGGGGAACACCATAAATGAAAAGAAATCACAACTGGTACCCTGTCAACAAATTACATTCCTAGGAGCAAGCTTGAACACAACTTCCCAGATGGTTTACCTCACTCCAGAAAAGCAAATTCATTTGACAACCTACTTCAAACAAGTGGAAACAAAAACCCTGCTATCTGCAAGACAAATTCTGCAAGCCTTGTGGTTCATGGCCACCTGCATTCTTCTAATTCCATATGCAAGACTGCATATGAGGAAAGTACAGTGGTATCTAAAAAGCCTATGGTGTCAACATTCTCAAAGCCTAGAAACAATGATCATATCATACCTTGCCTACACCTAGAGTTCTTTGGTGGGCAGAGGCCTGCCACCAAAACAAGGGACTACCTTTCACACCACCCCCTGCCACCCAAACCCTAACAACAGATGCATCAGACCATGCATGGGGGGCTCACCTGGCAGGGAAGTGCATTCAGGGCAAATGGAACCCAAGTCAAATGCACCTGCATATCAATCAAAAAGAAATGTTAGCTGTACAGAATGCTCTGACAGCTTTCAAGTACTACATTCTTCCATGACAACTAATGGTAGAGATGGACAACACCACGGATATGTGGTACATAAACAGTCATGGTGGTACACATTCTTACCCCCTCAGCAGACCAGCCATGGCATTGTGGAACACAGCCTTGAGCTACCAAGTGCACCTACAAGCTCAATTCCTGCCAGGAAAATTAAATACACTGGCAGATTGAATAAGCAGAAACCTCATGTACCCACACAAGTGGAAACTGGAACAAAGTATTTTCAACATGTTGACAAGTGAATGGAGGAGCCCAGACATAGATCTATTTGCCTCTCCCCAGAACTACCAATTGGACAAATTTTGCACAAGGACTCCCCACAAACAAGCCTGGAAAGTGGATGCTCTGTCCTTCAGCTGGAAAAACCTATCAGTCTATGCCTTCCCCCTCTGCCTCTGCTCTCCAAAGTACTACTAAAAGTCAAACAGGACAAACCAAGGATGATTTTGATTGCTCCAGAATGGCCACACCAACACTGGTACCCCATCCTGCGCAGTGTGTCATGGTTATCTCCATGGCACCTGCCTCAGACTCCTTCCCTGCTGTCTCAGCAGGAGAACCAGATTATGCACCCTCAGCTTCCAACACTGAACCTTGCAGCCTGGCTAATTACTTAAACTCTCCTTTACCATCCCTCAGCAAACCTGTGATGGATGTCATCTTAGAGGCAAGGAGGCCTAGTACTAGAAAATCTTATGCTGAAAAATGGAAAAGATTCTGTGCCTGGAACCAATCTCAAGGGATGAGCACAGCAGCACCCAATTTACCTCTGATTTTACAATACTTAACTGCGATGCTTCACAAGGGCCTGTCTTTTTCCTCCATTAAAATCCATGCCTCAGCCATTTCAGCTCATTATAACACAGAATCTCCCCTCTTCTCTCATTCACTGCTCAAGCAGTTCCTCAGAGAGACCAAAATTTTGAGACCACCCAGGAGAGCTCCAACCCCAGCCTGGGATCTTAACTTTGTCTTGGAGAAACTCACTCTACCTCCTTTCGAGCCAGCTGCTACTGCAGACTTAAAATTTATTTCTTGAAAAACAGCTTTCCTTTTAGCAATCACTTCAGCTAGAAGGGTATCTGAATTACAGGCCCTTATGGCAGTGAAGCCTTTCATCATTTTTCATGCGGACAGGGTGTCACTCAGAACCAATCCATCCTTCATACCCAAGGTGGTATCCAGTGTGGCTCTTAATAAGTCCATTCATTTGTCAACCTTCTTTCCCAATCCACAGAACAAAGGGGAATGGATACTGCATTCTTTAGATGTGCACAGACAACTTAGATTCTACTTGGACAGGACTAAACCTCAAAGGAAATCTGAACAACTGCTGGTAGCATTTGCTGCAGGGGCAGAGGGGAAGGCTATTTCAAAACAAACCATTTCTAAATGGATAAGCCATTGCATTCATTTTGGCTATAAGCATCATGGAAAACCGATTCCACAGGGGATCAGACCTCACTCCACCAGGGCTGTATCTACTTCTACAGCCTTTCTCAGAGGCGTTCCTACAAGGGACATCCTAGAAGCTGCTACCTGGAGTTCTGTACATACTTTCACCAAGCATTATCATTTGCCAATTTTCTCTAAATCCAGAACTGGCTTTGCCACTGCAGTCTTGCAGGGCCTTATAGCTGGCCCTAATGCTATCTAAACTCCTCCTCCCAACCATAGCTTTGGGAATCTACTCAAATGTAATGACTGCAACAGTGAAACACGAAGAGCATAGTACAGTTGTGTACACTTACCATAAATGTAGATGTTCGAGTGTATTCACTGTTGCAGTCCTGGTTACCCTCCCTCCTGCCCCTAACTTCTTTTGGCTATGCCTCTACTTTCCTTTGCTATGCTTAAAAGCCTTTTTGGTGTATTTGCTTTTTTGTTGGAGGTATATCTTTGTGCTTTTATGTTTAATTGCTTCCCATTAGGGGGGCACCTGATATCTGGGGCAAGAAAAACTGATGTGATGGCATCGGCTGCATGTTTTATACCCCTGACGACCTGACGTCATGGAAGAAGGGACAGCAACCGACGCAGGACCCAAGACTTTGTTAATCAGGCCGACTGAGGGCAACCTGCAAGCAGATTACTGAAATGTAATGACTGCAACAGTGAATACACTCGAACATCTACATTTATGGTAAGTGTACATAACTGTACTTTTCTTCCATCGTGATGGCATTTCAACCCTTTGGTTCTATAGATTAACGACACATTGTGCTACAGGATGATTTTGAATCCTTCTGGTCTTTGAAACAGAGGGGGTATAGCAGTATTATACATGATGTAGTTACCAAGTTCGACCATGCAGACATTGATCTATTACATTAGGGGAAGACAGGTGAGCTATAAAGGCTTTGAAAAATGGGAAGCCATGAGTACCAGATGGGTTTATCATGGAGATCTATTCTAATGTAAAAGGGTGCTTTAGCACTCAAGCTTCTGTCTCTGTTCCAAGACTCTGTGGACTAAAGATAACTCCCACAATTTGGCAGACTGACATCCATAATCTTAGTTCCACAAAAACATAGGATAACTCTTCCAGCCAAATGTAGGGTAGTTTTACTATTCTTTCTGGAAAGTAAAATTGTGGTAAAGGTACTAGCATTCTGAGCTGAGAATATGCTTCACAAACCCCTTGTTGGTTGGTTTTGTTAAACACTACAGGGGGTTGGTCCTGACCTAATAAGATACGTTCAAATGTTCTGTTGCTTGCAGAGTAAAAGACCACACTGTCCGTTATAATGTTAGACATGGCAAACCTTTTAACTTAAGTCATTAAATCCCGTAGAGTTGATCATGCTGTGGTGTTAAGCATACTTGTAGCACTAGGTGTGTGGTTAACCTTGTCCCGTTTGAGCTGATAGCTCTTGAAAGGCAGGCCACACAATGCTTGTGTTTTGCTGTAACTTCATGATGTTGAATTTGTGGTATTCAGAGTCACAATATAACACTCTAAATGTGAAAAAAATACATCAGCTGAATAAGAAATGCAAATAGCTGTTTTTACTTGTTCGGCTGAAAAAATCTCGTGTTTAGTTTTCCATCTAAATCTCAGCTCTAGGCAATTGTTAATCGGCCTGCAGGTAGTTAGGAATGCTGAACATAATTAATTGATTGCTGATAGGGGTTAATGATTTAAATGGGTACGATCACTGCTTTCAATAACGTTTTGTAAGTGATTAGGGGCAGTTGCTGGCAAATATAGGTTTGGATCTAGTTTCATTAATGACTCCATTATGATAAGTTAAATCACAACAGCACCTGTTTAAAATGTATGGCAGATATTTCCTCAGAATGAAACCTGCCATTATATGACAATCCCTGAACACATTTAGATTAACCAAAGTGTAAAAAAAATTAAACAAACAGAACTACATAAGACATATTTTTCCAATGAAAGACCAAAAGAGTACTAGTCAAAAGCTTGACTGACAGTCACAACTTTCTAGTGCTCCATAAAATAAATCCAAGCAGAGTTTAAAACTTTATGTGCAACTTTATTAATTAATTAATTTAATTTTAAACATTGTTTGGATTTATTTTATGAGCACTATCACGTTGTGGCTGGCCATCAAGCTGCTGACTAGTCATCCTTTGGTCTTTCATTGATTTGTCCTTGTTGGAACTATTACCTGGTTTTAAATATTTTTCCAAGGGTCAAGACCCTTGCACTCACCTCTCCCCTTATTAATATTCTTTACTCAGAGACCATACTAACTCACAGAAAGAGCAAACTGCACTGTAAGGTGTGTGTTTGGGACAACACTTTCTCTTAATAACAGTGATTCCTAACAGAGCAAGACACAGTGCTATACAGAGGAAATAGTAAAAGAGCAAAAATATTCTTTACGGAAATAACAAAATGAGCAAAGCTGAAATAGGTAAATTCAGCTGACCAAACCTGAATCAGATTAGGTCTACCTTATTAAAAACGATCTTGATAAAAGTCAGCTCGCTGTGAACCAAACAATAAATAACTTGAGACTCGTTGATCAATGAAACTTCATGACTGACAGTGAGAGACCAATTTTTTGATTAACACACAAGGACACATAGGAAATCTCTACTAAAAAAATAATTATATGGTGCAGACTTCCAGCATTCCCAACATGGGGGGATTTGGACCTTCAATACCCTATGTTACTTATACATTCAGATTCAAAGTTTGCACATTCACAGAAAAAGTGAAATGTGCAAGACTCTTTCTGTATTCTGGACTGTTTCTCTCTGCAAGTGATTCTATCTTCTCATTATATAAGAATAATAGATAAGGTTACCACCTGTCCCTCTTTGTGAGAGACAGTCCTTCTTTAGGCAGTTGTGTCCTGAGAAAAAAAAAAAAAACAACTGAAAAATGGCAAATGTCCTGAGATTTTTGGACAAAAATATTTACTAAGTTTTGTTAAATACCTGCATAAAACAGTTATTTTGTATTCGAAACACCTAAATGAAATAGCTTAAACAACTCAAATGGTACAAGAATAAACTTTTATTTGGGCAAGAAAGTCAAGTTCTATACTTTGCACTGGCAATTGGTATATTTTGTCCTGCAAAATCTCTCGTTTCTACAAAAAAAGTCCCAATTTAGGCATTTGAAAACGTGGCAACCCTAGATGAAACGAAAATTCAACAAGGCAAACTCAATTAACTTCATTTTATTCAGTTGTCACTTGATTTGGGTGGCCCACTGCAATGGTATTAGACTGCAGAGGAAGAGAACCCTAATGAGATGGTGTAAGCTGTTGTACTGTAGTCCCCATCCCAGGTATATACTAATGGCCCTATTTCATACCCTTTTACCTTAGTTGGAAACAATAAACAAGGGAACCTACTTGCCCAACTTTACTCATCCTAATGATGGTGTGGTTGGCTGCATATTTCTTCACCCAGACCAACATACGGGGGTATTATTATAATAACAAATTAAATCTTCACTTTTAGTTGATTTGCAAATGATTGCCTTTGAGGGGCCTGTAACCATCTATTAAATCCTCATGAGATTTTGAAAATATTACAGTGTTTGCAGAACTCTGAATTCTCTGAATCAACCAGGATAAAATGCAGGTAAACCCCCCTTAACCCGTGATGTCAGAAAGACCCACTTTTCAGAAAAAAAATCCAGTTCTCTGTGGATGCTTATTATCTAGGAATCCAGACGTTCTTTCCTACAGCAATGACATTTCAGGAGAACATAGTTCCTCATAGCTCTCAACTTTTTTGCTCAAGAACTGTGGACAAGGCCAGTAATAATGGGGAGGGGTTAAAGGCCTAAGGCTGAAAATCAGGGAAATATTTTAAATATTACTCTGACTCACTTAAACGGTAATGGAACACCAATGTCTTGCATGATTGATTTATTATAATCATCAGTAATCTACTGAAAATAAAAAAATGCTACAAGGGACAGGTAAAATATGTGAGACAAAAATCAGAAAGAGTTGACAGTTAAATTGTCTCCTTGGTCAAAGGAATCTGTAATTTTCTGGATCAGTAGTGAAATACTGCCCTTCAAAGCCAGAATGATATTTTTGTTTTTGTGTACCTTTCCCACAAGTCAGCCAACTGGCAAGACAATTTGCAAAAACTGATGAACGATCTTTTCCATGATTTGAAGCAATGCCATACAGATCAGGAGAATCTATGTAAACAAGAGGCATGAGGTGGAGTTTATTCCCACAATTTAGTTAAATATGAAATAACAGCTTATTTTGTCCAACTTAAACATATCTGCTTGCACAAACTCACAATATGGACCATATGAGCTGTACACCTATATGATATCAGATTTACTTCATCATGTCAACATACCACATTATCGAAATTCATTTTATCAACACCATAACATCAAAAGCTCACTTAGTCAACCTCCCAGAACAGCGAAAATGGCTTCTGGGAATGTAACCACTTGGCCACCATTGAAAACCAGCAAAACAGCACACAAAACCCACCAAAGTGGGGGGGGTTTGCCCTCACACTCCCCCCAATGTGGGTGGTGGTGCCCCCCACACCCTCCCAACTAAATATACCAACTCTGAGATCGCACTAATGTGGGGAAAAGGGAAAAGTTCTCCATGGTGGCCAAGTAGTTACATTCCCAGAAGCCATTTTCACTGTTCCAGTAGTTCAACTAAGTCAGCTTTCGATGTTATGGTGTTGACAAAATGAGTTTCAATAATATGGTACATCAACAGAATTAAGTAGAACCCTGATATCATCACTAACATACACTCCAGCTCTTACAGCCTGGAATCCTACAGTAATATATGTAAACACCACATTGGAAGATGGAGGCATTAAGGAAGGGAGAAGAAAATGTGGGGAGATGTCCATTAAAATATGGGAGTCAGGAGATGTATTGGTGGACAACAACATAGTTTACTAAGAATCTGGGGGTATTCTGCTGTGTGTACTTGAGTGAATGTGGTACAAGGCAGGTTCAGGCAGAAGAAGATTTAATGATTAAAGTTCCTGGGGGAAGATTAACACATTGGTAATAAGCAAAGTAATAGTTCCTGTTTTATTCTGGGGGCCTGAAATTCAAATACCCCCCCCCCCATAAATAGGACAACCATTTTGTGATTTGGGCATTATATAGGAATTTATTTTTTTTCTTCTGCAACTATTACTAGCACTCTATATCAAGAAGAGGAGTCCATTGTTCTGATGTCCCTGTGGCTCTTGCTGCTCCATTTGGTGGACAAGGATTCCGACTGAATGGCAGGAGTTTTACAGATTCCTGGCATTATATTCACAAAATTTAATTTGATAGGATAGTGGATCCCTTCAGTGAGACTGAAAGGGAGGAGAGTGGCTGAGGCAGCTCTGTGTTATACAAAAGGTGTCATCATCCCCACCACACAAACTAGCACATGACGTGGCCTTATTCAGTGGGACTGGATACATGGTACAAGTCTTATGATGGTAAAATCTGTACCAATGGCATAGCTATTCTTACCTTAGCAGATACCACAAGGGTGTGGATAATCAGTATGCTGAACAACAATTATGTATTGGATTCAAGATTTTATCCTGGCTAAATGGGTTGTTCTCAATGTTTATGACATGCTTATTGCCTTGCACTTTGCAATGGTGTCACTGTGTGATCACCTGTCTTCACCAAGGATTCCAGCATAGAAAGTGTGCCTAGGCATGTGCACCTACCACTCCCTCTAGGGAAGGTTAGCAGACATAGCCTCATAATGCTGCTTTCCTCACACCAACCCAGTAACTGAATCCAGGTCAGCTAGGACATAGTCAAGGCTTTATCCCTCTTTACTTGTGAAACTAGTCAGATGGGGTCTGATTTGAAGAGACGTCATATCTCCTTGAGGAACATATTTATGATTTTTGGAAGCAAACACTCTGCATTGAATACCAGTAGCCATAAACGTTTGATTAATAGTCATTTAAGAGAGATTTTCTGATGTGACAGTTCTATTGTTACAATATGCACAGGCTCTTTCTTTTGAAACTGTCTAACATTGTTGCTAACCTGACAGTTCTTAGTCTGTCTGACTGACAGATGCAATGGCCACATCTCCTTTGTAATTCAGAGAGCCAGAGGCAGTGTGTCACTGTAAGCACATGACATATCACTGACCCACACTCTATTGTATGAGTCTTAAGACAAGAGAGGTTAGTTACCTACTTAGTTGGTTAGCACAGAGGGTTACGTACAGCTCTCAGCATACTTCTCAACCTCTTAGAAGAAGAAATCTGGACAAAGTCTTAACTTATGGGGGAAACAAAGGCCCAGAAATAGGGACAATCTGTAAATATTGCTCTTACAAATGTATAAAGTTGATAGAATAACATGTTTTGCATTAGTATGAATTTTCTGAAAGGTATGAAGTTTGAAACTCAAATACCTATGAATGTTTTCTGATTTCACTCCTCACTGGTTTGCCAAAGATTGACCAGAAAAACAAAATTTTATGAGAAAAACTGATTTGTCTAGTCAAGCATACAGGTTTGATTCCTTTCACCTCCATTTGCCAACTGTGCCAGTCTTAGCAAGTCACCCAACCAAGGCAGTACTCGAGAGTTTTATTTATTTTTTTTTTTGTTTTTCCTTTTTTTTTCTTTTCTTTTCTATTCTAGTGGCCTAGTTTTTTTCATTGCAAATGATTTTTCTAAAGGATATCATTTTCCTGACATGAATATTTTCTAAATCAGTATCAAACTAAAACAGTGCATAAAAACTCACTGAAAACCAGCACTACATTACACTCAGTTTCTGAATGTAGCTCATCATAGTGAACATTGTCTTGTATTCTGACAGAAACAAAGTATCCATTTATTGGAGAAGTAGGATTTCTGCCCTAAATGTGTGTGTGATATTTAGTACTGAGTTAGACAGGAAAAGCAGATGATGAGAGTGTAGAGAAGGGAAAATCTTGGCACAGGAATGGATTACAGTATTATTTGTTGTCTTAAATTTGATGTGCCGTAATTTCTTTTTTCTTTTTTTTTTTAGTTGACTACCAAGAGAAACTTTGATGGAAATGTTACTGTAATAGTCAAAACTGCTGTTTAAAAGCACACACATTCAGTATGGTGCAATAAGTAGGACTGATTTTATCTTTCCCCTTTAAATGAAGGCGGTCACTTCCCCAGAGTCATTCTACTTCCTGTGGACTGAAAATGAAACTTAAAAAAAAAAAAAAAAAAAAAAAATCAGCTTGTGAGGGTTTGGATTTTCTTGGGTTTCTCTGAGTTACTTTGGATTGTGGATGTCAGTTTGCAGCCCTGCATTAAAAAGATTTCATACAAAACAACATAATCATCCCGTTGTGAATGTAGACAGGATCTTCCTACACAGAGTTACACAGTAAATCAACTACTGGTTAATATGGTTCGGAGATCCAAGAGGCTGAAACTGGAGCACATAAAAGAGGAAACCGACTGCAGGGAGAAAGCAGAAATGCAGAATGTGTGTGCTGCAAAGGAGAGAGCAAAGCAGTGCTGCAGGGAGCATAAACAGGCACTGGAGTTTTTCTGCCAGGAGGAAGAGGCATTTATCTGTGTCCTGTGTGTTCCCAGACATTCCAGCCACAGATTTATGTTCCTGCATGAGGCATTCACTGTGTATAAGGTAAGAGATAACTAGCACTAAATGACAGGTCTCCTGTATGGATTTGCCAACGTGTTTGTTTTTTTTCACAATTTTCAATGTTAGAAGAGGGTATTGCTTAATTATTCTTTGTTATTGTATAAATGCTCATAGTGATTACTTGAAAAAAAAAATCCCTCTCTCTCTCTTTCTATACATATTTATATATGCATGTACGTGATGTGGGAAACATTCATCTGTCTCTATGTTTCTCACACTCTCTCTCTGTCTTGATATTCCCATTTCAGAAGACTGCTACTAACTGGCTGAATGACTAGGTAATGGGAAGAGTTCAGGGGTCGTCTTAGGGTAAAAAGCTTCACTGGATACAGATATCGCAGATCAAATTGGATTTGTAACAGAAGAAAAGTTGCTGGACAAACCTAATATAGTTCTTAACACAGCACACGTGAACAGAAAGGCTCTGTGGGCATGGCCTGTTTAAGTTATGACAAGGCATTTAAAGTGGTGCCACAAGGCCGGTTAGTGCATGAGCTAGAAAGCCTCAAAGTAAGTCTCTGGGTGGCATTTTGGGTTAATCGTTGACCGAGAGTGGTGTAAAAAATGGTGCTCCTGAAGATAAAAGGTACTAGGAGATTGGTTATGACAGACTTAAGTGCTGGCATTGGTCATTCAAGTGTCTTCTTAAATAACATTTCAGAAGGAGTGGTGGAAAAGTTTGCTTTTTTGCTGTTTCTGCAGACTTATAAAACTGATGATAAAGTTGAAGGTCTTGAAATTATGACAAATTACTTGACATAATTTGAGGGATGCTATAAAAGCTTGCAGCTTCAGTGAAATGCACCTGCTGTAATGTAACTGCAAATGAGCAAATGAAAAGGAGTGCAGATGAGGAAAAGGACCTAGGTGTAATCATATCAGGTGACCTAGAGGTGTGTGTGTGTGTGTGACCTAGGTGTAATCATATCAGGTGTGTGTGTGTGTGTGTGTGTCCAGGATGTCTGGTGGAATATCAGTATGCATAGAGAAAGACATCTTCATCATAAATAAGAAGTTATTTACCCATGCATGCATGCTGTAAGATCCCATATGAACTACTGTGTACAATTCCAAAGGACTTTTCATTCTAAGGATATTGGGTAGTTCAGTGGAAGGTCACTATTTAGACAGTGAGACCCCACATGGAGCATTGTTTACACAGTACTACTGAACTTTTCATTCTAAGGAATTGGGGCAGAGGTAGCTCAGGGGAAGTTTAGAGTGTACAACTCCCAAGGAATTAGACTGCAGAAGAAGAGAACCTGATATAGTCTGTACCAGACGCCAAGCCAAAAGGCAAACTAGCAGATATTAGCATGTGTTCTTTTCTGGAAGTGTACTGCTGCATTGAATTAATTCCAGTGCTGCTGGTTTCCTTTGGTGCTTGCATTCTGGTGGAGTTCTGTTTGTTGAAATGGTTTAGTTTGTTGGCAGCATACAGGTGGTTGGAGAGAGTTCTTGTAAGTGCTACACTTACTGAGTTTTGAAAAAGTTTATTTGTGTACAGGAAGAGACATGTCTAGAATGGTCAGCCAGTGAGGTGACTGATAAATGGAAGGACAGTCAAGCAGTAGCTTTTTCCTGGAAGGGGCCCCAACCCCCACTAGACCATATACCAAGGGCTGTGAAGATGGATATCCACAACAGAAGCCTGGGTCTGGTGGCACCTGTATGCAGACTGCATATTCCAGGCAGGGACATGGGACTGGGAAGATCATAAAAATTCCATGGATTATTATCTCTAGCTTGGATCGTCTGAGTTTATATAAGTTGCTCAAGCATTAAGACTGACTTGGCATTTGCTTAAATTTTGTTGGTCACTTCTGAATATTGTGAGATCATAGCTACACTCATCATTATAGCAAGTTGTAGGTAATTTGAGTTTAGGGCACCTCAGGGAAAGTGTGTGATTAGTGGTCACTCTTTGTCTGGGACATTGAATGCACACACAGAGCCTCTGGTATAGATTGAAAGACATGAGTTTTCATCTTGTTTTGTGTTATACCTCTTCTGACCTCATAAGACCTGTGATGAGCCCAGATTCCTTACATGACTTACACCTACAAATATAGCATGCACAGATACAAGCACAGGATGTAGTTTATATGGCTGCAATGAAGGCCAGACTTAGGCCAATTAGACCTATGTGGCCCAGTAGGGCCCTGCTCCTTCAGGGGGCCTCGTACCAGGCTATGACATGGTAATTAGGTCACGTAAGACATAGAGATTTGCATGAGAGGCACTATAGCAAAGTGTAAGGTATTTCTTAATGTCAGTCCTGCTCCTGTAGTAGTTACAAATCTCTTTAGTTGAGTGGATAGCATATCCTGTCATGCATCGGACTAGTGTCTAGTCTGACTTTATTAGTAACCACAGTTTTGCATATCTTGTATGGCTCAGAGAGTTAGCTTCTCATACCGCCATAGTAGTCAGTTACTTTTGATGAGTGCTGAACAGGGTTTTCAGGGTTGCATTATCCATCTGGTTTTGTGGAGCACTCTAGTTACTGTCTAAGATGATAATAAGATGAGGCTTAATTAGAAGATTGATAAAGAGATACTATGTTTTCTGTTTTTCTCTTGTTGGCGTAGAGTTTTGATTGGCTGCTAATGAATATTGTTACAGAAGATAACTGTGGAATAATTACTCTGAGATAGAAAAAAATCCAACACTAGTAAGCATAAAAAAGATATTGTTATGTCACAGAATGTTATTAGTTCAACAGTATGACCGAGGAATGCTTGCTGCAATCACAGGAGCAAAATAATCCCAGAAAAGTGAAACATGAGGTATGTATGCTGAATGGTAGGATGCAGACCCAGAGAAAAATAATTTACTTTGCTGAAAGTGGAAGACGTTAAGAGAAATGGTTTGTATTGTAAACGCACTACAAGCAGTACAATAGTTTTAGAATCACTTACAAAATAGGGGTCAAAAAGAAAATTAAAGCTGAAAGATAGACATACTGGACTGAGAAGGCTTTTTGGGAGGGAAATGTATTATAGAAAGCTGAGCAAACCATGACATTTTGCATGTTCTCCCTACATTCACACGGCCTTCCTTGAGGCATTCTGATTTCTTCACACCTACCAAAACACGATACTGAGTGACTGCACTGAAATATCCTTTGTAAGTCGGGTGTTGGGTAAGTGATGCTGTTTTTATGGAGAGACCGAAGGCTATTTCTTTTCTTTTTGCAGTGTATTCTAAGAAGTTCAACAGTTTTATGTGGTTTTGTGGAAGTACACTGACCTACAGGAGATGTTAAATCTTGGAGTGGGTTGGGGGGATAAGCAAGGAGTCCAAAAACATACTTCTGTTTTAACATGTTTTTTGGCAAAATATAAGCGAATAAATGCACGCTGTTTTATTTTTAATACATTGTGATAGCATATGCTCTTGATACTTAATCTGAAATAATCAAGCCCAGGAAACCAACAAGTGGAACAAGGGCTGTCATGGTAAATTAGGGCGGTCAGCTGAAGGGCCCCACCAAAATGGCCAAATTGGGCCCTGCAGTTGCTAAGGCCTGGCTGCAGCTCTGTGTTTATTAAAACCATTTCAGCCAAATTAAGCCAGTTGTGTACAGTCTACATTAGATAGCCAGTAAATATGCCAAACCAGTATGCCAAATGTGCACCAGATTGCATGCTAAGGAGGATCCCTCCATCATTACTCCCTTGCCTAAGATGGTTTGCGCATCAGAATGTGGCTCCATTCCTAACATACAAGTTGAAAGTGGTATTTGCACCCAAACCAACCAAAAACATATACCAAAGGTGCAAAAGCAAAGGAAAGGAATCCAGTTACCATCCAAAATCTGTTATATTTAGAATCAACTTTATTTAGAACAGAATCCACGTGTAGATTAGAACATAAACGCGTTGAGAATTAACCACAGCGTTTTCGTCTTCTTACATAGACTTCCTCAGATAAAATGCCATACATTCAAGTCCCTTATTTATATAGAAGTAAATAGGTTGTAATTCAATCAACCAATAAAAAATAATTCATTTAGCCATTTAAAAATTTAAAAACACACGCCTATAAATGTTGTAAATGGAGGAGAAACATCTAGGTAGTACAATAGGTATTTTTCTTGCCTTTGTAAACTAACTAACCAAATAAAAGTGCAAAACAGTATTACTTAAAATCTTGAGTATTAAAAACCATTAATAATAAATATTAAATAGTAGAAAAAATGTTATATATATATATATATATATATATATATATATATATATATATATATATATATTAAACATAAAACATCAGTTAAAAGGAAGTTCCATTATACATAAGGTTTTAGGACAGTATCTATTGCCATCTAGTGGGCAATTTTTTAAAAATTTCTTCAAAGTTTAGCTGCTCTTAGTTTTAAAAGTGGCTTAATGGATATAAAATCATTCAGACCTGGTGTATAGTCTGCCTGTAATGTCACTTGCCACCACAATTCCCTATATTCCAGGGTATCTTCCCATGGACCACCTCTAATGTTGTATTTAACATTTTCTAACATCAGGAAACCAAAGGTAGCACTTTTACATTCCTTGGTATGTTTAAATAATGCATTAGTTTCTTTGCCTATTGATATTTCATAAATGTGTTCATAAATCCTCTTTTTTTCAACTTCCTTTCGGATTTACCCACATAAAATGAGGTACATATTTTGCAAATGGCCAGGTAAATAATACCTTTAGTTTCACAATTAAAATATTCTCCACTGGTTATCCATCTGCTTCTACTCTCTAAAAAATATTTTTCCACACCAAGGATATATTTACATTGTTTGCACCGACCACACTTGTAGGTGCCCACTTTTACTTTGTTTTCGATGTTCCCTACTTTATCTTCCAAAATATTCTTAATACTTTTAGAATTTTTGTAAATAATCCTTTGAGGGATGTCTTTAAGATTTTCTAAATCGGTAATTGAAACAAATCTTTCCCATTCTTTTAAAAAAATCTGCTTTACAAATTAGTTTGGTCGGTGCAAACAATGTAAATATATCCTTGGTGTGGAAAAATATTTTTTAGAGAGTAGAAGCAGATGGATAACCAGTGGAAATATTTTAATTGTGAAACTAAAGGTATTATTTACCTGGCCATTTGCAAAATATGTACCTCCTTTTATGTGGGTAAATCCGAAAGGAAGTTGAAAAAGAGGATTTATGAACACATTTATGAAATATCTATAGGCAAAGAAACTAATGCATTATTTAAACATACCAAGGAATATAAAAGTGCTACCTTTATTTTCCTGGTGTTAGAAAATGTTAAATACAACATTAGAGGTGGTCCATGGGAAGATACCCTGGAATATAGGGAATTGTGGTGGCAAGTGACATTACAGGCAGACTATACACCAGGTCTGAATGATTTTATATCCATTAAGCCACTTTTAAAACTAAGAGCAGCTAAACTTTGAAGACATTTTTAAAAAATTGGCCACTAGATGGCAATAGATACTGTCCTAAAACCTTATGTATAATGGAAATTCCTTTTAACTGATGTTTTATGTTTAATATATATATATAACATTTTTTCTACTATTTAATATTTATTATTAATGGTTTTTAATACTCAAGATTTTAAGTAATACTGTTTTGCACTTTTATTTGGTTAGTTAGTTTACAAAGGCAAGAAAAATACCTATTGTACTACCTAGATGTTTCTCCTCCATTTACAACATTTATAGGCGTGTGTTTTTAAATTTTTAAATGGCTAAATGAATTATTTTTTATTGGTTGATTGAATTACAACCTATTTACTTCTATATAAATAAGGGACTTGAATGTATGGCATTTTATCTGAGGAAGTCTATGTAAGAAGACGAAAACGCTGTGGTTAATTCTCAACGCGTTTATGTTCTAATCTGCACGTGGATTCTGTTCTAAATAAAGTTGATTCTAAATATAACCGATTTTGGATGGTAACTGGATTCCTTTCCTTTCCTTTCCATTCCTAACATACACCACTGATTTCCAACTTGCAGCACAAAATGCCACCTGGGTTACCTTACAATCTGTTGAGAGAGATTGGCTAAAGTGTCCCATATCTCTCCCTGGGCTATCCACACCTTAGTGAGGACGACAAAGCTCCATATCCTCTGCTCTCTCTTTCCCCCTTTCCTCATTTGGCATCCATGCCTTCTACCACTGAACAGGCTAGCGCCCCCTTTTCCCCCAAGCAACTTTGGACTAATTTAGGGAAGGGCTCACTGCAACACATCCTACAAATCCTCCACAAATATTCCACATGTCTGGTAAAGATGGCTCTGCCTAACTTTCAGTAATGGGTGAGGCATAAAAGGCACAAACTTGCTGGCCAGTGGCCTCAAGGTTTCTTGCATGGTATTATTAAACTTCCTCCTTACCTTCTTCACCCCTTTTATCGAAATGCTATTACAGCATTTGAGCCTCTGGACTTTTAATGACAACAATTGCTCTTTTGACTACTGCCATGTTCTGCCAGGTGTGCCCAACCACAGACAATTTAGTTTTCCTTCTGAACTTCTACTTCTTCTGTAGCCTCTGATGAAATCTTCTGATGTATGAATGCCCTATGACCCATATGCACTCTGGTGGCGTAGGCTTCTTTCATGAGCTCACTGCTGATGCTATCCTATCCCTTACTTGGAATGACTTTGCGTATTAGAAGCTCAAGAACTGCTGAAAACAAAAATAAATTAATGCTATTGATTAAAAAAATGTGTATTAAAAAATTCCATAAAACATTTTGCGATTTGGTCCCATAAAATACTTCATCAGAATAAATTAATCCCAGCAGAAGAACAATATATATCAAACATGCAGACATTTCATTGGCTAATTGGTAATTAGTTAATTAGATCATGACTTTCTTAAAGAAATAAGGATAAGGGGATAAACTCATGTCAAATAATAAATGTTCTTTAAAAATCTTGTTCTTATGCACATTATTTCTGACCATAAAATCAATAAGTGCCAAAATGTCATAAGCAATAATGAACATAAAATTGCAATTTGTTAGCCCATAGGTTTAGAATGGGTGCAACAGACATGTTTTCATTCAACCCAGGGAGAAATGTGGCACCCAGTCTCAGCTGCCAATTCATTTCATATAACTTTAGAAATGTTTTCCAATCCCCCTCTATTGGGTCCAGTTTGATCTCTTCCAACATACCAAAGGGAAATTTGTTAAAACCATTGCATTCTGTATTGTGTCTAAACAGGGCACTATTTTCATTTGTGTTCATAGGTCTTTGCTAGGCTAACGACCAATTGGGCCTTTTTAAGCCTAGCCATGCATCTCAAACTTCTAACAAGTTCTGGTACCCTTGATAAGTGTAAGCATGGGCCTGGGAGATGAACCACTTACAGGTTACCTGTGTCCATTAGAGACATAGGTGATAAACCAGGGTTGAATTCCCTGTTCCCCATCCAATTGTCCAAGTTGCACTTGAATTGAGTTGGGGAGGAACTCTGCTTCACATGGATGAGGAGCCTGTTCCATAGACGGGATAGTCTCTGGGATACATACCTATCTTTCCAGCAGGTTCTACTTATATCACAGGCAAGATTTAAGTCTTTAGAATGGGTAATTCTGGTGCTGTTTGTTTTGTGGATATGCAGGAGGTGCATCAGAGAGGGGTCTGACAATGCCCTGTATGCCAAGCATAGATCTCCCCTCAAAAGTCTGTAGGAGACAGAATATAGAGATAGGGCCTTGAAGCGGTCTGCATAGAACATTTTACTTATGCCTTGTAGTCTTTTAGTGAGGAACCTCTGTGGATGGTCCAGTTGTTGGATATGCCTGTTTAGGTACATACCAAAGGGGGCATTGTACTCAATGATAGGTCTGATGAATGCTGAATACAGTGAAACAATGACTTCCTTGGACTTGGATCAAATATTGACAATGTCATAAGTATATCCGTAAATGTGTGTCCTTAGGGCACACCCAGTTTTGCCAACATAAAATACTGTGCATCCTAAACATATTGCCAGATAAGCTATTCTTTGAGTGCTACAGTTCCCATCTTGAAATATTATTTTAGTTTTCATAATGTTCCCAAGCACCAAGGTGTGATCCCTTGTGATGTATGCTCACTGTCTGCAGCATCCACACCTACTGGTACCTTTAAGTTTGTGCACTGTCTGCAGCATTCGCATCTAGTCGTACCTTTAAGCATGCGCACTGTCTGCAGCATTCGCACCTAGTGGTACCTTTAAGTATGCACACTGTCTGCAGCATCTGCACCTAGTGGTACTTTAAAGTATGTGCACTGTCTGCAGCGTCCACACCTAGTCGTACCTTTAAGTATGCGCACTGTCTGCAGCATCCGCACCTAGTGGTACCTTTAAGTATGTGCACTGTCTGCAGCATCCACACCTAGTGGTACCTTTAAGTGTTTTAGCAAAAACAATTGGTTTGTTCTCCATTAAACTGTGAAAATTTGGTGCAGTTTTAAAAATAAATATATGGTCAGGACCCACCGATTGGATTTGGTCTAAATTAGTTTTAAAAATGTACCAATTTCTTTAATAATCTCTTTGGTTTCTTTAGAAACTTAGTTGTGTTTCACTATTAGTGCCTTTTTCTATTTCTTTATTTCTTCAGGGGTTTGGGATTTTGTTAACCCTATTCCTAAAAGAGGTTTATATCTATTCCCCCATTCATTGTATACTTCTGAAAGCAAACTATTCAAGAGGTGATCGGGATACTCTCTTGTCAAAATCATTTCCTACAACTTGGCTAATTCCTCCCATGCGTCCTCTTTTTGAGATGTCATATGTGCCACCTTACTGGCTTGTCCTTTCACTAAGCTCTTTTTCTGCCATAAGGAGTGGCAACTAGTAAAATGTAAGTAAAAATTGCAACAGGTCTTGTCCCTATAAATGTTGGGTTTAAAACCTGTTGGTGTGTGGGAGATGAGGGTGTCCAAATAATTTATCTTGTCTCTACTCCACTAGTATCTGAATTTCAAAAATGCTGTGGTCTTATTCAAATATTCAACAAAGGAGTGCATCTCTTCAGCCTCAACATTCCATAAAATGAATATGTCATCTAAAAATCTTGTACACAAAAACCACTGACAAATAAATATAATAAGCCAGAGAGTAATACTGAAACACTCAGGTAGATAAAAGTTTATTGGTAAAACCAATAAACTTTTATCTACCTGAGTGATTGAGTATCTGAGTACTCTCTGGCTTATTATATTTATCTAAAAATCTTAGGTATAAATGGAGTGGATTAGCAAACTTGCAGTTAAATACAAACTGATTCTCTCAGGCCAGCAGTATCAAATTAGCAATGTTGGGGGCACAAGATGCTCCCATGGCCACACCTCTGATTTGTTGGAAAAATTCCCCCTCAAAATAGATGTAATTGTGATTTAAAACTGAAGTCGTTAATTCAATAATGAAGTTGATTCTGTCATTAGATAAAGTGGATCATTGCATTGAGCTTACATGAAAATACTCTAAACACTTATTCTTAGGGATGACCATAAAAAGGTCTGTCACATCTGTGGTCACACACATTAAGTTTTTCTTCCAGATTTGGTTCTTAAAATGACCCCAAAAGTCCCAGGAATACTTGATGAGGTGTGGTACTATGTCATAAATATGTTTTACCCACCTATCTATCAAAACAGCTAGTGAGTAGGTCTTTGACCTTTGTGCTGAGACTATTGGTGTAAATGAGGGGTCTAAACACATCTTTGTGAATTTTTGGAATGCCAAAATAGTTGGTACTGTTGGATTAGAGTTTAATAGGAAATTATTAAGATTGTACTCTTCTAAGTATAAGTAATCCTTTGATATACTATATTAATTTGATTTTTGGACATGGGGATGTATGTATCAGTATTGTGTAAAATTTCTAGCATAATGTTGGAGTAGTCCTATACGTCATACAAGATCATGCCACCCCCTTTGTCAGGTTGCATAACATGTACAGTTTTGTCATTGCATAATTTATCCAATAATATTTTCTCTTCCTTGGTGAGGTTATGAAAGTATGTTTTTTGTTGGTACTCGTTTTATAGATATCAACCATGACTACTCTTTCAAAAACTTGGATTGTAGGATGTAAATGGGGGTTTGAAAGCAGTATGTTTCTTTGGTAACCTTCCCCCATTGTTTGTTCTTCCATATTCCCCATTATTTTTGTCATGAAAGAAAATGTTAAGGTTAAGTTTTCTTGTGAACAAGTTGACCTGTACCAAATTGCTTTATATATATATTTCTCCTAAGACCTGAGTTAGTCTGTGGAATTGGCCATTGTGATTTTCAACTCGCCTCCTTCCTGGCCTCTAGAAAGTGCAGTACCCCAGATTATATGCCTTTCTGATCTTAGGTGACAGTGCAGAAACTAACACTCTCCACTGCTACCTATAAGGTTAATATGCCCCACAAATGGCATGGTACATGTTTGGGATGTTGGGTTGCTTCTGGTGTTCCCACTGAAAACAAGAGTCTGTCTGTTAGTGAATTCTGTGCACCTTTGTTGTGATGTGCACAACGTGTGATGTTCCACAGCAAACAATGTAACATAAAAACTTTCATCAGTTCCTCCCAACTTTACTTGCCACCCAACTGTTTGTTGGTAATGTGTACATCCCTTACCTGCCTGTCCTTCATATTCCTTCCCAATGTTCTAGGGCCACAACCACTGGGAAACACTCCAGTACTCTAACCCCTCCCCCCATCCCTGTGCTATGCTGCTGACTTGGTGTAGTCATGCACTGCTGAACCATTTCTCTTTAAAGTAACCTGCAAAACCTAAACCTCCTTGTGCATCTATAAAATGAATCAGGTTCTGTTTGCTGTCTTTGCCAGACTCTTACCCCACTCAAATTATTTGCATAGTCCAAACATACCTGCAAGTCCTTCCTCTTAGCTGCTGACACCCTTATTCTATGGTGACATTTAATGCACCTCCCCCCACTGCCAACCATCTCATGAAAGATCTGTCTATAGGAATGACTATGCAAACAACATTTAATAGCCCCACTAATACTTACAGTTGCTGCAGTTTGATTTTCTTTGCTGCCACAGTGTCCTTTAATGCTTGCTTTAGTTTTCTTATCTTCTGTATTTGGAGGGGGCATTGGCTATGGCTAGCAATTGTATCTATTTCAATTCCCAAGAATGACAAGCAGGTCATTGGACCTGGGACCTTGTTTTTCACTAGAGACTCTGATCTCCTGGATTACTTCGCAATATGCCCCAAAATCCTTTTTTGCATTCCTGTGTACCTGATGTGCCCACCATTAGGAGATTGTCAAAGTAATGAATTGGATTATCTTCACCCACCTTCTTGCCTGTAACCCCATGCAGGAATGTACTGAAAGTTTCAAATACTGCATGTGCTACTGCACACCCCATGGGCATGCATCTGTCCATGAAGTACTTCCTTCTCCAACTTGAAACGCATATACCTTGGTCATCCAGATGCATTGGCAACAACCTAAATCCCCCTTTGCCAACAACGCCCCTTTAACTTTTTTCTTTCACTTTCTGCAGCTCTTTGTCAAATGTTGCATAAGCAACGACAACTTTGCCTCACCTATAAAGTCATTGACTGACTGGCCCTTTGAGTGTGACAGGTGATGTAGTAGGCACAATTCAACCAGATGTTTCTTTGGCAGTTGCCCTGTGGGTTACACTCTGAAATTTTCTATAGGTGGAGATGAAAAGGGGCCAGCTACCTGTTCTGCTTCCTGTTACTTGTTCATTTTTTTTCTCTTAACTATCTTTGGATGTTCTCTTGCTGACTTGAAATTTTTTTTTGTTCTCCCACTACCCCTAACCCCTTGGTTGAAATTCTAAACCTCCTTGTGAACCCTTCCCCAAAATTGCTGCTGCTTTTTTATTCAGATACTTATCAAGTCATGGAATTTAATTTTACCTTCTTATTAGTGTCAGCAAAGGCACTGTTGAGACCCCAAAACCTCAGGAAGGGTTGGTTTCCCCCAACTCAGAGGTGACCCCACTCTAAAACACCTCTTCATGGCATGTCAACATTTAGCACAGGTTATGGCACTGATGATGAAATTTATAGCCGACATGTTAACAACATCATTAAGTCCTGGTTCTTTATCAGAATTTAATTTTCTTTGCCACAAGGCTTCTCTTTCTATTAAAAGTGGGTCTTAAAATCACCTCCCCTCAAATCACCAAACCCTTGTTCTAGGACTGAAAACAAAAATTTCTTGTGATTGTGGCATTTTTGTGTATGCTTGTAAAGTGCATTTTTACTGTCTTTCTTTTTGATGCTGTATAAATGTTCCCTAATTCTAACACACAAAGCCTGTGTTGTCATTCAAATATAAAATGTAGTACAAGCTGTGTGTACCCCAATATATACCAACCCTTTGCTTTTGCAATTAAAATATCCAGGTACCTTAATAGTATAACATATGGTCCTTCTAAGATAAACGTATAAATATTGCATCTTCCACATTTGTGCATACCATTGTGCTTATTCATATTAAATATTCCTTCTTTTTGTTCTTTCCCTCTGAAATAATAACTGTAAATTATACTGACTCTTGTATACAAATTGTTGATGGGAACCTACCTACCATCTTGTACAAATCTTGATTGTCTTCTGATGTTTTCCAGTTGTCCCGTATTATCCCCTGAATTAACCCCCATCATGTTTTTTTGTTTTTGGTTGTTCTTTCAGTAGTTGCTGGATTGAACGGACTCATTAGTGTTTTTTCCAGCTAGCTTTCTTCCCCAAGTCTGTTTAATTTCCAAATCTGCTATAGTGACCCCACCCACTACATCAGTCTGCCATAATAAGCCCATGTCCATCCATATCCAGGACCAATCAGAGTGCTGTTGCTTGGCACTTCTGACTTCATTGTCAAAGCTGAGCTGTTTTTCTCTTCCCCTACCAGCCCACATTACCATTGCCATATTTGAGCATCTCTCTTCCATCACCACTGCATAACTGCATAGATAAAAAAAAAAAAAAAAAAACAGTCACCCAGTTATCCGACATCCTCTACGTCACTAGTTTTCTCTGTCTGTCAGTACTATGCATCTTCTTGTCCCTGTATGTCCTGAGTCTGTCTACCTGTTTAACAATGAAGACAGGCCAGCAAACACCCCTCTTGCATTCTTTTTCTTCAATCTCTCTCTCTCTCTTTCTATCTCTTCAACAGATGTGACCCTCACTGACTGGTCCAATGTAACTGACCCTAGTTCAGCCTTTTCTGTGGTTGGCATCTCATCTATGTTTGGTCTCTCCCCTATAGGGGCTGCTTATTACAAGTGTCTGCACTAGTTCTTGAACCTTATAACCCAAGTTGTTGCCCTTCCTCTATGGTAACCCAACCTTTAGCAATGTCATTACCTGTCTGAGTAATGCACTGTCATCTTCTGTGGCCATACATTCTACATCATCTCCATTCCTATGGCCTCCTACCCTGCCTTCCTGTACTGAATCCTTTGTTTCTTTTGGCTTTTCCTTGCTTTTTCTCTCCTCTTGACCTGCCATTCTTTTTTACCTTTCTGCACCTGCTCATTGTTTCTTTTATCCCTCTTTTTATGCCACTAGTCTGAGTCTCTTTGCATTTCAAAATAACCATTTATTAACCATTTTGCCTTTTCTTCTGAACTTTTATATATGTATCCTCTATGGATATACCTTCCTAGCACTTACACTCTCACCTGTCCTTAAGAAATGTACCTGTCTGACTGGTACAGTCACCCACGTCACTCATTGTGTTTCCTTTGCCTGAACTCCCTGTCCTGAACCTCCTACTGATTTGCATACCTGCAATACCAGGGCCTTCAGCCATCCCCAACCTTATCTTTCCATAATGTCAACACTGAGCTCTGCAAAACTCTTTTCTGCAGGACATCAACAGTACCACAAGAGAAATTCCCAGTGAAGTGTAACCCTAGTAGGGCAATCCTGCCCCACCTCGACATTTCATTTGCAATGCTAAATACTACGGGCTGATGTTTAAATTCATAAGTGTCAGTATAAGTACATGATTTATTATCACAGCCTTGAAGCCCACAGTCTTGAAAATCATAATCCCAAGACCATAATATTGAGCAACCAAAATGCTAAAGCCCATATCCTGAAAAATCTCAAATACCAAATCCTCCTGCCAGTGTGTGTGTTCAAGCTGTTGTTTATGAGGTGATGTAACTGAGCCAACATAATGTGATATTTGATGAATGCGTTCAATATACATAGTGGATCCAAATGCCCACACTGAGTTGTTCTGTCTTCTGCTTCCAGGGTCCTGCTGACATTATGAAGTTTGGAAGAGAGAATTACACTAATTAAGAATGTAGTTGTAGACAAAAACAAAAAAAAAAAAAAAAAAAAAAACAGGAATGATAGAAATCATAGAAACCAAGTACCTGAAGGATGTTAGCAGAGTCAAGTGACTGCCAAATCTCAAAAGAAGCGTTATGTGAGAAGAAGAGGACAAAATATTAAGATGAAATGTGGATGACTTTTGCAAGGGTTAAAATCAAAATAAGAAGGAAGTTTTTGCTTAAGTAAAATCTGTAATGCCAATTCAGGCTTGCCTGTTATTTGTGGAACATGCAAATTAGGCTGGACAAGCAGTCCTTCTCGGCCATTAGAATCCACTTTACTATATCTGAACCAGTTATGAAGCATGACAATAGGTTGAGGTATATCTTAGCTGGAGAACTGGTTCTTCATTTACTTGTAACGTCTGCACTAAATATGCAGGTGTCTTCTTCTGGTCCAGAGAGGTAGTCAGCATGTTGCTTTAAAGAAACATCTGATGTAACATACTGCTCAAAGGAAATGCTGTATATTTTATCATCAGGGAAACAGTTGTTATCTGGCCTACATTCAGCACTTTAAATGGTGAAATCCTTTTCAGCCCCTGGGAAGGCATCTGGTGCTTTGTGACATCTGTTAAGTGCCACGGAGCATCTGCATACCTGTCAACTGCTCTGCTTTTGGTGAGCTATGATTTTGGCTTTCCTTCTACAGTTCACTCCACTGCTATGATTTGACCTTTCAGTGCTTTGATTTATGCACTTTCATTGACCTTGTTGTAGAACCAATGAAAGAGGAGCTTGTGAAAGTAGAATTGGAAGCAGCGGAGTTACTATTTTGGCTGGTTTCTTGTTGCACTGTGCAATTGGTTCACTCAGAGGAGTAAAGGATCAGTAGTACAATGCAATTGCATAGTGCAGATATTAAAAAGCACGGGCCTCTTAAAAAACAATGAAGGTAGGATAATTAGGCTTAAACAGTGGTGGGTGTGCTTTCTCTTCTTTTAATCCCAAGACAAGGAAATTAAGAAGATCCTAGGCCTTAAACACCTGTCCTACATGGACAGACTAAAAAACCTCCAGCTATTCTCTGTCTCATATCACCTACTTAGAGGCGATCTCTGCTTGACTTACAAAGCCATGTCTGACCCAGCTCTGTTAGAAATGCTACATCTAAAGAAATCCAATCCCTCCGCACCACATGCTCTAGAGACCTCAACCTCATTACCACAATCAACAGAACATGCTGTAATGGCAGGTTCATAACCCAGAGACTGCCCATGCTTTGGAATAGACTTCCCATACATGTCAAGCAGAGCACCTCACTGGCCCTCTTCAAGAGAAACCTTGATGAGTGGACAGGCAATAGAAAGTTCACACCGGGGATCACTCCAGTGGCTTTACTTGATAGAGGCACTGGAACTAACGACTGGCAGCACAATGCCAGGGCACTTCTGTGGGATAGGCTTGTAAAGGCCCCAGGGCCATTAGCCTACTACACACCTATGAACCTATAAAGTACAGGCTGATGCCTGTTAAATAAACCCAAGCTTAAGGAGAAAAGAAACCTTAGGTTGAGTTCAGTTACAAGGCATAGTCCAGTTTTTGTTTAAAAGAAGCATGTCCAGAACTGCATTTACCTGCATCTCATTACTTGGAACATTGAACACCCCACAGTGCTTTCTGAAAACCTCCAGAATTTATTCCTTACCTTTGGCCCTCAGTTCTGCGACTGTATGCTCTGTTTTTGTTACATTATATCTCGCTATGTTTTGAAGTCCATGCAATAAACCTCCATATTGCATTTGAAGGAAAAACCTGGTGGCTGCAATATAACTTTTCAGATTGTGTTTTTGTTTTTCTTTGAAGTGAGCCTTGAATGTGCTACATCCATCCACCTATCCATAGCTCTTTTTCCCCATTCTCAGACAGTGGGGGTCGAGATTTCACTTCAACAGTGACAATCATCTAGAGCCAATGTTAACATCGCCGGGTGGCTACATGATGGATTTAATGTGTCTTCTTTTGCTTTGCTGCTAAAATGTGAGAATTTTTAAATGGCCTTGCAAGTGCTCAAGTTGGTCATTCTGTGGCTAAAAATGTAGCTAGACTTTCCCTCGACCTGAGGTAAAGATTGCCATTTAGCCTATCTCAAAGCAGATTAAGGGTCAGGATTGCCCATCTTTTAAGATCCCTGATCTTTTCCCAAGTCTCTGGTAGCAGTTATTCTGTATACGGAATATTTATTTATTTATTTATTTATTTAGCCATTTGTCAGTTGTTTAGTCGGACTGGTCACCATACCCTTTTCAGTCATGACCCAGGCAATGGATGTAATAAAGAATAATTAAATAAAGAGCAATGTAATATGGTTTACAAGAAGGTTAAACGTTACATTGCAGAATGATAGAAGCAGTAATGATACAGAGTTCAATAAGTAACAATAAGCAGTTTTCATTTTTGCTATTATCTATCCGACACTTGCGTGCTTAGATGTGTTAAAGTACTAAAGACTAGGAAAGAATTAAGATGATGTAAAGAGGAGGATGGCTTGAATGAAACACAGGGGCGACGTGAAAATATTGTTTTATGTGCATCCATGACTCCAACCAGAATAGCAAGTATGTCATTGTGAACCTGTAAATAGGCATTTGTTGACATTCCAAGGGCCTTTATTGTGATCCTTGTAGTAGCAGATCTGCAAGGGCAAATCTAGAAGAATGTATATCAAGTCTCAGGCATTCTTTTCATGTTGGTGTATAGCAGTCTCAGAGTTAATGGCTTACCTCTCAATCTCTTGGAGCAAGAAATCTGGACAAAGCCATAAATAAAAGTGGGACAATTTTTGAATATTGCTCATACAAACTTAGAAAGTTAATAAATAACAGATTTTGCATTGCCATGAATTTTCTGAAGGATATGAAGTCCAAAACTCAAATGTCTGTGATTATTTTCTAACTTCAGTCTTTAAAGATTTGCCACTAATTTGCTAGAAAACCACAATTTTATGAAAAAAATGGACTAAAATAGGAGGCAAAAATCTGGACATTCTGCAACAAAATCTGTACAATTGAGAGGTATGGTTAATGGGCCAGCACAGTTCTCTCTATTAAAACACTTTTTAGTGGTGTAATAAAAAGCCTCAGAATTCAGTGTTTTTAGTTTCCTTGACCGAATTACAGTTTTTATGGGACCTGTTTTTTTTAAGCTTCTCTCTCTTGTGATAGGGAGCGCTCTTGAAATACTTAACCCCTTTAGATTTGTTATCTATGTGTGCTATTCTTTACTTAACCCCTTTAGATTTGTTATTTGTATGCGCTATTCTTTACTTAACCCCCTTAGATTTGTTATTTGTATGTGCTATTCTTTACTTAACCCCTTTAGATTTGTTATTTGTGTGTGTGCTATTCTTTACTTAACCCCTTTAGATTTGTTATCTGTGTGTGCTATTCTTTACTTAACTCCTTAGATTTGTTATCTGTGTGTGCTATTCTTTACTTAACTCCTTAGATTTGTTATCTGTGTGTGCTATTCTTTACTTAACTCCTTAGATTTGTTATCTGTGTGTGCTATTCTTTACTTAACCCCTTTAGATTTATCTGTGTGTGCTATTCTTTACTTAACCCCTTTAGATTTGTTATTTGTGTGTGTGCTATTCTTTACTTAACCCCTTTAGATTTGTTATCGGTGTGTGCTATTCTTTACTTAACTCCTTAGATTTGTTATCTGTGAGTGCTATTCTTTACTTAACTCCTTAGATTTGTTATCTGTGTATGCTATTCTTTACTTAACTCCTTTAGATTTGTTATCTGTGTGTGCTATTCTTTACTTAACTCCTTTAGATTTGTTATCTGTGTGTGCTATTCTTTACTTAACCCCTTTAGATTTGTTATCTGTGTGTGCTATTCTTTACTTAACTCCTTAGATTTGTTATCTGTGTGTGCTATTCTTTACTTAACTCCTTAGATTTGTTATCTGTGTGTGCTATTCTTTACTTAACTCCTTAGATTTGTTATCTCTGTGTGCTATTCTTTATTTAACCCCTTTAGATTTGTTACCTGTGTGTGCTATTCTTTATTTAACCCCCTTAGATTTGTTATCTGTGTGTGCTATTCTTTACTTAACTCCTTTAGATTTGTTATCTGTGTGTGCTATTCTTTACTTAACCCCTTTAAATTTGTTATCTGTGTGTGCTATTCTTTACTTAACTCCTTAGATTTGTTATCTGTGTGGGCTATTCTTTACTTAACTCCTTAGATTTGTTATCTGTGTGTGCTATTCTTTACTTAACCCCTTTAGATTTGTTATCTGTGTGTGCTATTCTTTACTTAACCCCTTTAGATTTGTTATCTGTGTGTGCTATTCTTTACTTAACTCCTTAGATTTGTTATCTGTGTGTGTGCTATTCTTTACTTAACTCCTTAGATTTGTTATTTGTGTGTGCTATTCTTTACTTAACCCCTTTAGATTTGTTATTTGTGTGGGCTATTCTTTACTTAACTCCTTAGATTTGTTATCTGTGTGTGCTATTCTTTACTTAACCCCTTTAGATTTGTTATCTCTGTGTGCTATTCTTTACTTAACCCCTTAGATTTCTTATCTCTGTGTGCTATTCTTTATTTAACCCCTTTAGATTTGTTATCTGTGTGTGCTATTCTTTACTTAACTCCCTTTAGATTTGTTATCTGTGTGTGCTATTCTTTACTTAACCCCTTTAGATTTGTTTTCTGTGTGTGCTATTCTTTACTTAACTCCTTAGATTTGTTATCTGTGTGTGCTATTCTTTACTTAACTCCTTAGATTTGTTATTTGTGTTTGTGCTATTCTTTAATTAACCCCTTTAGATTTGTTATCTGTGTGTGCTATTCTTTAATTAACCCGTTTAGATTTGTTATCTGTGTGTGTGCTATTCTTTACTTAACTCCTTAGATTTGTTATCTGTGTGTGCTATTCTTTACTTAACTCCTTAGATTTGTTATCTGTGTGTGCTATTCTTTACTTAACTCCTTAGATTTGTTATCTGTGTGTGCTATTCTTTACTTAACTCCTTAGATTTGTTATCTGTGTGTGCTATTCTTTACTTAACTACTTAGATTTGTTATTTGTGTGTGGGCTATTCTTTATTTAACCCCTTTAGATTTGTTATTTGTGTGTGTGCTATTCTTTAATTAACCCCTTTAGATTTGTTATCTGTGTGTGCTATTCTTTACTTAACTCCTTAGATTTGTTATCTGTGTGTGCTATTCTTTACTTAACTCCTTAGATTTATTATCTGTGTGTGCTATTCTTTACTTAACTCCTTTAGATTTGTTATCTGTGTGTGCTATTCTTTACTTAACTCCTTTAGATTTGTTATCTGTGTGTGCTATTCTTTACTTAACTCCTTAGATTTGTTATCTGTGTGGGCTATTCTTTACTTAACTCCCTAGATTTGTTATCTGTGTGTGCTATTCTTTACTTAACCCCTTTAGTTTTGTTATCTCTGTGTGCTATTCTTTAATTAACCCCTTTAGATTTGTTATCTGTGTCTGTGCTATTCTTTACTTAACTCCTTAGATTTGTTATTTGTGTGGGCTATTCTTTACGTAACTCCTTAGATTTGTTATTTGTGTGTGCTATTCTTTACTTAACTCCTTAGATTTGTTATCTCTGTGTGCTATTCTTTACTTAACCCCTTTAGATTTGTTATCTCTGTGTGCTATTCTTTACTTAACTCCTTAGATTTGTTATCTGTATGGGCTATTCTTTACTTAACTCCTTAGATTTGTTATTTGTGTGTGTGTGCTATTCTTTACTTAACCCCTTTAGTTTTGTTATCTCTGTGGGCTATTCTTTACTTAACCCCTTTAGATTTGTTATCTGTGTGTGCTATTCTTTACTTAACCCCTTTAGATTTGTTATTTGTGTGTGTGCTATTCTTTACTTAACCCCTTTAGATTTGTTATCCGTGTGTGCTATTCTTTACTTAACCCCTTTAGATTTGTTATCTCTGTGTGCTATTCTTTAATTAACCCCTTTAGATTTGTTATCTGTGTGTGCTATTCTTTACTTAACCCCTTTAGATTTGTTATTTGTGTGTGCTATTCTTTACTTAACTCCTTAGATTTTTTATCTGTGTGTGCTATTCTTTACTTAACTCCTTAGATTTGCTATCTGTGTGTGCTATTCTTTACTTAACCCCTTTAGATTTGTTATCTCTGTGTGTGCTATTCTTTACTTAACCCCTTTAGATTTGTTATCTGTGTGTGCTATTCTTTACTTAACCCCTTTAGATTTGTTATTTGTGTGTGCTATTCTTTACTTAACTCCTTAGATTTGTTATTTGTGTGTGCTATTCTTTAATTAACCCCTTTAGATTTGTTATCTGTGTGTGCTATTCTTTACTTAACTCCTTAGATTTGTTATCTGTGTGTGCTATTCTTTACTTAACCCCTTTAGATTTGTTATTTGTGTGTGCTATTCTTTACTTAACCCCTTTAGATTTGTTATCTGTGTGTGTGCTATTCTTTACTTAACTCCTTAGATTTGTTATTTGTGTGTGCTATTCTTTATTTAACCCCCTTAGATTTGTTATCTGTGTGTGTGCTTTTCTTTACTTAACTCCTTAGATTTGTTATTTGTGTGTGCTATTCTTTACTTAACCCCTTTAGATTTGTTATCTCTGTGTGTGCTCTTCTTTACTTAACTCCTTAGATTTGTTATTTGTGTGTGTGCTATTCTTTAATTAACCCCTTTAGATTTGTTATCTGTGTGTGCTGTTCTTTACTTAACTCCTTAGATTTCTTATTTGTGTGTGCTATTCTTTACATAACCCCTTTAGATTTCTTATCTCTGTGTGTGCTATTCTTTAATTAACCCCTTTAGATTTGTTATTTGTGTGTGTGCTATTCTTTAATTAACCCCTTTAGATTTGTTATCTGTGTGGGCTATTCTTTACTTAACCCCTTTATACTTGTTATCTATGTGTGCTATTCTTTATTTAACCCCTTTAGATTTGTGATCTGTGTGTGTGCTATTCTTTACTTAACCCCCTTAGATTTGTTATCTCTGTGTGCTATTCTTTACTTAACTCCTTAGATTTGTTATCTGTGTGTGCTATTCTTTACTTAATTCCTTAGATTTGTTATCTGTGTCTGCTATTCTTTACTTAACTCCTTAGATTTGTTATCTCTCTGTGCTATTCTTTACTTAACCCCCATAGATTTGTTATCTCTGTGTGCTATTCTTTACTTAACTCCTTAGATTTGTTATCTGTGTGTGCTATTCTTTACTTAACTCCTTAGATTTGCTATCTATGTGTGCTATTCTTTATTTAACCCCTTTAGATGTGTTATCTGTGTGTGCTATTCTTTACTTAACCCCCTAAGATTTGTTATCTGTGTGTGCTATTCTTTACTTAACCCCTTTAGATTTGTTATCTGTGTGTGCTATTCTTTACTTAACTCCTTAGATTTGTTATTTGTGTGTGTGCTATTCTTTAATTAACCCCTTTAGATTTGTTATCTGTGTGTGCTATTCTTTACTTATCTCCTTAGATTTGTTATCTGTGTGTGTGCTATTCTTTACTTAACCCCTTTAGATTTGTTATCTGTGTGTGCTATTCTTTACTTAACTCCTTAGATTTGTTATTTGTGTGTGTGCTATTCTTTACTTAACCCCTTTAGATTTGTTATTTGTGTGTGTGCTATTCTTTAATTAACCCCTTTAGATTTGTTATCTGTGTGTGCTATTCTTTACTTAACCCCCTTAGATTTGTTATCTCTGTGTGCTATTCTTTACCTAACTCCTTAGATTTGTTATTTGTGTGTGCTATTCTTTACTTAACTCCTTAGATTTGTTATCTGTGTGTGTGCTATTCTTTACTGAACCCCATTAGATTTGTTATCTGTGTGTGCTATTCTTTACTTAACCCCCTTAGATTTGTTATCCCTGTGTGCTATGCTTTACTTAACTCCTTAGATTTGTTATTTGTGTGTGCTATTCTTTACTTAACCCCTTTAGATTTGTTATTTGTGTGTGTGCTATTCTTTAATTAACCCCTTTAGATTTGTTATCTATGTGTGCTATTCTTTATTTAACCCCTTTAGATTTGTTATCTGTGTGTGTGCTATTCTTTACTTAACCCCCTTAGATTTGTTATCTCTGTGTGCTATTCTTTACTTAACTCCTTAGATTTGTTATCTGTGTGTGCTATTCTTTACTTAACTCCTTAGATTTGTTATCTCTGTGTGCTATTCTTTACTTAACCCCCTTAGATTTGTTATCTCTGTGTGCTATTCTTTACTTAACTCCTTAGATTTGTTATCTGTGTGTGTGCTATTCTTTACTTAACCCCTTTAGATTTGTTATCTGTGTGGGCTATTCTTTACTTAACTCCTTAGATTTGTTATTTGTGTGTGCTATTCTTTACTTAACTCCTTAGATTTGTTATCTGTGTGTGCTATTCTTTAATTAACCCCTTTAGATTTGTTATCTGTGTGTGCTGTTCTTTACTTAACTCCTTAGATTTGTTATCTGTGTGTGTGCTATTCTTTACTTAACCCCTTTAGATTTGTTATCTATGTGTGCTATTCTTTACTTAACTCCTTAGATTTGTTATTTGTGTGTGTGCTATTCTTTACTTAACTCCTTAGATTTGTTATTTGTGTGTGCTATTCTTTACTTAACCCCCTTAGATTTGTTATTTGTGTGTGCTATTCTTTACTTAACTCCTTAGATTTGTTATTTGTGTGTGGTATTCTTTACTTAACTCCTTAGATTTGTTATTTGTGTGGGCTATTCTTTACTTAACTCCTTAGATTTGTTATCTATGTGTGCTATTCTTTACTTAGCCCCTTTAGATTTGTTATCTGTGTGTGTGCTATTCTTTAATTAACCCCTTTAGATTTGTTATCTGTGTGTGCTATTCTTTACTTAACCCCCTTAGATTTGTTATCTCTGTGTGCTATTCTTTACCTAACTCCTTAGATTTGTTATCTGTGTGTGCTATTCTTTAATTAACCCCTTTAGATTTGTTATCTGTGTGTGCACTATTCTTTACTTAACCCCTTTAGATTTGTTATCTGTGTGTGCTATTCTTTACTTAACCCCTTTAGATTTGTTATCTATGTGTGCTATTCTTTACTTAACTCCTTAGATTTGTTATTTGTGTGTGCTGTTCTTTACTTAACTCCTTAGATTTTTTATCTGTGTGTGCTATTCTTTACTTAACTCCTTAGATTTGTTATCTGTGTGTGCTATTCTTTACTTAACTCCTTAGATTTGTTATCTGTGTGTGCTATTCTTTACTTAACCCCTTTAGATTTGTTATCTGTGTGTGCTATTCTTTAATTAACCCCTTTAGATTTGTTATCTATGTGTGCTATTCTTTACTTAACCCCTTTAGATTTGTTATCTATGTGTGCTATTCTTTACTTAACTCCTTAGATTTGTTATTTGTGTGGGCTATTCTTTACTTAACTCCTTTAGATTTGTTATCTGTGTGTGCTATTCTTTACTTAACCCCTTTAGATTTGTTATCTGTGTGTGCTATTCTTTACCTAACTCCTTAGATTTGTTATCTGTATGTTCTATTCTTTACTTAACTCCTTAGATTTGTTATCTGTGTGTGTGCTATTCTTTACTTAACCCCATTAGATTTGTTATCTGTGTGTGCTATTCTTTACTTAACCCCCTTAGATTTGTTATCCCTGTGTGCTATTCTTTACTTAACTCCTTAGATTTGTTATCTGTGTGGGCTATTCTTTACTTAACCCCTTTAGATTTGTTATCTATGTGTGCTATTCTTTATTTAACCCCTTTAGATTTGTTATCTGTGTGTGTGCTATTCTTTACTTAACCCCCTTAGATTTGTTATCTCTGTGTGCTATTCTTTACTTAACTCCTTAGATTTGTTATCTGTGTGTGCTATTCTTTACTTAACTCCTTAGATTTGTTATCTCTGTGTGCTATTCTTTACTTAACCCCCTTAGATTTGTTATCTGTGTGTGCTGTTCTTTACTTAACTCCTTAGATTTGTTATCTGTGTGTGTACTATTCTTTACTTAACCCCTTTAGATTTGTTATCTATGTGTGCTATTCTTTACTTAACTCCTTAGATTTGTTATTTGTGTGTGTGCTATTCTTTACTTAACTCCTTAGATTTGTTATCTGTGTGTGCTATTCTTTACTTAACTCCTCAGATTTGTTATTTGTGTGTGTGCTATTCTTTACTTAACTCCTTAGATTTGTTATTTGTGTGTGCTATTCTTTACTTAACCCCTTTAGATTTGTTATCTGTGTGTGCTATTCTTTACTTAACCCCTTTAGATTTGTTATTTGTGTGTGTGCTATTCTTTAATTAACCCCTTTAGATTTGTTATCTGTGTGTGTGCTATTCTTTACTTAACTCCTTAGATTTGTTATTTGTGTGTGCTATTCTTTACTTAACCCCCTTAGATTTGTTATTTGTGTGTGCTATTCTTTACTTAACTCCTTAGATTTGTTATTTGTGTGTGCTATTCTTTACTTAACTCCTTAGATTTGTTATTTGTGTGGGCTATTCTTTACTTAACTCCTTAGATTTGTTATCTATGTGTGCTATTCTTTAATTAACCCCTTTAGATTTGTTATCTGTGTGTGTGCTATTCTTTAATTAACCCCTTTAGATTTGTTATCTGTGTGTGCTATTCTTTACTTAACCCCTTTAGATTTGTTATCTGTGTGTGCTATTCTTTACTTAACCCCTTTAGATTTGTTATCTATGTGTGCTATTCTTTACTTAACTCCTTAGATTTGTTATTTGTGTGTGCTATTCTTTACTTAACTCCTTAGATTTGTTATCTGTGTGTGCTATTCTTTACTTAACTCCTTAGATTTATCTGTGTGTGCTATTTTTTACTTAACTCCTTAGATTTGTTATCTGTGTGTGCTATTCTTTACTTAACCCCTTTAGATTTGTTATCTGTGTGTGCTATTCTTTAAGTAACCCCTTTAGATTTGTTACCTATGTGTGCTATTCTTTACTTAACCCCTTTAGATTTGTTATCTATGTGTGCTATTCTTTACTTAACTCCTTAGATTTGTTATTTGTGTGGGCTATTCTTTACTTAACTCCTTAGATTTGTTATTTGTGTGTGCTATTCTTTACTTAACCCCTTTAGATTTGTTATCTGTGTGTGCTATTCTTTACTTAACCCCTTTAGATTTGTTGTCTGTGTGTGCTATTCTTTACTTAACCCCCTTAGATTTGTTATCTGTGTGTGCTATTCTTTATTTAACTCCTTAGATTTGTTATTTGTGTGTGTGCTATTCTTTAATTAACCCCTTTAGATTTATCTGTGTGTGTGCTATTCTTTACTTAACCCCTTTAGATTTGTTATTTGTGTGTGTGCTATTCTTTACTTAACCCCTTTAGATTTGTTATCTGTGTGTGTGCTATTCTTTACTTAACTCCTTTAGATTTGTTATTTGTGTGTGTGCTATTCTTTACTTAACCCCCTTAGATTTGTTATCTGTGTGTGCTATTCTTTACTTAACTCCTTAGATTTGTTATTTGTGTGTGTGCTATTCTTTAATTAACCCCTTTAGATTTGTTATCTGTGTGTGTCCTATTCTTTACTTAACCCCTTTAGATTTGTTATTTGTGTGTGTGCTATTCTTTACTTAACTCCTTAGATTTGTTATCTGTGTGTGCTATTCTTTACTTAACTCCTCAGATTTGTTATTTGTGTGTGTGCTATTCTTTACTTAACTCCTTAGATTTGTTATTTTGTGTGTGCTATTCTTTACTTAACCCCTTTAGATTTGTTATCTGTGTGTGCTATTCTTTACTTAACCCCTTTAGATTTGTTATCTGTGTGTGCTATTCTTTACTTAACCCCTTTAGATTTGTTATCTATGTGTGTGCTATTCTTTACTTAAATCCTTAGATTTGTTATTTGTGTGTGCTATTCTTTACTTATCCCCCTTGGATTTCTTATTTGTGTGTGCTATTCTTTACTTAACTCCTTAGATTTGTTATTTGTGTGTGCTATTCTTTACTTAACTCCTTAGATTTGTTATTTGTGTGGGCTATTCTTTACTTAACTCCTTAGATTTGTTATCTGTGTGTGCTATTCTTTAATTAACCCCTTTAGATTTGTTATCTGTGTGTGTGCTATTCTTTAATTAACCCCTTTAGATTTGTTATCTGTGTGTGCTATTCTTTACTTAACCCCTTTAGATTTGTTATCTGTGTGTGCTATTCTTTACTTAACCCCTTTAGATTTGTTATCTATGTGTGCTATTCTTTACTTAACTCCTTAGATTTGTTATTTGTGTGTGCTATTCTTTACTTAACTCCTTAGATTTGTTATGTGTGTGTGCTATTCTTTACTTAACTCCTTAGATTTCTTATCTGTGTGTGCTATTCTTTACTTAACTCCTTAGATTTGTTATCTGTGTGTGCTATTCTTTACTTAACCTCTTTAGATTTGTTATCTGTGTGTGCTATTCTTTAATTAACCCCTTTAGATTTGTTATCTTTGTGTGCTATTCTTTACTTAACCCCTTTAGATTTGTTATCTATGTGTGCTATTCTTTACTTAACTCCTTAGATTTGTTATTTGTGTGTGCTATTCTTTACTTAACCCCTTTAGATTTGTTATTTGTGTGGGCTATTCTTTACTTAACTCCTTAGATTTGTTATCTGTGTGTGCTATTCTTTACTTAACCCCTTTAGATTTGTTATCTGTGTGTGCTATTCTTTACTTAACCCCCTTAGATTTGTTATCTGTGTGTGCTATTCTTTACTTAACTCCTTAGATTTGTTATTTGTGTGTGTGCTATTCTTTAATTAACCCCTTTAGATTTGTTATCTGTGTGTGTGCTATTCTTTACTTAACCCCTTTAGATTTTTTGTGTGTGTGCTATTCTTTACTTAACCCCTTTAGATTTGTTATCTGTGTGTGCTATTCTTTACTTAACTCCTTAGATTTGCTATTTGTGTGTGCTATTCTTTACTTAACTCCTTAGATTTATTATCTGTGTGTGCTATTCTTTACTTAACTCCTTAGATTTGTTATTTGTGTGTGCTATTCTTTACTTAACCCCTTTAGATTTTTTATCTGTGTGTGCTATTCTTTACTTAACCCCTTTAGATTTGTTATCTGTGTGTGCTATTCTTTACTTAACTCCTTAGATTTGTTATCTGTGTGTGCTATTCTTTACTTAACTCCTTAGATTTGTTATCTGTGTGTGCTATTCTTTACTTAACTCCTTAGATTTGTTATCTGTGTGTGTGCTATTCTTTACTTAACCCCTTTAGATTTGTTATTTGTGTGTGCTATTCTTTACTTAACCCCTTTAGATTTGTTATCTGTGTGTGCTATTCTTTACTTAACCCCTTTAGATTTGTTATTTGTGTGTGCTATTCTTTACTTAACTCCTTAGATTTGTTATTTGTGTGTGCTATTCTTTAATTAACCTGTTTAGATTTGTTATCTGTGTGTGCTATTCTTTACTTAACTCCTTAGATTTGTTATCTCTGTGTGCTATTCTTTGCTTAACCCCTTTAGATTTGTTATCTGTGTGTGTGCTATTCTTTACTTAACCCCTTTAGATTTGTTATTTGTGTGTGCTATTCTTTACTTAACTCCTTAGATTTGTTATTTGTGTGTGCTATTCTTTACTTAACCCCTTTAGATTTGTTATCTCTGTGTGTGCTATTCTTTACTTAACTCCTTAGATTTGTTATTTGTGTGTGTGTGCTATTCTTTAATTAACCCCTTTAGATTTGTTATCTGTGTGTGCTATTCTTTACTTAACTCCTTAGATTTCTTATTTGTGTGTGCTATTCTTTACTTAACCCCTTTAGATTTGTTATCTCTGTGTGTGCTATTCTTTAATTAACCCCTTTAGATTTGTTATTTGTGTGTGTGCTATTCTTTAATTAACCCCTTTAGATTTGTTATCTGTGTGGGCTATTCTTTACTTAACCCCTTTAGATTTGTTATCTATGTGTGCTATTCTTTATTTATCCCCTTTAGATTTGTTATCTGTGTGTCGGCTATTCTTTACTTAACCCCCTTAGATTTGTTATCTCTGTGTGCTATTCTTTACTTAACTCCTTAGATTTGTTATCTGTGTGTGCTATTCTTTACTTAACTCCTTAGATTTGTTATCTGTGTGTGCTATTCTTTACTTAACTCCTTAGATTTGTTATCTCTGTGTGCTATTCTTTACTTAACCTCCTTAGATTTGTTATCTCTGTGTGCTATTCTTTACTTAACTCCTTAGATTTGTTATCTGTGTGTGCTATTCTTTACTTAACTCCTTTGATTTGCTATCTATGTGTGCTATTCTCTATTTAACCCCTTTAGATTTGTTATCTGTGTGTGCTATTCTTTACTTAACCCCTTTAGATTTGTTATCTGTGTGTGCTATTCTTTAACCCCTTTAGATTTGTTATCTGTGTGGGCTATTCTTTACTTAACTCCTTAGATTTATTATTTGTGTGTGCTATTCTTTACTTAACTCCTTAGATTTGTTATCTGTGTGTGCTATTCTTTACTTAACTCCTTAGATTTGTTATTTGTGTGTGTGCTATTTTTTAATTAACCCCTTTAGATTTATCTGTGAGTGCTATTCTTTACTTAACTCCTTAGATTTGTTATCTGTGTGTGTGCTATTCTTTACTTAACCCCTTTAGATTTGTTATCTGTGTGTGCTATTCTTTACTTAACTCCTTAGATTTGTTATTTGTGTGTGTGCTATTCTTTACTTAACCCCTTTAGATTTGTTATCTGTGTGTGCTATTCTTTACTTAACCCCCTTAGATTTGTTATCTCTGTGTGCTATTCTTTACTTAACTCATTAGATTTGTTATCTGTGTGTGCTATTCTTTAATTAACCCCTTTAGATTTGTTATCTCTGTGTGTGCTATTCTTTACTTAACTCCTTAGATTTGTTATTTGTGTGTGTGCTATTCTTTAATTAACCCCTTTAGATTTGTTATCTGTGTGTGCTATTCTTTAATTAACCCCTTTAGATTTGTTATTTGTGTGTGTGCTATTCTTTAATTAACCCCTTTAGATTTGTTATTTGTGTGTGTGCTATTCTTTAATTAACCCCTTTAGATTTGTTATCTATGTGGGCTATTCTTTACTTAACCCCTTTAGATTTGTTATCTATGTGTGCCATTCTTTATTTAGCCCCTTTAGATTTGTTATCTGTGTGTGTTCTATTCTTTACTTAACCCCCTTAGATTTGTTATCTCTGTGTGCTATTCTTTACTTAACCCCCTTAGATTTGTTATCTCTGTGTGCTATTCTTTACTTAACTCATTAGATTTGTTATCTGTGTGTGCTATTCTTTACTTAACTCTTTAGATTTGCTATCTATGTTTGCTATTCTTTATTTAACCCCTTTAGATTTGTTATCTGTGTGTGCTATTCTTTACTTAACCCCCTTAGATTTGTTATCTGTGTGTGCTATTCTTTACTTAACCCCTTTAGATTTGTTATCTGTGTGGGCTATTCTTTACTTAACTCCTTAGATTTGTTATCTGTGTGTGCTATTCTTTACTTAACTCCTTAGATTTGTTATTTGTGTGTGTGCTCTTCTTTAATTAACCCCTTTAGATTTGTTATCTGTGTGTGCTATTCTTTACTTAACTCCTTAGATTTGTTATCTGTGTGTGTGCTATTCTTTACTTAACCCCTTTAGATTTGTTATCTCTGTGTGCTATTCTTTGCTTAACTCCTTAAATTTGTTATTTGTGTGTGTGCTATTCTTTACTTAACCCCTTTAGATTAGTTATTTGTGTGTGTGCTATTATTTAATTAACCCCTCTAGATTTGTTATCTGTGTGTGCTATTCTTTACTTAACCCCCTTAGATTTGTTATTTGTGTGTACTATTCTTTACTTAACTCCTTAGATTTCTTATTTGTGTGGGCTATTCTTTACTTAACTCCTTAGATTTGTTATTTGTGTGTGCTATTCTTTACTTAACCCCTTTAGATTTGTTATCTGTGTGTGCTATTCTTTACTTAACCCCCTTAGATTTGTTATCTCTGTGTGCGATTCTTTACTTAACTCCTTATATTTGTTATCTGTGTGTGCTACTCTTTAATTAACCCCTTTAGATTTGTTATCTGTGTGTGTGCTATTCTGTAATTAACCCCTTTAGATTTGTTATCTGTGTGTGTGCTATTCTTTACTTAACCCCTTTAGATTTGTTATCTGTGTGTGCTATTCTTTACTTAACCCCTTTAGATTTGTTATCTATGTGTGCTATTCTTTACTTAACTCCTTAGATTTGTTATTTGTGTGCGCTATTCTTTACTTAACTCCTTAGATTTGTTATCTGTGTGTGCTATTCTTTACTTAACTCCTTAGATTTGTTATCTGTGTGTGCTATTCTTTCCTTAACTCCTTAGATTTGTTATCTGTGTGTGCTATTCTTTACTTAACCCCTTTAGATTTGTTATCTGAGTGTGCTATTTTTTAATTAACCCCTTTAGATTTTGTTATCTATGTGTGCTATTCTTTACTTAACCCCTTTAGATTTGTTATCTATGTGTGCTATTCTTTACTTAACTCCTTAGATTAGTTATTTGTGTGGGCTATTCTTTACTTAACTCCTTTAGATTTGTTATCTGTGTGGGCTATTCTTTACTTAACCCCTTTAGATTTGTTATCTGTGTGTGCTATTCTTTACTTAACTCCTTAGATTTGTTATCTGTGTGTGCTATTCTTTACTTAACTCCTTAGATTTGTTATCTGTGTGTGTGCTATTCTTTACTTAACCCCTTTAGATTTGTTATCGGTGTGTGCTATTCTTTACTTAACCCCCTTAGATTTGTTATCTATGTGTGCTATTCTTGACTTAACTCCTTAGATTTGTTATTTGTGTGTGCTATTCTTTAGTTAACCCCTTTATATTTGTTATTTGTGTGTGCTATTCTTTACTTAACCCCTTTAGATTTTTTATTTGTGTGTGTGCTATTCTTTAATTAACTCCTTTAGATTTCTTATCTGTGTGGGCTATTCTTTACTTAACCCCTTTAGATTTGTTATCTATATGTGCTATTCTTTATTTAACCCCTTTAGATTTATTATCTGTGTGTGTGCTATTCTTTACTTAACCCCCTTAGATTTGTTATCTCTGTGTGCTATTCTTTACTTAACTCCTTAGATTTGTTATCTGTGTGTGCTATTCTTTACTTAACTCCTTAGATGTGTTATCTGTGTGTGCTATTCTTTACTTAACTCCTTAGATTTGTTATTTGTGGGTGTGCTATTCTTTAATTAACCCCTTTAGATTTGTTATCTGTGTGTGCTATTCTTTACTTAACTCCTTAGATTTGTTATCTGCGTGTGTGCTATTCTTTACTTAACCCCTTTAGATTTGTTATCTGTGTGTGCTATTCTTTACTTAACCCCTTTAGATTTGTTATTTGTGTGTGTGCTATTCTTTAATTAACCCCTTTAGATTTGTTATCTGTGTGTGTGCTATTCTTTACTTAACTCCTTAGATTTGTTATTTGTGTGTGCTATTCTTTAATTAACCCCCTTAGATTTGTTATTTGTGTGTGCTATTCTTTACTTAACTCCTTAGATTTGTTATTTGTGTGTGCTATTCTTTACTTAACTCCTTAGATTTGTTATTTGTGTGGGCTATTCTTTACTTAACCCCCTTAGATTTGTTATCTCTGTGTGCTATTCTTTACTTAACTCCTTAGATTTGTTATTTGTGTGGGCTATTCTTTACTTAACCCCTTTAGATTTGTTATCTGTGTGTGCTATTCTTTATTTAACTCCTTAGATTTGTTATCTGTGTGTGCTATTCTTTACTTAACTCCTCAGATTTGTTATTTGTGTGTGTGCTATTCTTTACTTAACTCCTTAGATTTGTTATTTGTGTGTGCTATTCTTTACTTAACCCCTTTATATTTGTTATCTGTGTGTGCTATTCTTTACTAACCCCTTTAGATTTGTTATTTGTGTGTGTGCTATTCTTTAATTAACCCCTTTAGATTTGTTATCTGTGTGTGTGCTATTCTTTACTTAACTCCTTAGATTTGTTATCTGTGTGTGCTATTCTTTACTTAACTCCTCAGATTTGTTATTTGTGTGTGTGCTATTCTTTACTTAACTCCTTAGATTTGTTATTTCTGTGTGCTATTCTTTACTTAACCCCTTTATATTTGTTATCTGTGTGTGCTATTCTTTACTTAACCCCTTTAGATTTGTTATTTGTGTGTGTGCTATTCTTTAATTAACCCCTTTAGATTTGTTATCTGTGTGTGTGCTACTCTTTACTTAACTCCTTAGATTTGTTATTTGTGTGTGCTATTCTTTACTTAACCCCCTTAGATTTGTTATTTGTGTGTGCTATTCTTTACTTGCCTCCTTAGATTTGTTATTTGTGTGTGCTATTCTTTACTTAACTCCTTAGATTTGTTATTTGTGTGGGCTATTCTTTACTTAACTCCTTAGATTTGTTATTTGTGTGTGCTATTCTTTACTTAACCCCTTTAGATTTGTTATCTGTGTGTGCTATTCTTTACTTAACCCCCTTAGATTTGTTATCTCTTTGTGCTATTCTTTACTTAACTCCTTAGATTTGTTATCTGTGTGTGTGCTATTCTTTAATTAACCCCTTTAGATTTGTTATCTGTGTGTGTGCTATTCTTTAATTAACCCCTTTAGATTTGTTATCTGTGTGTGCTATTCTTTACTTAACCCCTTTAGATTTGTTATCTGTGTGTGCTATTCTTTACTTAACCCCTTTAGATTTGTTATCTATGTGTGCTATTCTTTACTTAACTCCTTAGATTTGTTATTTGTGTGCTATTCTTTACTTAACTCCTTAGATTTGTTATCTGTGTGTGCTATTCTTTACTTAACTCCTTAGATTTGTTATCTGTGTGTGCTATTCTTTACTTAACTCCTTAGATTTGTTATCTGTGTGTGCTATTCTTTACTTAACCCCTTTAGATTTGTTATCTGTGTGTGCTATTCTTTAATTAACCCCTTTAGATTTGTTATCTGTGTGTGCTATTCTTTAATTAACCCCTTTAGATTTTTTATCTATGTGTGCTATTCTTTACTTAACTCCTTAGATTTGTTATTTGTGTGGGCTATTCTGTACTTAACTCCTTAGATTTGTTATTTGTGTGTGCTATTCTTTACTTAACCCTTTTAGATTTGTTATTTGTGTGGGCTATTCTTTACTTAACTCCTTAGATTTGTTATCTGTGTGTGCTATTCTTTACTTAACCCCTTTAGATTTGTTATCTGTGTGTGCTATTCTTTACTTAACCCCCTTAGATTTGTTATCTGTGTGTGCTATTCTTTACTTAACTCCTTAGATTTGTTATTTGTGTGTGTGCTATTCTTTAATTAACCCCTTTAGATTTGTTATCTGTGTGTGTGCTATTCTTTACTTAACCCCTTTAGATTTGTTATTTGTGTGTGTGCTATTCTTTACTTAACCCCTTTAGATTTGTTATCTGTGTGTGCTATTCTTTACTTAACTCCTTAGATTTGCTATTTGTGTGTGCTATTCTTTACTTAACTCCTTAGATTTGTTATCTGTGTGTGCTATTCTTTACTTAATTCCTTAGATTTGTTATTTCTGTGTGCTATTCTTTACTTAACCCCTTTAGATTTGTTATCTGTGTGTGCTGTTCTTTACTTAACTCCTTAGATTTGTTATCTGTGTGTGCTATTCTTTACTTAACTCCTTAGATTTGTTATCTGTGTGTGTGCTATTCTTTACTTAACCCCTTTAGATTTGTTATTTGTGTGTGCTATTCTTTACTTAACCCCTTTAAATTTGTTATCTGTGTGTGCTATTCTTTACTTAACCCCTTTAGATTTGTTATCTGTGTGTGCTATTCTTTACTTAACTCCTTAGATTTGTTATCTCTGTGGGCTATTCTTTACTTAACTCCTTAGATTTGTTATCTGTGTGTGCTATTCTTTACTTAACTCCTTAGATTTGTTATCTGTGTGTGTGCTATTCTTTACTTAACCCCTTTAGATTTGTTATTTGTGTGTGCTATTCTTTACTGAACTCCTTAGATTTGTTATTTGTGTGGGCTATTCTTTACTTAACCCCTTTAGATTTGTTATCTGTGTGGGCTATTCTTTACCTATCCCCTTTAGATTTGTTATCTGTTTGTGCTATTCTTTACTTAACCCCTTTAGATTTGTTATCTGTGTGTGCTATTCTTTATTTAACCCCTTTAGATTTGTTATCTGTGTGTGTGCTATTCTTTACTTAACCCCTTTAGATTTTTTATCTGTGTGTGCTATTCTTTACTTAACTCCTTAGATTTGTTATCTGTGTGTGCTATTCTTTACTTAACTCCTTAGATTTGTTATTTGTGTGTATGCTATTCTTTAATTAACCCCTTTAGATTTGTTATTTGTGTGTGCTATTCTTTACTTAACTCCTTAGATTTGTTATCTGTGTGTGCTATTCTTTACTTAACCCCTTTAGATTTGTTATCTGTGTGTGTGCTATTCTTTACTTAACTCCTTTAGATTTGTTATTTGTGTGTGTGCTATTCTTTACTTAACCCCCTTAGATTTGTTATCTGTGTGTGCTATTCTTTACTTAACTGCTTAGATTTGTTATTTGTGTGTGTGCTATTCTTTAGTTAACCCCTTTAGATTTGTTATCTGTGTGTGTCCTATTCTTTACTTAACCCCTTTAGATTTGTTATTTGTGTGTGTGCTATTCTTTACTTAACCCCTTTAGATTTGTTATCTGTGTGTGTGCTATTCTTTACTTAACCCCTTTAGATTTGTTATCTGTGTGTGCTATTCTTTACTTAACTCCTTAGATTTGTTATCTGTGTGTGCTATTCTTTACTTAACCCCTTTAGATTTGTTATCTCTGTGTGCTATTCTTTACTTAACCCCAATAGATTTGTTATCTGTGTATGCTATTCTTTACTTAACCCCTTTAGATTTGTTATCTGTGTGTGCTATTCTTTACTTAACTCCTTAGATTTGTTATTTGTGTGTGCTATTCTTTAGTTAACTCCTTAGATTTGTTATCTGTGTGTGCTATTCTTTACTTAACTCCTTAGATTTGTTATCTGCGTGTGCTACTCTTTACTTAACTCCTTAGGTTTGTTATCTGTGTGTGCTATTCTTTACTTAACTCCTTAGATTTGTTATCTGTGTGTGCTATTCTTTACTTAACCCCTTTAGATTTGTTATGTGTGTGTGCTATTCTTTACTTAACCCCTTTAGATTTGTTATCTATGTGTGCTATTCTTTACTTAACCCCCTTAGATTTGTTATCTGTGTGTTCTATTCTTTACTTAACCCCTTTAGATTTGTTATCTATGTGTGCTATTCTTTACTTAACTCCTTTAGATTTGTTATTTGTGTGTGTGCTATTCTTTACTTAACCCCATTAGATTTGTTATCTGTGTGTGCTATTCTTTACTTAACCCCTTTAGATTTGTTATCTGTGTGTGCTATTCTTTACTTAACTCCTTAGATTTGTTATTTGTGTGTGCTATTCTTTACTTAACTCCTTAGATTTGTTATCTGTGTGTGCTATTCTTTACTTAACTCCTTAGATTTGTTATCTGTGTGTGCTATTCTTTACTTAACCCCTTTAGATTTGTTATCTTTGTGTGTGTGCTATTCTTTAATTAACCCCTTTAGATTTGTTATCTGTGTGTGCTACTCTTTACTTAACCCCTTTAGATTTGTTATCTATGTGTGCTATTCTTTACTTAACCCCCTTAGATTTGTTATCTGTGTGTGCTATTCTTTACTTAACCCCTTTAGATTTATTATCTATGTGTGCTATTCTTTACTTAACTCCTTTAGATTTGTTATTTGTGTGTGTGTGCTATTCTTTAATTAACCCCCTTAGATTTGTTATCTGTGTGTGCTATTCTTTACTTAACTCCTTAGATTTGTTATCTGTTTGTGTGCTATTCTTTACTTAACCCCCTTAGATTTGTTATCTGTGTGTGCTATTCTGTACTTAACTCCTTAGATTTGTTATCTGTGTGTGCTATTCTTTACTTAACCCCTTTAGATTTGTTATTTGTGTCTGTGCTATTCTTTACTTAACCCCCTTAGATTTGTTATCTGTGTGTGCTATTTTTTACTTAACTCCTTAGATTTGTTATTTGTGTGTGTGCTATTCTTTAATTAACCCCTTTAGATTTGTTATCTGTGTGTGTCCTATTCTTTACTTAACCCCTTTAGATTTGTTATTTGTGTGTGTGCTATTCTTTACTTAACCCCTTTAGATTTGTTATCTGTGTGTGCTATTCTTTACTTAACCCCTTTAGATTTGTTATCTGTGTGTGCTATTCTTTACTTAACTCCTTAGATTTGTTATCTGTGTGTGCTATTCTTTACTTAACTCCTTAGATTTGTTATCTGTGTGTGCTTTTCTTTACTTAACTCCTTAGATTTGTTATCTGTGTGTGCTATTCTTTACTTAACTCGTTAGATTTGTTATCTGTGTGTGCTATTCTTTACTTAACCCCTTTAGATTTGTTATCTGTGTGGGCTATTCTTTATTTAACCCCTTTAGATTTGTTATCTGTGTGTGTGCTATTCTTTACTTAACCCCTTTAGATTTGTTATCTGTGTGTGCTATTCTTTACTTGACTCCTTAGATTTGTTATCTGTGTGTGCTATTCTTTACTTAACTCCTTAGATTTGTTATTTGTGTGGGCTATTCTTTACTTAACCCCTTTAGATTTGTTATCTGTGTGGGTTATTCTTTACTTAACCCCTTTAGATTTGTTATCTGTGTGTGCTATTCTTTACTTAACCCCTTTAGTTTTGTTATCTCTGTGTGCTATTCTTTATTTAACCCCTTTAGATTTGTTATCTGTGTGTGTGCTATTCTTTACTTATCCCCTTTAGATTTGTTATCTGTGTGTGCTATTCTTTACTTAACCCCTTTAGTTTATCTCTGTGTGCTATTCTTTACTTAACCCCTTTAGATTTGTTATCTGTGTGTGCTATTCTTTACTTAACCCCTTTAGATTTGTTATTTGTGTGTGTGCTATTCTTTACTTAATCCCTTTAGATTTTTTATCTGTGTGTGCTATTCTTTAATTAACCCCTTTAGATTTGTTATCTGTGTGTGCTATTCTTTTTCTCCATGTCATTTGCTTGATATTCTTGAGTCCTACTGTAAAAAACATAGTCTTTTGTGCCGCATTCGGTTTAAAAATGAAGGGCTACCAATTTGTGTACAAGCTTGAGTGCTTGTGAAATCATTTTTCCCCTCAGAAGTCCACACAATGTTATCTTTAGTGCATGCTCTCTTTTTATACCTCTTTTTTTCTCACCTGTTTCACCTGCTTGTCCAAATCCTCATTAATATACTACCCCCTTGATTTTTCAGTTCTTGTCATTCCTGTTCTGTTAATTGAAAGAAAAAATATTTTGATGCCAAAAATGTAGAAGTCGTTATATACTTGTGCAATTCACTGACTTACTGGAACTTTGGTGGTGCATTCTCAAGGATATATGTGTAAGTATTACTATCCTTTAATCAAGGAATGAAAAATGAGTGCTTGTTAATATTCAGGGCAGTGGTTGTGTTCCTCACAAGGAGAACTACTAATGTGCATCTCTGGGGACATGTACTGAGTAATAGGTTGTGATACATCACAGCACTCACCTTACTTGGAGGTACAGCGACCCTCTAATACATATATTTAAGTAGCACGGATGTGGTTGTGCTGCCCTTTCCCCACAGCTGTCATGATGTATGTTGGGGGGGGGGGGTGAAACTACCACAACAGTACTTAAATAGTGCCACAACAAGTTTCAAGAGTCATTGTTTTTGATGGGATTGCCATTTACTTATTAATTTTAATGATTCAAAGCCCTCGGTTTTAGTTTTCCACTTGTAATTGAAAGCTGAATAAACAGATATATAAGTAGCAATGCTTAATGTTCTTCATTTCCTTATATATTTTTCCTGTACATATACTGTCTGATTACTGTGGGTATTACATTGTCTGAACCAGTGTCATTCGTCTCCAGATGTAATCATGCTTGAGTATTTTGGTTTTCTTTTATTAATCAGAATAGTAAAATATGGTATGTTATTGTTTAGCAGTGCATTACTTTCCTCCATAAATTACCACCTCCATAAATTTAGTGTCTTGAGTTGCTGTCTTCAGATGCTCAGGTTAGTATATATGCAGACCCAATTGTCTGAAACTGTAGCTCAAGCCAGGCTCTTTGGGGATAACTATTCTTCGTCATTGTAATGCCACATTTATGTCAAGTGAATTGCATCATCTGTCTGTCTATTTCTTGCTGAAGGTCAGGACTGATAACCTCAGAGGGTGAAATGCTGATGATACTCTTCATCTGGAAATGCTTTTCATCAGACATTTTGGGTTACAGCTTCAGTCTTCATTTATCCCAGAAAGTGTCTGAGTGGTGGGCAGCCTTAATTCCACATTTTTGCCTTGCTCAGTAAGTGATTCGTTTGAATTTATTTAACAGTGGACTACTAACTATCGGTTTTCAGCACTTTTTAATTGCTTTAGGTGACTTCTCCGGATCCCCTGTCCCACATCAGCCATGTCTTGACACAGCTTGTCATTGTTGCCATTTACAGCTGTGTCACCTCTGATCAAGGTTTGCTGTTGTGTAGTAAAATTTTCACTGGTCTGCTATTTGTGTCTTTCAACTCTAAGTTAATAGACAAATCATATACTGTTTTAGGTATTGCTTTTTTTGAATAAACTAACCCACATAGTAGTAAAACATTTACATAAATAAATATGCAATTTGATGTACTGCAATAACAGTCTCCTTAAAATTCTATCTGTGGTCACATACAATAAAGGGGAACATTATTTTGCCTTTATTTGGCTATTAGTTTTCATTGTCCATTATCAGATAATGAGAGAATTATGTAGAAGAGTGTGCATTCCTACACTCTGATCTGTACACATGACAAATAAGACAAAAACACAATGTGTGAATAGAAGTGTACATATTTACTGATTCAATTTAATACGTATGCAATACAATACCATTCTGTTTTACACTGTATACACTATGCGGTTCCTCTTTGTTGTCTGTTACAGTTTAACTGTTCAGCAGATACATTGTAAAAAATTTTTTCTTATATGTGTTGTGTATTAGCTTGTTTGTGCTACGTTGCTGTCACTGTTACATTTGTATGGTTTGGCTTGCTTAACAGTTTAAGGGCACAAGAAATCTGCCTGGCTGAAATAAGTTTGTCCTAACACAGATTTGTTTTTCTTTTACCTGAAAGGATTGTCATAGTAAGGTCAGCCCTTAGACTGTGTTATGTGGTATGACCATTTTAATTTGTGTGTGCATGCTAATAGGTGTGGCATCCTGCCATCGTGACATCTGTACTTGTACATATAAATATACATGGTCCCACTGTAACAACAGGCATTTCACGTTTCCATTATATGTGATAAAATATTATAAAATGTTCAGTGGTGGCTGGAACTACTTACTGTTCGGGGGAGGGGACAGGCCCTCCATTTTTGCCAGAAGAACAATTTATTTGAACAAAAGTTGTGTTTTTGTTTTATTTGACTGTACTCTGCAGTTATGTCATCTTTACTAATTCAAATGTAAGAACTGTGCAGCTATCAGTCATCTACAGCCATTAAGTACAGTTTCTGGTCTGTGTTTTAAATCTGTCCAGCAAATATTGTTGCTTCCCTGTTGACTTACAGACTGTTACTTTTGCTGTCATCTTGCTATTATAATTATACTGCTTCAGGTTGTGCCGCGAGGTGTAGAAGACTGCAAAAGAAGAAAGAACCTTCCCAACTCCATTCCACTGTTATATACATAATTATATTCAGGGTAATGGCTGAATGTGGCTAGTAGAAGGAAATCATTTGAAAAGTGTAAAGGCAGGTGAAGGACATTCACATGAGAGATGAGGATAAACAATGTGCCGAGTTATTTTATGACATAACAGACTTTGAAATACAACATTCAGGCTACAACACAGACAAGAAGGTGTATTAATATGATGGCTTTGTTATAGTTTAAGATTCAAATGAGTCTACTCTTGTGTCACAGTTTGGGTGTCTAACCCTTAAAGAGCTGAATGCGTCCTTCAAACATTACAACGCATTCTGTGTTGTAGAAAGTAATGCGTATTGTGGTGTGTAAAGTGCATCTCTTTCATTCCGTCTTTCCATCCCCGTTCCTTTCTTTATCTGTCCTTTACCTTCTTTCACTGTATCTTTTCACTCTACATTTGCATCCATTTTTTTTCCTCACCCCCCCCCCCCCCATGAATATGAAGCAGTTACACTTCAATTACTGGTCTTACTGGTCTTACTGTAAACTACTTTATAGAAATGTACCCCAGTCATCATTTATTTTGGTTAAGTTTTAGTGCTTCCTACTTCAGCTCATAACCAGAAATAGACTGGGAAAGTAAAGAAAGGGAGAACATATCAGGACATTTTAGGAAGACAATTACTGGCAATAAGGAGATACATACACACCACCATCAATCAAAAAAATCAAATTGTAATATAAGTACATTGTGTTCCATTAAAGGGGTTGTGGGTACTTGAAACAAGATTTTTTTCAGCTAACCACATAGTACAGTAAGTACTGCTATTTAGAATAGCTGTTGGTCAGCCATTAGTAGGTGCTCTTATGGGGTACTGGAGGAAGAAGGATACTGGGTTATTATGGTCTGTAGAGAACCCATTAGGTAGGGAAATGGGAAGTTCATCGTCTGTGAAGTCCTTACCCTGCAACTGCTTATGACAGGCCTGCATTTTCTACTGGAACTACCTTTACAGTTTTGCTTCTTAGCATTTATTCTGTTTTCCTTCTAAATGAATGATGAAGACCATTTAAATTTTCAGGCAGTATCCCACTTCCACTGTCATTGATTGATTTGTTAATCTTAAACTTTATGAAATACATGTTATGAATTTTGATACTATGGCATTTGTATTAAGGTATTAGGGGTTCTTAAAGTATAGAACAATGTCTACATGCCTGTCCATCTGTCTGTTCTTTCCAAAGATGGTAGGCAAAGAAGCTGACCTGCTAATTTGTACTTTCCATGTGTGTAAAGTGAACATCGTTTTTTTTGTAGCCAGCTTTCTTGTTGTTTATTTTAATTTCTTTGTTTTTTTAATATCTAACCATAGGACAAACTGAAAATAGCTTTAACATCTATAGAGTCCAAACTGGAAGATCTTAAATATTTGCGAAGCAAGCAGGATGTGGAAATTAAAGTACAGGTAAATGAAATTCTTACTGTTATTAGTATGTGTACATTGGCTATTTAAGTTTAAAACATTTAGTTGTTGAATTTCTTCTGTAGTGTGTTTTGTGAGAAAGTCCTAAAGTAACATTTGAGTTGAGTTTCAAGTTATAGTAAAACCGTTTTACTGGTTTAAGGTGAGTTTATCAGTTCTCTGTTAGCCATGCCACTGTATTTTCTTGTGACATTTGGACAGTGATGAGGAAGGGTGAAAATGTTCTGGAATACTTAAAAATGGCGGAAAATATACCATTACTAACTCATCTAACATACCAAAGGCACTACTTAAGGTTCATTGAATCCTTTTTATATATCTATAGGACCCTGATGTGTACAGGACATTTCATTAAATAATTAATTAAAATATCCACAAAAGTATTATGACAGTACACCTTGGCAAAGAGTGAATAATGTATATTTTATCTGTGACTGTGCCACTGTGGATACATAGGCAGTATTTTAAAACTTAAGTCTCTTACCTTTGTAAAATAATACCTTTGCATAATTCTCTCATTTCATTTCAGTCTGTGTGCACATTATGAGTAGCAGGGTCGACTTACTGATGTCTTATTCATGTTCACTGATGAGTATGCTATTGCATTTGTAGTACACAACCAAAGTGTAGTTTGTACTGCTGTAACTGGGGTAACCAAAAGGGTAGGAAGTGGCAGTTTTTAAATAAACAGGATGGCAGCATTATGAAACAGCACACAAATGTTTTTTTTTTAATATTTATTTAAAATTGCTTGCTAGTATTGCTGTATTAACAAATCATTATTGCTACTTATGTTTTACTGTTTAGAGTTGGAAGAAAAATTTTTTAAAAATATTTTTGGTAGGTGCACTGATCTGTGTTTTAGTGCTGCTGTTGAAGTCATTGGTGGTATATGTCATGTTTTTCCTCCTAAATGGAGAAGATTGGACTTCAGTGAGAAGCAAACCCTAGTCTTTGGTTAAAACAAATTTATTATCAACACCGTAAACCCACATAACCTGTTCTGTACCCCAGATGTACTTTAAACTCCACAGTCCCAAGCAAGCCATTTATACCGTAGATGTACACATAGCACCACGGACTAGAAAAGCCATTCTACATAATCTTTTCATGTACACCAGATCCAAAAACCTAGATATGATGTTCTGTCCCTTCTACATGTTTCTCGACTTTATAAACCTATGTCATTCTCTATCACAAAACTGTTTTCCAAATCCAGCGACCCCATTGAATCCTTCTGCATTACAGATTAGGTCTTCAGCATGGTTGATCTGAATGAGATACTCTGCATTTTACATGTGATCTTAGATCTATTGAAACACTCAAGTCCTTCTGCATGATGTACATATTCCTCAGCTCTTTAGGATCAGTAGTCATTCTGTATCACAGAGCTGTTCTCTGGCACCGTAAACCCACATGAGGTATTCATCGTGGCATATTTACTTCCCAGAATTCTGGCACACAAGTAGCTGTCTTCCATTTGAGATCTGCAGTTATTGTTGCAGTAGTAAAATATAAATAATGCTGTAATTGAGTAGGGACATAGACATTTCAGTACTGCATTTGCAGATTTTCATGAAGTAGAAATGAACTTTTGGATTCATCGTTTTTGCTTGGTCCAAAGTAAGTTTGCTGAACAGACATTTTACTAGACACAAGACAGTGAAGGAAAATCAACATGTTTTGGAAGACAAAGCTCAGCATAACCTCTTCTTGTTTTTAGGCATGTGGACTTTGCCTCACTCTAACTATATGCAGATAATTCTGAAGCCACACAATGAACAAAATGCGGCAGAAAATTTGGATTTTGTCGGTTTTCTTTTGTAGTTTTGTGATTATTGCAGTCTCTGTTTAGCAGTCTTGACTGTTTCCACCCCAGTTGTCTGGCTGCATCACATAGCTAGTTGGAGCCTTGACTTTGTCCCAGGTAACCTTGAGAGGGAAGAAAATGATGAAGCTGGGCTGCCTCACCTCCTTCAAGGGGCAGTTTGGGGACTTTTGTCCTAGATGAGGCAGAAGCATCCCTTTTCAAGGGGTTGAGTTTGCTGGGTAACAGAACCCTTAAGTGGCCTCACCACTATCAGTTGTGAAGATTGGGGGAGTTCTTAGTTCTGAGGTCTTGAGCCTAGAATGCATGATTTGAATAGCAATCCCTAGTGGAAACAAAAGTTGAGGAAGAGACATCCACTTTGAAGGGGATGAGTGTATTGGGAAAAGATCACTTACCAAAGTGGATGACAAAGCCCTTACACTGTCCCACTGTAAGTCCACTCCTTGGGCTGTCTTCAGTATGGACAAGGGAGTGGTACAGCTTATTGAGAAGAAACCATGTAATGGTCCCCAATTCACTCTAGGGGGTATCTATAAAATAAGATACATATTGTGCATCACAACGGAACTTTATTTTGCTAATATGGTGTTCTTCTGTCATAGTCACAGTCCAAAGCAGTATGGCTTCACCTAACCTCCCCATTCAAATTTACTCATCTTCGTAGTTGGTCCAACTTTGTCTGTTGGAGCTTGGGACTTGTTCCTTCTAGTAGAAAGGCCTCTACCCATTCATAAATGTATTGGGAGAGAGTTTATCCACTTAGAAGACTCTTGGCTCAAAAGTAAAAGCTGCCAAAGACATCACCCAATGGACATGTACGTTTCTTCACATTTTTTCTTTCCTTCCCAGCTTTACATATCTGGATGCAGAACCTCTACATTATTATTACTTCTGTTGTATGTTAAGGTTCATCTTTGTACTGGGTGTCTATCTCCCCCACTCCTTCAGAGATGATGTCCTCCTAGCTCCAACCATACTGGTGGACTCTGTCTTGGTGTCATCACAGGGTCACTAGTATAACAGAATCCTATCCTCTTCTCTTTTTCAGTGAGTTGACCTTCACACATGCAGTTACAAAAGGAAAATACAGTGATAGGAACTGAATTTGTACAGCATGTCATGTTATCAATTTCTATGTTTGTTGCTTTCCAGGAAGAAAATTTTAGGTTGGAACAATACATTACACACAAATTTGCAAAACTGCACCAGTTTCTGCAAGACAAGGAATGGAAACTCATCCAGCAGATTAAGAATGAAAAAGCAGCCATTTTAAAAGAGAAGGACAGAACTCTTGAATGCAGTAAACATGATGTTATTGCCTCTAATGTGGCAGCATCTGATATTAACTTGGAGCTAAAGAATAAAGAAGTGGAGATTATGAAAGAGACGGAAATTAAATCTGAAGACACTGAAACTGATGCTATGGCCACTCAGGAGACGTTGTGTAACAAAACTTTGAAGTTCAGACAACCAGAAGCTACTGGCTTTCTAAAAGTAAGTATATTTTTCATTTCTACTTTTGTATAACTTTAGTTTTGGAAACTGAAGTGTTGGAAAAGCAATGGAGATGAAAAATATCTCTTGGATAATATGCTGTCACCAATCTAAACCTTTTTAAACAATATTAATAACTTTGAAATTGTCATTCACTCTTTCATTAGTTCATTCCTTTTGGATTGGATTTGTGTGTGTAAATGAAGCTATGATTGAGTTGTGTGCATTCTGACTGGAAACTAAAAGTAGTACATTCTACACAGGTACTATTTTGCTGTTGCTGCAGAAGTGTGTGTGTGTGTGTGTGTGTGTGTGTGTGTGTGTGTGTGTGTGTGTGTGTGTGTGTGTGTGTGTGTGTGTGTGTGTGTGTGTGTGTGTGTGTGTGTGTGTGTGTGTGTGTGTGTGTGTGTGTGTGTGTGTGTGTGTGTGTAAGATGATGTAGATAAAGCTGAACATCGGTTAGACAAAGCTTATCTAAATGATGTGATGTGATACAAACACAAAATGAAGATAGCATGAATTTGAAATAAAAATGCTACCAATGGGGTACATTCCTAGATTCTCCATTTGGGAGGATGTAGTTCCTTTGGGAATGTTGTATTTAAATTACGCCTCAGAGTAGTAATAACATATACTTTATTTAACTTTCTCTTGTAAGAATGTTTTAGAATATGCATTTGAAGTTTGAATATTTTATAATAAATGCAGTAGCAAAATCTTTATTTTTATATTCCAAATTTCATAAAACCATATTCAAACTGTTTTTCATTATTATATGTACAGTTGCGCTAAATGTTTTGAATAAATGTCTTGGCTGTATGTTTATCAACTAAAAGTTGAAGCTTGCTGAAAATATGAAGGCTACATTGGGCAGAGTAAATGTTATCTCAAAGCTTTGGTAGTTTCTGTGTTCTGGATACATTTTTATAACGTATACCTGACCTGACTCTATATCACAAACTGTAGTAATGAAGTGAGCATTTGTTGTTTCCAATATGATTTTTCACATTGAATGTAAAATCGTTAAAATATACAAATTACTTGACTGCTGAAAATACTCAACCGAATCCTATTTTGCCACAGAGTTGCTTAATTCTTTCCAGGTTGCAAAACCTTGGGTGGTAAAGAGGATATATTTAGAGTGGTAAGGGTTTAAATACATTACTCCCAGAATTCTGGGTGAGGGTTGAAGAGGGTTTGTACTCCCTCAAAAACTTGTTTAGCTTATTTTTTTATTACAATCAACACTGTCCACTGCCACTTTACTGTTGCAGTGCTCTGTGTTGTGATTATAGTAACTTGGTTGTTATGAATCCAAATGGTCATTTGGACTGGTAAAATATAATTTACTTGCATTTCAGATATCTGTTTATTTATTTGTTTTTCATAGCTCTCATGGTAATTTTAACCATTTAGTTCAAATAGCTTCTACTCTTTGCCAGTTCCCACCCTCAAGTTTTACCTCCTTTCTCAAGGAGGGAGAGATCAGATAGCCACAGATGTAAACTTGAGAGGTATGTTTGAAGGAAGATATTGAATCACTTTGTTTACTCTGCAGATGAACTTTTTTCCAGAGAAGGGTGAGGTTCTGGTTGATGAATCTATCACTCCATCTCATTTGTTGCTGAAGATTTCGATCTTTACTTCTAGTTCTAGTGTTAGCTGAGTTGTTTGATTTACTGAGATATAGGAAGTCAAGGATTACCAAATATCTAATGGAGCAGTGATCAAGGCCCGAGTTTATAAGATACAGAGTACGATGACATGGTTTCCTGTCTGTTCTTGTAAGTAAGGCTATAGATATTTTTTATTAGGAATCTATTGGGCTTTTTGAGTTTGTAGATATGTTGAGTGATTTAATGCCAAATGGATTTTTGTCTGTAATGGGTCTGATTAGTTCTGAATAAAGGGGAACAATAAGCTCTTTGGATATGGAAGAAATACCTTTGGCTATTAGTTGCGTTGAGTAGAAGGATTTCCTGACTCCTGTTGCCAAATGATGATCAAAGGAATGGAAACTGTCAACAGAAGTGTCTATGTCTATATCCCTGACTACACTATAGTAGCACTATTGAAAAAGTACCTGCTGCATGAACTATGTGGACTATGCCTTTCAGGGCCAATTGGCTGTCCATCTTACCACATAAGAGTTTATGTTTAGTGGTAATACTTTTGTTACAATTCTGTCATGGGGTGTAGTATTGAATGCTTTGGCCAGGTGTGGATAAGCTGTAAACAGTATGACCACTGACAGCTTGCAGAAGACCCTTTTGGAGAAATTAACCAGGTTTAGCAGTCATGCTCTCCCTTTAATGAAACCAGTTGTTAGCAGGTCAAGCCTAAAAAGATTCTTAATATCGTAATTTATGAGGTCAGTTATGATGTGCACCACAGCTTTTGAGATTAGAGTCAGAAGGCTGATTGGGCTATAACTTTCAAGGCCCATGGTAGGGCCATCCTTATGGAGGGGCATAAACCCAGCAGTGCACCAGGATACGGGAACATAGCCTGTGGCTAGGCATAGGTTAAACAGTGCAAAGAGAGGTTCATCAAGATCCTGCTCAAAGCAGTTTAATAGGTGACCAAGTATATTGTCATGACCCATGAAGTAAGTATTTCTGGTATTTGATAATACCTTAAGAATGTGTTCTTTAGTAATGATTGGGATATAATGGATCATAGGCTTTAATGACTGAGATATAAAGGATTCTTGGATGAGTGATGTTGAAATAGGTGTTTTTTGGGTGAAGTTTGCTGGTATATTTGCAGTGCCATTTTATTCTGTGTGGGCTGTCCCATTAAGGAAAACCTAAAGCAATGTTGAGTGTTATTTCCAGCCAAAGAAGAATTTATATGTTTCTTTCACTTCAAAAGCAAATTCTGCTCATGATTTGCTTTACTTGTCCTTATATTGCACTTGAGTTTCCTGGTAAATTTTTTATACAGTCCTTATGCTGAAGACTTCTAGCCTCAAAACCAAAGGGTAAAAAAGGTCACACAGACAAACAATGCAGTAAATATGCAAGAAAATTAGTTTTCATTGTGTAATACCTTAAATCTCCTACAAAGGAGCCCCTTGTGATATGTACAAATTACGTCTTGAGGACATGCAGTGGTTCAGTTACATGGCTTCTGAATGCCCATGACTTTTTACATTTTAAATCCTTATAGGTACATTTAGGCCAATAAAGCCAAACACCGCTAGCTGTGGACATGTATGTTTTGGCCTTTTTAGTGACATCATCAGCACAGCATAAGTGGATTCTTTGGCTTGCTTTAGAAACACAGGGCTTTAAACTCAGCTGATGCCTATAAACATGAAATTGCTTGCAAAATATCCTTACTAACATCCAAACCAAAGAGTAAAAATTTTATTTTCTGTATAGTTTAAGCAATTTTTCCCTCTTGTTATAAACTTTAAATAAGTTTACCACTTTGTGTGGGTTTGTTTTTAAATTTCCCGTTGTATATTTGCCTAAGCAGGCATAAACTCCTTTGTGTAATTGTCTGGTTTGTCAGGATTAATAGTAGTAATGATGTCATGGGTAAGTTTAGAGATTTCATAATATAATTGTATAAGGTTCACCTTTTTGAAGGTCTTAAAATATGGAGATGGTGGTGTCTGTGAGTGGTGGTTTTGAGAGTGTGACTAGTTGCTAAGATGGTGTGTCCATTAGATGTTCTTTGCCTATAAAAAGCACAATGGGGCATTAAAGGATTTTGCCAGTTTGAGGAAACCTTTGAACAAGAGATACAGGCCATCCCTTGCTAAATAAGCAGGAGTACTATCATAGTCCATCTGAGTGCAAGAGACCCTTCTCGGTGGAGGCCCAGGGACAAAGCTCCAAGAACAACAAAAAGGAATTTTAGATGAGTGTGAAACTCCATGGTGTAAATGGCAAAAGGTAGGCTAAATTTGAACTGATAATCATTGTTAAACACATTGACATCTGCAGGATGATATTAAATAGTTCTGCAGTTTTATTTAGAAAAGTTTATTGTAAGTTTTAAAATTAATATTTGGTGGAATTTAATTCCATTGCTCAGCTACTGTTAACAGAGTATGCTGAGTTCATAGTTTCTAGATTAGTGGGCTCATACTAGGCTGTTGAGCCAGTAAATCAGATCCCAGTTAGAATTTACTCAGATATAAATTAATACCAGACCCCAGAGTGTCCCAAACTGTTAAAAGAGTTGCCAGAGTGGTTGTAAGTTTTTGCATTTGTTAACAGTTTTTAATATTGACGTCTTAAGATTTTTGGTGGACTATGCTTTGGAACCTGATTGTTGATTGTGTAATGCTTGTTTGGTGTGCTCAGGATACTGTGCATTACTATTGTATTAATGGAGTTCTGACTAGGCGTAAATGTACTGATGAAGGAGATTTTGGAAAATTATGTTGTTGCAATCTGAACTTAACTTACGATAGAGCCTGCCTAAGCTCTGTCTCACTCCTTAGTTTGACAGTGCCTGAGCTCCAGGATCTTTAAACACTACCCTAACACCTTCATTTTATTCACTGAGCCCCAAATACCGTTGACTACTTGTGATACAGACAGTCATGCGTTCCCTTAGTTTCTGCCAGTTGTACAATGAGATACATGCTCATTTCTTAGTTTTTATAGGTTCATAGGTTCATACTAGGCTAACTGCCCTAGGGCATTTATAAGCCTAGCCAGAGTGTGTTTGGCTTTCGCCACCCATTTTAAATTAATTTTGCTATGCCCTTTTTCGAGGTTAGTATACTGTGCCTCTGTCTAACAGTGACACAGAAGTGATACCCGGGGTAAACCTATGATCTCTCATCCACTCATCAAGATTCCTCTTGAAGAGAGTCAATGAGGGACTCTGCCTAACCTGGACTGGGATTTAATTCCAGAGTGAAGGGAGCCTCTGGGTTATGAATCTGTCCCTCCAGCATGTCCTATTTATTTCAGTGCTGAGGTTCAAGTCTCGAGCCAGAGCTCGATGGGATTTGGATTTTCTGAGGTGCAGCATGTCCATTAATTCCGGGTTGGACATGGCTTTATACGTCAGGCACAGATTGCCTCTGAGGAGGCGGTATGCCACTGAGTAGAGCTGGAGTTTCTTTAACCGGGCAGCATATGGCATCTGTTTGAGCCCTATGATCCTCTTGGTGAGGTACTTTTGGGGTCTTTCCAGTTGCTGCAGGTGTCTGGTAAGGTACATCCCAAAAGGGGCATTGTACTCAATTATGGGCCTGATAAGGGATGAGTAAAGAGGCACGATGACCGCCCCTGATCTAGATGTGAATCCCTTCATGATTAGGTGGGCTATATAAAATGTTTTTCTAACCACTTTGGCCACGTGGTTGTCAAATGAGAGATTGCTATCAACTTGGGTCCCCAGGTCCCTAATTACTTCTTCTGTACTTAATGGATTACCACCTATGTGGTAATTTGTGGGCACTTTGTTTTTGCCAAAGGGGATGACTATACACTTTTTGGCATTTAGCTTGAGGCCATGGCTCTGGCACCAGTTGTCTGTTTCTATGAGGCCCTTTTGGAGGATGCTTGTGTCGGCTGGAGAGTCTATTATGGCACCCAGTTTGCAGTCATCTGCGAACGTAGTCAGCCACAGTCCTTCCATGTTGGCCTGTACCTTCGAGAAATATATACCGAACAAGAGAGGTCCCAGGACTGAGCCTTGGGGGATGCCACTTGTAACTGGTTTGGAGTCTGACATGGCTCCAGCAATTCTAACCATGTGGGTTCTGTCCTTGAGCCAGTTTGCAACCCATCTAGTGACATAGGGGTTTATATTTAAGCTGGTGAGCTTATCTATAATGCCCAAGTGGGGTATTGTATCGAAGGCTTTTGCAAGGTCCAGGTAGGCTGTGTGGACCACCTTCCCCTCGTCAATGGCCTTGGTGACTGTTTCAAAGAAATCAACCAGGTTTAAGAGGCAGGATCTGCCCTTAACAAAGCCGAACTGGGTAGGATCCAGTGTCTGTAGGTCCCCAATATCTTTATTTATGAGGTCCATGATGATCCTTTCCATAGCTTTGCAGACCAAGCTAGTCAGGCTTATGGGGTGATAGTTTCCAGGATCCGTTGAGGCACCACCTTTGTGGAGAGGGACCACTGTTGCTGTACGCCACTCTTTGGGTACATATCCTGTAGTAAGGCTGAGATTGAACAGTAGTTTCATGTTTGGGTTTAGCTCTTCTTGGAGTTCATGTAGGACGCAGCCCGGGACACCATCTGGTCCCATTGATGCTGTGTTTTTTGCTTTGGAGAGGGCAGGTCTTACCTGAGCACCTGAGATGTCAGGGGGGCAGCACTCTGCTGGGATAAATATTTGCCCTTTTGGTGGGGGGGGGGAGAAGTTTGCGCTGAACCTGTCAGCTAGGATGTTGGCAATGTCTGTGGGTTCGGTGTATTTTTTGTCATTTTGGACTAATTCTGAACATATCTGAGAATTCCCACCCAGGTTCCTAACATAACTAAAGAAAGCCTTGTGATTATCCTTAGTGTCCTGTGCAATTTTTCTCTTGAAGCTGGCCTTAGACGATTTTATGAGTGCCCGTAGTTTTTTGCTAATACTGATCAGAGATGCCTTCCCTTTTTGGGATTTTGCTCTATCATGTAGTAGCTTCCTTTTTCTATTGTATAGTTTGTTTATGGCTGGGGTCCACCAGACAGGACATCTGCCTTTGGAGGATTGGGTCTTGGTTTTATTTGGGATTGCATGATTCATGCATTCCTGAAGGTGTTCATAGAATGCGTTTATAAAGGATTCTGCGGTCTGGGCCATATTTTTCACAGGCCCGGGCCTTTGAAGGATTCCACCTCGGTTTTGAGGAGTGTGAAATTTGCTTTAGAGAAGTTTTTCACTGTGGTTTTCAGGGCAGGGGGTGGAGTCGGGATGTGAATATCCAGTGAGATTAGTTTATGGTCTGATCTTACCAGTGAGGGATACACTTCTGGTCTGGAGCATAGAGTCCCCATGTTGGTGATGATCAGGTCCAGTATGTTTTCCCCTCTTGTGGGAGTGGTAACAAGTTGTTCCATAGCATTTGAGTTTATAAATTCTAGGAACCTTTGGGCTAGGGTGTTGGAGCTAGAGTAATACTCCCAGTCTATGTTTGGGTAGTTGAAGTCACCCAATATAATGGTGTTTGGCAAGACCTTCATATTTCCAGTGTTCTCAGGAAGGCCGAGTGGGGTTCCTGGGTTTGGGAGGATGGTCTGTAGCAGGCTATAAACTGGAAGGCAGTTTTACCCACTGTTAGTTGCACATGGATAGTCTCTGATGCTTCGTGCTATGCCACCAACCTGGAGGTGTGGGTATCTTTGACGAATATTGATACTCCCCCTCCTTTTGTAGTACGGTCCAAGTTTTGGGGCCGAAAAGCATGGTATGAGGTATAACCTGGTAGTGCTGGGGTGCTCTCAGGAGCCTTGAACCAGGTTTCTGTTACTGCACAGATATCGATGTTCTCCATGCTAAGGAGAGTTTTGAGTGCGTGCATCTTGAGGTTTAGACTTCTGGCATTGAGTAGCATTACTCTTAGTTTCTTATCCCTTGTGATACCTATGGAGGTGGGTTTGTCTTTTGAGCCTTGCCTAAAAAGGCACTATGGGGGTAGCAAGAGCCTTTGCCAATATCCGAAAGCCCAGGGGTGACAGGTGCAAGCCGTCCCTAGTGAAGCATCGTGGCTTGTCGAGCATGTCATCGCAGGCTGACAGGCATTGATCCCCTTTGAATGACACCAATACTTAAGCCAATTGTTGAAATTGATCATCTTGTCGTCTTATTGTGGCATCATTCTTGGTGAGGGTAAGATGCTACTCAAGGTCAGGGTCATACCGGCCTGGGCTACATGCTCAGAGAGCTCCTCTATGTCTCTTTTCATGTAGTCCAGGGAGGTACATCTCAGGTCATTCACACCAGCATGGACAATGACTGAGTCATATTTGTACTTGCCTTGGAGTGACCTGAGTGCTTGTGTTATGTGGCGGATCCTAGCGCCTGACAGGCAGCTCACCATGACCTTCTCCTTGTTCAGCCTGGTGAGCGGGACGTCAGTGTGCCTGACGATATAGTCACCTATTACAAGTGTATCAGGTGTGTTGTTTAGCCTTAAGGGCTGTGACTGTTCGGCACACTGGCTTTGTGAGCTATGTGTTGCATGAGTTTTGTTTTGGGGTAGCGGTTGCTTGAGTGTCTGCTTTGGAGGTCTCTGCTGCTTAGGCAGATTTTTATTTAGAGCCTCCGAGTATGTTTTTGTGTGTTTATGTGTTTGGTTTGCTGTCGTGGATGTCTATGTGAGATTGGAATTGTAGTGAGTGTGGTTTCCTTCTCCTCCTGACTGGTTTCGCCAGTACTGAGTTGAGAGAGCTTAGCCTCCAGTATGGCTATATGGTTGCATCTCTCACATGTGTTGGAATTTGTTGGGAGGAGGAGAGGGTTGTCTGTGTACATGAGGCAGTTGTAACATTGCCTCAAGATTCCGAGATTCACCAGCTGGACCGGAGAGGAGATTGACAAATGACCTTTGGACATGCTAGAATAGTATTGGGAATTCCTTTATAATTGAAAAAAAGGGCCAATGGGGAATGGGGTACTCAAGGGGAGTTTGTGAGGGTGTAGTGCTTTTAATATTTTAGTGCTGACTTATATAATTGCTTTAGTGAGCAAGTGCCAGGTAACTTAAATGCAATGTGTTTCAGGTAACTTAAATGCAAAAACAACAAACAGTAACTTTTTTTCAAGTGAAACAAGGAAATAAGTACAGTAAGCAATGCAGATATCACTAGGGATCCACAAAAGCGCTGAAAAGCCACATTTTAAGTGGAATTAGCGTTTCAGGGAAATAACAAGCAAACAAACAAGCAGCATACAAATAAAGCTAGATTCAGCAGGCCTGGATCTAGTCTATGCTATAGCAAACAAGGTGTACCAATTTCAGTAAGAAACAGTTCAAATATGCAGGCACTATAAGCCTTTAACCAGAAATTCCCAGCTCAGAAGGGCAGAGTCCAGCCTCTCCTCCCACAAGAGTGCAGACCACGAACCTTCTTAATGTAAAATAACTGGCCTGAAGCCCAAGTGCTTAAACCAGAACTAATACACTTTTAGAATAACAGACACTGAGCCCTCAATCAGCAGTTCACAACTTAGAAGGATGTAAGCTATCTGTCCTGCCACCACAGTGCAGGCCACAAACCTTCCTAATGTAAAACAACTGGTCTGAAGCCCAAGTGCTTAATCCAAAAGACTTAGAATGATAGCTACACTGTAATCAAGTTACTACCAAGCAGTAATAAATACAATTGAATACTTTAAAGAATGCCTGGATTAGTGCTCAAGTTATACAAACAAAGCTAGATTCAGAAAGCCTGGATCTAGTCTATGCTACAGCAAACAAGGTGTACCAATTTCAGTAAGAAGCGGTTCAAATATGCAGGCACTATAAGCCTTTAACCAGAAATTCCTAGCTCAGAAGGGCAGAGTCCAGCCTCTCCTCCCACAAGAGTGCAGACCACGAACCCTTTTAATGTAAAATAACTGGCCTGAAGCCCAAGTGCTTAAACCAGAATCAATACACTTTTAGAATAACAGACACTGAGCCCTCAATCAGCAGTTCGCAACTTAGAAGGATGTAAGCTACCTGCCCTGCCACCACAGTGCAGGCCACAAACCTTCCTAATGTAAAACAACTGGTCTGAAGCCCAAGTGCTTAATCCAAAAGACTTAGAATGATAGCTACACTTTAATCGAGTTACTACCAAGCAGTAATAAATACAATTGAATACTTTAAAGAATGCCTGGATTAGTGCTCAGGTTATACAAACAAAGCTAGATTCAGCAGGCCTGGATCTAGTCTATGCTACAGCAAACAAGGTGTACCAATTTCAGTAAGAAGCAGTTTAGATATGCAGGCACTATAAGCCTTTAACCAGAAATTCCAGCTAGAAGGGCAGAGTCCAGCCTCTACTCCCACAAGAGTGCAGACCACAAACCCTTTTAATGTAAAATAACTGTCCTGAAGCCCAAGTGCTTAAAACAGAATTAATACACTTTTAGAATAACAGACACTGAGCCCTCAGTCAGCAGTTCCCAACTTAGGAGGATATAAGCTACCTGTCCTGCAACCACAGTGCAGACCACACACCTTCCTAATGTAAAACAACTGGTCTGAAGCCCAAGTTTTTAAACTAAAAGGCTTAGAATGAGTTACACCAAGCAGTAATAAATACAATTGAGTACTTTTAAGATGACGCAAAAGCAAAATAAAGTAGGAAGAAACACAAATACAGTAAAAGCAGATTTTTTTTTTTTTTTTGAGTGAGCAAATGAGATGGGCCCAGGAGTTACAAGACAGAAACAAGTGCAAATGCAGGCCTTCAAATCAGAAAGTTGAGAGAGATGGAAGACCGCCCAAACGGCCAATAACTACAAATTCTGGGCCAGAACCACTCCTTATGTGTAGACAGGTTACCTAGTGCTTACCACTCCTACTGATAAGCTAGAAGGCTTCCCTCCAACACAGAAAGGCTTGGAGGCTTACAAATAGTCCTGGATACAGCAAATCTGTATCTGGAACAATAATTACAGGAAAGGTAGGAAACAGGCTTACAATTTTTTTTTTTTTTCAGAAAAGTAGCAAAAACAGTAGTAAAAACAATTCACATGCAGTGCAAGCTGACACACTTGAGTATGTAGCAATATTAGTCCACACACAGTTTGAAAAAATGTAATTAAATTAAAAAGGACTAAAAGCAAGCACAGAAGGGGTTTATTAGGTAGAATGCGGTAAAGAGATGGGACTGGGGGAGTGTCCTAGATCAAATCTACAGTGGGGCGGGCACTGCAAAAGCCACCAAATTTAAACTACTACCAGAACAGGGAGGGGGGGTGGGGAAAGTTTCAAGAGATGTGAGGAATCAGAGTGCAAATTATAAAACCCAAAAATATATACTGATCTCTGTATATTTGCAGAACACTAAGACAACAGATATCCAAGCAACAATTTAGCTCTATAATACAGAATAATGCAGAAAAATATACTCAGCTCTATATATCTGCAGAAAGTCTTGCAAGGCTGTTCCACTTTAAATGCAGACTGCTGCTTTTAACAGTTCAAGTTAAGGGGACCTTGAGTTAACAACACACAAGCAATAGAAACCACAATGAGGTGGGTGGGGAAGAAAGTTTCAACAGAGATGTGAGGAATCAGAGTGCAAATTATAACACCCAAAAAATATATACTGATCTCTGTATATTTGCAGAACACTAAGACAACAGATATCCAAGCAACAATTTAGCTCTATAATACAGAATAATGCAGAAAAATATACTCAGCTCTATATATCTGCAGAAAGTCTTGTACGGCTGTTCCACTTTAAATGCAGACTGCTGCTATTAACAGTTCAAATTAAGGGAACCTTGAGTTAACAACACACAAGCAATAGAAACCACAATGAGGGGGGTGGGGAAGAAAGTTTCAACAGAAGAATCGTTATAATGCTGCTCCCATTTTGCTGCACAAGTAATCGCACCTTTTTTGCTGCCAGGAGTGGGAAAACACCAGAAAGTTTATGACAATAGTATGTTACGCTCATCACTGGTTCAGCTAAAGGCAGCACTCTGTAGGAATTTTATTGTGATTGCATTTTAGCAGTGCCCCTAACCACAAAGGCCCCAAACTACGAAAACAGAAATTCTAATGGGTGGTTTAGTCAAAATTATTGCTTTAATTTTTAATACAGTCAAGTGATGGTTTCTGCATTATCTGATCACATTGTCTGAACTGTATTTATTGACACGCTTGAGAGGGTAAATGTTCCATAGAGTGGTGCTTGGCTATGTAATTTCTTTGGACCTTACCTCTTTAAGAAATATAATTTCCCATATTACTCATTGTTTAGTAGCCGTCAGGAGAAACGGGTAAAAATATTTATATGTCCATCACAAAGGAGATCACTGTTGCAGTACAGTTCCTTACCCTATGGAACTGGTGCATATGAACAGTACAATTCCTTACCCTATGGAACTGGTGCATCTCATCTGAACAGTACAATTCCTTACCCCATTATGGAACTGGTGCATGTGAACAGTACAATTCCTTACCCCATTATAGAATTGGTGCATGTGGACAGTACAGTTCCTTACTGGTGCATGTGAACAGTACAATTCCTTACCCTGTGGAACTGGTGGATATGAATTCATCTTTCCTGTTTGACTTTTAGGTCTCCTTGATATCCCAAACATGGATGTGGTCCCACTAGGACTTTAGCTACTGCAAAGCAAAAAGAGACTGTATTTCATGCTCTCTTCTTTGTTTTGTTGCCACATTAAATGGTCATTCACTAGTATATTGGCCCCATTTGTTTATCTTTTTTTCTGTTTTTGCTATACTTGCAAGTATTAGATTGTTTTCTTCTTGATATTTGTGCTGTCTGTGTGGATTGCTTTGGTTCAAGATCTATGATAGCACAAGAAAAACTGTAACAATAATGCCTGGAAAAGACAAATTCTACAAGTAGGCTATCATCTTTAGTGTCTGTTTTGTTAGGATAGAACCATTATGCCTCCACCTGTGAGCACAATACCACCTTTTAATAAAAAGGCTCTCTGTTCTACAAATTAGTGGCATTAGCCAAAGGGAAACCCACCAATTTAAGGCAGAACCCTCTAAAACTGTCCAAAAGAAATCATTACCGAGAAAAGTTTAAAGAGAAGGGTCTCTTGCCCATTATAATAAATGTCCTATGAAAAAGTTTATTCAGTGGTGGCTCAAAACTAAAGGCTGCCTAGGAAGAAGGTCAGATACATCAGCTAGTCATAGGCCTACATATTCTTTTTTCACATTTTCCTCCATCCATCCTTTCAACTTCAGAATACCACATTATTATAACTTTTGCTTTATCCTAGGATCCCCCTTCCACTTCTCCAAAGAGGATATTATCCTAAACAGGACATTATCCTTGGTTGTCCATCTCTCCCAACTGCTCATAGTGATGGTCACAATTTTGAACTCATGCCAGGGTCACTAGGGTCACAGACAGATGCCTTGCCATTCCTCTGTGTCTGTGGACTGATCTTCACTGTTGCTGTTATGACAGGAAAATACATGAATGACAACTGCATCCGTATAGCAATTTATCATATGTCTTTCTGTTTTCATTGTTTTGCAGGAAGATGTTTTTAGTTTGGAACAGTGCATTACACAAGAAATTGCAAAACTGCACCAGTTTCTCCAAGACAAGGAACAACAGCTCATCCAACAGCTTAAGAATGACGAAGCAAATATGAGAGAGAGAGACAAAAATCTTGACTGCATTCAGCCTAATATTATTGCTTCTAACATGTCTGATGGTAACTTGCAACTCAAGAATGGAGATGTGGGGTCTGTGAAAGAGATGGAAATAAAATCCGAATGCATTGAAACTGATATTGTGGCCACTTGTGAGACGTCTAACAAAAACTTGGATCTCAAGCAACGTGAAGCTGTTGGTATCCTAACAGTAAGCATGTTTTTCATTTCTGGTTTTGCACGCGTTTTGTTTCAGAATGTAGAAGGTGAAATAGTTGTTTACTTTTTTTTATGTGTTCATTGCTCATGAATTTACATGAATAAAATAAAGTTGCCTTTGACTTGCATGAATTTTGTCAGGTAGCTGGAAAAAGGTACATTCTACCATTCCACTTAAGGACTGTTTTCATGTTGTTGCAAAATCATATGCGCTAAAGATTTTTTAGATACATTTAAATACCTGTTACACAAAACTTAACTCATTGAAACGATGTGATTCTGCAAAATCAGTGCATGGAAAGAGGAGGTGAATTTAAATTTAAAAATGGCTAATGAAAGGTTACACTACCAAACCCCACATTCCCCCTAATTTAGTATAGCAACTCTCATAATCTGATGTATTTGCAAATGATCTATATAGTTGGTGGCTCAGACTGGTGGCTTGAACTCATCTTTTTTGTCAGAATGAAATGTACTCTACATTTGAAGCTGGGATTCTTCAAAAGCAGTTGCATTACAAAAATCTTCATCTTTGTCTTCACTATTTGATAAAACCACATTCAAACTACTTAGTTTCAGGACAGCACAATGATAACTTTATCATTATCATATGTACAGTTGCAGCTGAAATGGAATGAATAAATGACTTGGTTGCATGTTTAATAACTAAATACTGAAACCTGAAGCTGCATTTGGTAGGGTAAATGTTATTGCAAAGCTTTGATAGTTTAAGTGTTCTGGAGAAGTGTTACAGTACGTCTTTGTCCTAGCTCTACTTTGCAAACCATACTAATGAAATAATGTATGCTTTTCATCAAAGATAATTTTGCACATTGAATGTAAAATCATTGAGATATATGAAGTATATTAAGCTAAACGTGACTAAGTCCCATTTAGTTATATAAAGTGGAGTAGTTCTTTTTGTGTCATAAAACGTTGCTGTAAGGACGTTTTCCTCTTGCCCCTTAGGCTGGACAGTCCTGGAGTTAGTATATTTAGACAGGTGGGGACTTGGTGTAGCTCCTAGCATGGGGGCTGCTTGGTGTTTGTTATCTACAAAAACACTTAGCTGTTTTTTCTTGCAATCAAAGTTTCCCATTGTCAGTTTTACTGTTGCAGAGTATTCTGTTGTGATTATAGTAATTAGTTACTATGAATCTAGAGCATCACTTAAATTAATAAATATCATTTTTTGCATTGCAAACATTTATTTATTTAAAACCAAGTACACCACAGGACTGAGTGGAAAAACCAAGAAAATGTACTGAAAAATTCCACCAGAAGACAGAAGATCAAACCAACTTTTAGCGTACAAATATTTAATTTCTGCTTTCGTAAAACCTTCCTCAGAATAAAGGTACCACTGCACCACAACAGTTAAATACAAAATGTTAAAACAATTAATTAATTGCATAATGAGTCTATTAAAACATCAATTTAAAATCACTTCACAACAAAAGGGAAATTTAACCCTTTAAATCCCTATTTGTTAAATAACACTTAATAACACTTAATGTTTGTCTTTTCGGCTTTTCCCGGTTAGGGGTCGCCACAGCGGAACTCTGGTCCGCTAATGATTGGCAGTAGATTTTTATGGTGCCAAGTTGCCAGCCTGATGCCCAACCTTCAGCGAAGGCACGCCCATTGACGCATGTCTTTTGGAGGCCACTCGACCGCGGGGAGGACATGCAGACTCCACACAGAAGGCACTCCAGCTGAGAATCGAACAGGAGAACCTTTTGCTGTGAGGCAACAATGCTACAGCTGTACCACCGCAGCTTACTTAATAACAGTTAATATTTATGTGTTCATTTAAACCAGGTGCATTATCTGCCCCCAGTTTTATCTGCCAGTACACCTCTCTTGTTTCAACCTGTTTTTTATAATTACCCCTACCTATAGACAAAAGAGGGGGTAATTATAAAAAAACAGGTTGAAACAAGAGAGGTGTACTGGCAGATAAAACTGGGGCCAGATAATGCACCTGGATTAAATGAACACATAAATATTAAGTTCATTTTTTTCTCCTATTCCCAAGTAACAAAGGAATTCTCCCTCTAAATCTGTTTTTGTTCGCAGACAACTTCGCCCTCACCTCAAAGCTAAAAATGGTTCTGGGTGAATTCCTCCTGCTAAATCTACTTGGACTCCCACTTCTCAAAAACCTCCTTTTCAGCATGAACCAGTTCCCATCTGACTGTCTGTTTCCCTTTTTCCTCAGTCAGCTTCCTTTATCTCTTTATCTTTCTTTGTGCCTTCCTAATTGTTTAAGGATCACTCAAGATTCTTGGTCCTGTCCATCCTCTATCAGGGATACTTCATCGTGTGGAAATCCCTTCCTCCCTTTCTGGGCATCCACTTAACGCCCTCAGGAACAGTTTCCTGTCTTTCCTGAAATACTTCAGGGTCTTCTTTCTCAAGGCACCATTCAAGCTGTTTCCCCTTCCCAAGAAGGGAATGGATTTATTCCAGAATGTTTGTGATTCCCAGGAAGGAAGGTACATGGAGACCCATTCTGGACCTCTCTCAGCTCACAACTTTTCTGAAAATCCATTTCTTCTGGATGTTATCCCTTCAGACTCTGTTTCCTATTCTTCTTCTCCAAGCTTTCCTAGTCTATTTGGATCTCAAAAATGCTTATATTCATCCCCTTTTCAGGAAGTTTTTGCATTTCTGTGTTAATTCCTTACATTTTCAGTTCTGTACTTTGTTCTTTCTACTGCACCAAGCATCTTTACCAAATGTTTCAGCCCTGTGATTGTGTTTTTGCAGGATGAGAGGAGTTCAAATCTTTCCTTATCTGGATGACCTACTCATTCAGACTTCCTCTCCCAAGACCTTGCTTCTACACCTTCACTATACTGTTTGTCTCTTTCAAAGCCTGGGGTTTACAGTAAACTTCCAGAAATCAGTCCTGGTTCCTTCTGTGGATCATGTGTTTCTCGGTTGCAGGCTCCAGACCATCCCTATGCTGGTTGCCCTGCTTCCTCCCAAGGCTCTCTGTCTGCCTCAGGTTTTAGTTATGGCCAGGGAGTTTCTCAGGGCTCAAGGATTCATGGCCTCCACCATTCGTATGGTACCTCTAGCCAGGCTCCATATGAGAAAACTACAGTGGTTCCTAAAGTCAGGGCGGCTGCAACACTGTCATCTTTTAGGTTTTCTCGTCCCTCTTCTTCCGTGCCTCAAGCTTGAGTTTCACTGGTGGATTCATCAGCTGTCTCTCAACCCAGAACTTCCATTTCAGTACTAAGTTTCTACTTGGGAACTTTTTTGGATGCCTCAGACATGGGGTGGGGAGCCTCTTTTGGTCCCATCAGGGTCCAGTGTCTCTGCCCCCCCCCCCCATATCAAAGGTTAGACCATATCAATATCAATATCAAGGCAATGAAAGCTCTCCTTTTTGGCTTTCAGGCATTTCATTCTGATTTTTTTCCTGGGTGCTCTGAAAATCTTTAAAGACAATACTGCAGTAATGTGGTGCACAAACAAGCAGGGGCGCAGACAGTCCTACCTTCTTTGCAGGCTGTCTCTTCAAGTTTGGGATTAGCTGTCCAATCGTGTGACTCTTCATGGTATATGTATTCTTTCAGAGCAGAATATAGTGACAGACTTTCCGAGCAGGTCCATAACACAGTCTCACAAATGGATGCTTCACAGTGATGCGTCTCTCTGGACATTGTCCATCAGTGGGGTACTCTTCAGATAGATCTTTTTGCCTCCCCTTTAAACAGACAGCTTCCTGTTTTCTGCACCACAGTCTCGTGTGCTCTGGTCTGGAAGGTGTACACCCTAGCTTTTTCTTGGAAGGGGATGTTTCTCTATGCCTTCTCTCCCCTTTCTCTCGTTCCGAGGGTCCTGCTCAAGATAGAGAAAGACTCCCCCAAAATCTTGTTAGTGACTCCTTTTGGCTCAGACAGCATTGGTTTCCTCTTCTGCACCTAGCCAAGGGCAATCACTACAGGTTACCTCACAGAGTGGACCCACTCACACAAGATAAGGGGTCTCTCATCCATCCCCACTTGCCCACTCTTCAACTGAAGTTGTGGGTGATAGGGTTTTGATCCCTTTTAGGCACCTTTTTTTTCCTGAGGATGTGCTTAGGGTTCTGCAGGAGGCCAGAAAACCCACTACCAGGAAATCTTATCTGTCCAAATGGAAGAGATTTTTGGTCTGGTGCCTTACTCGTAACCAGGATCCATTTTCCACACAGACTTCTCTGGTTCTCTTATTTGTGTGAATTGCTCCATGCTGGATTGGCATATTCTTCTCTTAAAGCTCACCTTTCAGCTATTTCTGATTGTTTGCCTTTATCCCCTCCTTTGGCCTCAAGGCCAAACAATTTCTTAAAGGTGTTCTTCATATTAAGCCTCCCAAGAAACCTATTCTTTCTTCCTGGGACCTTTAATTTTGTTCTTGAAAAGTTGACTCAGTCTCCTTTTGAGACTGCTTCTTCAACTTCCTTGCAACGTTGTACTTGGAAGACTGTTCTTATTTTGGCACTTACTTCTGCTAAAAGAGTGTATGAGCTTCAGGCCTTTGTGATTGCTCCTCCTTTTTTAGTTTTTTTTTTTATAGGTCAGGGTGTTTCTTCATACGAATCTTTCTTTTATGCCTAAGGTGGTAAATGACTTGTCTCTGTCCACCTTTTTCCCTGGCTTTGCAGTCTGCCAGTGAGAAGGCTGTTCACACCTTGGATCTACATAGACAGCTCAGGTATTTTAATAACACTAAGGCCATTTGCAGCTCAGAGCAACTTTTGTTTCTTTTCATCGTAGATCTATAGGTTGAAACCATTTCTTCATAGACCTTTAAAGCCATTTGTTTTGTTACTCCTTTCATGGGAAAAGCCTTTTGCTTCTGTAAAGACTCATTCTGTCAGGGCTATGGCTTCCTCTGGTGCTTTTTTCAAAGGTTGGACTTGGATACCAGTTTCATCCTTGAGGCTGCTACTTGGTCCTCTGTCCATACCTTTACTAAGCATTACAAATTGGATGTTGTTTCCAGAACAAGAGCTGGCTTTGCCAGAGCTATCCTGCATGGTTTTCTGGAGGGTTGTTCTGGCCCTTCCTTCCCCCCAAGTTCCCGCTTAAACTTTTGTACTCTCCCTTTAGTAAAGAATACTACAACAGTGATATGGAAGGGCATAATACAACTGAGTAAAATTTTACCATAACAGTAGATGTCCTGCTCTTCACTGTTGCAGTATTTCTCCCCCTCTTTCTCTTCTCCTTTTATTTCTTTTTTTCCTTCTGGATGCACATGTTTCTCCTCTTCTCCATGAGCTGTTGTTTCTTCTAGGGCTATTTAGTTCTGAGGTATTATATGTCCGTATGTCATTTTTTTGCCCTACCCTGTGAGCAGGGAGCATGTGTGTGACATATGACATCCTAGGAAACCTAATATTTTGGTATACTGGCCAGACGTTGGGCTACCCTTGGCAGAGGATCTCTTTACTAAAGAATACTGCAGCAATAAAGAGAAGGACATCTACTGTTATGGTAAGATTTTACACAACTGTACTTCTTTACTGATATGCTTTTGCTGGCTTAGATGACTTCAGCACATTAGCTGAATTCTCTGAGTCATAAATTATTACTGATCACGCCAAGCCTATTCCCCTCACTGGCATTCACCATTGTATTAGATTAGATCACAGGAGTTTGTGGGAAATTCATTTGAACTCTGACTACACTCCCCAATCTTTAAGTGACCATTGTCTCTTAACTGTTATGATCACAAGAAATGCTGCATCATAAAAAACAGTAATGTACTTCCCGTTAAAAGACTGTAGAGAGATGTGCTTTCCAAACTAATGCTGGTAGAATGAAAACAAGTTATATCTCAGTCAGTCTGTGATGATGTACCTCAGTATTTGTTTAATGTTCTTCAATGGAACAATATCTTTCCATTCACACCAAATAGTTAACTGGTAAGTCAAAAAAGTCTCAAAGACTGGACATGGGAGGAATTCAAAGCCCTAACTCAAAAAGTGCCTGGGAATGGTGTGGCTTATTAGCAGATAAGTGCAAATATTCAACACCATCTTCCTAAAACTATGGCAAGCTTCATGGGTGGGCCCTCTTAAACGATGCCTAATTTTTGTTTGAGTGATGAGGTGCATATTATCCCAACTGACAGCTGTCTGTATCAGAATACAATCAATTACTTTAAATGCTAAGAAGTCATCATGTTGTTAAATATTGTATACAGCATGTAATTCTAAGCTGTTGAATTCATAACCAGATAAATGGTATTACTTTCAGTTTTGTCTGTCATCCAGTGTAGAAAGCTATTCTGTTCGGTAGCAAGCACATGGCTAAAACAGGGTTTTTTTGGTCCACTCTGCCTACCTACTCAATAAATAAAATAGAAACAAATGGTAATTGTTTCTGATGAAAATTGTAGATTTTATGTTTCAGTCAATAACCACATTCTGTGTCCTTTGCAGGTACCAGAAACCTTTGAGGATGTTGCTGTCACTTTTTCAGAAGAGGAGTGGCAGATGTTAACAAAACAAGATAAGAAGCTTCACAGGGAAGTGATGTTGCAGAACTATGAAACCTTGGTTTCAGTAGGTAAGTACAGCCTCAACTTTGTAAGCGAGGTATTTATTCTGAAAGATAGTAGGGCAGTAGTAAGAGGATGTAGCAGAACAATTCAAATATATGCGTTTTGTGCTTGGTAAGGTGGGGCATCTCCACCTGTTCCAGTTTCAGATATTCCTTACATGATCAACATCTCTTCCTTTGCACAGTACCCTTGAGCAGCTTTCTCAGCTAATACTTTGTCCTCACTATTTTGAGGGAGTATCTTGTCTCACGTGCATAAAACTTTTGACTCTTGTCTAGTTTACCATTATTTTATAACATGTTTTCAGTGTAGTTTTGTTTACTTTTGCTTTTTAAACTCTTCACCTGTATTGTATGTCACGTGCCTATGTGTTTTTTTTTTTTTGCATAAGGCATCCGCCTTTTTATATTGTCTGTTCTTTCCTTGAAGTGGATAATAAGCTTTTTTCTTCTTTAGAATCCTAAAAAGTACAAATTGTGTTCCATCAATCTCTTTTTCGTGTACAGTAGGCTACGTTGTTAATGTACTGATTATTAACAAACATAATATATAAGACATTTGTGTCCCATTCCACAGATAACAAAGAGCTTTGCCTCATTAAATTAATTTCTTAGAATCTATGAAAGTGGAGCATCTGGAAATCCAACTCTGGTCTGAAAGATGCATCACATTTATGAGTTTCTCTATTAAAATATTAATCTGTATTGTAATTTCTACATATGCACTATGTTTAGCTCTTCTTTACAATTGGGCAAAATATTCCAGGTGAGGAGTCCATGGTAAGATGTATGCCTACAACTCTCCTTTCATTCACCTGCAGGAGCTTCATTCTTTAGATTGCATTATATTACTAGCCACACTTGCTGTTTTGTAATGCATTAGGTAGACAATTAATTAATTAATTAATTCATTCATTCATTAATTGATTTCTTAATCATGGAGTTAAATGAGCAGCTATTCTGGTCATAGTGTTCTTTTAGAAGTGAGACTCTCAGTGGTGAGTGACAAAGAAATCCACGATTAGTAATAAAAAATTGTAAAGACACAGAAGAGCAGGATTTTTGCAGAAAAGGTCTAACTATGGAAAACTTTTGCACAAGAAGTGTGTCAAATCAGGCTGTATTATTTCAGTGACATCCTTTTATGATAAGCTAGATTACAGTTGTCATTTGTCAGAAGAGAAAAGTGAATGATTGCGTACTGCAACAGTAGCTGGGCAGGTGGCACACTTGCCTGTACCTTTCAGTTATCCCTAATTTTATTTCAAATTTTAGCTTTGTCCTTTTTAATCCTTCCTAAACCTGGTGTCTTTTGGAGAAAAGGTGATGAATGACACTTAATAAATAATGGCAAGAATTAAGAGTTATAGACTTCTTTTACATTGGATAAAGTATTTCAATTCACATCTCCTTATTCTGTCAATGTCTAAGGTTAATAATACTAATATTTTAAAAGTGCTAATGATTGTCTGTTGAGATTTGTCCTGATTTAGTTGACAGCTATGCACTTGCCTTTGGTATTGGAAGATCAGAAGGTTGTGTGCTTTATTCCCACACCAGATAGTCAGAGTGATGTTCCAGTAGTGACAATACAGTGCAGCATAAGGGGGTGAGGGTGGAGTGGGGGGTGAAACACTCCTGAGTGTGCAATCCTTTGGATGAGACAGCAAACTAAGATCCCATCTGTCTGAGTTGATGGTAGCATAGGTAAATGCAAAAGATAACACAACATTCATTGACAATATGGAGCTTTATTTAAATGGATTAGTTAATGTAGTGAGTTAATCATGCTGTTTCTATATCAAGGGTGCAAGATTCAAAACCTTTAGTTTGGCTTGGCTCAGTGGTTGAGGGCTTGTCCTTGGTGTCAGAGGTGCAGAATTCAAATTCCTGTTCACACTGTTTTAGTAGTTGTCAGGATGGTCAAGGTGCAGTGTTAAGGTCACAGTCTCCTTGGAAGTAGTGGGTTGAAATCCTACTTCTGACAATCAGTTTGTCTGACGAGTGGTGCAGCGGACTAGGGCAGAGAGCTGTCACCACGTTATTTCCTGTGGTGCAGGGCTTGATTTCATCAGATTTCTTCTCCCTACTGTGTGACCTTGAGCAAGTCACTTATCCAGACAGTGTTTTGCAGCAGTTGGGAATTTGGGCTAGTCTCGCTAATGGTCTACTGGAGTGCATGCCTGGTAATTACCTGTGAATGTACTTTGTCATCATCACCACTTGAAGATGGACAGTGAATTATCCTTGTAAAAAAGCAAATGTAAGAAGTGAATGGTGTTACAGTTACTGACAGTGTAAATACAGAAAACTCACCCAAGAGTGTTAAAAAATAAAGTTGTCAGAACATTGTAACTTGGTTTAAGAATCATACTGAATTGTCTATTTTCTGCCTAACTACAGCCAGTGTTTTTCAAAGAAGTTATTAGAACAACACATTTGAGAATAGCTTGCAGCATTCAGAAGATTATAAAGTGATGGTCTCCCTCTCTCTCTCTCTCTCTCTGTTTTTCTGTGTCTCTGTTATCTAATATTTTTACATTTGCTCTTTAACCACCTTTTATTCTTTAGTAGAATTAGCCCAGAGATCACAGTTTTTTACTCAGTATTAGCTTTGAGAATTTAGATATGCAATAAGCTTAAGGTTAAGCATAAATGTCTGCTTCTACAGTTTCTTTTCATTTTCTATAAATTATGTTCACGTCATTCTGTACGCTTATAAACTGGAACACTTGAGCAAATCCAAAGTAAAATAAATTTATACTTTATAGTCAGAATGTTTTACTAACAAGTAGACAAGAGTACTTAAAAATATTTATGTTTTATTTTATTCTATTTATCCTTTGATGACTAGGTTAGTCTCTCTAGGCTAGTGGCCTCTCTTCAGGGTATACCCATGGTGGTATTTCTACTACTAAGGGAAATTTGGGAATAGCACTAGAGAATTTCCCCTATTCATTAGGAAAATGCGTGTTCTGATCCTAATGCCATGGCAGCTGAGAGAGCAGCACACAAGGAGATCAAAGATGGCAGAAAACACTGATGTGAATGCCAGTGTGGTATCTGAGACTTTACAGGATTCTGAGGAGCTGTTTCAAAAAATTATTTCATCGAAAGCAAATGTTCAAAACAACTGTGGCTGTTTTATTACAACCCTCCAGTTTGGGTTGCATGATGATATTTTGGGTGAATTGTTGTTGTAGAGTGAGCCAGAGAGTGGAAAAGATGTTTTATGGGTTAAAATTCTGGACAAAATCCAATTGGCAGAATCAGAAGCCATTTTAAAAGAAGACTACAAGAAAACGAAATCATATGCTGAGACTATTAAGGAAGCTTCAAGAAAAGTGATAAGAGATGAACAGAGGAAAGGAATATCAATAATCAAAGAAAATTTGTGGTAAAAATTCAGAACAGAGAGAAGACGAAATGGACAGGTATAAAATTTGGGATAATTTAATGGTCCCATTGGGAGTGAAGGCTCGTAAGGTAACAACTTTTATTCCTATTCATAGAGACATTTTTATGACATTATTTTTGAGACTGGCTGTGTTATGGAAAATGTTTTGGGGTAGTATGAAAAAAAATAAATTTTATGCATGGAACTCATATGTGGTTAAAGCATTTCACAGAAAAACAAAAAAGAAAATGCTTTTTTAATTTCAAACTGAAATTGAAAAACAGTCGTTAAATAGGAATTTAAAGAAACTGAAGAAGTTATGGACATTAGCAAAGTGTATGATAACAGGGAATTATGGACTGGTGGAAGAACTGTCATATTGCACTGAAAATAAAGAAATAAAAAAAATGTTCATATCCCTAGTATAACAAATGTAGAAGGTAACAGTGGTTTGTAAAATACTGGGGACAACCTAAAACATGTTTTTTTTCGTTTAGAAAAGATGATCAAAAATGTGTGGATTGAAATGTTATAAAATTAGCAAAATTGAGAATTTCTGGATGGATTGTAATTTAGAGAAAAGGATGAAAAAGAAAACAAAAGTGAGGATAGTATATGGAGAGAAGAAATGGTCCCAATTAAAAATAAAAAGGAAATGCGGAAGAAAGGTTGCGGTAAAATAAAGATAAGGATAAAGAGAAAAATGAAATAGAATGTATTACAGAAAAATGTTCTGAAATATGTGATGAGGAATATATAAACTGAATATTAGTGAAAGGTAAAAAGAATTCTACTGGCAAAAGAATGAGACAGGAAAAAGAAAATTTAAAAAGATAAGTATAAAAGAGAAAAAGAAAGGAAATGGATAATGCAAATGAGATAAAGACTTTAAATTTACATAGTATCTGGTAAGCTGCAACACAGACATAAATACTAATTTGGAGTTCTTTCAGTAAATGTAACTATTAAAATATAAGTAGAAGGATAGACATCCTAAATTGGTGTAGTAAGTGTGATGCTGACATAATATTAGATGTGAGATTTTTGACACAAGAAGAGAGATTACAAACAAAACTTTGGGGAAGAAATGCAATATTGAACCTAGTAAAAGAACTATGTTCTGGCACAGTTGTAATTTGTAGGAAGCCAGTGAAAACTTTAATATTGGTAGTGAGGGGAATATTAACTATTGTAGATCTCAGATGGCATAATCAAGTATATAGAATTATAGCATTGTATGCCTATGTTGCAAGTAAAGAAAGTGAACATTTATTTTATAAAAATCTGGATGATGTAGTAGTTAAGAATATTAAAGGGAGATTTTAACTGTGATTAAAGAGGAAAGAAATAGAGGAAATAATGTTAAAAACTTTTTTGAAGAGATAAAATATGGCAATTTGAAGATTTGGAATAATAATTTGTGGAGAGTATAGCTGAGGTGTATATAAGACTGAAATAGATTATTGTACTTTATAAAATGACCCCCCATTAATATTCCAAAATGGGCACGCTGATTGATCAGCGTGCACGGTGTAAATCAGAGTTATAGTAATGGAAAAAGGTCGTATAACTCTTTTTTTTTTTTTTTTGTTACAGCAATGGAGAACGCAAGATCTCCGTTGCTTTTTACAACCTGTCTCGCTATGTTAAACGAGTTTAACATAGTGAGACAGCTTTTAAAAAAGCAACAGAGCTTCTCCATTGTTTTTTTTAAAGCTGTCTCGCTATGTTAAACCCATTTAACATAGCGAGACACTTTAAAAAGCAACGGAGATCTTGCTTTCTCGCCCCCATGACCAAACCACACCAACAGTGCATAAATCCAGCATTACCCACACCCAGGCGTGGGTTATTGCTATAGTATCACAAGGTTTACATTTAGCTGAGGGACAGACAGTTGTAACAGGCTTTTCAGATCACTAAGCCATATGGATAGAGATACAGGCAAATAAGTATGTCTGATTGGGAAAAGAAATATAAAGAATAAGTGAGAAGTTATGGGATTAAAACAGAGAGAACATAAGTATATAGTTTTGGAAAATCATATTTCCACTAGAATGTATGATAAAAACTTGTCCAAGTAGTGGATAGCTTTTAAAGAAAAATATAAAAAATGTTATTAGAATGGCAGTCAGTTGTACAAAAAGTGGAAAGAATTATAAAACAGTGTGTATAGAAGCTTTAAAGGATTTGGAAAAGAGTGATAGAAAATGTTATGTGCTAGAATGGAGAATTTATTAAAAGAATCAAGAGAACATTAAATAAGTATTATTTAAACAATGATATTACTTATAATGCAAAAGAGAAGACATATCAGCTTATCCGAATAGCATAGTTCAAAGAAAATACTAGTATAATGCGAGAAATGAAAGTTGAGAGAGGAGAGAAGAGGTAAGGCGATCTCAGGATCAAATTAAAAGTGTTTTAATAAATTAATAACTGTGATGGACTTCTATAAAAAAATGGTCTTAACTGTGGGCTGAATTTAAAAAAAGTATAGAAAGTGTTTTTTCAGTGGCAGAATAATAATAGAAAGGAAGAGAAGGTGAAGTATGTGAAAATGTATTAGAAAATGTAGAGAATTGTACAAGCGAGTGCTATGATATGGAAAAAGCAACGTATAAAAGAAAATGAGAAAAATAAAGGCATTGCTGTTTAGTAGAGATATTTACATGTGCGAAGGGAGTTGCTCTCTGCATATTTGGAAATAAAAATATAAAAGGAAAGGTAAAAAGAACAGAAGAGCGTATTATGAGTATTGTAGTAAAGCATGCGGGAAGTGCAAAAAGAAGGAAAATGAGAAAGAAATGGCATGTTAAAAAAATCCAGAATGAGTTAAGGAATAATTAAAAAAAATTACAAGCAGTGAATGGATGAATTACTTAGGAAAGTAAATGATTCAGCATCAGGCCTGGAAGACGTAGGGTATGGAATGTGCAGTACGTTAATGGATTGGCAAAGAGAATGTTTTATAAATATACTGAATGACTAGTTGAAGGCAGGGTTTGTTTATGAAGGGTTATATAACTGAATATTAAAATTTATATGGTAGAAAGATGAGAAGAATAAAATGGAAAATGGAGACCCATCACAATAAATAACACAGATTATAATGTTTTTATGAGAATAATACAGATGGGAATGGAAAGAAGGATGAGGCATATTATGGAAGACTGTATGTCAAGACTTGTTACTAGTTGCGAGAGAAATTCTGGATGATATACATAAAAGGGAGGGTGTGGTAGGTGATACTTGCAAGGCATTCGCTACACTAGAACACAATGCTTTGTTGGATGTTATGGAGAGGTATGGAATAAGTAACAGAATTATGAGTGTGTGTGCGTGTGTATGTAAGCATATCAAAAAAATAAAGTGACAGTCTTAAGTAAATGGGTTGCTGAGCAAAGAAATGTGCATGAAGTATGGCAGAGGACAAGGATGTCCCATGAATGGAATAGTGTTTGCATTGATAGTAAATGTGACAGTGACTGAAGTAGCTTGTAAAATGAAAGATACAAGCTATGTGATGCAAAAGGAGGGGATGATTCCAGTAGTTTTGACATACACATATATACTGTGCATGTAGTTGCTCAGAACAAAATATGGATGAGGGGAAATGTTGGATTATCTGAATGGATGTTTAAAGGGAATGGGAATGACCTTGAATAAAGATAAAAGTAAGGGTGCAGTTGACGTAGTAAAATGTTGGGGGGTATTTTCCAATGAATGATGTGTCCTTTAGGGATAAGATCTGGGAATAATTACTTATAATACAATGGGAGGGTTTGATAAAAAAATAAATGAGAGAAATATGTGGAGGTTGTGTAGATTAACATTCAGGAAAAAGGTTTATCTGGTGAATTCTGTATTATGGGGAAAATAGCATATATGTCAAATATTTATATGATCGCAAAAAATAATGAAAAGGAAGTTCTGCTGCTGTTTTCTTTCTTATGGGGTTCAAGATTAAACCCATTGAAAAGAGGTTTGTTGTTTATTAGTGAAGATGAAGGGGGGTTGTGGTTACTAAATCCACTTGTTTATTCTGCTTTAAACTTGTATAGAGTATTAACATGGGTGAAGGTAGAGAATGAGAAATTTAATATGAGAACTTTTAAATATAAGTACAAAAAGTTCTGGGAAATGATGAGAAAAAGAGCATGTAAATGAAGAAATTAAAAATTAACAAGAACAAAATACTAACATGGAAAATAAAAAATAATGATATAGCAAAGGATAGAAGGGCATGGCATAATAATAATGTAATAAAACAATATTATTATGTAAATCCATGGGAAAATTTAACGAAAGAAGTGATTAAATCTATTAAAGTAAAGGAAAAATTGGCGTGCCAAGATAGTAGTGTGTCAGGATTTCATATGGAGTCTTTTAATAAATAAGTTATCAGTAAAGGGGAATATGCCAAGTAAAAAAGAAAGTTGAAAGAGTATATTTATTTTGTGATGAGGAAGCAACAAGAAAGCAGGTTTTTTGAAATGTAAAACAGTGATAAAATTCTAGAAAAAGTTGTACGAAGAAAATTTCTTTGAGAATATTGACATAAACATTATAGATATAAATATGATTATGTATTGATATAAAAAGAAGAAAGAATATATGAGAAGGGAAGTTAAGAATTTATTTGATGTAATATGCGTTACTTGGAATGAAAGATATTGAATGAAATTTTGTTTAATGGGAAATGGATTTTCGTAGATATATTGTGAAAAACTGGATTGTAGCTATGGAAGAAGGGTGAGAATCAGTTATGTAAGAATAACAATGAGGATGCTTTAAGAAAAATTATATAAATAAAGGATCCATAGTCTTTTCTATAGGTACCATTGGATCTTTTAAATACACCTGAGCTCACACCAACTCATGCAGATGAGATTTCGGTTCAATACCTCATCCAAAGGACAGGTCACTCAGGTGTGCAGCACACCTTATATTGTACCGCAGTGTCGGTACTGGAAGTATTGCTTGCTGTCCATCCTCACCAAAGTAGATAGCATACCAAAGTAACAAAGTAAGGCAAAATGCAGCTTTAAGTTCCAGCTGTGCTTATATCAGGGTGGAACAAAATAACTTTAAGATGTTAAACATAGTGCAGTTCACACTGTTTGGTTGTCAGAGCATTTTCTTTGGATAGTGACCATAAATTACCATAACAAGTCAAGTGCTTGCTGTTTGTAAACATACACTTAGCCGTCCTGGTGAATTTCTGTGTGTGTATTCAAGAATGTACATTGAAGTAGAAACCACAATGTCTTGGAAGTAAGAGGGCCCGGTTGTAGCAAGAAGAAAGCTCTGTTTAGGGTTGGAGGTTGCTCCTTCTTGACAGCCTTTTCTCAATCCATTTTATCTGACATTGTGCATATCAGGTTTGTTTTGTTTTCTGTAAGTTGGATTATCATTAGAATGGCTTGATGATTACAATTAAGAATTGAAAAACACATTTAATCTATTTCTGAACAATTCTGAAGCTGTTTTTGTTTTCTAACACTTTTCTGAAGATAGCTAAGGCTGTGGAAGCATTGGCGTCTTTTTTTAAAAATTTCCACAGCAAGATAATTTACTGTTGCATGGTTCCTGACCTAATTTCACTGTCAAACAAACTAAAAACATAAAACTGTGCAATGTGATGTGAGCATATGCATTTTATTTTTCAGAAAGTAATCTTTAAATGACAATGTGAAGTGTGGCAATTGCAAGAAAGAACAGCTGACGTGGATTTAACTTTTTTAAACTAATCGTTATTAACTTTCTCCAGGATACACAGAATTAAGCACAAACTAATTACATCAAGATACTTATTCCTGTAAACAATTCAAAAATATACATCTAGTCATTAGTCACCAAGACCAACTCTTTCCATCTCCTTTCATTGATAAGGTAAACACTTTACAAAATGAAAATTGTAATGTAAACAGTGTTAAATACTTTGTTTACTTAAATCCTCTAGCTTGAGTTTGAAAAAAAAAAAAAAACAGTTTGGACCTGATTTAATTTGCAAAGTTGATAATCTATTGACAATAAAAATCAAGGCAGATATTTATATACATTCTTATATATATGTGTGTGTGTGTGTGTGTGTGTGTGTGTGTGTATATATATATATATATATATATATATATGTGTGTGTGTGTGTGTGTGTGTGTGTCTATGTTCTTGATTGAAATTTCACAATCTCAAACAAGAAACATCAAGACCCATTAAAGCGAAAGTGCACTACATCGAAAGTGTACTTTCACAAAAGCTGGTTCTCCGAACTGGAAGAAAAAAAAAATACCGCCCCACACCCCCCTACTTAAATATACTAACTCCGTGATTGCACTACAGTGGGGAAAAGGATATATTTCCTTATCACCACCGTAATGTGCTTTGGAGAACCAGTTTTAGCGAAAGTGCACTTTTGATTTAGTGCACTTTCACTTAAATGGGTTCGAGCTTCTGGTTGTCGAGAAAGTATATATATATATATATATATATATATATGTGTGTGTGTGTGTGTGTGTGTGTGTGTGTGTGTGCACATACAGTGTATGATACGTAGAGTAAAAGTTTAGCACTTTTGGTCACTAAATAATAAACCATGTGTTTTGTTCTGATGAAGTTTACTCTTTAGTGAATGAAAGTGCTTAACGTTTATTCTATGTATCATGTGTTAAGTTGTGATTAAAGTTGTTTTACTTTATTTTAAATATTCTGTGTGTGTTTCCCTGGATCTTCTAACAGTAATTGGTTATCCTGATAATTGCAATCCCTGTTTTCCACAGGAAATCACTGCCACTGTGGTTTCTAGGAAGACTCTGGCGATTATTCCTTTCTGTTGGGATATTTTTCCCATTTTCGTGTTTGTGCAGTCATGGAGTTCGTATGTAAAAGTTAGGGGAGTTTGAAGGCTTACCCCTGCCTATCAGGAATTGCTCTTGTACAAAAAATGCTTTCAGTTTGAATTTTTGCATTTTCCTCTGTTTTTTTGTCAGTTGAGGTTTAGTAGTGGAACATGAAATTACAGTTCATCTAAAGCCTCAACTGAGCTGTAATGCTGCCAGTTTTTTAAATCTGTGCAGTGCTGCCTCCAACAGCATGTTAAGCTTGAAAGAGATTAAATATTTTGAATATGTAATAGGTAAGGGACTCGTCTGGCCCCAGAAAGAAAAAAAAGAAATGAGACAGTAAAAAGATGGCCCATTCCAGGTGCTAAGAAACAAGAGAGGGCATTCTTGGGTTTAGCTGTGTGCTATCAAATCTTTATTCCGTTTTGAAAATCTACTGTGCTGACTTGCATATTTGATAAAAAAGGAAGATACCCTTTAAAGTAAATTGAATGCTAGTGTCAGATCATGCTTTTAAAGAAATTAAGTGCTGTGTTCAGAACCTGTTTTAGTATCACCAGATTGCAGTAAACTCTTTATAGTTTATACTGATGCATCAGATGTTAGCTTGGAAACTTTGTTTTCACAGGATTTCGAGTGGTAAGAATGCGTTTATATTACGCTGTCGAAAACTCAAACTGTCGACAGCATAATAATCAACAAGAAAATGTTGAAACCCTGAACATCAAACACACACAAAAAAAAAACACCCAAACACAACACAAATTGCTCTATGCAGGGGGGCAAGCCCCCCTGCACCCCCCACACACCCCGCTACTTAAATATAGCAGCTCCAAGATCACACTACATTGCAGTAAATGGAAATCTCCTCTTATGGAGATTTCCATTTACACGCGCGATGACTTTCACTTTCGACATTTTGGTGCTGACAATATCAGCTTTGATATTGTCGGCCTTCGACAGGGTGAAGTAGACAAGTAAGAACACCCAATATAAAGTCACACACTAAGCAGAGCAGAGATCAAGTATTATACTATCTTGTGAGAATTCTCAGCAATCAAGTAGGTACCTTCACTACTGAAGTATTATCTTATAGGCAAGGACTTTACATTGGTCACAGGCCATGTACCCAATGTGGCTACATAAGTAACAGGACAGAAATACTTATTTTGTAGGTAAGCACTTTCCATGCAACTTTTTAATTTTACTGTAAAGCTTCAGTCACATTCGATCCATCACAATGAATGTAAATGGCCTCCCATCTAGTGGGTCTGAAACTGAGGGTTTCAAGCTGGGGTGGGGTCAGTTTTACATAGTGTGGTGGTTTTCAATATTGTAAAACAAAACTGAAGCAATGTATATAGTTCTGCTGTAAGTAGAGTGTTATTATAAATAGAATTGTTTCTTTAAGACGTACAGTATTTCTGTATCACCTAGAGAGGTTTCCCACAGGAATTGCCACTAATAAACATTTCATCATCATCCCCCTTTTTCCTCATTTTCTGCATGAGATCAGGCTAGGTGTTGCATCTACTGTTATCATCCCTTTTGCTTCATTACATCTCTCCTACCTTCTTCAGCAGTCACTTCTGACTGTCGCATGTCTTCTCTCGCACAATTCTTTGCTGGGCATCCTTGTTTCCTCTTGCCTTCTTATTGTCTCACCCAAATCTTCATCAGTAAATCATCTTCTGCTTTCCTGCATATGTGCCAAACCAACATAATCTGTTGTCTTTGACCTTCTCTATAGTTGGAGCCACTTTGGCTGCTGCCCTGATGTCATCATTTTTTCATCTGTACCATAGTATGCATCCTGCCACCTGTCTTGGGCACTTGTTTTCTATCACCTCTAGCTTACTCAACTGCTCTGCCTTCACTGCCCAAGTTTCTGTACCATGCAAAAGTACTGCCTACAGCACAGTTTTGTACACCTTAATTTTCAGGTTCTTTGGCAGTCTTCTATCATGTATTACCCCTGATACTCTATGCTAGTAGGCTGCTGTTCTTCTAATTCTAGATATTGATTCACCATTCAGGCTTCCTATCTCCACAGCCACCCTGCCCAGATACTTGAAGCTGTTAACATGTTCCACTATTTTCCAGTTATCAGTTTCTTCTGACTTCCCCCATTTGCTGCCGTGAAAACAGTCTTGTCTGTACTGAGATTCATCCCATGTGCTTTCGGTTTAGTATTACTTTCCTCTATCATTGGCTAAAGTTCCTGTTCAAAGCCTGCTTGTAAAGTCTTATTGTCTATACAGCAGCTTTGTTGACCTGTCTCCTGTGACCTGCTTGCTAATGTAGTTAGACTTGCCACCAGTCCCGCTATCAGCGGGACACCCACATTTTGAATCTAACAATCCCATCATCCACTTCAGAAAGCAGAGGGTCACAAAAAGTCCTACTTTTGCTGAATCTCTAAATTGCCAAGAAAAAGCTGCATGTACTTAGTACTTTTTCTTGGCAGTTCAGAATTTCATTTGTGATGTCACAATCTCGGACCTTCAGGGTGAGATGTTCCCTGTCAGGTATGGGTGGTGAAAATAGTTCAGCAATTGGCTAAAATTTTGTGTAGGGGCAGAGGCTCACATAAGGAAGAGCTCTACAAATTCCACAGCCGTTAGACCATGTTATTATCAGCACTTTTGCAATGATGACCATACCTGTCAACCTCTTAGCACAATAAATCTGTACAATACCTAAAATAATGGGGGGCAAAGGCCCAAAAGTAGGGACAAATTTTAAATATTGCTCTTATAAACTTAGAAAGTTATTAGAATAATAAGGTTTGTGTTAGCATGTATTTTGTAAAAGATAGTCAGTCTGCAATTCAAATGCATGTCATTATTTAGTGATTTCAGTCCTTGCTGATTTGTCAGAAAACCACACCTTTTATAAGGAACAGACCAAAAATGTGAGAAACATCTGGATATTCTGCAAAAATCTGGACGGCTGAGAGGTATAACAGTAGCATTTTAAAAAAGAGAGAGAGAGAGAGAAGGATCTGTTTTTTTTTTTTTTTTTTAAGCCAGCCAGCAAGCAAGCCAGAAAGGAAGGCAGCCAGCAAACCAGCCAGCAAGCATTAAAGAAAGCCAGCCTGTCCGAGAGGGAGCAAATCAGTAAGCAGGCCAGCTAGCCAGCCAGTATAGTGGCCATACCTCTCAACCTCTTAGTGCAAGAAATCTGGGCAAAGCCACAAATAATACGGGGCAAAGGTCCAAAAATAGGGACATTTTTTAAATATTGCTGTTACAAGCTTAGAAAGTTGATAGAATAACAGCTTTTACAGTAGCATGAATTTTTTGAAGGAGATGAAGGCTGAAACTCATATGTCTGCCATTATTTTGTGATTGCAGACCACAGTGATTTGCTAGTGATTTGCCAGAAAACCACAAATTTTAGGAGAAAAGGACCAAAAATATGAGGCAAAAATCTGGACATTCTACAAAGAGCTGTGTACATTTTACTATGTTGTGTGTAGATTTTTTCAATTGTAGTGTTGTTTGAGTGGAGTTGTGTTTTAATGGTCTGAACAAGGATGCTATTTTGAGGAAGGTAAGTGTCTTTTTTTTTGTGAGTTTAATGTCAAAAGTTTTAGATATTCCAAAATGTTCAGCATTAGATTGTAGGAGTGTTTGTGTTGTTGCATGTGTATAGGGGGGCGGGTGTCTGTAAATTAGGGTTAGAGTGAGGACTAGGGAAGGAGATAAATTTAGTGCAGTGTGTGTGTGTGTGTGTGTGTGTGTGTGTGTGTGTGTGTGTGTGTGTGTGTGTGTGTGCGTCCGTGCTATCTCTGTTGCATTGCAAGTGTTTCCAGGTTAGGGTTAGAGGAAGAGCTAAGGTTGGTAGATTTTAATGTTGTGCATGTGTGTTGCTGAGTATAGTGTGTGTGTTTGTGTCTGTGTGTCGTGTGTAGCAACAGTGTTATGAAAATAGTTTTTGTAAGGTAAGTTGCAGGGTTGTGGTTAGGGTTAGCACACATTAGTAAGGTGGTTCAGGGTAGCAGAGCTCACCCTACCCTGCCTTGCCCCTAACCCTGAGCCCTGTAACTTAGAGTTACCCTTTCTGTAACACTACCACAAGTCAAACAGATTTGTCTGAATGTTGTTGTAGGGATTTGGTTAGGGCATCACAAAATGAAAGCATTTTTCTTTTGAAATCCCCCCCCCCCCCACGTTTGTGTTTTTCATTAGTTTTGTTTTTGAAAATGAAAGCATCAGTACTTTGAGTTTCACTGCTTGTCCACATCAGTTGTTTGTTATACCCTTACTTCACCATATAGGGTTGAGATAGTGCAATATACTTATATTACCAGTTAAGACTAGATTTATTTGATCTCTGCATTTCCTTTTAAATGTTATTTTACTGTTAAATATTATGCAAGGTATCCCAAATAGAAAACTCATCAAACATATAAGTAAAATAAAGTTGGAAAGCAACACATTGTGTTGTTGTACTTGGCTGTGACACTGTGGTAATACCTTAGAAAGGGAATAAGTTTTGTTCCCTTACTACTTCCGGACTTTTATGGTCACAGTTCAGAAAGAAAATAGTTTTTGGTGTCAAAGGGTAGATTTATATCTGACACCATATGATACATTTGTACAGGGTCTGTTTGTGTGTTGTTATTAATGGCCGAATTAAAAGATTAAGAAGCTGTATGTAAATGTTACTTAAGCTATGGAATACTGGGTAATCACATGACACATCCTGTATTGATAACTTCCTCCCACTGCATTATCACTGTGCTGCAGTACTGTGATGGTACTAATGATCCAGATTTATACTATTATCTGTTGTTGTCTGTTTGTTATATATTGCATCAGTTTGTGACAGTTTTGTCTTCAGGACATCACTTATATTGTACCTTGCTATTTTGATATCACAGAAGAATTAGAAATGAAGCTTTGTTTTTATTTTTATATGCAGGATACAAAATCCCCCTAGAGAAGTTATTACTAATATTTAAAGAAGATGCGGATCTACCAAAGGGTGATATGGAGAAATATATAATGGAACAGAAGGCTATTACCCGCAGTAAGTAACCAACTTATCAACTGTGCTTATTGTACAAATTTATTTCTTGCTCTTGTGAGAATGTCTTAGGAAAACTGAAGAAAATATGTAGATCTGGAGGAATAAATACAATTACATTAACAAAGAAATACGGATAAGTCTGATAAATGCAAGTATGAAAATCTTAAGAGGATTTTTTGAAACATAAGCAAGTTCATCCTAGGTGATAGGGGTAAGTATGTCTTGTGAGAATTGATGAAAACAGTACCTTTTTAAAGCTTTGAGTAAAATTGGGTAAACATTCAGAATTTGGACTGTGTTGATAGACATTAAAATTTGGATGTTTAACTTCCTTTAAGCTGTGTGACATGGTGAGTTATAGGTTCATAGGTAGGTACTAGGCTATTGGCCCTGGTGCCTATATAAGCCTAGCCAAAAAGTTCCCTGGCTTTCTACACCCAAGAAAGTTATTTTCCTGTGCCCCTGTCTAGCAGAGCCACAGAAGTTATACCTGGGGTGAATTTCCCATTTCCCATCCAATTGTCGAGATTTTTCTTAAAGAGGGCTAATGAGGAGCTTTGCTTGACCTGAATGGGTAGTCTGTTCCAGAGCATGGGAAGTCTCTGGGACAGGATTCTATCCCTCAAGCATGATCTGTTTATTGTGGTGGCAAGGTTTAGGTCCCTGGAGCATGTGGCTCGGAGGGATTGGGGTTTCTTTAAATGTAGGGTGTCCAACAGATCTGGGTTTGACATGGCTTTGTATGTTAGGTAGAGGTCGCCTCTGAGTAGGCGATAAGCGATGGAGTAGAGCTGGAGTTTTTTTAGATGGTCTGCATATGGCATCTGTTTGAGGCTGATAATCCTCTTAGTGATGTATTTCTGTGGCCTTTCTAGTTGTTGTAGATGGCTTGCGAGGTACATGCCGAATGGGGCATTGTACTCTATAATGGGTCTGATGAGGTATGAGTAGAGAGGAACAATGACCTCTTTTTTTTTTCTGGAGGTGCACTCCTTTGTGATGAGGTGTGCCATGTAGAAGGATTTCCTGACTACTGTTGCGATGTGATTATCAAAGGAGAGACTACTGTCCACCTGTGTCCCAAGGTCTCTCATCAGACTTTCGGTGTTTAGTAGGCTATCGCCTATGTGGTAGTTCATGGGTACAGTGTTTTTCCCAAAGGGGATGACAATGCACTTCTTGGCAGCCATGACTTTGACACCAAGCATAAGTCTCAGTGAGACCCCTTTGTAGAATGTCCACTTCATTAGGCGATTCTATTATGGCACCTAGTTTGCAGTTGTCTGTGAACTTCGTCAGACAAAGACCTGCTGTATTAGCCTGGACTTCTGTGAAGTAGATGTCAAACAGTAGAGGACCCGGGACTGAGCCCTGTGGTACTCCACTTGTCACTGGTCTGAAGTTGGATTTGGAGTCAGCTACTTTCACTGTGTGGGTTCTATCAGAGAGCCAGTTGGCCACCCATCTTGTGACATAGGGATTTATGCCCAGTTTAGTGAGTTTATCTATAATTCCAGAGTTGTGGATGGTGCTGAAAGCCTTGGCGAGGTCAAGATAGGCTGTGTGCACCACATTAGCCTCATCCACGGCTCTGGTGACTACTTCAAAGAAGTAAATAAGGTTTAGGAGACATGACCTACCTTTTACAAACCCAAACTGAGTGGGATCCAGAGTTTGGAGGTTACCTATGTCCTTGTTTATAAGCTCCAAGATGATACGTTCCATGGCCTTGCAGACCAAGCTCATCAGGCTAATGAGGTGGTAGTTCCCGGGGTCCGTGGTGGCACCCCCTTTTAGGAGTGGGATAACCGTCGCTGTTTGCCATTCGGTAGGCACAAAGCCTGAAGTGAGGCTATGATTGAACATGGTACTTAGGTGGGGTGCCAGTTCATTCTGTAGTTCGTGCAGAACGCAGCCTGGGATGTTGTCAGGTCACATGGATGCTGTGTTCTTGGCTTTGAAGAGTGCGGTCTTTACTTGTGCAGCCATGATTACAGGGGCTTTGCATTCTTACAGTATAGTGATGTGCCCTTTGGGGGATGGGGGGGGTGAAGTTTGCACTGAATCTATCTGCCAGGATGTTGGCAATATCAGTTGGTTCTGTATATCTAGTGCCATTGTGCTGCAGCTCAGAGCAGATCTGAGTGTCGCCGTTGAGATTCTTGACATAGCTGTTGAATGCTTTGTGGTTGTCTTTAGAATCAGTGGTGATTTTATTTTTGTAACTAGCTTTGGAGGATTTTATGGGGGATCTCAGTTTCTTACTGAGGCTGACTAGGGAGTTCCTGCAATCAGGGGATTTTACTCTTTTTTGCAACAGTGTCTTCCTTCTGTTGTAGAGTTTGTTTATGGAAGGGAACCACCAGATTGGCTTTCTTTCTTTGGAGGATAGCTTCTTGGTTCTGTTCGGGATGGCACGATCCATGCACTCATGCATGTGCTTATACAGTGCATTTGCATAGGAGTCAGCAGTCGTACCTCTATTTTCTGTCTGTATGGGTGTCGTGAAGCTTGTCACTTCTGTCTTAAGAAGCATGAAGTTGGCTTTGGAGAAGTTTTTTTTTATGGTGGTTTCCTTAATGGGGGTTAGGGGCGGGATATTGATGTCTAGGGTGATTAACTTGTGGTCGGATTTGACCAGCGAGGAGTTGACCTCTGGCGTGGAACATTGGTTTCCCATATTGGTAATGACCAGGTCCAGGATATTGCTGACCCTGGTGGGGGTATGGACAAGCTGATCCAGGACATTGGAATTTATGAATTCCAGAAAGCGTTCAGCAAATGAGTTAGTACATGAGTAGGTTTCCCAGTTGTTGGTGGGTTAGTTGAAATCACCCATTATTAGGGTATTGGACTGTACCTTAATATTACGCAGTATATTAAGAAATGTGGAGTGGGCATCCTGGGCCATGGTGGAGGATCTGTAACAAGGTAAAACCTGGATTGCAGTCTTGCCCAGTGTTAGTTGCACTTGGATAATTTCGGATGCATTATGCTTGAGCAACTAGCCTGGAGGTGTGGATATCCTTAATGAATATGGACACGCCTCTTCCTTTCGTGTTTTGGTCCAGGTTAGTTGGCCGAAAGGTGTAGTATGAGTTATGGCCTTGTAATGCAGGGGTGCTCTCTGGAGTCTTGAACCAGATCTCCGTCACTGCACAGATGTCAATGTTCTCTATTTTAAGGAGTGCCTCGAATGAGTGCATTTTGAGGTTTAGACTTCTAGCATTGAGTAGCATTACCCTCAGATTTTGCGTGCTTACACCTGCTACGGTGGTGAGTTTGTCATTTGAACCTTGCCTAAAAAAGGCATTATAGGGTTGGCAAGAGCCTTAGCCAGTATCCAGAATCCCAGGGGCGACAGGTGCAGGCCATCTCTGGTATACCATCGTGGTCTGTCGATCATGTTGTCCCAGGCAGACAGACACTGGATCACCTTAGAATGATACCAGAAGCTTAGCCAATTGTTGAAGCCAATCATTTTGTCCTTCTATTGTGGTATCATTCTGGGTGATGGCAGGATGCTACTCAGGGCTAGGATCATACCTGCCTGGGCTACATGATCCGAGAGCTCCTCCATGTCTCTTTTCATGTAGTACAGCGAGGTAGGTCTCAGGTCATTCACACCAACATGGACAATGACAAAATCATATTTGTACTTGTGGAGTGACCTGAGTTGTGTTATGTGGCGGATCCTGGCACCGACAGGTAGCTGACAGTAACTTTCTCCTTGTTTAGCCTGGTGAGTGGGACATCATTGTGCCTGACTATAGAGTCACCTATGACAAGTGTGTTGGGTACGTTGTTTTGCCTTATGGGCTGAGGTTGAGTGGCACACTGATTTTGTGGGCTGTGTGTCATTTGGGTAGTGTTGGGGGGTGGTGGTTGCTTGCGTTTCAACTTTGGAGGTCTCTGTTGTTTGGGTTTAGGTAGTGTAGGTTTTGATGGACTATGTGTTGTGTGGTGTGGTGCAGGTGTTTACCTTCTCCTCTTGACTGTCTAGTGCAGTCTTGGCTGGAGAGAATTTGCCTTCCAGTTTGGCTATATAAGTGCATCTCTCACGGGTTGTAGTGTTGGGAGGTAGGAGGAGAGGGTTGTCACTGTACACAAGGCAATTGCTACATTGCCCCAAGATGCCCAGATTCATCAGGTGGACAGGGGAAAATACTGGGAGCTGACCCTTAGACATGGCTAGATAGGTGCTTATTAATTTAATTCCTAAAAGCTGTTTTCCTCCTAACAAGTGAGGAAAGTTGAGTGCTGCAGTAATTTGTAAATTATTTAGTGCTTGCAATGAGTTTTGAACAAGTGCTGAGCACAAGGAAACAGTTTTGAGTACTAAAACTAGAAAACTGGCTAGTTCTAAGGGAAAATTAGAACAGCAGACTTTCTGGCACCAGGAATAGTTTAACCCTAGTTAAATGGCACTGTGTGATGTGCAAAACCTTGCAAACATGGGTTTTTAAACAGAATTTAATATTGAAATTACACGGCACTCACTTCACTCATACATTGGAGACTAGCCAGTGCTCCAAGTGCTACAGCCTCTGAGTTTGCTATGTGGAGATGGAGCTTAGTGCATGCAGATGGAAATTACCTTATTGTCAGGTGACTGTGCATCACCTGGTCTAAATACAACTCGTGGTTTACAGTACCAATCTGCAATGTTTTCAGTTTGCTCTATTTAATGCTTTGTATGTGTAATTGTTTGTTCCGCTTGTTTCCGAAAAGATAAAGAATTAAAATGCAGTCATCAAAATCGTAAGAAATTAGACTTCATAATCACTGGTGTAGAATTGTAGCACATGCGAATATAGTCTCAGGATGTTAATCATAGTAAAATAGTGGCTTTTGTAATGAGTGGGTAAAGTGTCTTTCTGGCAGCTTGATGGTTACTTGCTTAAACTGTATTTGTTTAAAAGCTGTACACATCAAAGAAGGTTGCAGTGGTCAGTATTTCACCTTTTACAAAGGTTCGGTGACCTCGGAGTAGGCTGTTTCAGGCCTAGAAATACAAGAGGCGAAGCATGGATGGGGCTGTAAGGAGTTTGTTACTACAGATAAGCATGTAATTCCACAAAATTAGTTTCTCTTTACATGTGATCCACTGTCTTTTTCAGTGAAGTGAGTTTTGATGGACTACCATGGAACTAGAGTTACATATCACAACAGTAAATCTCATACTACTAAATGTAACCTTACAGAACCAAATGTCTGGCAGGAAAAAATTATAGACTACTTATAGACTACTACTGCACCCCTCTATGTAATATAATCAAGTCAGAGATTATTGCATCTTGCAGAAAAGGCAACATCTCTTTTACAACAAGTTAAGACCACCATGACCAGCAGTCTGCTTTTATATACACACATACATGTGATGACTAACAAGTGAACACCCACCTTTATTGAATTATCACTTGTGACATAGGCAAACTTACATTTATATAAAAGTGATCAAACCATGTTAACAAGTTCACATTTACAAACATTATACATCACATATGTATTGTTTTATATCATATAATGCAAGCAGCATTACATAAATTATTCAATTATTGCCTTCTGTTGCACCTAATTCCTCTTCTAAAGCATTTCTCTGCATGTGGTGTTCCCACAATTTCCATTGTTTCCCTTGTAAATCACTCCTACCCTTTTCAAAAGATCCCACTTCCTGTTCTTTTATCTGTTACAATATTCACTACTAGTTGGTTTAGAGTTTGATTACCATTTTCTAGTAGTTGCTTTTTGTCGGCCACCAAAATTAAACTTAACAAAGCCTTACTATGTCTAGGCAATTCAGATCCTGTATCCCACCTCAAAAATAATTTCCTGAGTTACACTCAGTTGTTCACCTAGTATTCCTGACCGAGTACTCTGTAGGGAATTGTTAGTCTTGACAACTCAGGAAACTCCCAATAGATATGTTCCCAGTTACTTCTTAATTCCCCATCACACCTCCAACATTTGGCATCTCTCTGAGTAAAAATTCTTTGAAGTCTGCTTGAGGTATAAAAGTATCTATGGAAACACTTTTAGCAAAAAATCCTAAATCTTCTAGATTTTTTTGCATCTTTATGAGTCATACATATGACTTCCCATTGTTTCTTTGTGCATTGCATATCTAATCTCACTTTACAATTTTTTCTCATTTCTTCTGATTGATTCCTATATTTTTTGAGCAATATTTTATCCTTTTTTTTAACAGCAACTTCTGTTTTAGATTCAATTAAAAAATCAACCAGTACAGGACTTTCATTTAGGATTCCTGTATCTCTTTGTCTATACTCTGATTTCAATACTTGATAACAAAGGCAACCACTATTATCCAAATGTCTTCTTGGTCTCTTCCCATTCTATTACCTTTCACTCTTTAATTATTTGTTCACAATACCTTTGCCAACTTCCTGCAGTAAATTCCATCCTCCTCTTGTCTGTTCCTTGTACCTTAATTGCAGACATCTCTATTGGCAGAACCTCCTTTCACCATTCCCATGTTGGCTTAGTTCTTAGCATACTTTCTGTTATTATGAGCATAATATTTTGTATAACTGTTATCTTCCTTAAGGATCTGTATCCAGGATCCAGTTATTTCCTTATTTATTGAATTACCCACCTGCTTCATCATCTGTTTCCACTCTGAATTATAGATTTCTGCTAGTGTTACCTATAATAGATGTAACTGTGTTGCTCTAAAATATCCCTTCAAATCTGGTAATCCTAAACTTCCGAGTTCTATTGGGAGGATCAACTTATTCCACTTGATTCTTGCTCTCTTACCCTCCCACGTAAAATCCTTCAAATCTTTATTAATTACTGTCCACAACTTCTCCTGTGGTTGATAAAAATATGCCTGACCTGTGTATAAAACTAAAGGGGCTAAAAATATTTTACTGCTTGTATCTTGCTATCCATATCCGTAGACAAGAGCTTCCAGTTTCTCAAATTTTGTATTATCTTTTGTTTAGTCTGTTCCCACATATCATTGATTACCATAATAGAATCCTTTGTAATCCATACTCCTAAATACTTAATTTTATCATGTGCCCTAAATATGGGTATTGCTGAACCAATTCATCTGTGGGTACATACTTCATAGCAATAGCCTTTGTTTTATCTTCATTAACTTTACATCCCAAAAAAACACAGAACTATCTCAGAATGTTTCACAGCACGAGATCTAATTTTCTGGTTCCATCAGGATCAAAATAATATCATCTGTAAATAAAAAACAACTTTTCTTGAACACCATACCATTATATCCTCGAATTTCTAAGTCCCTTATTTTCTTTGCCAATGGTTTTAAATATAATGCAAATAACAAAGGGGAAAGAAAGCACCCCTGCCTGGTTCCTCTGTTCAGATACAACTCATCAGAGAGGAACACTCCTTTCATTTTTGCCACTGATCCATCATATATCCTTCTAATTGTTATTTTTGTATCAGGAAATGCAAATGCTTCCATTGCCCTACTCATAAAATCCCAGCTTACTTTGTCAAATGCTTTCTATGCACTAAACTCACCATTAACAGTGGTATTATCTGACATTCTACTTTCCTCTGGATCACCATTGTTCTGTTAATGTGGTCATTTGTTTGCCTCCCCTCCACAAAACTGCATTGGTCCACATCTATCAATGTTGGTTTCATCTTTGCCATTCTTTTAGCCATTATAGACATAAACACTTTATAGTCGTGGTTTAAAATTGAAATGGGCCGATATGAAGCTGGATCTAATGGGTCTTTACCATCTTTACATATTACAGCCACCACAGCTTTCTTCCACAATGTTGATATTTCCCCTCCTTTTACAATACTGTTCAAACCTTTCAGATCTTTATGACTTTCTTCTCCCTCACTTCCAAACTTCCACCAGAATACCATCTATTCCTGAAAAATTTCCTGCAGGTTGGATATACATTACCATTTTTATCTCATCTCTTCGTATATTAATTGTTAATTCTTGAGCCGCACTGGTCTCTAACCTTGGCATATTCAAATCTTCCATAAATATTTCCATTTGTGCTTTTTCTTGATTTCCCCACTTCTCTACTTCAAACAAATTTTTATAAAATTTCTGAAATATTTTTAACACCTCTACAGGATCTCTGGTTATTTTCTTTTTATAGGCTCCCTAAGTTTGGAAACAACCCTTTCTACTTTCTGTTGCCTAATTCATTGTGCTAAAAGTTTTTGTGCTTTGAAGTTAGTATAAAAAAACTGTTGCTTAATAACAATCTTTGTAAACTCATGTGAATATTATCTAGTTACTCCCTTATTTCTCTTTAGCACTCTGAAATTGTTCTTCTTCTTGTTTGAGAGTTCCCTTATTTTGTAATACTTTAACCTTTGTCATTCCTTTTAAATTATTCTTACTTCCTAACCATGTCTGTTTTTCTTTTATTTCTACCCTATTTTAAACATCTGCTATCATTTTATCCCACTCACTAGCTATACCTCCTGGAGTACTTTCTATCTTCCTTAATAACTCCTGGATAATTTCTACTACCCATTCCTTAAACCTCTCTCTTTTTAACAAGTAGGAGGGGCAGTGACAGTGTGTCTCATCTTTACTTCATTAACTTGCATTTTTGTCTTAGTAATTATTTCTACATGATCTGAAATCGTTTTTTGGATGTGTGTCAGAGTTCTTAATTAAATGTGCATGTTTATTTATTAATTAATTAATTATTGACATTTGATTACTAGGAAAGCATGACTGGGTGGAAGCACATTTTCAGTGGAGGCCTTAGGAGAAAAGCTCCAAATTATTACAAAATATTCTAAGAACAGTGAAATATAATTTTGTCTAGTCTAGTCCAGTTATTGTACCTTGGAGAATAATATGTAAATTCTGTCAGAGTTCTTACTACTGAATTTATGTCTTTCATACCAAATATGTTCATAAATTTCTTTTGAAATCTACCCTTTTTGTTATCTTTTCCTTTCTAGTCCCCCCAGATGCATTCTTATTGTTGCAAATCAAATTCCAACCCCACCTATTAAGTAATATTCCCTGCTGAAAGCTGATTATTTCTCCACACTTTTCTTTAAGCTTCATAATAGCTGTTTTAGGTGGAATATAAATACATGCCAGCATAATCCTTATCCCTTGCCATTAGCCCCTTACTAGTACAAATCTACCATTATTATTGTTTTCCTCTTCTACCACTGCTGGAGCTCCTCTAGCAATTAATATATGTGCTCCTCTTTTCCTTTGTCTCTGATATTCTGTAGAATCCATCCATAACCTCTTTTTCACATTTTTGCACATAGGGTCAGGTGTCACTTCAGTAGTGACAATCATCTAGAGCAAAGGTAGAATATCCATCCTGAAATAATTTCTCTATAAAATACATACACTCAGTTCTTTCTAAATATGTCTCCTGAAGCATTGTTATTTGCACTGTGCATATATTAATATAATTAAGTATTCTTTCCTTTTTTGTCTGTACTTGTGAGACCAGTCGCATTCCAACATAATATGAAAAGTGTCACCATTATGGTAATAAATCATTATAGTGATCTATTGTATATGGCAGCTTTTTTAAATGTCTATTTCCAGCTTTTGTGATACATGCACCAGTTATTGTTTGGCAGGTTAACCCTATTTACATTTTTCTTATAATCAAAATTGGAATCTATATCACACTTTACAGGACTTTTTGTTTTAATAAAAACCCTCAAAAAAAAAAAAAAAACAAACAAGCAACACACCCCAGAAAAATCTTATAATATGTTAGTTTAATACAAACATACATAACTGTATATATCATTAAGTACTAAAGTTTAACCCTCCTAATAGAAACATTTATTCCAAATAGACAGCTGGTAAAACGGGTGCTAATTAACCTGCAATTGAGGTTATCCATGCTAAGATCCATGCTATTAACCTGTGCTTTGACTTACACTAATTGGTATCTGTTCTTTGTTTCATCTTTACCCCCCCCCCCAAGTGAAAACAACTTGAATGCTTTCATAAATCATTAACTTTTAGCCTTGAAGAAACTGGTGTTCTGTCTTTTATTGCTCTGTTATCAGCCTGTGTTCATGGAAGCATAAGTGGAAAATGAAAAATGTAGTCCTCTGCTTCAGCCTGAAAGATAAGCTGAAACATTTATTCCTAAAGGAAGACTTTTCTTTATATTCATTATATTCAGTGTACTTGTTTCCACTTAAAATGTGTTATTAGATTACACCAAGGACCTTAATCCAGGCATTCACTTATGCAAAAGTAAGAGAAAACATATTAGCTTTACATGTATTGTGATCTGTGTACTTTTATACCCCACCCCCACCTCAGCCACCCAAAATTACTGCCTATTAACTTTAAACATGCTTTTGTCCAGCTTTTATTTTCTTTTTGAACTATAATGCCTGCATTTCTTAATACCAAAAGTAAGGAAAGAGAAGAGGAAGAAGAAAAAAAAAGTCATCCGTTAACTTTATTAAATGTATCATATATACAAGAACACCTAAAATACTTTGAGGTAAAATATGCAATTTATGTTGTAAAAAGCTTTATAGAAATACAGTTAAGAATAGAAATTGTTTACTTACAGTTTCCTTTTTCCTTCCTCTTCCTTCCAATTGAGAGTCCTTACACACATTAATGACATGAAGGTGAGGTAAATGCTTTTCAGTTCTCCACAAGTTTAACAAAGTCAACAAAAGTCCACTTTCTCCACTTATTTTTATTCAGGTGTATTTCATAAAAGTAATTGATGCTGTGCAGTCTCACATTTATTTACTAATTTCACTGTTACTGGTTTTCTTCCTGTTCATCTCCCATCTCCAGATTCCTGTTCAATTCCAAGGTACTCCTGATTCTTCTGATCAACTCCTATGCTTTTCTCTGTCTCTGAAGCATTTTTGTGTAGAAAAGTGGAAAAGGTTTCACTTGCAAAGTCTCCCAGTATTCCTTATCAGAAAAATGAGAAGCAGAGTCACCTTCTGCTTGATTTCTTATTTTTTTGTGGACAAACTTTTGCATTTCGTCCTTAGCCTGTTCTGCATCAAAATTGACTTTGATCCTCCAGGAAAAATATTCTGAGGATGCCTAGATACAGCAGGTTGAATTGAACACCTGCCTCTCAACATTTCCTGATTACTGGAATACATTTTTTCTCTTTTGACTGGTGTAAAGCGAATAATCATTTCCCACAAACACTATATTTTCTCCAACTTTTAATACTTTTCCCTTTTTCCACAGTTTTGTTAGGATCCAGTCTTTCTGTTGGTAGGTTTGCATCTTTAGTAATAAAGGTCTTGGCTGCTTTCACATGGCCAGATTTGAAGCATACACACAGTGTGCGCCTTCATAAAATTAATAAAATTCTTCTTTATAGTTTCTCTGGTACTGCAGAAAATCTCTGATTTTCATTACATGCTTTGTCCTTTAACTCTACCATTTTTGAAACCGATCTTCCTGAGCAGTCTCATACTCAGCCAGCCTTTTCTTCATTTCAGCCTCTTGTTTTTGTAGTTTTATCAGCTCATCTGAATATATGTTTAAAACTTCTTCCATTTTTCCAGTCTTTTGTTATTTGAGTTTATATACTCCTTCAGTGTTTCATTTGTTTTAATCATCTCTAAGCACATTTGACTTATTTTCTCTTCTAGAATACTGGAAGCCTTGTCTTACACCAAAGCTGGAACTTTAACTGCTATTTGCTGAACAGATGTAGGATTCTTTAACGTAATTGTTTTCTCTTCTAGTTGATTTTCTTTCAGGCTGTCTTAGCTTCTTCTTTGTTAGCATCTAGGCAGATAACTTACTAGCCAGTAACTGAATTTTACTCAAGTTGACAGTAGCACAGTGATCCCCTCTAAGCTAGATGACTCCAACAAAGGGACCCACATTCTGAGGATGCTAGGTCCACAGAGGCTCTCAGCTAGTCCTCCCTGCTCTAGCATCTGACGTAGCTGAGACCTCTGGTGGATTATCATTGTAGGCTGCCGTGTCCCTGGTTGTTTGCACATCCCACTGGACTGAGAGATCTCAGGCACCCCTGCTGTAGACATTGAACAGACAGTCATTCAGGAGTGCCACTTAATATTTAAACAATGGAAGGCATTATCCCTGTATTTTTATCAAAGAAATTATCCACCATGCTTAATGGACTGAACTTTGAGATGTTTCCCATAGTCAACCAAAACTCCTGCACATGCTTTAAACAAAGGGCCCTTTCAGATCCACGTTGCCACTGGCTTGGCCATCTGTCCCTCCCACCCCAGCCTACTCCCCCTCATGAACGGGCACAGCTGGTGCAGGGTTTCTTTCAATTCTTATATCACAGGCATTTGTGCCAACAGTCCATCTTCCCAAAAGACCAAATGAGGCTCATCTTGAGATGAATTTTGACCCTACAGATCCTTAGGATGAAGAGAGAGAGAGACCTGGACTAAGGATCACAGATGGCCTCACCACTAGCCTATGGCACAGACAGTGAGGGTACTATGGCTTCTGATTCACTACCAGCAAATCTGTATTTTGGCAATAATGTCTGACTTGTCAGAGAGTACCTCCATTGACAAGAACAGGAGGTTTCTGCATGCCAGTAGAGGGCTATAGAATTCTTGGGTTTGGAAGTGGTTTTACTGGATTTATTTGATGCTGCCTTCCTGAAGTCAGGCTTTCAACTCCCAACTTGTAAGATGCTCAACCAATTTGACAGGTTTCAAGATCCTCACAAATTCTTCTACAAAAAAAAGCAGCTATGGATCCAACTATTGTGACACTGGACTCTGCCAGAAGAACTAAATGGGCCACAGTGTGTGTGTCTTAGGATCATAGGAATTTACTAGGCTAGGCTATTGACCTGGAGGTCATTTCAAGCCTAGCCATTTCATCTCTGTGTAATACCATAGTACACTAGTACCCAGGACTGCATTTACCAATGACTGCTCATGTTCAGGGGAATTGTGGGTGCTATCCCCAGTAAGAATTTATGATGCCCCATCCGCTCATGCAGGTTCCTTTTGAACAGTGTCATAGAGGTGGTCTGTTTCACATGAATTGGTAGCCCATTCCAAAAGATGCAGCAGTCTCTGGGAGACAAATCTGTCCCTCCAGCATGTCCTATTTAAGTCAAAGGCTATAATTAGGTCCCTAGAATGGGTAGATCTAGTCCTGTTTGATTTACAGATGTGCAGCAAGTTCATTAGGTTTGGGTCCCTGATTGCTATGTAAGCCAGGTATAAGTGTCCTCAAATAAGTCTATATGATACAGAGTATAGTGACAGAGACTTTAGTTGGGTTGTGTAGGGCACATGCTGGAGTCCCTTGATCTTCTTGGTTAGAAATCTCTGTGGTCTCTCCAATTGCTGCAGGTGCTTTGTATGGTACATGCCGAATGAGGCATTATACTCAGTTATGGGCCTGATTAGTGTAGAGTATGTTGTTGTGTCTTTCAGCTTTTCCTGGTTAGGGGTCGCCACAGTGGAACTCTGGTCCGCTAATGATTGGCAGTAGATGTTTACGTGCCGAGTAGCCGGCCCTGATGCACAACCTTCAATGAAGGTACGCCCATTCACGCATGTCTCCACACAGAAGACGCTCTAGCTGAGAATCAAACAGGACAATGTCTTACTGTGAGGCAACAACACTACCACAACACCACCACCGCAGAGTATAGAGGGGTTAAAACCTTCTTTGCTCCAAGGGAGATGCCTTTACTAATCAAGTGTGCTACATTGAAAGCCTTCCTTACTAAGGAATTAACCTAGTTTGCAGTCGTTCACAATATTGGTCAGCTTAGTTTTGGCTTGAACTTCTGAGAAGTATATACCAAACAGTAGGGGGCCCACCACTGACCCTTGTGGCACCCTACTGGTGGCAGGTCTTCTAGTTGATGTGGAGTCACCCACTTTGATGGTGTGTGTCCGGTTTGTGAGCCAGTTACCAACCCATCTTACAACAAAGGGGTTTACATTCAGTTTGCTAAATTTATTGGTAATACCTGAGTGTGGAATTGTGTCAAATGCCTTTGCCAAGTCAAGGTATGCTATGTTCACAGATTTGCCCTTGTCAGTAGCCCTAGTTACATTTTTGAAGAACTCCACCAGATTTAGCAGGCAGGACCTGTCCTTGACAAAGCCGAATTGGGTTGGATCCTGGGTTTGGAGTTCACTTATGTCTTTATTTATGAGGTCCATAATGATGCATTTCATGGCCTTCTGGTCAGGCTTATGGGTCTGTAATTCTCTTGGTCTGTTGCTAAGCCACCTTTGTGGAGGGGAATAACCATGGCTGTTCTCCAGTTGACAGGAAAAAAGCCTTTGTTTAGGATATGATTGAAAAGGGTACTTTAATAGTGATGCTAGTTCATGTTTATAAGACAGCCTGGGATGCCGTCTTGTCCCATAGAGGCTGTGTTTTTTGCCTTAGACAAGGTTTTAATGACCTGCTCTTCAGATATGTAGGCTGGTGGAGAGTTTGGGGCAAGGTTTGTGATACGTTTGGAGCAGATAAAGGAGTGAATTTTTTGCTAAACCTGTACTTTAGCAGGTTTGCTATCTCTGTGGGGTCATTATGTGTGATACCATTGGTCACTAGTCCTGCTCATGCTTGGGTCCTACCTTTTAGGCTATATATGTAGCTGTAAAGGCCTTATGGTTATCCTTGGCTGTGCTTGCTAAGTTTTTCTCAAAGATGCCTTTAGATGATTTGACATGTTGTCTTATTTGCCTGTTGAGGCTGAGGAGGGTGCTTTTCCATTGTTGTGGCCTTGCCTTTTCTTGGACAGCAACTTTTTGCATTTGTTGTAAAGTTTGTTGATGTGGTATGTCCACCATGGTGACTTGTTTTTACTTGGGGCTCTGGTTTTGATTCCTTCTGGTACGGCCGAGTCTATACACTTATGCAGGTGATTATACAGGGCTTTAGTGTAAGTGTTGGTATAGTTACCACTTCCAGCTGAGGGTGGGGCTTTGAATGCATTTATACCTTCACATAGAAGGGTATAGTTTGCCTTGGTGAAATTTTTAGTCTGACTTCACCCTTTGCAAGTCCTGGTGTCAGTGCCAGCTTGAAGGTGACTGATTTGTGGTTAGATTTAACTAATGAGGGTCCGACAGTTGTGGCAGTGCATCTGTTTGACATGTTGGTGAGGACCAGATCTAGTATGTTTGTTCTTCTTGTTGGGGTATGAACAATTTGTTCCAGGGCATTTGAGTTAACAAGGTCATGGAACTTTCGCAGTAATGAGTTAGAGCTAGAGTAGGTTTCCCAGTTGATGGTGGGATAATTGAAATCCCCCATAACCAGAGTGTTCAGGAATATTTGGATTGACTCCAGTTTGGTCAAGTAGGCTTTCTGCACATCATGACCCATGTAGGGGGATCAATAACTGGCTGTGATTTGAATGGGGGTCTTACCCACAGTAACCTGAACTTGGAGTAACTCCATGGAGTTGCCCAGTCTAACTTGACAGGAGGTGAATTTATCTCTAATATAGATAAAAACAACACCTCTTTTGATTCTCACACATTCGTTTTGTGGTCTGAAGGTGTGGAAGGCATTTTAGCCATGCAAGACCGGTGTACTGTCTGTGGCCTTAAACCAGGTTTCTGCGACTGCACAGATATCTACACCTTCTAGTGATAGAAGTGCTTCCAGGGTGTGCAGTTTTTGGTTTAAGCTCCTAGCGTTTAGCAGCATGACCCTTATTTTGTTATGATTGGAAGATTTCACATGGGAAAGTTTTTGAGACCTTGCTTAAAAAAGGCACTATGAGCAAGGCAAGAGCCTTTGCCAGCAGCCGAAAGCCTAGTGGTGCCAGGTACAAACTGTCTCTGGCAAAGCAGCAAGTTTGACAGTTATGACTTCCCAGACTGACAGAAACTGGATCCCCTTTGAATGACACCAAAAACTAAGCCAATTATTGAAATCAGTAATTTTTTATTTATACTGTGTCATCATTCTAGGTGAGGATAGTATGCTGCTCAAAGCTAGAGACATACCTGACTGGGACACATACTCAAAGAGCTTAATCATGTCTCTCTTGATATAGTTCGGTGAGATACATTTCAGGTCGTTCACTCCAACATCAACTATGACAGAGTCATAATGCTACTTGTTGCTGAGAGACCTGAGTGCATGTGTGATCTGATGAATCCTGGCACTGCACAGGCGGCTGACCATAACGTTTTCCTTGTCCAGCCTGGTGAGAGGATCTTCCATGTATCTCACTGTGGAGTCTGTAATGGCAAACAAATTTGTTTTTTTTGACTGTTGCACCTTACAGGCTTGGCAGGTGAGACACTGTTGTTACTATGTGTCATGGGTGGTCTGGGAACTGTGTTAGTTGTAGCAGTCCTGTGTTTTGGAGGTCTCTGGTGTTTTGCTAATTTTTTTGATGTGTAGTATGTGTATGAGTAGTGGTAATATGTGCATGAGCAGTGGTGGCTGGGTTGACAACCTTGTCAGTGTTACTGTTTTGAATGCGAGAGAGCAGGGATTTAAGATTCTTGGCATTGATATATCTCTCACACACTGTACTAGAGTAAGTTATTAGTAGACGTTTGTCAGTGTACATGAGGCAATTGCTACACTGCCTCAGGAGACCCAAGTCAACAAGGTTGGCAGGAGAAACAAGGGTAGTCCAATTGTCTATAAAGCTAGGTAGAAGAGCTGTTATCGCAAAGTGGGGGAGCTCTTCAGGACCGATCAAGGAGGTGCTCAGTGGATGGATATTACTGCCAGGGGATTTAACGCTGGTGGTTTAATAGATCGCAGCTCACTACTGCTATTTCTTTGACAGGAAAAGTACTAAGGATGAAAACTACACTAATGTGCTGCAGCTGTATATTAGGGAAAAAATTGTAGAATTTATCTGTCTGGCTGTGTCACACAGTTGAGCTGCCATAGCCAATGCTGCGCCATGTGCAAACAAAATGAAACCTGCTCAAATGCAGGGCTTCAATACCAGAAGCTAAAAACGTGAAAAAAAAAATAAAAAGATTCAAAAGGACCAATGAGGAGGCTTACGTCAAGCTTTAGACCAACCACCCTTCACCAGATAGGTTTTAATCAGCATACTTCTCTCACTAGAGTGCAGAAGGGCCCTTTCCAAGAAAAAAAATAGCCTGAAAAATGTTCTGAGAACAGAGAGCCACTACAAACAGACCCAGATGCAGCAGACCTGTATCTGGACTATGCTACAGCTACTAGCTACCCTAGTTTTGGCAGGAAATACTAGACAGTGTTTAACACAGCAGAAAAATAGCAGTGAGACACCAAAAAACATTTTAAACAGCAGAAAAACAGCAAGGAGACTCTAAAGAATGCTTTAAACAGCAAACAAATCAGTTATTTTAACACTGCTTGGCGGGAAAACCAGAACAAGCAGAACAGATTGGCCTGTAACAGAGAAAGTTCCCACAAAATACTTAACAAACAGTGAAAATAGCAAAAAGAGCTTTGTAAACAGTGAAAACAGCAATAAAATATAATTTAACAGGCACAGTAAGGCAGGCAATTACTGTACAACAGTGCAGTTTAGTGCAGAGTATTTAAATGCAGTATTAAAATAGCAGGCAGGCAGTAAAAAGTGCAGTAAATAGTATACTTAAGCAAAAAACAGCCAACTTTTGTTTTTGGGAAGGTCAGAAGCTCTAGTCATCTGGTATCTCAGCTCAGAGTTGTAGCTGGTAGACAAACAAACATTCTCCTAATTTATAGGGAGGGTAAGTTGCTTTGCAGATGTAGGAAGAAGGTATATGCTTTATCTACCCTGGATTTTAGGGTATTCAACTGTGAGACCCACATTCTTAAATATCAGGAGTATGTCAACAAACAATTTGTGGAAGGCTGAGGGCAGTACAGGATAATGCCAGAAAGGCACCTATCTTTAATCAGATTCAGATCTCTACTTAATTGGGAAAACATGAGTTGGAATATGGGTATGATGCAGTAGATGCATAATCCAGGGCTGCAGCTGTGGGACTGGTTTAAGAAGATTCTGTGGCTGAGTACCTAGCCCCTGTGTGAGGATGTAACAGTGCACATTCTGTTTATCCCGCCAGATAGATCTTTAGATTCCAAACACAAGTGTGTTGAAAAATCTGGAGGACAAGGCAAAGGCCATTGCATCTGTCTTACACATGTTCTACCCTCCCCTCTCCAAGTACAACAAAAATTATTCCAACAAGCTACATCCTTTTGCCAGAGGTAGGACAAGGGCAAGCAAGCCAATGGTAATAAGGCACCTCAGAAGGGGACAGGGCAGCATGAGAATAGCAGGAGGTAGGAAGCATTTCAACAATCAAAGCATCAGCAGCTATGACAACTACAAACCTTCCTCTCCCCTCCCACAAAAAAAAAAGGTCACTATGATCTTACCTTTCCCAGCACCAGCCTCCTCTCAGAATATAATAATTTGGAGCCACCTGGAATGCTGCTTCCAATATGGTTCCTAAACATTGTCTCCATTGAGCTAGTAAACTGCAATTCACCACAGAACTAAGAAAAGGAGAATTTCATCTGTGCCAAATGACATTAGTTGCATGAATTCTGGCTCAGGGTAATTTAGTGAAGTTTCCAACAAACCAGGAAATAAAAGAACACTTCTCAAAACTGCTTCAAGTTCCAAGAAAAGAAGGACCCTAGAGACCTATGTTGGACCCAACAAAGCTTAACAACTTACTAAAGGTGCCAAAATTCAAGATGCTAAATCTTCAGGCACTCCACCCACTGCTCAGCTCTCAGTCTCCTAATTGCCCTAGGTATTAGAGATGCTTATTTACTTATTCCTGTTATTCAGGGATGCACAATGTACTTGAGACTTGAAGAAGGGTGATACCATTATCAATTTATTTGCTTACCTTTTAGTTTAGTTACTGTCCCAGGGTATTTACAAAATGCCCAGCCATAGTGATAGCATACTATAGAACTAAGGTCATCCACATCTACCCCTTCCTCGACAACTGCATGATCAAAGAGGACTGAAGATGCAAAAGGCCATAGAGTACACCTTTCATTGCCTGAGTACTCTGTTGTTTACCCTTACTAGGGAAAACACACTTGTGTCCTTTCTAAAGAAATATTTTTCCCTGGGGGGGTCCCTCCTGAATAGCAACATCTGTTTATCCTTCCTTTCTATGGATAGCTGGCACTCTCTAATCAAATGGAGCCTTTCTTCCTATGGATGGTGGACAATCTCTAATCAAATGTAGATGGTCAGACATACCCTGAGTATCCTGGACCATATTGTATCCACAATCCTGACGGCTCCTCTAGCCAAACTACAAAGAGGAAGACTAAATTGGTTCCTGAGAGACATATGGAGTCAACAGGAGGACTTCTTGGAAGCTACCATACTAGTTCTGTCTTAAATCATTGGAGAACTAGATTAATATCTGACACAAATCCTGGAAGAAAAAAAAAAGCAAACAAAAAAAAAAACAAATAAAAATAGAGGGCATGAACTTCTGAGTTTGTTTTAGTTAATTTGTTAATGCAGATTGATTACTTTTGTATAAATGTAAATTTGCCTACATCACAAGTGATAATTCAAGAAAGGTATTACAAAAATTATTCCAGACCAGACCCTGAACAGATACCATACAGTAGGCATGGACACACGAAAAGAACACTGTACATAAATATCCTGGAGGTGTTGCCAATTATCTGTTCCCTGAAAGCATTGAAACCAATACTGGTACTTTGGACAGTGCGGATGGTCATAGCACCACAATGATGTAGTGTATAAACTGAAGGAGATACTCTCTCATCATTATACTTGTTGGCTATGCAAGTTTGAGCACAAGCTCTGCAAATCAGCCTGTATCTGGGGTAAAAGCTACATCCCCACTCAAGGCAATACCATTGCAGACCATCTCAGCAGGACCTCTGCCGATCCACGAGTGGATGTTGCAGAGACCGAGATATTTCTGTAGATTATTAACATATCGGGTGTCCCAGAGATAGACTTCTTTGCGTCATCAAACTACAGACAGCAGAGGAATTAGTGTTTTAGAGCTTATCCCAGGAATGCCTAGATAATATGTACATTTTCTCTAAATTTGTAGATATTTGTTTCTGTATGCTTTCCATCCTGTTGCCTTTATCTCTAGGGTCATTCAGAAAATCATGGAGGGGGGATCAGAAATGGTGTTAATTACTCCCTTCAGGTCCAGGCAACACTAGTTCCCCACCTGCTATAGTTGATAGGGAGAACCCTTACATGCCTCCAGAGCATGTGAACCTCCTGATCAATCTGAGAAAACCCTCATGCACTCTATCTGGCCACACTGAACCTGGCAACTTGAAGGATATAACTTTTATTCTCCTGGAGCACCTTTATCATAAGGATGTGCTAGAAAGCATGAAGGCCAGGAGGCCTTCATAAAGAGAAAAGATTTTTCCTCTGATGGCAAATAAGAAACCTACACACTGTACAGATGTATGTACCCACACTTCTCTGGTGCCTTTCTGAGCTTCTCTCCACTAACTTTGCTTGCACTTCAGTGAAAATACACCTCTACATGTCCTCCCCTACACCCTCCCCTGGTATCCAGACCACAAGTTAAGCAATTTCTAAAGGGCATCCTGCATCCTAGACCTTCAATGTAGACAACTTGGGATCTCAGGTTTATGTTGGAAAAACTGAGCTTGCCAATCTTTGAGTCAGTAAACATACTCCACCCACCTGCAAAATTCTTGTCCTGGAAAATAGTGTTTCTGATCACTATCACCACAGACAGAAGAGTGTCTGAATTACAAGCCTCATTGTGTAAACAGTTTTACCTTATCTTTCACAAGGATAGAATAAGCCTGCTTTATGTCCAAAGTCTTAACAAAAGTAACTTTGAATCAAACTATCTCATTAGGCATCACTTTTCCAAACACTCAGAGTAAGGGAGAAAAGATCCTGCATTCTCTAATATCTGCAGGTAACTTGGGTACTAATTGAATAGAACCAAAGATTTCAGTCAGAATGACCATTCATGGCTTTTGTTGAAACTAAAAAAATGGTAGATTTTTGTGTGTCCTTAAGCTTTCTGTTTTTTTAATTTCTCCAAGTCTTTTGTGTTTCTAATGCCATGATGGGAATGGTCCCCATTCCGAAGTCAAAGTACAATTTAAGTTCATGAAATTAATATTGATTCAGTCTTTGATGTTATCCAAAAGTGCTCTTTGCAGCACACGCAATGTTCCCAGTAATGACTCCTTATGCAGTTTGTATGGAGTTACATGTATTGGTAACATATCCAACTAAGATTGTAAATTCTTTTTTATAAGACCCGTTGCCCCTACTACTAGTGGAACTGTCTGGATATCCTTCTTCCACATTGTCCCTCATTTCTGCCTGCAAATCCTGATATTTTATGACTTTGTGTCTCTGTATGCAAGACACTGTAGTCACTGGGTGTATCGATTTCAGTGATCAATGCTACTTTTGCCTTCTTTTCATGGACCACTATATCTGGTATTCTCGCACCTGTCTTTTGAACTGTTGGTAATGGATGATCCCATGGGATGTAGAGTTCATCATTTTCTATGATGCTTTGTGGCTGATGTTTCCACTGGTTTTCAGCTACTTCAGTATTGTAATGTTTGCACAATCCCCAGTGCAACAGTCTTACCACATTATTATGCCTTTCACTATACAGTCCTTCTGCCATTAGTATGTCACAATCAGCAACAAGGTGTGCAACTGTTTCCAATTCTTTTTTACAAAAACTGCATTTGTCTGTCTCTCCCACATGTTTAATGGACTTTGTAAACCATTGTGCACATAGTCCACTATCTTGGGCCTCCAATATTAACCTTTCATCTTTTGGTTTGAATTTGCTTCTTCTTAACCATTCCTGCATTCAATCCTGATCAAAGTGAGGTTCTTCCTGGAGTTTTCTATACTTGCAACTATATTTAGGCATTTTTCCACATTTCTTACCTTCTCATCTGATCCTTCACCTTGTATTATTTCTTTTGTTTTTTGGCACATTCAGTTGCTGCCTGATTTTTATCTACTTCTGGTTTTGTTTTCATTCCCGCTTGACGTAGATATGCTTCTGCTAAACCAAGCGGGGAAGTCATCTTAGATTTATTCTCCTCTTGTTTCAAAACTTTCACCATGTTTGGGTCTTGTGAGGTGTTTTCCAATTCCAAAAATTCCTCTAGATACTCCAGGAAGGGGGGAGGAAGGGTGGGATGCAAGAATGAAGGTGAGATCATGGACAACAAACAAGGAACGTTATGATGAGTACATAACTTCTTTATGTTATGTTGTCCTATCTTGCCTTCATTCTTACTGGTTGGGACAGCATCCCAGCACCTTCTTTCTCAGGTGGCTCAAGGGAATAAGCTCTTCAGAACAGTGGAACCAAAGGATGCCCTGTTGCAGGAGGCCACATCTACTTTGTAATGAGTGATAAAGGTATAAGGGTTGATCCATGTAGCAGCAGCACAAATTGAATCTAAGGGGAGTCTGGCTTGAAAAGCTACGGAGGTAGACATAGCTCTAGTTGAATGTCCTCGAATCTTTCCTGGCAATTGTTTATGTTGAGAGTTGTAAACATACATAATGGTGTCTGTAAGCCATTTGATAAGGTGACGTTAGAAACTGAAGTCCCTTTTCTGTTCTCTGAGAAAGACACAAACAGTTGGTCAGATTTTCTAATTTCCTTTGTTCTGTGTGAGTAAAAGTGTAATTGCCTATGAACATCCAATTGGTGAAGTTTGTATTCTGCCCTGTTGCCATAATTGGAGAAGAATACTGGTAGCTCAATAGACTGATTTAGATTGGACTGAGAGCATACCTTTGGAAGAAAGGATGGGTTAGTTCTGGGAGAAACGCTCACAATCCCATCAACAGAAAAAACACAGATAGCAAGCTTCAACCAGGCAAAATCACATATAGTTTCTTCACCACTTTATTTGGTACCTCGGCCTTTCGCCTTCAAAGAATAATTACATCCTAGTGCTCCATTCCATTCCTTTATACCCCATTCAATACAAATTCATATGTAATTTTAAAGGCATATGCATCACTTCAACTCTATCATTTTAAACACATTCTTATAAATTAGATGCATTCAAATTACAAGTTATAAGGTCAGGTTACTATCATATGCGTCACTTTAACTATATAATTTTAACACATTTTTTATGTGTATATATATATATATATATATATATATATATATATATATATATATATATATATATATATTAAATACATTCAAAATTACAAGTTATAATGTCAGATTACTATCAATATTCATTCCTCTGGGTTGCAAAGTTTTAAAGTTTATAATACATCTACATTCTAACCTATCTAAATCATCTTTAAAACTTACCCCATCTTTATAAAATGGTCGAGCCAAAACACTATAAAATAAGCTGACATTATTATCCCCATGTGTGGACCAGAAGTGCTCAGCTACTTGACTAAACATATTTCTATTCCTAATGTTCTTTAGATGTTCCAGGTTCTTACCCTCGCCGTCCCCTTAGTCTGACCTCTGACCCTATGTACCACTTTTCCCTCTCACATCCGCAGCCTGTTATATAAACAATACCTTGTGAGTTACATGTGCATCCTTCTTTTGCCTTGTATAACCCTTCATTAATCTTTTTTCCATCCAAATTTTTAACCCTACTACATACACTGCAGTTTCCACATGGCCACATACCTTTCCTTCCTATCCTCTCCATATGTAATCTACCATCCCCACTTAGTATTTCCTTAAGATTAGGATATCTACCATAAGAGAAAGTTATATGTTCAGGAAACAAGGCCCCTACATTACCATCCTCCTTAATCATCTACCAAAAATTCCTTATTATTTTCTCCATTCTTGAACTAAAGGTTGAAAATTTTGTAACAAAGAACAAGCATTCCTGTTCCAGTTCCTGTTCTGCCCTTCCCTGAGCATACTTCCCATCACTATTGTAATTCTTCCTGATCCACCTATTCCTCCCATACTTCCCATCACTATTGTAATTCTTCCTGATCCACCTATTCCTCCCGTACCTCCCATCACTGTTGTAACTCTTCCTGCTCCACCTATTCCTCCCGTACCTCCCATCGCTGTTGTAATTCTTCCTGCTCCACCTATTCCTCCCGTACCTCCCATCGCTGTTGTAATTCTTCCTGCTCCACCTATTCCTCCCGTACCTCCCATCGCTGTTGTAATTCTTCCTGCTCCACCTATTCCTCCCGTACCTCCCATCACTGTTGTAATTCTTCCTGCTCCACCTATTCCTCCCGTACCTCCCATCGCTGTTGTAATTCTTCCTGCTCCACCTATTCCTCCCGTACCTCCCATCGCTGTTGTAATTCTTCCTGCTCCGCCTATTCCTCCCGTACCTCCCATCGCTGTTGTAATTCTTCCTGCTCCACCTATTCCTCCTGCCTCCCATCGCTGTTGTAATTCTTCCTGCTCCACCTATTCCTCCCGTACCTCCCATCGCTGTTGTAATTCTTCCTGCTCCACCTATTCCTCCCGTACCTCCCATCGCTGTTGTAATTCTTCCTGCTCCACCTATTCCTCCCGTACCTCCCATCACTGTTGTAATTCTTCCTGCTCCGCCTATTCCTCCCGTACCTCCCATCGCTGTTGTAATTCTTCTTGCTCCACCTATTCCTCCCGTAACTCCCATCGCTGTTGTAATTCTTCTTGCTCCACCTATTCCTCCCGTACCTCCCATCGCTGTTGTAATTCTTCCTGCTCCACCTATTCCTCCCGTACCTCCCATCGCTGTTGTAATTCTTCCTGCTCCACCTATTCCTCCCGTACCTCCCATCGCTGTTGTAATTCTTCCTGCTCCACCTATTCCTCCCTGCACTCCCATCGCTGTTGTAATTCTTCCTGCTCCACCTATTCCTCCCGTACCTCCCATCGCTGTTGTAATTCTTCCTGCTCCACCTATTCCTCCCATACCTCCCATCGCTGTTGTACTTCTTCCTGCTCTACCTATTCCTCCCATACCTCCCATCTCTGTTGTACTTCTTCCTGCTCCACCTATTCCTCCCGTACCTCCCATCGCTGTTGTAATTCTTCCTGCTCCACCTCTTCCTCCCGTACCTCCCATCGCTGTTGTAATTCTTCCTGCTCCACCTCTTCCTCCCTGCACTCCCATCGCTGTTGTAATTCTTCCTGCTCCACCTCTTCCTCCCGTACCTCCCATCGCTGTTGTAATTCTTCCTGCTCCACCTCTTCCTCCCGTACCTCCCATCGCTGTTGTAATTCTTCCTGCTCCACCTCTTCCTCCCGTACTTCCCGTCACTGTTGTAATTCTTCCTGCTCCACCTCTTCCTCCCGTACCTCCCATCGCTGTTGTAATTCTTCCTGCTCCACCTATTCCTCCCGTACTTCCTGTCACTATTGTAATTCTTCCTAGTCCACCTTTTCCTCCCATACTTCCCATCACTATTGTAATTCTTCCTGATCCACCTATTCCTCCCATACTTCCCATCACTATTGTAATTATTCCTGATCCATCTATTCCTCCTGTACTTCCCATCACTGTTGTAATTCTCCCTGATCCACCTATTCCTCCTTCCATTTTCCTTTTCTTCACCCAGAATTATTTTCTTAGCATCCAAAATAGCATCTTCTGGGTATCCCCTGGATCTTAATCTCGACATCGTATCCTGTAAAACATCTAGGTTTAAACCTCTCCTCAGACGTGTTCAAAAATACTCGCTTCATCTCACCCAATGCTAGAGCCTTAATTAAATGTGGGGGATGCATACTTCCTGCATGTAGGAAGTTATTTACTGCTGTAACTTTCCTGTAGGGCTTGAATTTTATTTGATCTAATTCTGTCATATACACTTCTATATCTAGATACTTAATACTCTTAGGATCTACTTCATATACAAATTCCAAGCCATGACTAGTTCTGTTCAAATCTGCCATAAACTCATCAAATTTCCCATGATCACCCTTACAAATGAATATCAAGTCGTCGATAAATCTACCAAAAAATACTACGTTTTCAATGAAATATTTATTCTGATATGCAAATTCTTTTTCAAATTCCCCCATGTATACTATGGCATATGAGGGGGCAAATGCCACCCCCATTGCCGTACCTTTTTTCTGCAACCTTCCCCCACTTAAAATAATTGTGGGTTAGGCATAATTCAAGCAAAAGTAAAAAAAAGGAGATACATGGTCCTCCTCCCATAACTTTTCCCATAGCTTCCAGACCTCTCCTAGTCTCAGTGTTAGTATACAATAATTTTATGTCCACCGTGGCCCAAAAATAATCCTCTTTCCACTTTATTTTACTCACTTTATCACATAGATCTTTAGTATTCTTTATATGTGATGTCACTTTACTTAAATACTTTTTCAAGCAGAAGTCCAAAAACTTTCCCACATTTTCCATGTAGGAACCTAACGTCGAGACAATAGGTCTCCCCGGGGGACATTGTAAATTCTTATGTATTTTGGGCAGTGCATAGAATTTGGTGTCTCTAGGTTCTTTTCTAAATAATTTTTGAATATCCTTACCAGTAAAGAATCCTAGCCTTTCTCCCCTTTCTAATATTTTGAGTAGTTCCTCATTGAATTTACATTTAGGGTTAACTTCTAGTTATACATATCCACCCCAACCAAATCCATTATCATTTTTCCATATTCCTTCTTACTCATTACTACCCAATCTCCCCCTTGGTCTGCTTGATGAAAGACCAATTTATCCAGGTTTAACCTCATCTCCTGCAGTTCCTTCCTCTCACCTTTAGTCAAATTATACTCCTTCCTTTTCCCACAAAATTGCTCAAATTCCCATTTAATTTGTCCACACACTACAGTTTCATACAACTTAATACACATGGAGGACTTTGAAGGGGAAAGTCCGAGGTACCAAATAAAGTGGTGAAGAAACTATATGTGATTTTGCCCGGTTGAAGCTTGCTATCTGTGTTTTTTTCTGGTTCTGAGAGAAACTCTGTCCTTATGAAAAATCAAATTGGGAGAACAAATAGAGAGAGCTTATAATTTTGACATTCTCCTGTCTGAGGTAATGGCTGTTAAGAAAGTAGTCTTCCAAGTTAAAAACTTTAGTGAACAAGAAGAGGCTGATTCAAAATGAGGGAGAACCAAGGCAGCTAGAATTAAATTTAGATACCAAGGAGGTGGTGGTTCTCTAATTGGAGGTCGTAAGAGGATAGTACCTTTCAGGAAGACTTTGCAAAGCCTATGGGACATAATACTGGAACCCATGTTACCAACTTGATAATTGGGTATGGCATCTAGTTGAACTTGGATAATAGCTGCAGCTGCTCCTTGAATAAAGGTTTCTGCTAGAAAATCAAGAATCTTAGAAAGAGGTGCTATAAAAGGGTCAATATGAGTCTTATCAGCCCAAGAAGAAAATTGCTTCCATTTACTGGCATAAAGCTTTCTGGTTGTATTCTTGTGCGAGGAAACCAAGGTATGTTGCACTGCTGGGGAAATGTCTTGGAGCTTGGCTAAGACAGGAAGTGGAGCAACCAAGCTGTCAGCTTGAGGGTCTGAATGGATGGATGGAGCATTCCCAACTGATGGGTCAGAAGATCCTGGAGGTGAGGCCAAAGGAAAGGGAACCATATCTGACGAGGCCAGTAAGTGGCGATGAGAATTAGAGTGCAACCTAATGATTTGGCTTTCTGAAGAACTTTTGAGATTAGTGGAATATTCCAGATCCAATTTGGTCTGTAGGGACTTCTTGGATGACTCTTTGTTTCTGGCAACCTTTGAATTTCTAGGGTTGCCTGATCCCTTACAGTGGGTGGAATGTCTGGGATTGATTTTGATGGATGGGGTAGTGAAGAGAAGGGAAGGGAATGTTGTAACCCCTGGATATGATCGACTGTACCCATTTGTCTTGTGTGATGTTCAGCTAGGCTACTGGGTATAGTGACAATCTCCCCTTGACTATCTTCAGAGGTAGACAGGTGGGCCTCCTTTCAGGAGCGCTGGAAGGGCCTACCAGAGGGTGTAGCTCTGTCGCCCTGATTTTGTGGACCCCCCTCTGCCACATCTGCACCTTCCATTGTTATTTTCCCCTCTGGCCCTGGGGGAAATATTCACCACGTGCATCTGGCGAAGCTCCTTGGGATTCATGAAACCACATTTTTCCACTCTTCTGACCTTTGGGATAGGGTCTAGTAGGGGCAGAGAAACATACTCCCACGGCAGACAGAGTTTTACCTTCTTGCTCGCACCTGGTAAGAGTTTCTTTTACTTCTAGTCTGAACAATGATGAGCCATCAAAATGGGTGTTAATAAAGGAAGACTTGAAGTGCTCAGCAAACTCACAAAGGTGCATCCAGCAATGTCTCCTCAAAAGTATTCCTGTGCCTGCTGCCCTGCTCACTCCATCGGCTGTGTAGGAGATGAGTCTTATGGAGAAGTTGACTACAGATGTTAAGGTCGCTAGCTGGGAGGCAGCCTTCTCTGAAGCCCTCACAGCTGTAGGATCCTGGAGGCTATCTCCTAGCTCTTTGAGGAGATCCCTCTAAAGATGAGTAAAGTGAGACAAATAATTCAGCGACGTAAGAGTAATGGCCGCTGAAGAAAACATACGCTTCCCGTATCTGTCCATCATTCAAGACGCTTTGTTCGGTAGATGGACAGATGAAGAGGTTTCCACTAATTCCTTCTTTGTGGTCACTGCCACCTCCATAGCATCAACTGGCACACCTTTTGTCAAAAATGTTTTGTCCTCTGGAGCTGTGATAAACTTGTTCATCCTCCGTAGAATAGGTTCCAATGATTCTGGAGAGCCCTACACCTTTTGACTCACTACACCCAGCAGCTGGTTGAAAGGCAGAGACACCCAAGAGGTGGGGGGTCGAGACCAAATGCCTCTGGGTAAACGGATTCATCTTCAGAAGGCCTAAGGGACTTCCAGACACTCCTCTGCTTTAGGATCTCTAAGATGTCTGAAAAGGAGACATCTTCAGAGAGAGACCATGGGGACCCTTCTAAATCCTCTAAGTCCATATCTGATGTGACAGACTCAGGGGAGTCTATATGCTTCCAAGAAAACACTGGTTCCAAAACACTAAAAGCACAAACCAGTCACACAGAGCTCCTATAAAGGCTGTCCCTCCTCAACAATTGACTGCACGATAGTGTCAGCAGAAACACCAGTTCATATGTATAAAAACTGAAGTTTAATTCCTCCAGCAAGTAAGACACCAGGGCAAGGTAAGCAATAAAAACAATACAAATAGTTCTGATATTAAACCAGCAGATTAAACGCGTTCATCTTCTTACAGAACATTTCATCAGAATAAACAGAACCCTTCTCTACACCCATTTTTATAGTACATTACTTATCTTCCATTGGATAAAACATTAAGTAATTAATTAATTATGCAAATGGTGCCGGTGAACTAGAATAAAAAAAAATAGTATTATTAGTAAAGTTGTTTAAACAGTACTCGCTGTATAAGAAAAACAGTTTCTGTACTTTTGTTTTCAGTGTATATAACTACATAGGAAAGATCTTGTTCAAACACTAAAACAAATATAAAGGTAAAATAAACAATAAAACATCCATTGCAACATATAGAAAACAGCCATAAAAAGTTAACATGGTTTTACAATAGGCACAGTAATGAATGTGTATACATAATTAGCTTTTAGCCCTTCTAGGCTTTGATGCCTTCATTTTTAAGGCAGGAAGAAGTGAAATATGATCATTCATACCGGGTGGGGTACAGGCATCCAGTTTTAACTGCCATATCATTTCTCTGTATTCTAACATATTCTCCCAACCCCCACAACTATCACTAGGAACCACCTTTTCCAGGACCTAAAACTTAAAATCTGCCTGTGTGCACACCAGACTGTGCCTGTACAGAGCACTGGTTTCTCTTTTTCTGTTGATGTCATAATTATGTTCGTACACACGTTGTCTCAAAGTACGTTTGATTTTACCAACATAATATGCCCAGCAATATTTGCAGTAAGCAAGATAGACCACCCCTTTTTAAATAAAAGCTGTTGTACATCAAAATCTTAAGGCTAGAAGGTATACTTGGTATTTCTAAACTTTTACAGTTAGCCATAAAAGTGCATTGGGAACACCTTCCACACTTATGTGTCCCCATTTTAGCCTTTATCCCATTGGTGGTAATGCTCTTCTTCTTTTCCAATATTTCCTTAAGACTATCATTTCTCTTATAACTGTACCTCAATTGTCTGTTAAATATGTCTAACCTACTGGGCATTCTTTAAAATATACCCCATACTCTATTTATGGTTTTCTTTATCCACCATGTATCTTGGTCAAAGGTCATTACTAGATAGGGTGTAACAGATGATGTTCCTGTAACCAAACCCTGTTCTTTTATTAAAGGTTCCCCATAGAGTAAGGGTATATACAAATTTCCCCATCCTTGTAGCACTTTTTCTTTAATGGGTCTAATCAATTCATCCGGGTACCCTCTTTCTAAAAAAAAAAAAAAGAGAATGAACATAAATATAACTCCTGTGTAAAATCATCCTTATTGGATGTCATCCTTGCAACTCTTACCATCTGTCCCTTCACAATGTTACGTTTCTGAAAATAGGGATGACTACTTTGGTAGTGTAGGTAAGAGTTGGAGAAACACCTTTTCCTATAACCCTTAGATGTAAATCAGTTATTATCCAAGTCTTTTTCTATGCAGACATCCAAGTAGTTAATTTTATTCAATCCTATTTTGTGGGTAAAACTTAGAAATTCTGTGGTGGAATTCAGGAATTCAGTAAAACTGGGAATCATCTCAAGGGGTCCCTTCCACACAATAAAAATATCGTCCAGAAAACGAAAGTACCGAGAAATATAATCTTTGTACGTGGAATCAAATACATGATGGATTTCCCAATATAACATAACAATATTAGCAAATATGGGGGCACATGATGAACCCATGGCAACCCCATCTAGTTGGTGGTACAGCTCCCCCCTGAAAAATCAAAAAATTGTTTTTGAGCACCAGCTCCATATTTTCAAGTACCAACCTAAAATGAGCTGAAGATAGAAATCCAAACTCTATCAACATGTGTTCGAACCATTCTAGGCCTTTTTGGTGTGATATAACAGAAAATAAATCCTTGACGTCCACTGTCACAAAAATAAATTCAGATTTAAACTCTAAACATTCTATCTTATGTAAAAAATCCCACAAATCTATAAGAATATGTGGGTATTTGCTTGGTACTGTTTTAATTTTGTGTCCACAAATATTGCCAGGGGCTGTGTTTTTGAGCCCTCAGAGGTGACAATAGGTCTAAGGGGTGGGTTTCTGACATCCTTATGGACCTTGGGGATCCCAAACGGACTGGGTGTGAAGGGTTTTGTTACCTTCAAAAACTGGTGTAGTTCTTTGTTAATAAGACCTTGGCTTAAATTATCATCCAAAATCCAATCAATCTTGTTATAAGCTATGTTCAACTAATTTCTAGACACCACAGCATACCTATTGTCGGTGTTTAGGATCTCTGCAATTTTGGTAGTATAGTCCATATTATCCATCAACACGCCCCCCCCCCCAATCAGGTTTCATCACTCTCAAATTAACTGTGTTAGTCAATTCTGTCAACACCCTTCTTTCTTCTCTGGTTAAGTTATATGTAAACCCTCTTTGTTTGTTGAACACTTTTTTAAGTTCATAAATAACAAGTGTTTCAAAATTGAATAGTTCCTGGTTAAGGGGGGATTAAAAGTACTCCTTCTAACCAGCATGTAGGTAAACTGGCGTACTGGCTGGTTGTGGTACAGGTGTTCCAAATTAAATTTTCTCGTGAGAAATTTTATATCAAGAATGGTATTAGCTACTTGTCCACCTTTACTTGGCACAAAGGTGAAACCTTTCTTAAAAAGAGAAAAGAAATTATCATCCACCGTCACATCCGTGTAGTTATAAATGTGAAAGTTGTCCTTTGTAATCACAATGTTACACCCAGACTCATTGTTAATAGAATTTTCACAAAACTCCTGTATTGGGTCCAATAGTTCCTCACCTGCATTTGAGTATAACTCATTGGACAAAAAAGTTTGATCACTACTCACACTACCACACAATAACCCATGATTTATCTGTGGTACTGTCTCCCCCGATGTCGGTGATAATTCCTTGTAACCTTTGCGTAAAATGGCTGAGATGTCAAGTTCTGAATCCTTTCGGACCTCCTCGGACCATCCATCCCTAAAGGAGCATTGTTAACATTATCATTTTCATCATAATGGGTGTCATATCAAATAACCCCCCCCCCCATGGTTCACCCCATTATGAGAATTCACAAATTGTCTACCTTGGTTAAACCTACTAGGATTTTTTTCTTTTTCTCTAGCCCTTTTATATTTCCCCCTATGGGGTAGGCCCACCCTTGGGAATACTCTCTATTGTCCCTTTCTAACTTAGATAGTTTCCTTTTGTAGTTCTTGGAAATTATTTTTTCAGTGTCTTGTAATACAATCATGTAATCACGTCTGTATTTATCAACAGTAAAAAGTAAGTCATCAGTAATTTCTTTGTCTGTCAATGTCTGTTTTTAAACTAACAATGATACTGTTGTTGTTATTTATAATAGCCTTCACAAGAGCTAACCCACAACCATTTAAAATCCCCACAATTTAAGGCTGTGCCAGGTTCTAAATTATTAAGAAACTTCAGAATATGTAAAGCTTTAGGCACGTGATTATTTTTAAGACAGTCAGGTACCAATTATCTAACATAAGGTTCCTGTACTTTATAAGTTTGGATTTTAAGTTCTTACATTTTTCTGTGTATGTCGAATGATTCTCTTCTGGTTTATTGGATACATGCTCTGGTAACACAAAACCCTTGTTGAGCCATAAGTCCAAGTCTTGATAATGTTGTAAATTGCCCATGACAGGCCGGTCAACTCTAAAATTGTGTCCAGTTGATGATTCCCGATGTCCAGATGCAGTATTTGTCTGTTGAGACCCAATAAAAAGCAGTTCCGTTGAGCCATTCAATCTCGGTGATGAAAGAACAGCTTCATCTGACTGCCTGGTAGGCCGCTGATGCTCCTGGTGCGTCAGTGTGATCTCCTGGTTACCATTCCTACCTTTGCCGTACGGAATAGAAGCACTCAACTCACTAGCTTCTGCGTCTTCATTGGAAAAAGCCTCAATGAGCTTGGTTAACCCCCCAGTGAGAGTTACATTGTGGTTGGTAGGTTTGGGTGACTCCTCGGCCGCTCTGCATGTTACAACCAGTCACAGAAAAGAACTAGTAATGCAAGAAAACACTGGCTCCAAAACACCAAAAGCACAAACCAGTCACACAGAGCTCCTATAAAGGCTGTCCCTCCTCAACAATTGGCTGCATGATAGTGTCAGCAGAAACACCAGTTCACATGAATAAAAATTGAAGTTTAATTCCTCCAGCAAGTAGACACCAGGGTAAGGTAAACAATAAAAACAATACAAATAGTTCTGATATTAAACCAACAGATTAAGCGCTTTCATCTTCTTACAGAAGACTTCATCAGAATAAACAGAACCCTTCTCTACACCCATTTTTATAGTACATTACACATCTTCCATTGGATAAAACACTAATTAAGTAATTAAGTAATTAATTAGTTATGCAAGATTGCATGTTTATGCAGTTATGGAGAGCCTCATGCCTTTCAACTCACTATACCCAGCAGCTGGTCGAAAGGCAGAGACACCCAAGAGGTGGAGGGTCGAGATCCAAATGCCTCCAGGTAAACAAATTCATCTTCAGAAGGGCTAAGGGACTTCCAGCAACTCCTCTGCTTTAGGATCTCTAAGATGTCTGAAAAAGAAACATTTTCAGAGGGAGACCATGGGGACCCTTCTGAATCCTCTAAGTCATTACCTGATGTGACAGGCTCAGGGGAGTCTATATACTTTGTCTTACAAGTCCTCTTCCGATGGACCTCCTCAGAGGGATGCTCTGGAGAGGTTTCAGAAGGGGGGGGGGTCACCCAATGGGGCATCCCGGGACACTGGTTCTCCACTCTTGGGCTGGAGGGATGATACAGAGGATGACACTGGTCCTTTAGGGGGAAGAGTAGCTGGAGTCAAGGGTGGAGCAGTCTGAGGAGATAGCACACTCCTCATCACCTTGAAAGCACCATGATCCCGGCCTGAGAGAGCCCCCAGCTCAGAGGAAACTGGGAAACTCTCCCACGCCAAGAAGGATGACTCTGAGGCTGATGTGGGTGCCAAACTCACCGGCTGCGAGAGGAAGAATCAGATCCGACAAAGATCTGACCAGACTCCCTTCACTGGACCCGACGAGGGAGTGTTGTCCTCCAGACCCCTCAATGGAAGAAAGCATCGACGAGGTCAAAGCAGAAGTCGGGGCCGGTATACCAGTAATGTTTTTTGGAACCGACAGTTCCACTGCACAGACTTCCAAACACTCTGGCTCCGAGCTCATCAGAGGAGGAACAGATGAGATAGACACAGGGACTGGATCCACTTCCATTTGGGCTGGACTGGTGAGAATTTTGGCTAAGGCCGGTGTACACAGCAACCTCTTGACCACCCACTCCACATCTTCATCCAATAGGCCCCTGGATGATCGAGAGGAAATGGTGGAAGATCTATGACTACCAGTCACTGATTGATTGCAACATGGGTGACTGGGGAGCTGAATGGACCAGCTCCTCTTATGGCTCTGAGACGACTCTGAAGAAACTGATGGAATAGATGGACTCCACTCACTGGACCCGACGAGGGAGTGTTGTCCTCCAGACCCCCCAATGGATGAAAGCATCGACAAGGTCAGAGCAGAAGTCGGGGCCAATATACCAGTAGTGGTTTTTCGGAACCTGGTAGCCAGAAGAGATGTCTCTAAGTTAAACAGCGACCCTCAGAAAAAAGGGAATTGAAAGTATAAAGGGAGGGGGGTCCTCTAACTTAAACAGGCTTAACAAAAATGGGACCAAAAAAGCAAAGCCTCTAACTTAAACAGGTTTGCTGGGATCAACTAAGTACGAGAAAATAATTGGGCCTAGCAGAGAAAAATGATGGCCCAAACAACAGCAACACCAAATAATGAGAAATACCAGAAAAAAACAGAAAATTTAGAGGGATACAACCTCAATGAGGATATAGAGAAGCTTTTAAACCACAAATAGAAGAAAATCTAATAATAACCAAAAGTCATCAAAGCACACAGGAATCCAGTAAACACAGCTCCACAAGGTGAACAAAGCAGCAAAATTTAATCTTTTTTAACGCTTCAAACAAAACCACAGCGTTTCCGCCCACCTACATACAGGACTTCATGAGAAACACTGCAAAAAACAAATTCACTCCTTATATACTCCTAATCTAATAATAAGCTACAATAAAAGTGAAAAAGCCGGAGCCAGTAAACGCAATCTCAGTCCAGCGAAGCGGCAAACGAGAACTGGGTACCTGTCGCTAGGCATCTTGGGATAGGGTGTAGCCTCGAGCCAGTGAAAGCTCTCGAGCTTTAGTATGCGGCCGAGTCAGAACTGATGCTCTGTTCCAAACCCAACCAGCAAGAATGAAGGCGAGATAAGACAACACAACATCATCAGATATATCCTCACATGCCACAAGGACGCAGTGAATCTGTCTAGCCTAGCTTTATACTCCTGCTTCTGGACCTTAAAACTGTTTTCACCAGCAAAACTCTTTTTATTCAAGGTCACCTTATAATGCGATTAGGAGATACGCTAATCTTCTAATTTTAACAATACTCTTTCCTGTGATCAATATTAACGTCATTTTCGAGCAATACTTTTTCCATTTGAAATTACTACATTATGAATTTTCCCCATCTTTCCAAACCATTACTCTTCTTCTCAGTTAATTCTTAAACCAAATTTTAAGCACTACTGTTTTACCATACCCAGAAAACATTTCTCTTAAAGTGAGAAATTATTACATAATATATATTCTTAATATTCTTTATATGTAGGTGGACGGAACATTAACACCCTTGAAAGTATTCTCAATTGGCTATCAACTAATCTTCCACAAGAAACTTTAGTCCTTGGAGACTTTAACATTGACTGGAAGTCCTGTAGTACCCCTCATCCCACCACCCATATTAATCTTTATGGTTTCTCACAAGTCATCACCTCCCCTACAAAAATTAATAAAACCAACAACAAGGAAACCACATTAGATTGGATTCTTATAAACTCTCCACATCACACATACAAAGCAGGCACCCTCCCTGATGATCTGAGTGACCACTCACTCACATATATATCATCAGACACAAAACTAGCATACCTCACCCAAATTCGTATTAGACAATACGGACTAAAAAATTCTTTAACCCTGAACTTTTCCAGCTAGAACTCAAACACTGCAATTGGTCACCACTAAAAATACTCCCTTTAGATGAAGCAGTTGACTACTTTAATTCTGCATTCTTAGCCATCCTTGACCATCATGTCCCAGTACGCTCTATTAGAAATAAGGCTAAACCTGCCCCATGACTCACTACAGCTACTAGACAGAAAATCCTCCTTAGAAACAAATCCTGGGCAAAATGGCACACCACTAGGAATTCAACAGACCACCAAACCTTTAGACAACTGAGAAATACTACTAAAAAAGCTGTCCTCTTAGATAAAAAAAACTTTTATATCCAACTACAACAAACTAACCAAAGGAATCCACAAAAATTTTGGTCCAGCATCAACAAACTCCTACACCCAGGCCAGTCTATTAGACCTAGCCCACAAGGCTCCAACCATGATAATCCAACACAAACGGCCAATGCCTTCAATTCTTTCTTTACAGATGCCATTCAAACACTAGCTAAGCAATTATCTCCAAGTTTCCCTAATCTAACCACCTCACCGACTGACCCAATTCCATCATTTCAGCTAAAACCTGTTCCTACTTCCTTCATTTGCTCTCTTCTAGAAAAACTAACACCTACTACCCCATCTGCTGACCAACTACCTGCAGAATACCTGCAAAAAGGTGCCAAAGCCATAGCCTTCCCCATTTCCATACTAATAAACAGAACGATAACAGAAGGAAATATCCCATCTATCTGGAAAATCTCACACATCATCCCCCTACATAAAGGTGGAAACTCCATTGACATTTCAAACTCCAGACAAATAGCTCTACTCTCTCCACTGGCAAAAATTATGGAAAAATGTATCCATAAGCAATTACTCACCCATCTTATCGAAAATAACCTACTGGCCAACTGTCAACATGGGTTTAGACCTAATCACAGTACCACCACAGCTCTACTTTCCTTCACAGACTGCATACATTTAAACTGTAATAATAATACTCTTTCCTCTTCTGTCTTCATTGATTTATCTAAGGCTTTTGACATGGTTAACCGCCAGCTCCTTATAGAAATACTTAAATCTCTCTCTCTTGATACTCTCGCCTTAAAATGGTTCAAATCTTACTTAGACAATAGACAACAAGCAGTACTATGGGAAAACAGTCTATCTTCTTTCCTCCCCATTTCCCTTGGTGTTCCCCAGGGTTCCATATTAGGCCCACTGCTATTTTCCATTTTCATTAATGACCTAGCAATTCCTCATGCAACCTGCATTCAATATGCAGACAACTCCAACATTATTTGCTCAGCTAATACTCCTTCCGAGCTACAGTCCCTTACACAAAAAGCATTCAATACAGTTGAGCAATGTTTTTTAAGCCGATGCCTCCTACTTAACCCTAAAAAAACTAAACTGCTACTTTTTACTCCTACTCACAGGTCAACCCCTCTTCACTTCACTCTTATATCCAAGAACGGGACTCTTATATCTCCTAACCCAACCACTAAACTTCTTGGAATAACCATAGATAATAACCTAAACTGCGATACTCATATTAACATCGCTATAAAAACAGTAAATAAGAAACTGGGATCCCTTTATAGAATCAAACCCTTTCTTACTCCTTCAGCCAAAACCACTATAGCTAGAACTCATTTAATCTCTACCCTACTCTATGCTTCACCCATATATACCAATCTCTCAAAAAACAACCTCAACAGACTTGCTACCTCCTATCATAGTATTGCTAGATTTGTCACTGGTTCTCCTTTTAGAACACATCATTGCAACAACCTAAAACAATTAGGATTGCTAGAGTTCCAAAACCAGTTACTATTTCACCAGCTTGCTATTATCCATAAGAGCCTGCACTACCCCACCTATACTCCTATACTGACTACTCTCATTACCCCCTACAACAATCTTAAGAACTTACGCTCTTCTAATACACTGGAACATGCTTCCCTCTGAACTCCTATCCCTGACCTCTATAACACTTTTTAAACAGAAATTAAAACTATTTCTCAGTCCTCATTGGTTATGCCTTTGTACTAACCCTGACTAACTGTATTTCTTTTCTTCGATTTCCTATGTGCTCTCTGCATCTAATATTATTATGTTCTAACTAATGACATCCTCTTGCTGTCTCCTATAAACCTTGTATTTCACTGTATCACATGGTACATTTGTATAAGTAAACATGTTTTTTATCCTATTTTTTTTTCTGTTTCTATAAGTAAACAACTGTTTTGTATTTTATTTTTGCTTTTCATATCTCCTCATCATGAGCTGTGTACTCTTGTAATGACAACTGCATCAAGCCTATACGGCTGTAACTGTTCGGAACTTTTCAACTACTTTATACTTCTCTGAATGGTGACAACTTCTTATTATACATATTGTGTTTGTGTTGGAGCTTTTCTCCCCGGGCCTCTACTGAAAATGGATTTGTATTCCAGTTAGACTATCCCAGTCAACAATTGTAAAATAAATAAAAGTAAATAAATAAAATATTTTTTATTAATACAATATAGAATACAAAAAAAGCTATAATAAAATGAGTTCCCACTATATATAAAATAATTTCATATAAGAAAAATATTTTCATAATCTTCAAGCTTGTAATAGAACTAACAATTGTCTCATATCGTTAATGTTCTATCCATTTATATCTGTTGACAAATATATTTCTAACTCTAGGTTTAGTCATTGATCGTTAATTTACTGGCCCCAAATTACTATGAAAAATCCTACCGATATACATTATACACCACAGTAAATGAATGTAAGTCATAGTGTACATGTTTTCTGCAGAGATGCTACATCCACAATGTGGGGCTGTACCCCCTACACACACCCCAAGGGTTGTACCCCCTACCCTGAACTTTAAATTTGCTACCTCTAAGATCATTGATCAAACTGCCTTGCAGAAAAGGGAAAACATTTATCTCCCCCTCTCCTGAGGTGATTTAATCTCCAAAGAAAGGTACATTTTATACACAACAGTGGTCAGAAGGGGCATTGAAACAGTGGTGTAGGTATTTAGATCTTCAGCAACCCCAGCTTTGTTAATATCAGGATGACCCATATCTGTCTAATATAGAACAATTACAGTCCTGGAGAATAAATACAGAGTTGATTATTAACATTTTTTGCCATGTTATTTTTTTAAAGAACATTAAAAATGAATTAAGACAACTTATATGAGCCTGAATTTGTGACATAAGAGGATAAAACCCTGACTAAGGCCGATGCAGCTGAGTTTAAACAGTGACTCTGGCTCTTGATGGCACAGGAAAAGAGACTTTTGTTTAGGCAGGCTCTTTGAAATAATTTACATTATCACTGAGGTTAGGATTAGAACTATTATTTCCTTAGAAAAGTACAATTTGTCTGAATGTGGTCTGCTTGCTGATGTGTTGTACACTTAGGTCAGCATTCCAGCCTATACTGCCCTTGTTTATCACATAAACTATAAACATTTCCATTATACCGTTTAACAATATGACTTCTTGCTACTGCTAACAGTTGTCTGTGTATTTAATAACACCAAGAGTTCCATACATTTTTGATGGATTTTCCAAACGATGTTGTTGTTGTGTCTTTCGGCTTTTCCCGGTTAGGGGTCGCCACAGCGGAACTCCGGTCCACTAATGATTGGCAGTAGAATTTTACATGCCTAGTTGCCAGCCCTGATGTACAACCTTCAACGAAGGTACGCCCATTCACGCATGTCTCCACACAGAAGACACTCTAGTTGAGAATCGAACAGGACGTCTGTGAGGCGACAACACTACCGCAGCACCGCCACCCCAGTTTCTTTTATTAGTAATACTAAATTCTAGCAGCATGCCTTACTCCCATTCCAAATTCTGTATTTACCATGTATTTTACTTCAAAACATTTGCTTATTTTTTCAGGGTCTTTATAAATTATCTCCAGCAATGAGCCTAGCCATGAAGATATTTGCAATTTCCTAATTCTGTTTATCGTCAAGCCATAACTCAAGATTACGCTTCCATGAGCTTTGCGATTTATGCGTCAAACTGTTCTAAGAAAGGCCGATCCTTATTCTTTGTCTCTTTCAAATGCTGTTTCATAAAACAACTTTTTGCATGTGAATTACAGCTTGTAGGCCCTCGTGTTTATGAATGAAGCATTCTCTACACCACCTTCCTGAAGAATAATCATTTCAGAGTGTAGGACTTCCTCCTCCACAGTATTTGTAGCCTGCACAAGTTGGAGCAACATCTGCAGAATTTACATTCTCAGACTTTTCCATTTCATTTCTCTGTTTATCCTCCAGCAATTCTTACTTCTTTTCCATCTTCCTTCTCTTTCTGCAGTAGCCCTTTGGTTCTGCCTGCAGGCACTCTGGCCAGATTTCCCCATGTCAATATGAATATTCTTCTTCCTTCGACTTTTCCCGGTAAGGGGTCACCACAGCGGATCACCTGTCCACTCATGATTGGCAGTGGAGTTTTTACAGTATAGAGTTGCCAGCCCAGTGCCCAACCTTCCACAGAAGGCACACACACGCACGCACTCATGCCTAGGGCCAATTTAGAGTGTCCAATGCACCTACAGCATGCCTTTGGGATGTGGGAGGAAACCGGAGCACCCGGAGGAAACCACGTGACCACAGGGAGGACATGCAGACTCCGCAAAGAAGGCACCCCAGCCAAGGATTGAACCACAGAACCTCTAGCTGTGAGGCGGCAATGCTAACCGCTGCACCACTACAGCCCCCCCCCCCCAGTCAGTACGAATACTACTTCAAGTCTTCTCAAAAAAGACACCACTGACTTAGTGGGAATAATCCAGTCAACAAAAGGTAAATTTAATTATTTTCATAGTACTAAAGAAAGGGATGGATTTAATTATTTCATTTAGGCATGTGAAAGGGTATGAAATCAACACCAACTTGACGAAGGACAATGGATGAGGATTTTAACTTCTCATCGGTAAAGCAATGCATGCTGTCTCAAAGTTAAATGATTCTGGTTGTTTGAATTATGATAAAGTTAATAACATGTTCGTTTCCATATTTTAAACTGATGCCTGAAGCATACAGAAGCATATATTAAGAAATTTAGAATGCATAGGAGAATGGCAAATCTTGTTCATAGGAGGTGAGTGGTTATCAAGTTGCTACATTTCTAAAGCTAGAGGACTTTTTGGGGAAGGAGCATGCACTTGCTACTCTGCCTGAAGACATGAGAGTCTGGCAGACCAGAAGCAACACAGCTGAAGACATGGGAAAGAAGATGGGTCTCTATCTGGCAAGCAGGTCACAACAGCAGATTAAGGAGGAATCCAACACGGTACATGATTATGAAGGGATTCATGGGGGATTGCCTACGCCACTGTAAGAAGTTCTACAAGCAAAGGGAGAAGCCACCATTTCTAGTACAATCATGGGCCTTTTTTAAGTGTAACCATAGGGGGCATTTAGAGTACCAGCATCAGCCGAGGGGAGCAATAAATGCATATCATTGTGAAAGTGGTGGGTTTCTGGATAAAACCATGGCACCAAACTTACACCTGGTAGAGAGGAAACAGACCATTGCCAAGAGGGATATAGCTCTGCACGTTACTATTATAAGACCTATAATGGTTAAAAGAGAACAATATTTGCCAAGGAAGTCCACTACAGTTAAAGCCTCGAGTGGAACACTTTTCCTGGTATCACTGGCCAGAGTTTTGTTGGATCGAGAAACAGGACAAGGGAACGAACAGGTGGTATTCTTTGAGGTTATCCTAGTAGATGTTTCAATAGGCAATGATTTTTATAATGCAGTATCTTTTTGTATATGTGGCTACCACAGCTAGGAATGGAGGTAAGAATTTAGTGGAGGCAGATTCAGCCATTGATCGCACCTCCAACTGAGGCTGGTGATGTTAGTATTTCAATTCAGATTCCAGATCCAGTGGGAATGGGCCAAGTAACTGACACAGCTTTTTGCATACGAAGAACTGTCACAGGTATCTTTATGTTCTTGTACGGACACAGGCACTCTTGATTTAATTTGTGATGAGTGGGAGAATAACACTTTCTCACAAGGAATCTGTTGTGAACTATGTCCGAAATATCAAGATCCAAGCTTAGGGAGATCATGAGAAGGCATGACACCACTTGGCACAAGCGCAACAGTAAAGTGTCTAGTATGACCAGACAGCCAAGGACACCCCTGGTCCTCATCACTGGTACGGGTGCAGTAAAAAAAGTGACCGCCCCAGACTAAAATAAACGGAATAATCACACAGACTCAGTATTGATTCCATGCCCTGGGCAAATTAAGCTATAGGACAGGTCAGTAGTTCTAAGTATTTAAGTAATATTGACCTGAAAAAGGGTTATTGGCAGGTACCCTTCACACCTGCAGTGGAAGAGAGGTCTAATTTTTTTTTTATCCTTTTGGGGTTACATGAGTATATCAACAAACCCCTTCTGACTGCCAGTCCCTTTTAAAATGGCTTCTAAAGAAGTTGTTAGTCTAAGATGACTACTTATAAAACTTGGTGTTTAAGGCTGTCAGAATATAACAAAGTGCAAAGCCATCCATACCTCCCTTGGGAAAAACTACATTTGTGTGTGTAAACACACCATATTCATAGAGCTTAAATGTGATATTATTGTACAATACATTGTAATGTTTGGTTTACTCTCCAATGAAAGTACATTTTATCTTACTATAGTTTCTTAGCCCTTAAGTCCCTCACACAGGCCACTGCAGCTGTGACACCATTGTTAGTAGTGATGTCTATAGGGATAGTATTTGCAGTTTGATGTGCTCAGCAAACATCGGCTTGGAGTTCCCCAACAAAGCTGTTCCCACATCAGACCAAATTCAGTCAGACATTACTTTTGCATGATATAGTCATTTTGTTTTATTTATAAATTACAATCTACTCAAGCAGCCTTCTAAATCATGAAAGGCAGATAAGCAGATGGCTTTTGACTGCAATTATGTTAAATTCCTATATACCAAGAAGACAGCATTACATAGAACCAATCAAACCACAAAGGTATTTGCAGTTACAGTCAAGCGTAATACATATCTTGGGAACAGTCACAAATGTTAGCATTGCTAACATTCAGATAAAACTCAGAAACCCATAATACTAGCTTCTGCTCCGAGCAAGCATAACATAAGCTCTTGCCTTACAAGTGCTCACTTCTTCTACCTTGAAAGTTGCTCATTGCTTACAAAGTAATGGGCTACTTCAAAACAACTGTTTTATGCAGAGGGCCCCAACACCTATGTGGAGAACAAGTTTCCTATGCCCCCTGAACTTCTGCATATTAACCCCACAGCTACACAATATTGGAGAATTGAGTACATCCCCAACACTGTGCCCAGTGGTCATAGGGAATCACTTGCTTCACTGTAAGAAGAGTGAGCCAGTGATTTCTGAGATTTCGTGGATAATGGTGCACAGGGAAGCCATTGTGCAGTTGTCCATATGCCAACTGCAGTTCAGCATTAACTGTCTACTGAGCACCATTATGCTAGTGTTTTAGTGAATTACTTCAAGTCTTGACCCAGCCTTCCGCCATTTATTTTTATTTGGCCATGTATTATCACTCAGACAAACATAGCTCTAAAACCATGCTTTATAGCATCTTCTCAAAGTATCTACAGGAAGTAGACACATTCCTGTGCCATATTCAGACATCTTCCTCCAGTTTTCCCATTAGACAAATAGCCATGTAATGCAGATCAACTGTAGCAGTGTTGACTGTTATGTTCCACTAACTGACGTCCCTCCATTGTTTTAATAATGCCCAACATTTTCCTGGCTTTTATCCATTACCATAAAACAAGCATACTGGGGTCCATCTCCCAATTGACCTTTTCAACACCTCACAATAAAGCACAGTACTTGAGACAGACTTATAACCCACTACTTCTTTAGCTAATGCCAAGTCAGCTAAGCAGGTTCTTAAAAACTAAGGCACTGATGTGACAAAAGACAGGACACACTGCCATTGCTCTTCACTCCTCTAAAAAAAGGTATATAGCTTTAAATACAGAAATGTCATGCTACATGGAGTTGGCATATTTTGTGATGCACATTCTTACTAGAATGAATTCTTATTAACATACTTCATAGAAACTAAAATATCCAGGTGATACATGGTGCCATAATGTGGAAATATATCTGTAGTAGTGAAGTAATATATATCTTAAAGAATGTATGTGTCTGGAAGTACTGGAATGTAATTCTCAGTGAAAAGGAAATCTTCTCCATCTGCAACCACCAGGAGTTTTCTCACAAGGCAAATGAAAATTCTGCATCCAAAATTGTGACTTGTTTTTCGGTGTTTGTGAAATAGTGGAAAAGCTTGAAAAATGTGCAATATCCCATTTCTTTGCATGTTTCTGATAAAAAAAACCTTAAATGTGCTTAATTTTTTACCTTTCTTTTAAGGTTAAGAAATAAAAACATCAGTTAGAGAGAAGTTGCTGTAAGCATCAAAAGAGCTGACCAATACGTATTTTACTGAGGAAGTGTCCAAAAGCCTGCATATGGAAAGTTACATAAATCATTAAGAAAGGACTGAATAGTTTTGCAGTATAAGAGCTCAGACAGGGCAGTTTTTAAGGGAAAGAGACCTGAACTTATTGAAAGTTGTGTATTTATGCAGAGCAAGAGAGTATAACTGTCATCAAGCCAAACATTTTTTTAAGTGTACATGTGTCGAAAGAAGGGACAGAAACCAGTTTTGTAAGTGACTGAAACTAACAAAGCTAATGCTTTTGCAAACTGTAATGCATCGAATACTTGAACTAAAACTTGAACTAACACACATAAGGCAAACAAATGCAATTATAGCTGATCTCTGTCTTGAGATTGTGTATAACTCCTTCAGTGATCTTAGAAACTGAGCAGTTGTACAAATGCCAAAACCACTGGTCTAAGAATCTATACAGAAATGGTATATATGACATTTACATTTCAGGGCTTGGTGTAACATCAGTATGGAAAGTTGGTATCAGAGCTTGAGAAATTTCCTGTTTGAGTCCAACACTTCACTAGTGACTAATTCTAAGCAAAAGATTAAACTGGACAGATTAACCTACATTTTGTTTATAAAAACACAGCAAACAATTTCTCATTTCAAGTTGTGTTAATTCAACAGTCGAACATATTAAGAAGGTTTGTTTATAAAGTAATGGATACAATTCAGAAAATTCGTAGTGTGCAGATGCAGGAGCCATACACTAGAGGGTCAGTGGAGTCTGAGACTGTGATTTGCATAGTTGCAGAGTCAGTGAGTCACAATGCTCACAGCAGCAAAGAATTTACACGTTCATGCAGTACAGACTATAAAGCCACCGGTACAAAATTCAGAATGTGGTGACGCAGGATCGCAAAGCACAGTCATAAATTGATCACTGAACATTGGAAAAGCACAAATCTGCCTTACGGATACATTTTCAGAATTCCTTTGTTGCACTGAAAATGATATAGAGATAAAGGTATTGAAAAATAAGTCACTTTCAAGATGGTTAAGTGATGGGGGGTAAAAGCCAGTACTAGTTCATTTCAACATAACACTAATTGTGTTAATATTTATGAATCACATGGTTTGATATAAAACAAACATTGCAGTGATTGTATTGAGACACATCCATAATGTCATGTTAGGTAGAATGCATGATGTGCTAGTATCAACACTCGGGCATTAACTATAAAGAAGTGGCTTGTGATATTATGATTTGACTAGGAATGTCCAAAGAGAGCTTGAGTTAATGACTGAAATGTCAAATCTGTGTGCCATACTGTAAAAGCAACTCTAAAGATGCAGTGATACATCACAAAGTTCCATACAGACCATGGAGCAAAGTTACTTCAGATTTATTTCAGTTCAGTTATAGACAGCATCTCACTTATGTTGATTACTTAAGAACCCTGAGGTTATCAAGATAAAATATACTTCATTAGCTGTCATATAGCATTGTCAATGTCCACTTTTTCTTAGCTTCCTATTTCTGGCATGCCCATTGCAGATGGCGGTCAGGCATTTTGAGCCTTTTCACAACACAGGGAGTTTTAACACATTTTCCCCAAAATGTTGTCAGTCAAACAGTCAAGAGATGAGAGAGTTACTCAAACAACAAAGAACATTAATGTAAAGATGGCTTGTGCCACATCAAACCAGGACCCTCATCTTCCATATGTTGAATATGCAAACATTTCAAACTCTAGGACTTCTGCCTTCATAGGGAGTCAGTTCTATTCTACTTTAGCCATGAGAAATACGAGATGTCCAGTTTGCATACCAAAAGTAGTAGAAGTATTACTATGGCAGACCAGAAATACTTAGTTCTGATGAAGTAACAAATTAGTATGCACATATTCCTGACAGGCCCTTCACTTGTAAAAGGATGACAAGTCGTAGTAATCTACCCCAGTGGAAACAAGCCATAATGCAAGGTTTTAGACTGTGCCAGTATATTTATAAGATTATGACGTAAGGTAAAGTATATAATGAATAATTTTTGTGAAGTAAATCTAAAGCTGCTTGCAGTAAGGGGGCTGTGAAATTTATAAGTGTAAAGTAACACCTGGAAAATCAAAACATGGGCTGCGTCTTCATTATGGTCATAAAAATTAGATATTATTTTCATCCCTTTAAACCCACAATCTGTCACAATCCAGTTTTCTCATTCTGATAAAAAGCCATTATGGCAACTTATTCTCATGTCCAATCACCTGTTTTATATTCCACACACCTCATGCAAACAGAATGACACTGCACAAAACTTCCCATGCCATGCTACATTAATGGCTATTTAACAATGATCAAATGACAGCAAGGGTTCGTTACTATCATCCATAGACTACTAGAACTTTACTGTCTGTGTACACCTTGTATGTTTGTTTGTGATCATTTACAATACTGCAGTAATATACCTTCACTTGTTTCACTCACATATTAGCCTTGACATGTTTGTTTAATGACTGTTTAATTGTGATCAAATGACAGCAGTGATCAATTGCTTTCAACCACAAACTGCCTTCATGCCCACCATTTGCAATTGATTTATGGTGTGTGTGTACCTCGGGTGTCTTATTGTGATCAACTGAAACAATAAACAAAATAAATAATGGCCAGTCATTTATTTTAGCTTTTTGCTGTCAGATGCCTGAAGTGCAATGTATTGCAACCCCACACACACACACACACACACATGCTCTTTAACCTTGAGAATCCAGCTTGATAGTCATCTGCTTTCATACACAGCCCACCTACCAAATATAGATGCTTCTTATGTAGACTTTTGTTGTCTGATTGTGAAAAAAAAAGTGAAATTCATAGTGGAGACAGTAATGGATTTCCCCTTATTGCTTACAGATATATACTCTGTGGTCCAGATTCCAAAGGACTTGAATTCTGTGTAAGTGGCTTACACTGGTGTAAACCTGCCTTATAAATAGGGCTTATACCATAGTAAGTCACTTACGCCAAGAGCAATTTATTTGGAATCAGGGCAGACTTAAATCAGAATAAGTAATGTACACTAATAGCAAGGTTGGACAGTTTGGATACAAAGCCAATGAGGTGAGATTGCGTTAGTTTAGACATGTGCTGAGGAGGGATGGTGGGTATATTGGGAGAAGGATGCTATGGATGGAGCTGCCAGGTAAGAGGAAAAGAGGAAGGCCTAAGATAGGGTTTATGGATGTGGTGACAGAGCAAGATGCAGAGGACAGGAAGATATGGAGACAGATGATCCACTGTGGTGACCCCTAACAGGAACCACTGAAAGAAGATGATTCTGTGGGCAGTATGTTCTATTTTTTCTGCCCACAGATATCCACTGTGTGGGCAAAATTTATAAAATTTCCTAAAAGAGAAAAACTATCCTTGTAGATTGGGAGTATCTGCTGATGATAATATCTCAGTTAACCTAGATGAGTTGGTGTGAGCAAGTTAAACGCAAACCTCCTGACACTTCATAACAACACATCCTTTAGTATTTCATTAATTAACACTTCAGCTGAACAACCTTCAAGGTTCTTAAACAATTACATTCATTGCCATATTTTATACAGTTAGCAATCAGGCATCATTAAAATAAAGAGACATCAACCCATTTACAACAGAAACGTCATTATCAATTTGTTTTTCATTCCTTTTTGCTTTAAGGTATTAAATATAAATACAAACCATGCTTCCTTCCTTGACAGTATTTTAAAAATAAATCTGAGTGTTCACAAACAAACAATAAAGAAAAATCATCATTTTAGGGTCCTGTCCATGTCTTTCCTTAAAATGTAATGCAACTGGAGTTGCAAATGCCACATCACATATGTCCCTGATATGTTCCAACATTCTTTTTCTCAGTTGTTGCATAGTTTGTCCTATGTAAAACATTTTGCAAGGACATTTTGTGCCGCAAACTACAACTAATAGCATTTTTTTCTATTTACTGTCTTAAAATGATGACCACTGATGTCAAACTTCAAAGAAGTTAACATTTTTGCATGTGGCTGTATTCCAATAGTTTATATCATTGGGACTAGCTGGTACTCTAGTCCTTGATGTTTTATGTATGGTCATTCAATGAGGGGATAATTTGATATGTACCTCACATGGAGTAGAACGGTTATACACTGGGCAGGACAGCATTGAAACACAATAGGCTTTATAACTGCCAAATTATGGCTTGCTAAGCATCCTGCACACTACACAGTGTTTATGAATAGCATCTTTAAAACAGGGTAGTGAAGGTCTCATTCTTGTAAGAAAGTAAGCAGGCATCTCCTACTGCAAAGTTTGTCTTGCAAAGCATTGCTCAAAGTTATACTGACCAAGACTGATACATCATTGAAATATTAATTTCTGGCCATTCAAAGGTGTGTGTGTGTTCCTCTCTAAATATTCTCCAAATTACTGCAGAAAGAATCCTACAGTCTTCAAGACACAGGAAAACTGCCATTCTAGTTCCTTAGCTTTCAAATATTGCAAAGGTCATAACACCTTACAAGATGTAGCGTGCAAAGAAAGTATTTGTATTACATGTATTAAGGTTCCAGCCTCCCCAAGTTGTTATGCATCCAATCCCAGTGTTGCACTTTCCAAATTTTACAGTATGCTTTCTGTCGTACAAGGTATAATTTTCTCATTAAAAAATAGAGTGATGGTAATAGTCCCCTGGCTTACTGCTGTTCTGAAAAATCAAATGCAGGCTTCTTGGTATTCATGGAAAAAATTACCCTGCCATCATAAATGAATGCAAAAGTTCCCATGACTATAAAATAAGTACTAGTGTAGGTATAAATGATAATACATCATCCTGTCTAATGAAAATTCAGTCTGCTATCTTATATAAACCCAAATCCTTCTGGAAAATTCTCATCCCTTTCCCATATTTTCTCAGTCTGGCCTTCTAGATTGGAAGGAGCTTAATGATATCAAATACCTAATACTTACTCCTCCTTCACCTTCAGCACCTGCATCCATCCTTGTACATGATACCGTTTTTTATCCTCCTTTATACTTCAGGTCCCCTCCGTTCATCCTTACACATGATACTGTTCTTTATCCTCCTTTATACTTCAGGTCCCCTCTATCCATCCTTATATATGATACCGTTCTTTATCCTCCTTTGTACTTCAGGTCCCCTCCATCCATCCTTACACATGATACTGTTGTTTATCCTCCTTTATACTTGAGGTCCCCTCCGTCCATCCTTACACATGATACTGTTGTTTATCCTCCTTTATACTTGAGGTCCCCTCTGTCCATCCTTATACATGATACCATTCTTTATCCTCCTTTATACTTCAGGTCCCCTCTGTCCATCTTTACACATGATACTGTTCTTTATCCTGCTTTTTACTTCAGGTCCCCTCCGTCCATCCTTATACATGATACTGTTCTTTATCCTCCTTTATACTTCAGGTCCCCTCCATCCGTCCCTATACATAATACGGTTCTTTATCCTCCTTTATACTTCAGGTCTCCTCCATCAATCCTTATACAAGATACCGTTCTTTATCCTCCTTTATACGTCATAGGATCATAGGAAGTTACTAGGCTATTGGTCCTGAGGCCCATGTTCCGACCAGTCAACACCCGATGCCCCTGTCCAGCAGCGACACAGGTGGAATCCCAGGGTCAGTCTACCTTTAAAAGTATGCTGTGTGCTTGAAAACATAATTTATACTTACAACCCAACAAGAACTATTTTGCGCCCTAAATTCTTGCATTTGGAATTTTATCAACTTTCCAAATCATATGTTCACATTTTGAAAATGTATATGTAAGAACTGGCACAGTTCTTTATCATTTAAAGTCTGCAGTAGTAAAACTGTTAAATAAAGTTCCTCACATTACATACAGAAAACATGTTTGCCACATAGCAAACACAGTTCTTTAATTTAAGTATTAGAAAAACTAGATTAAGACAAAATTATACAATATTTAAGTACATTTAGCATACTGCATAATAAACATCCTTGTTATTTCCCTTATGTGGTATATCAACCTGTTCCCTACTAAACAATCCGAATTTCTAACTCATTAGTGGAATAATTTTTTGGATTTAATTATAGTACTGATAATGTTAATTATAATCCCATGCTACAAAACTCTCTTACATTGGTTTCTTTGAAAATGTTCTATGCTGGCCTTAAAACTACTTATAGAATGGATCATTCCAGGTCATGCCACAGTATGGATCTTTTGACAGGATATGCCTCTAAGAATATTATATATTTATATACATATAAATATGAAATATATACTTAAATTTATAAATTATATTACATATATTTTATTTATTTATTACATTACTATACTTGATCTTTTACTTTTTATTCCTTTACCTAAATATTTTTCTTGTAATCTTCCTGATATAAACAGTATTCTTTACACAGATGCCATCATCTTAACTAATTTATATTAGTCAGCATTCTGGAAATAACTTTACAGAAAGATTTTATTCAAATATTTAACCAGATCGATTTCAACAAGCACATTAGCAGTACTTGAAAAAACATAGTATTGTGTTTCAGCATTCTTCAAACGTTATGCAGCCTAACTCTGATAAAAAAAATAACTGACCCAAGGATTTCCCCACTGATGTGCACGGACCAAACCAACAACAATAACTGTAAAAATAAAAAAGGTCCAGCACAAAAAGGGTGATAACTTAAAACTCCTTTATAGGGGTTGCTCCAAAAGCAAACAGCATACCAGTTTCGGCAACAGCCTTCCTCAGTGCTTAATAACAGCAAAAATTAACAATCCCTTAAATAAAGAGCATTATTAGCATTCAAGAATAACATTGGTTGGTTAAGAAATCTATGACAACTCATTAAGGCCAGGTTTAAACAACCCCCCTCCCAGCCGAATAATCCAACCTGATTCTTTATTATTTAATAACGTGTGCCAACCAACTTTAGGAAAAACATTGGCCCTGGACCCTATCAATAACCGTAAATGTAAACCTGGCCATTTTGTGAATTAAGGAGTGCTTATATAAAGCGGTTTGTAGGTCTCCTGTTCCTGATCTCAATGAGGTGTTTGGAAATTCAAAGCCTCAATGATCTGGACACCTGTCCTACATAAAAATGCCGAACAGGAACAGGTAGCCAAATACACAATCCACTCAGTACTGCAATTGCCATAGCATAAAATGTTATAAATCTTTGGGGTGTTGGAACTAGTAAAATTCTTGGTTTTAAATATATGGGGGTATGCAGAACAGTGTTCACAGGGTACACAACCCCTAACCTTGTTCCCAAACAAAGTGGATTGTTGTAATGTGAGTGGGACCTTACGTTTATAATGACTGAAATAAGAGCCCAAAGTAGAAGCAGTTCTTACGAGTGCTGGTTGGCCACTACCTGAGTTTTGTCTTCCGAATTGAAGCTGAAGTCTTCTAAAAGCTAAGTACCCCATTGGGGATCCTTTTTTCTTGCTCTAACCGTTGTCAGAAAAAGTTAACAGTTGTATCGCCTGTGGAAGGCAAGTACCACACCGAGACTTTCATTCTTACTGTGTCACTTGCTTAGGACCAAACCATGGCATCCCTTCATGTCACCTTTATGCTTTGATAACACCAGAACTATACATTGTCGGGCCCTTATTGTAGCTAGATATTTTTGCTTACAGTCCTCGAATTCCAATATGGCTTCAGTAAGCCATCCGACAGCAGATCTTTTGAAAAAACATAAGAATAAAGACAGAGACAGACCACACAGGTCCAAACCTACAGATGATGCTTCCGTTAAGGTAGTCATCAGTTCTCCGGTCCTCAGTGAGGCACTTTTGCAGCCCCTGTTGCCCGATTCTGTGGATTTGCAGGACACTACCAAGGCCCTTTCAGAGTCCAGTATGCCACAAAACTCTTCTTCGACTAAAGATCCTGCGGTTGTCTCACCCTTGGATGGGTCCAAAGTTGCTGAGCAGGCACCAGCTTCTGAGGAAGTACTTTGCACTGATGATTCTCATTACAAAGCGACTATTTCTTTCACGTCTACCATTCTTTCAGAAACTACCGAGTTTCTAAGGCCCAGGGTACGAACCACACCCAAGAAACCCACGACCCAATCTCAGGCACCTGCTGCCTTGCCTCATTCTGAAAAGCTTAAAATGGTGGAAGACCTTATCATGCTGATCACAGGAAGCCAAGCTACCCCTTCCAAAAGGAAAAGAGATCTGTCCCCCATAGTTTTGTCTGAACAGGAGTCTGATGACTCTGATGCATCTGAATATGAAGACATGCAACCCCTCTCTGCTTATGAGGATTCTGATGCAGAGGAATCCATTCCTTCAGCCTCTCCACCCAAGGACTATTCCTTTGGGGAAACCCTTCATATCTTAAGGGAGCATTTCCAATGGGAGTGTCAGGACTACCCTCAGTCTAAAAAGAGACTCAGAAAATTCTTGGATCTTCCACAGCACAGACCCCTGGCCATTCCTCCTGTCCTGGATGTTGTTTTCTTGGAATCTAGTATGACTCCTGACACCCTCCCTCCTGCTCCCAGAAAACCTGACAGGTATTACAGGGTCCATGACTCACACAAATTTCTTTTCAAAAACCCTACTGATGACCCTGAGGTAATTTATCAAGGACCCAAAGGAATGAAAGCAACCTCTGATAAGAATCCCACCCCCTCAGATAGGGATGCCCGAGCATTAGACAGATGGGGTAAAAAAGTATACACCTCTGCTACTCTTGCTATCAGAGCACTAAATTGACAGTTCCGTATGCTAAAATTTCAGCAACATACCATGGAACTTCTCAAACAAAAAGTGTCTTCTTTTCCTGTTTGTGTAGAATCTAAAGAGTTACAAGAGTTAATGCATTCTGCAAGTCAAGTGACTAAACATACCTTACACTGTGGTTTTGACACCCTAGAAGCTTCTTGCAGGGCAGCAGTCACCAGTTCTGTCCTTAGAAGACATGCATGGCTTAAGGAACAGCCCTTGCCAGACCATGTTAAATCTAAATTATTGGATGCACCCTTGCACAATGACAACTTATTTGGCACCAAGGCAGAGGAGGTCTTAAAAAAGATGGAAGAAAAAGCTAAATCTATGCAGACAGTTAAGGATTTCCTACAGGTCCAGCCATCAAGGTTCAGCAGGCATTGCCCCTCCAAGCACTGGTCCTTTCCTGCTCCCACCAGGTCAGTTCTACCCAGACCCTGGGGAAGCAGACCCCCCAGACAACAGCCACAGGGAATGCAGAGATCAAAACAGTGGAATTCCTCCACTTCCAAACCATGGAGTTCTAAGCCACTCCCTCATGGTAAGAACTCACAATGATTCTCCTCCCCCACCCACTCTGTCTGCCCACCTACACTTACCCCTAGGGCAAAAACTCTCCTTTCATGCACGCACCGCGGCCACCATTACCAACGACTGCTGGGTCCTCAAGATAGTGTCCCAGGGATACAAATTTTCTTTCCACACTCTTCCAACCCCAAAAGGGTTCCCAGATCTACCTCCAAACCAGTGGGCAGAGGAAAAAAACAAGTCCTTTCCCTGCTCTCTATGAGGGCAATATAACACGTTCCTGCAGAACAGATAGGCCAAGGTTTCTACTCCAGACTATTTCTGGTACCCAAAATTCAAAATGCTCACCCTCTAGCAACTGCTACCCATGCTCTCCAAGGATGCTTGGCTAGACATCCTAGACCTAAAAAAGGCCTACCTCCACATCCCTATCAGGGAATCATGCAGCAAATATCTACATTTCAGGGCAGGATCCCTGCACTTTCAGTTCTCTGTGCTTCCCTTTGGCTTATCTACTGCTCCCAGAGTTTTCACAAAATGCCTGACTCCCACCATTGCCTTTTGCAAACAAAGGAATATCCAAATTTACCCATTCTTAGACTGTCTAATTCAGGCAGACAGTCAGGAAAAGCTGCTCAAGCACCTGGCCTTTGTAAAGTCTATACTGACCTCCCTGGGGTACACTATCAGTGAAAAGAAATCCAAACTAGTACCCACCCAAAGGATTATATTCCTGAGAGAAAGCCTGGACACAGCATCCCAGATGGCATTCCTTACACCAGAAAAGCAAACTTACCTAACAGCCTACTTCTCTCAGTTAGCCACCAGCTGCGAGCTCTGGGGTTCATGGCATCTTGCATTCTACTCATTCCATATACCAGACTGCATATGAGGAAACTTCATGGTACCTAAAAAGCCTTTGGTGTCAACACTCTCAAGACCTGGAAACTCTTATACCTGTAATTCCTTGCCTAAGGAAAGATTTTCTTTGGTGGGCAGCAGCATGCTCCCACAACAAGGGACTACCTTTCTCACCACCCCACCCCACCCCCACCATCCAGACCCTCACCACAGATGCATCAGACTATGCCGGGGGTGCTCACCTGGATGGCAGGTGCATACAGGGCCAGTGGAACCCACAGCAAATCCATCTGCACATCAACCAGAAAGAGATGTTAACTGTCCAGCACACATTGACAGCTTTCAGGCCCCTACTCTCCCCAGGGGCTCTCCTGATCAAAACAGACAACACCACTGTAATGTGGTATATCAACAAGCAGGGAGGGAGGGACTCACTCCTACCCTCTATGCAGGCTGGCCATGACCCTTTGGCACACAGCCTCTGCCATGCAACTCCACCTGTTAGCACAGTTTCTGCCAGGTTCTCTAAACTCTCTGGCAGACCACTTAAGCAGAAATCTTCTGGGCCCAGATGAGTGGCAGCAAGACAAAAGAACCGTCACCCTAATAACTCAAAAATGGGGCACCCCGAAGGTCGACCTCTTTGTCTCTCACACCAACCATCAGCCCATCAAGTTCTGCACCAGAGAACATCACTGCATGCCATGGAAAGTGGATGCCCTATCCTTCCCCTGGGTTAGTCTGTCTGTCTATGCATTTCCTCCACTACCTCTCATCACCAGTGTACTGCTCAAAATAAGAGACCCAGAGGGTGGGAGAATTCATGCATCCCCAATTGCAGGCCCTCAATTTGGCAGCCTGGCTTATTCCCTGATCACTGATCAATATGCCAACCTCAGTAAACAGGTTCTAGATGTTGTACATGAGGCCAGATACCCTGTCACTAAAAAGTCTTATGCTGACAAATGGAAAAGGCTCTGCACCTGGATTCAGGCCAGGGGAGCTGATACGGCACAGCTCTCCCTACCTCTCATCCTGGATTACCTAGCTGACCTGCTACACAGTGGTCTCTCCTTTTCCTCTATTAAAACTCATGCTTATGCTGTCTCTGCTCATTTCCACACTGAGCAGCCCCTTTTTCTCACACCCTCTGATCAAACAATTCCTAAGAGGGGCTAGCAACCTGAGGACACCCAGAAGAGCACCCACCCCAGCTTGGGACCGTAATCTTGTGTTGGAAAAGCTCACCCTGCCACCCTTTGAACCAGCATATTCAGCAGAACTAAAATTTCTCTCCTGGAAGACAGCTTTTGTTCTGGCCATCACTTCAGCCAAAAGAGTCTCCGAGCTACAAGAACTCATGGCTGTGGAGCCCTTTATCATCTTCCATGCCAACAGGGTTTTCCTCAGGACTAAATCATCCTTCATGCCCAAAGTGATGTCCAGTGTGGCTCTCAACCAATCCATTCATTTGCCCACCTTTTTTTCCTAACCCACAAAACAAGGGGGAAAGGATCCTGCACTCTCTAGATCTGAACAGTCAGCTCAGATTCTATCTATTTAGGGCTAAACCGTTCAGAAAGCCTGATCAATTACTGGTTAGCTTTGCTGCAGGGGCAGAGGGCAAAGCCATTTCCAAATGGATAGCACACTGCATTCATTTTTGTTACAAGCAACATGGAAAACCTCTCCCTAAGGGGGTCAGGACTCACTCCACCAGAGCAGCCTCCACCTCAGCTTTTGTCAGAGTCCCCACTAGGAACATCCTGGAGGCTGCCACCTGGACATCTGTTCACACTTTCACCAAGCATTACCACCTGCCTATCTTCTCCAAGTCCAGGGCAGGCTTTGCCACTGCAGTCTTACAAGGCATCCTAGCCAGCCCCTAGTCTCCTTGACTGCCTTTGCCTTTTTTTTTTTCTTAGCTTTGGGAATCAACCCAAATGTGATGACTGCAACAGTGAAACACGAGGAACATAGGGCAGTTGTGTACACTTACCATAAATGTAGATGTTCGAGTGTATTTACTGTTGCAGTCCTGGTTTCCCTCCATCCATCCCCCACTTTTTTCTCTCTCTACTTACAAGGAACATTTTGTTATTTACTTTCTACTGATAGGGTTCTTCCACCATAACCTGGCTCCCACTTGGGGGTATCCTGACAGTTAGGGCAAGAAAAACTGATATAATGGCGTTGGTTGCCTTATTTTATACTGCTGACGACCTGACATCAGTCCTGAAGTGACGGCAACTGACGTAGAAATAGTAAGCCTCTGGTATTCAGACCGGCCGAGGGCTACCCTGGCAGGGATAATCCAAATGTGATGACTGCAACCGTGAATACACTCGAACATCTACATTTATGGTAAGTGTACAGAGCTCTACTTTTTGAATAACACCAGCTTTAGCAAATTAATACCATACGTAAAGCAAGTAAAATTTATTATTTTTTTTGTATTTGTATTTTGTTTTCCAGATGACTCACTCAGCCTGGGAACGGTGGTTAAGTGACTTGCTGAGAATCAAAAAGTTAGGCAGTGGACCTTTAGGAAATCAAACCTTGCACCCACAGGAAACCTCTCATTATGTGCATAAAATGTGCTCATTAGAGGGTTACCATGGGTAGGAAAGATGCTATATGTTTGTATCTGTAGTAGGTATTATTGGAGAGTTATGCAGCAACAAAAGGAAGACAGAAAGTGCGAGTGCACAGAGTTTGTTTTATACTTAGTTAAAGAGATTACATACAGCTAGCTGGGAAGAATAGTTTAGCAGAAAGTTAGTTACTCAAGGAGAGACTGGGGTAGTAACAGAACAGAGTATGAAGTAGGTCTCATATTAGCTAAAACAGTCAATATGGGAAGTTATCAGTAAAAAAGGAAGATGGCTGAGAGAGAAAGAAGAGTGACCAGGGAGAAGAAAAATAAAAAGGCGGGAACATGGCAGTATTACAACATTGTGAGGTAACAATTAACTTGCTTTTAGGTTGGCTGAGAGGAACATACGTGAATGAAGTAAACTATATATTTACTCATGGATATCCATGGTTTAGAAATGTCAAGTCATATATCCTAAGGCTTATTTTAGTACTAGTCTTAATAACACTACTGAAAGAAAACAAATCCAGAACATGTAAATGACTAAACAATAAGCAAACTGTGTTGAGATGAAAATATCTGATGTTTGTTTCATCACTGTAGTTAAATTTTAAAATGTTGCTTTTTTTAGGTATTGGAGACAGTGAGTGCAGCATGAGCTGTAGGCAGAGGCCATCACCTGGGGCACCTCTGTTATACCACCCAACAGGAAACCTGCAGCAATGTACTCAGTCTGTGAAGAGCTATGACAAGCTGAAGCTCACTCCTATATCACAGATTCATTATGGATGTAACACCGGCAGGAACACTGAATGTGAAACAACTTGTACGGTGCAGAAATGTCCGTTAATACATCAGAAAGCTTCCAAAGGGAAGGAACAACATAAATGTGCTGACTGTGGTAAGTTTTTTATGTATCGACGTTCTCTAATACATCACCAAGTTATTCACACGGGAGAGAAGCCACATCAGTGTACTGAATGCAGTAAAAGCTTCGCATTTCGCAGTAGTCTTCGACGGCACCATGCCATTCACACAGGAGAGAAGCCATATAAATGTACTGAATGCAGTAAGTGCTTTATACAGAAGAGACACCTAATGTGCCATCTCAATTCTCACACCGGGAATAAACCATACAAATGTAGTGAATGCAGTAAGAGCTTCAAACATAGCAGTAGTTTCCTACAGCATCTAGATGTTCACACAGGAGTGAAACGATATAAATGTACTGAGTGCAGTAAGAGCTTCACATGTCTTGGTAACCTACGCAAGCATAAAGTCATTCACACAGGAGAGAGGCCATATAAATGTGCTGAATGCGGTAAGTGTTTTGCACAAAAACAAAAGCTAGAACACCACCTGAACTGCCACACAGGGAATAAACCATATAAATGTGCTGAATGTGGTAAGGCCTTTGCACATCCAAGTAGTGTTAAACACCATGAGGCCATTCACTTAGGAGAGAAACGATACAAATGTTCTGAATGCAGTAAGAGCTTCCTCCGTCTTCGTCACCTTCTACAGCATCAGGCTATTCATACAGGCGTGAAGCCATTTAAATGTGTTGAATGCAATAAGTGCTTTGCACAAAAACATCACCTACTAAAACATCAAAAGACTCACAAAGGCGAAAAACCATATAAATGTGATGAATGTGGTAAGTGCTTTACAGAAAAGATAAACCTAAAATACCATCAGATCTCACACACAGAGAACACACCATATAAATGTGCAGAGTGCAGTAAATATTTCAGTTCTCGACGTAGTCTTCAACGGCATTGTGCCACTCACACACATGAGAAACCTCATAAATGTACTGAATGCAGTAAGGCCTTCATGTATCTCAGTACACTTAAACAGCATCAAGCCATTCACTCACAAGAGAAAACATACAAATGTACTGAATGTGATAAGAGCTTCACAGCTCTCTGTCATCTTCAGCGGCATCATGTCATTCACACCGGGCAGAAACCATACAAATGTTCTGAATGTGGTAAGTGTTTTACATGCAAGCAATACCTAAAATATCATCAGCTTTCACACAGGGAGCACAGCATATAAATGTGCTGAATACAGTATGCATTTAATATGTCTTAGTGTCTTCAGCGGCATCATGTCATTTGCACAGGATCTAATGGAAAGATGAAATCAGCAAGAAAAGGAGAGTAATATTGCTAGACGTGAACTCGTCCAAAGGCCTTGGTGAGCACTTTCACATGGTGGACCCTGTTTATACAGAGTCAACCAACATGATACTGATGTGTATTGACTGTTCATTATATATCTTGGAGACAGACGTTAAAAATAGAAAACACTGAGATGCATAGGTCCTAGGATAAAAAAAGGTCCTACCCTTGACATATAAACTTGTTCCAGGACTGAAAAAAAAAATCAGCAGTAATAAAACAACCCTGTCATAGTGCTTGGCCAAGCTAGACGTGGCCCCCTATGTGGTAGAAGTAAACTACAGTCCACAAAAAGCAAACAAAAAACTGACAGGCCAAGCAAGAGTTATAGAAACAATAAAGTGGAGTGCTGAGAGTAAGAAAGAGGTTATACAGTTGAAGCGGTACAAATTTCATGAGCTTTAAACATACCCTGACTTAGGAATAAGTTCATTCCTGTGATAGTGTTAGAAATCCTAAGCACTTGGAGAAATTTAAAAATGAGAGAACGTACTAGCAAAATGAAGTTAAAATAAATTAAATTAAATAATGGGTTAAATGAAGGGCTAGTACGGACATTCTGACACAGGTAATATCACAGCATGATGATCCAATGAATCCTTAAGATGCTGAACATGAAACAGAACACTTGTATTTATGCCACAAAGTGCGGTTCTGAAGCCTTCTGAATGAGGCATGCTTAAAATTCCAGACAAGATTGTACAAAAAGGGAAGGCTCAGGAAACAGAGCAAAGAAGAAAATGATCTGATGGAAGATCTGCTTGATGTAATAGAAACGGAGACATAATTTCATAAATAAGAGAAATAGATTATAGAAAGTGAAAAGGACCCCCCAAACTACTGGCAGGCTGATAAAACAGATAAACACAGTAGTTGAGAGATTCATGTGATGAACCAGAAGTAAGTCAACTATACTACAGTGCAGTTAAACTCCTAGATAATGTGATACTTTAAAAATGCAGAGTAACAAACAAATGGAGAACAAGTTAAATGCCACCATGGGTACTTGAAAAAGAGAGAGCTATAAATCAGCTAAGTTGAGATGCATCATTCTTAGAAGAATATAGAATAGGGAATAGGTCTTCAAAAATTCTAAGACAGATTTGTGTGGTAAACACAACATTATGGAAGATCATGATTACCCTACACCATTTATTCTAATAATAAACTAAAAATATCACCTCAAGGAGAATAAATGTAGAAGGAATAAAGAAAAAGAAGAGTATAAGACAAGCAATTCATTAACATCTCTAATAGTTTTATAGAGAATTGGAAAAAGTAGAAATCAATTAATTTTTGGCGACATAATTATGAATAGAGTGATGAACATAAAGATGCTGAATGGATAGAAGATTTTAAAGGATAGAAGATATTAATGCCTTAATACAGTGGATATGAAAACGAATTAAGTTACGGTTAGAAAAGCTACGACAAATTTAAGAAGGGCTCCTAAATGGGGGGACCCTTCAGATTCAGTACCGTCATTGTTTTTGAGAAATGATTTAGCCCAGAGTAAAAATTATTTGTATGCACATCTCAAATGGATGCATAGCTAACAAGTGAAAACATAAATGTAGTCCTCATCAGTGAAACTGCAAACCATCCTATGAGCTATAGACCAATAACTTGCCATCTAACTGTACACAAATTGTACACCAGAACTGATGTAGAAAGAGTTTATAGTCGCTTAGAAAAAATTCAGTTATGGCAGTACAGCAGAAAGGTAATAGGAGAAAATCAAATGAATCATAGGATAATCTGTTGTTAAATAAAGCCAAAACAGAGAGCTGTAAAAAGGACAGAACCTAAATACACCATATATAGATTACAAAAAATGCCTGACAGCATTGCACATTCATGAGTATGTAGTGCTTACACAAGTGATTACTACGCTAATGCCCTTAATAGGCCTTTTTAAGCCTAGCTATGTTTTCCTATTTGTAAATAACATATACCCCACACTGACAAATCTTATAGTAGCTGCCATGAAACAATGGCAAAACACTTTGCAACAGAGTATTAATAAAGGGCAAATTATTATTCCAGGGTTAAAAATTCAGAGAGGGGTATTTCAGAGTGTTTTGCCTTTCCTTTAACCTGTTGAGTAGTTTACTTAACAGTCAAGGTGAATGCTACAGTTTAACTTCTGGAAGCTAAGCTTGATCAATGCCATCTCATCTACATTTCTGGATGTTTACATAGCTCATTGTACAAAGCACCTTAAAGGAAAACTACAAATGGTTAAATCTTTTTCAGCTTATATAAGAGTAGCACTTGGTCTTGATATATGTACAGAATCAGCATTTATAGAAGAAAAACAGAAGCATCAAGAATGTGATATAAAATAACTTGAATAAAGAGGAGTGTATAACTACTTGGAAGTAGATGAAGAGTCAGAAATAAAACATAAATAAATGAGATCAACCGTTTAACAAGGACTAGTTTAGAAGTCTTAAGCTAATACCTAGACATTTAAGGTGAAGCTCAAGCTAGAAGTTATCATTCTTTACAGTTGTTTTCTGTCTGACTCTAAAACTTATTGGATCAGTTAAACAAGAAGATATATAAAAATGGGTGCATAACAAGATATGTATCACCCAGTATGAAGAAGGTTTATGGGCCTCCTAGAAGCTTACTGTGTGTATCTCTGTAGTTGTGGGATTGCCTGTCCATTTGTTGATGTCATCAGATCCAGTTGTAGTAAAAGTTCTGAGCCATGATGAAAATAAGTTTAAGATGACATATTTTCTCAAATTAACAGAAACAGTTCAGAAAGGTGTGGAAATGGAAATCAAACCAGAAGTGGACATAAATTAGACAGCACCACAAAGTGCCAACAAGCAAAATAAGTAATATAAAGAACATGACCAGAAGAAAAAGAAAGAGAAGTGGAACGTTCACAATTATAGTAGCAGCAACAACATGTCGATCAGATCTGACAAATGAATAGCTAAAGGGAGAAAGTGAGCGATAAATGTAAACCAAAAGATGAAAGGTTAATAATGGCAGATCAAGATTCCAGACTATGTAACTGTTGGTTTAGAAAGTCGATAGAAAATAGTAGATACAGAGAAATGCAGGTTCTGTGGTACAGAACAAGTAGTAGATAAAGAGAAATGCAGGTTCTGTGGTACAGAACAAGGAACAGTTACACATCTTGTTACTAGATGTGGCATAGTCATAGCTAGGGTCTGTATACTGAAAAGAACAATAATGTCATAAGATTGTTACATTGGGAGTTGAGTAAATAGTACAACATGCAGGTAGATGAGAAGCATTAGAAACCTGGACCACAAAGAATTTCTGAAAATGAAAATGCGCCAATCATATGGGATTATCCAATAACAACAGTTAAGTAGAAGTAAGAAAATCAGTAGGCAAAGCAAAATGACAAAAATGTCATTTATCATTGAAGTAGATACCTCCACCTATCGAATATAGTGTACGTTGTACTGGGAGACACAAAGTCATAAAATACCATTCCAAGTACTCAGAAGAGCACTTTTTTTTTCTCAATTTTTTTTTTATTTTCAATTAAAATAACTTTTACATAATATTTTTAAATATCATTTTAAACAAATATATACAATATTTACAACAGCCTGAGTTTCAATTATATACACTGTATGTTATTAAATATAGAATTAACAGATTAGTTATCAGAGATACAATACTGATTATTGCAGAGTGTCCAACAAATATATAACTTTCTTCCAAGGATTATTTACCAATGGCCTAGGATAGATTCATAGTTCTTTGATTTTTATTTCCACCAATGCAGTTGTCTTCAGTAAAGTGTAGAATTCTTCCAAGGTCGGGAGTGTATTTGAAGAGAAAAGCACTTTTGGCAAACATCAGAGACTGAGCAAATACTGTTTTTGTGAATTCTAATTATGGAAGCCATTCCTGTCATAGTATTAGAAACCCTAAACACTTGGATAAATTGAAGAAAAGTGGGAAATAGTCTATAGTCATTTAGATAAAAATGCAGTTATGTCAGTTGAGCAAAAAGATTATAAAAATATTATTTGATACAGCAGGTCATCTTTTACTAAATAAAGGCAATACAGAGCTGCTAAAAGGGTGAGCAAGTAAGCATGGCATAAACTGATTACAAAAAATATTGATAACATTCCACTTTCCTGAATTCTATCAGATTTATATTTTCTACATCACACTTAAATAACTTCCATTCCAATTAATCCAAAAAAGTGACAGACTACTTTACAATGAGGCCTTGAAAAAGAAATTGCTAATAGTTCAAGTATTTGACTGTAATGAAGGATCTTTCAAGGTGATTCTGTATCATCCTTTCCTTTAAGGTATATGCTTAACAGATTAGTTGATTGATACGGCTTTAATTCAGGAAAGGAAACTGGTCAAATTGCATTCCTCCTCACTTTTTCTCAATGCCTTAAAAGTGTCTAGTTCATCTAACAAATGGTTGAAAGTTCAGCTGTGAGTGGTACCGGTTACAACTTTCTCGGGTATCGAGAGAATGAAATGTGACCTTGATATGTACATAAAAGCAGCATTTCCAGCTAGAAAATTGAATACACAAGAAAATACCAACCTATGGAAAGGTTTTGATAGAAAATAACAAGGGCAAGATAAAGCACATAAATATCTGAGAGAAAAAGAAAGATCATTATTGCAGCATGAGGAAGTGAGAACATACCTCAGTAAGGAACAATCTAGAAAACTGAAACTAATGCTGAAAACTTCTTTAATGTATGAAAAAAATACAAACTGGCTTGTCCTTCTGGTTTGTTTGTAGCATCGGTGCAACATACTGATCCAAAAAGTGCTGTGTCAGTAGATTAGGATATATCTTTTCAGGTGGTCCAAAACTGGGACATAAAAGGTGTAGCCAAAAGTATGAAACTGGTTATGGATTGTGGCAGTGTATAGAACTTAAATCCTGCATAAATAACTACCAAGCCCCCCATCACACAAGCACACAAAACCATGGGGCATTCCTTTACTGTTAATTTAAAAGTAATGACAAAACTGTCAGAGAAACCTCAAACTATAAGGAGTGAAATAAAAAAAATCACAGTGTACTTCAAAACAACAATATAAAGTGTACCTGTTACTGACCATTTAGCATTGACATGTTTAAACAAGCAGGTGTTGATGACAAATATTGGTTTGTGGTGTATTTACTCTGTAAATTTTATGTGAAGTGTTATCAGATGATGAAGGAGATGGATTAATATCATTTGCACATAAGGCTATAAATGTGTCTGAATTAATACAGTTTTTGTTGTAAATTAGATGGAATAAACTAGTTTGCACATAGTGGTGTGTGTTTAATATTTTTTTTAATAGTTTGTGATTTCTCTCATGCTATTTTCTTGATAAATAACATCCCATCTCTATTGTGTTGTTTCTGTGAATAGGGGAAATATGGAAAGGTTAAGCACTAGCATTGCAGTAGTAGCACTACATTTCTTTTATTTCAACAATTATAATTGAACTGTGTTTCTCAAGAAGCAGTGTGTGTGTGTGTGTGTGTGTGTGTCTGTGTGTGTGTGTGTGTGTGTGTGTGTACGTGCGCTTGTGAGTGCATGCAGATGTATAAAGAGAAAAATGAATAGTAAGATTGTATGTGATTGTCTTATAATTGCAATCTGGAACATATGTCATGCGTATTGTAAAAAAAAAAAAATAATGTAATTTCAGTAGAGAGAGCTCGATTCTAAAACACCTACTCTCAGTGTAAGTGACCACTTGCACTGAGATTAGGTCTTCTGGAATCTGGCCGTTGATATAAGCTTATTTAAAGTAGACCTTACACTGAAGTAAAGTGAAGCCGCTTACACTGAGAACAAGTCTTTTGGAATCGGGGTAGACTTACAATGAAAGCAATTTTTTTTACTCTAGCTCATGCTGTAGTTCATGTGGTACAATGCTTAATTCCCTTAGCCCTCATTTGCCTATTCTATGACCTTCAGCAAGTCTCTTAATCAGGCATTGTTTCTGGATCATCTCTGAAAAGGGACAGTATGCCCAGTGGACCTAACAAATGTCCATTGCCACTTGGACAAAACACTGATATAAAGTAATATTACTAACTGATTGAAATAAAAAAGTATGTCAGTGTGTTGTAATGGTAATATTCATCAGTTCAAGACACTGAACTTTAAGTAATACAGATTTGTGGATTAAACAAATCAGTACCCTTCCTCTATGTATCCCACTAGTATGTGAAGAAGGCAGCAATATACCCCGAATACTCAGCAGGCTGTAATAACAGTCCTGCTAATGCTGTCTGAAGTTCTGTTTGCATGTAGAGGCTGTCATATCACCTGCATTTTGTAAGTTTCACTGAGAAAGTAGTGCTTCTGCGGGGGGGGAATGGGATGTGTACTAGGGATGAGTTGTGGTGGACATTTGGCCTACAGCTGTCCCAAATAAAAAGTAGCTAGCTTGTGTTTCTTGTTTTTTTTTCCTACTTAAAATTGCTGAATTTCCATTGTGTGGCTCCAGAATTATAATTTCTCTAAAAAATAAAGAATAAAAAATATTCAGCAGACTCATCTGAACTTGTTTTGAAACAGCCTAGCATATATTAGTTTGCCCTGTAGAGACATTTTACTGGTTGCCGCTTCAAATGCTACATGAAGCTCAGGCTGTATCAAATGACTGGTGTCTGAAACAGCCTTAGTTAAAAGCGTATGCACTTGCAAATGGAAGATATTGTTCTGTGAGTGTGGGAGAATACTTTTTGTTAATTATGGAAGTGTTTAATTATAGTCTTCTGTCAGCAACATAGTGAATCATTGTGTGTGTGTGTGTGTGTGTGTGTGTGTGTGTGTGTGTGTGTGTGTGTGTGTGTGTGTGTGTGTGTGTGTGTGTGTGTGTGCGTGAGTGTATAGAAGTATGTGGAGAATGCTGTTGGTTGATATGCATATGCCAGAGAACACTGAGCTGAAATGTGTTACTCTGGTCATTATTTATGCTTAATTCATTCATTTGATCACACTCAGATATCTGAGGTGTGCAAAGTCAGTAAAGTGCCTGCATTGGATGGGTATGGAGGTACTTTGTGAATGAAAGTATTTGACCCGAACTGTTTACATTGATCTGGCTTCATAAGGCAAGTATGAGTATGAGTAAAACAAGATGAAACACATTACTGTGGCTGTTACTATTTATTTGATTGCATAAATACATTAAAATAAGTATGCAGTACTTGCAAACAATATGATTTTTTACAGGAAAAGTTAACAGTGTTATAGTGGCATGTCAAGAGCTTTAAATAGCTCTTACAAGCTGCACAACAGATCATATAGTAACAGGTAAAACTTGTTACCTACTTTCACATCTAACTTCTCAAGTGCACACTGCAGTGTTTAGGATAAACCATTTTTTTTCATCTTACCTTTAGCATCCCTGTGACTAGCACTTGCTCTAATACCTGCTGGAAAGCACTAGGAAGCCTTAAACTGATACAAGCACTCAACTTTCCTTGTTAATGAGGAGAAATTAATCATAGGCACTAAACAGCCTATAATTCCAAAGTACCTTGCTAAGGTAAGGGAAAACAGCTCCTGTACTTTACAAAAGAATCACCAAACCAGGCATTTCCAAGGGTCAGCTTCTGGTGATTTCTCCTGTCCACCTGGTGAATCTGGGCATACTGGGGCAATGCAGCAGTTGCCTCATGTACACAGACAACCCTCTCCTCCTACCACCCAACACTACAACCTGTGAGAGATGCACTTACATAGCCACACTGGAAGCAAAGCTCTTTCCACCCAAGATTGTGCTAGACAATCAAGAGGAGAAGGTTAACACCTGCACTACACCTCAACCAACACATAGCCTTTCTAAACCCACACCACCAACACCCACACATACCAACACTAAATCCACATATGCGGAGGCCCTTAACTGTAACCTACCCAAGCAACAAGGACCTCCAAAGCTGAAACACAAACAAACACCAATCACAATCAAAGTATCACATAGTTCACAACACCAGTGTGCCACCCAGCAACAGCTCCTAAGGCAAGACAATGTACCTAACACTTTAGTCATAGGTGACTCTGTAGTCAGGCACACTGATGTCCCATTCACCAGGCTGAACAAGGAGAAAATTACAGTCAGCTGCCTGTCGGGTGCCAGGATCTGCCACATAACGCATGCACTCAAGTCACTCCACAACAAGTGCAAATATGACTCTGTCATTGTCCATGCTAAAGTGAATGACTTGAGATGTACCTCCCTGGACTACATGAAAAGAGACATGGAAGAGCTCTCGGATCATGTGGCCCAGGCAGGTATGACCCTAGCCCTGAGTAGCATCCTGCCTTTGCCCAGAATGATACCACAATACAAGAACATAATGACTGACTTCAACAATTGGCTAAGCTTCTGGTGTCATTCAAAGAGTATCCAGTATCTGTCTGCCTGGGATGACATGATTGACAGACCACGATGCTTTTCCAAAGATGATCTGCACCCGTCGCCCCTGGGATTCAGGTTACTGGCTAAGGCTCTTGCCACCCCTATAGTGCCTTTTTTTAGGCAAAGGTCAAAGGGCAAAACCACCACCGCAACAGGTACAAGCATGCAAAATCTGAAGGTAATGCTACTCAATGCTAGAAGTCTAAACCTCAAAATGCACTCTCTCGAGGCACTCCTAAAAATGGAGAACACCAATATCTGTGCAGTAGCTGAGACCTAGTTCAAGGCTCCAGAGAGCCCCACTGCAATACCAGGCAACAACTCTTACCACACTTTTCGGCCACCAAACCAGGATCGAAGAACTAAAGGTGGGGGAGTGTCCATATTCACCAAGGATAGTCACACCACCAGGCTAGTTGCCCAACACAATGCATCTGAAATTCTCCAGGTGCAACTAACACTAGGTAAGACTGCAATTCAAATTGTAGCTTGCTACAGATCCCTCACCATGCCCCAAGATTCTTACTACACCTTTCTAAACATACTGGAAAATATTAAGATACAGCCAAACACCCTATTCCTGGGTGATTTCAACTACCCTGCCATTAACTGGGAAAACTACTCATGTACTAACACCTTTTCCCAACGGTTCTTGGAATTCTTAAATTCCAACGCTCTGGATCAACTAATCCATAGTCCCACCAGGGGCTCCAGTATCCTTGACCTGGTCATTACCAACATGGGAAATCGCTGCTCCACACCTATGGTCACCCCCTCGTTGGACAGGACTGACCATAAGCTAATCACCCTTAACATACACATCCCACCCCCACACCCCAGTAAGGAAACCTCCATAAAAAACTTCTCCAAAGCCAGCTTCATGCTACTCAAGTTTGAAGTGACAAACTTCATGACACCCATGCAGATGGGAACTGAAAGTACGACTGCTGAGTCCTACACTAAGGCACTGTACGAGCACATCCATTCATGCATGAATCGTGCTGTCCCAAATAGAACCAAGATGCTTTCCTCCTAAAAAAGGAAGCCAATCTGGTGGTCCCCTGCCATAAACAAACTTTACAACAAAAGGAAGAAACTGTTGCAGAAAAGAGGAAAATCCCAGGATGCAAAAAACTCCCTTACCAGCCTCAGTAAGAAGTTGAGATCCCTAATAAAATCCTCCAAAGCTAGTTACGAAAATAAAATTGCCAAAGATTCCAAAGACAACCACAAGGCATTCTATAACTATGTCAAGAATCTAAATGGCAATGCTCAGATCTGCTCGGAGCTATAACAGAATGGCATTAAATATACTGATCACAAGGATATTGCCAATATCCTGGCAGATCAATTTAGTGCCAACTTCACCCCCCTCTTACCCCCTAAATGGCCCATCTCAATACTGGAAGATTGCCAAATTCCTGTAATAATGGCCACACAGGTAAAAAACGCACTCTCCAAAGCTAAGAATACAGCATCCATGTGACCAGATGACATCCCGGGCTGTGTACTACATGAACTACAAAATGAACTAACATCTCACCTAAGTGTCATGTTTAATCATACCCTCACCTCAGGCTTTGCACCCACTGAGTGGCACACAGCTACAGTTATCCCACTCCACAAGAGGGGATCCACCTTTGATCCCGGGACCTACCACCCCATCAGTCTGACGAGCCTGATCTGCAAGGCCATGGAACGTATTATCATGGAACTTATAAACAAAGACATTAGCAACCTTCAAACACTGGACCCACCCAGTTTGGGTTCGTGAAGGGCCAATCTTGTCTCCTGAACCTGACTGACTTCTTCAAATCAGTATCCAGAGCCGTGGACGAGGGTAAGGTGGTCCACAGAGCCTATCTGGACCTTGCCAATGCCTTTGTCACCACCTCCTACTCTGGAATCATAGATAAACTTACTAAGCTGGCATTAATACCTACGTCACTCGATGGGTTGCCAACTGGCTTACTGACAGAACCCACACTGTAAAAGTAGCTCACTCCAAATCCAGCACCAGAGAAGTAACAAGTGGGGTACCTCAGGGTTCAGTCCTGGGACTGCTCTTGTTTGGCTTCTACTTCTTTGAAGTACAGACCAGCACTAAGGGACTCTGGCTAACAAAGTTTGCAGATGACTGCAAAGTGGGAGCCATTATTGAATCCCCAAATGATGTTGATACTCTACAAAAGGGCCTTACAGTAACAGATGCTTGGAGCCAGAACCATGGGCTCAGGCTCAATGCCAAGAAATGTATAGTTATCCCCTTTGGGAAAAAACATGTACCTGTGAATTACCACATAGGTGGCAGTACACTAAACACTGAAAGTGTGATAAGAGACTTAGGGACACAGGTGGACAGTGGTCTCACCTTCAATAACCACATCGCCACAACAGTCAGGAAATCCTTCTAGGTGGCACACCTCATCACTAAGGGCTTTTCATGCAGAAAAAAGGAGGTCATTGTCCCACTATACTCATCCCTCATTAGACCCATTATAGAATACAACGCCCCATTTGGTATGTACCTCTCAAGACATCTGCAACAACTGGAAAGGCCACAGAAATACCTCACTAAAAGAATCACAGGCCTAAAGCAGATGCCCTATGCTGACTGCCTTAAAGAACTCCTGCTATACTCTGTTGCATATCGTCTGCTCAGAGGCAATTTCTGCTTAACATACAAGGCCATGCCAAACCCAGAGCTGTTGGATATGCTACATTTAAAGAAATCCCAATTTCTCAGAGCCACATGCTCCAGGGATCTAAACCTTGTCATCACAATAAGCAAAACATGCTGGAGGGATAGGTTCCTGACCCAGAGACTCCCCAGACTCTGGAATAGACTGCCCATACATGTCAAGCAGAGCGCCTCTTTGGCCCTCTTCAAAATGAATCTTGACAATTGGCTGGGAGAAAGAAAATTCACCCTGGGGATCACGCCAGTCGCCCTGCTAGACAAGGCTCCAGGGAAGTAAATAGTGTGGGAAGAAATAGCCAGGGAATTGTTATGGCTAGGTTTGTATCGGCCCTAGCGCCAATAGCCTAGTACCAACCTATGAACCTATTTAAAATGTAGCTACTATTTCAAAACTGACCAAAGTAATATGAGCACCATTAAATGTGGACAACAAGTTATGAGGATAAACCAGTAATGTATAGTCTGTCATTGTTACATTTTATTTTATTTTATTTTAAATTGTTAACTAGTCAGATGGGCTTGTCCGAGGACCCTTTTCAGCTATGACTCAGGCCAGTGGTGGACATATAAACAAGAAAAACAATACAGTATATAAACAAGTAAATAACATTGCAGTTTACATACATATGCTATGTTATTGGTACAGCTAGATGATTATACTGGAACTGTCATCCTTTAGTTTAGCATAAGTTAGCAAATACAACTGCCTCTGAGAAGTTCATGCCCCTGCCTATAAACATTTTATCATCCAAGCCCTGCAAACACTACCAAGGGTACCAAAAAAATGTCAGAGCTTTGGGATGCATGGCTAGCCTTAAAAAGGCCCCAGTGGTCATTAGCCTAGTACACATCTATGAACTCTTATATGTATAAGTTTAACAGGTTGGCTCTAGAAAAGGGTCAATATACCTTTAAATGTGGAAATATTCTCATGAATAGGAATGCAAGCCTTTGAATTAGTTTGCAAGGTCTTAATTGTCCATTATTGTTGCATAAAAAGAGGTTATCTGAAAGCAGCAAGGAAGTTAGTTCCTCAGGCCAGGATTCATCTGGGAAGAGACCTTGAATTGTGGAGTTGAAGAGGCCAGCTAACGTGAAGTGTAACCTATTTTTAGAGTTGAAAGGTGGTCCTGGGAGAGGCCTATAGCACTGGACTTTCCTTTTAGATTGAAATATACTATACATCTCCTAGAGAGGCTGTATGAACCGAATACTGTTATAAAGTATTGCTTATTTTATTTTGAAACTGCAAAGCCAATTGGCTAATACTTTGATTTGTGGCTTACTAAATAAAGTTGTGTTTTACATAACTTTTACTTCCAGTATCTCCTTTAATATGTGTGTGTGTGTGTGTGTGTGTGTGTGTGTGTGTGTGTGTGTGTGTAAGTGTCTGTGCCTGCATCCGTGTGTGTATAGAAAAATACAAAAGTAAGTGCATAGTACTCTAGCAGGTGCTCAGAAGCAAAGAAATGTCAAACTAGAAAATGAATCCAGCACTCCAAAATATGAGACTTTTTATTTATTTTTCATTTTTTGGACAAAATCAGACTGGTTTTGTTTTTGGAAAACCATACAGATAACAGTCAACAGATACAGTATTGAGCGCCTCCCAGAAGCGACAACATTCATTAACCTCAACATTTGCATTGCAGAGAAAATATTGCCAAGGAACAGATTCAATATGGCTTTGTGCTACCAAGTAAACTGAATATTTGCTATGAGCGCAATAGACAAGAAAATATTCCACAATAAATATTAGTGCCCATTTTGGGCAGTGCCCGAATACTGCTAGATAAGTGAGTTATTCATTATCTGTATTAGAATAATCATCTAACAAATTGCTGGGCTTGCTGTTTAAATGCAGACTTAAGAGTTTTTGCCAGTTACTAAACTCTACGAATCCCAATAACTCATTAACATTGAAGTTAAAAAATGTGAATCCCAAGCCCACCATTCAAACATAATTCCCATTCTCATCAAATTGACATACTCTATGAAAAGTCAGTGGAAACATGCAATAAAGAAACATTTTGGTCTCTTTCCATGGAGTCATGATATAATTTTTGACTACAATTTGCAGCAGTCGACAGTCACATTCTCCAGTGTGTGGCTATGTCCCTGAAGTCTACCAACAAAATTCTCATGTTTGGAGTGATAGGTAAGTTTATTCCCACAATTAAGCTAGGCAGAGAAGTCAGACTAGACCAAAGGGGTATCAGAAATGTGTATTCCCAGAACTTGTATGACTCATCTGCTAATAGACTCCCAAAGTCTCTGCATGCAATAGACAAAAATGTTGGCTGCTTGTAGTGAGTGGACATAACTCAAATGCATCATTTGTGTTTTTAATGGAGCAGATGAGTTGTGTCCTCTCATTGAAAAGTATGAAATGTTAAAAAGAAAAAAACAATAACTGAAGTGCTTAACTCATGGAAATATTATTTGTACACTGGAATAAATCTTGTTTAATCTTGTGCTTGCCTGTGTTCTCACTGCAATAATGGCCATAGGGAACTAGGTGGTGTTTCAGTATAGCAGTCCCCCCTAGAAAATGCAATACAAGTTAATTAGTTCCTGTAGTAGTATTGGGTTGTATAAGACTAAAAAGAAAAGGCTGCTCAGGAGCGATTTACCTCATGTAAGAATTGTCAACTTTAGCTGTAATGTTTCCATGTGGAAAATAGGCTGTGTGAAGTTTGATGATATAGTTATTGTTGAGGCTTGTTTAAGGAAAAAAATATTAGCTATCTTTCACTTAAAAAAAAATAGTAGTAATGGCTTCAGGATCAAGAAGTAGACTTGTTGAGATTTGGAGAACCACTGAAGATACTGCATAATTGTTAGATTCTTTGATAGGAAAGGGCATATAATGCATAAAGAAAGGCAATGTAAGATATGTGAGATAGAAATGCTGTTTAAGAAAGGTAAGTCAGCAGGGAATCTCAGTTACTTCTGGAGTTGTCCTGAGTGTAAGAAAAGTCTTTACGGGATGGCACTTCTCACAAAGAAAAACTACAATTAAGTATCCTTATGTGTATAATTTCCTTGCAGTGTAATGGCATGCCAGTTGTAATGTGTGCTGAAATATTCTAGACCAGTAAGAAAGTCTGCATTGCTTGGTAACAGTACATTTTTGGTATATTTTCCAGAAGATTGCTAACTAATGTATTGGCTAGGAGGGGACCGTGTGATTGTACAGATAAAGGAGTCTGTATTTCACATGACTAAGTATAATAGAGAAAGAATACCAGATATGCAGGATCAAGTGGGTTTCCAGAATTTATGATACACAGAAAATTTGATGACAACGAGATACAGTGGTGTTTGCCCATCATATGTCACCATTATTCTTAGACACATTTCTCTAGAAAGAGAGATTTGGAATACCTGACGGCTTTAGAAACATTATGAAAGATAAAGTGCCATTTAAGAGTTTAAGGTAAGTCATGTAATAAGTGCATTATTAACTCACCATACTACCAATTTTTAAATGTATTTCACTTTTCTCTGCATCTCTCAGTCTCTGTCTGTCTCTCTGTTTTCTAGTTTCTAAAGTTACAAAGAAGTTGGTTAACACAGTTTGCTTCTCTTCCCAGAATGATTGCATCATTGTTTTCACAAAACAGTTTATTCAGATTTTGACATAACAACATAATTTGTCAGATCTATCGGATCCAGCTTCACACAGGCCCATTTCATTACTAAACCATGATTATAAAGTGTTTGTCTGTAATAGCTAAAAGAATGACAAAAGTGATACCACAATTGATAGATATGGATCAGTGTGGTTTTGTGGAGGGGAGGCAAACATTTGACAATATTAACAGAACATTGATGATCCAGAGGGAAGCAGAAGGTAAGAAAGTACGACTTTTATTGGTGGGCTTGATGCACAGAAAGCATTTGACAGAGTAGACTGGGACTTCATGAGCAGGGCAATGGAAGCATTTGCTTTCCCTGATACAATTATAAGGTTGCTTAGAAGAATATATAAGAGATTGGAGGCGCAAATTAAAGTGGGTGGGGTCCTCTCCAATAATTTCTGCTTGAATAGAGGAAACAGGCAGTGCTGTCCACTTTCCCCTTTGTTTGCTTATATTTAGAACCACTGGCAAAGAAAATAAGGGACTCAGAAATTCAAGGATGTAATCGGTATTGTTGTTTGTCTTTTGGCTTTTCCCGGTTAGGGGTCGCCACAGCGGAACTCCGGTCCGCTAATGATTGACAGTTGGTTTTTATGGTGTCGAGTTGCCAGCCCGACGCCCAACCTTCAACGAAGGCACACCTATTCAACACGTCTTTCGAACGCCCACTCAACCATGGGGAGGACATGCAGACTCCACACAGAAGGCACTCCCAATCCAAGCCGAGAATCGAACGGGAGAATCTCTTGCTATGAGGCAACAATGCTACCGCTGCACCACCGCGGGAAACACCAAGGATGTAATCGGTATGGTAGTCAGGAAAAGCTGGCTCTGTTTGCAGACGATATTATTCTATACATGACAAAACCAGAAAGGGACATTACAGTGTTGTGGAACATTTTAAGACAGTTTCAAATCTTCATAGGATACAAAATTAATGAAGCTAAAACAAAGGCAGTAACGGTAAAGTATGTACCCACAGACGAATTGGTCCAACAATATCCATATTTATGGGGACATGATAAATTGAAGTATTTAGTAGTATGGATTAGAAATGACTATGTGGTGGCAGCTAAGGATATGTGGGAAGAGACTAAACAGAAGATAATACAAAAATTGAGAAACTGGAAGTTTTGTTATATGGATATGAATACTAAGGATACTAAGGTACAAGCCATTAAACTGTTTTTAGTCCCTTTAGTCATATACACAGGTCAGGCATACTTTTATCAACTAGAGGAAAAATTGTGAGCAGCAATTAAAAAAGAGTTGAAGGACATTATCTGAGAAGGGAAGATAGCAAGGGTCAAGTGGGATAAGCTGATTCTACCAGTAGAACAAGGTGGACTAGGATTATCTAATTCAAGGGGATATTTTAGAGCAACACCGTTAAGGCTTTTATACATAGCACAGGCAGAAAACTATCATTCTACATGGAAAGGGATGATGATGACACAGGGAGGAAGCTCAAAAAATAAGGAGAGATTGGGATTTTGGATGCAGACTCTTAAGGAGAATAACCAAAATCATACAGAGTATTATATTCATAAATTATCAGGGAGTATTCTAAGAACCAAACCAGCATGAGAATGGAGAAAAAAGATTTTGCCGATAGGGATGACTGTGGTCAGGGGTACAGATAATAGGCAAGAGAGGGCTGGAATTTATTGGAGAAAACTGGCAAAGGAACCAAGGTATTGGGAACAAATAACTAGAAAGGGACAGGTAATAGAATGGGAAGAGACCAAAAATGTATTTGGACTACAGGTTAGAGATTGCCTTCCCTATCAAGGATTGATATCAGAGTATAGGCAAAGGGAAAGAAATAGGGGGGCTCCTTAATGAAAGACCAGCACTGGTAGAGTTTTTAATAGAATGTAGAACAGAAACTGCAGTTAAAAAAGGAATAATTAGTAAAGCATATAAAATACTGTGTGATAATTATAAGAATCAATCAGAGGAGCTTAGAAAGGATTTGGCAGAGAGATTGGATAAGCAATTCACAAAGAGACAATGGGGGATGTAGGTATATCTCCCAAATATGCAACAAAGTGTAGAAGATTTAGGATCTTTGCTTAGAAATGTTTACATAGGTATTTTTATACCCCTAGTAGACACCAAAAATGTTTTCCTTAGGTGGTTAGTAAATGTTGGAGGTGTGATGGGCAAGAAAGAGGTAGCTGGGAACATATTTTTTGGAGGTGTGATGAGCTAGCAGACTTTTGGGATTCCCTGCGGGCTGCTCTGTTGGAGATGCTGGGTGGGTGGATTGGACTGACTGGGGAGATGATTTTTTTGAGTTATGCCACAGAATCGGAATTGCCTAGACATGGTAACGCTTTGCTGAGTCTAATTGTGGTGGCTGCCAAAAAAGCGATTACTAGAAAATGGAAACTACTAGAAGTAGTGAATATAGTAACTGAGATAAAGCAACTGGAACTGAGATCTTTAGAAAAGGGAAGGAGCAAACTACATAGAAAAAATGGGAATTGTGAGGAAAGTGTATGCAGAGCAGGAATGAGGTTTAAGCGGCAGGATTTGAATGAGCTATATAATGCTTAACTCCCAATGATATTTATAGGTGATTAGTAATGTTTATAACTACAGTTGTTTCAATGGTGTCTGTGATGTAAACTTACAACTAAAGTGATTTCATTTTGTATGTTTTTTATTTATATAAATGTAAGATTGCCTTTGTCACATGGAAATTTAATAAAGATGTTGGGAAAAAAAACAACATAATCAGTCAATTGGAAACAATCATCAGTAGTGAATACATGCAGAACTCACAAAGTGACAATTCTCAAACAGATTAATCAAAGAAATTAATAAAATATTAAGTACTTAAAATGTATTCAACAATAAATAACTATATACACAGTGAGAGGTTTAACCTGAATGTACTATATCAAAAACAGAAGTGGCTGCCAAAGATGTATTGTCAGTAGAGGATACTTATCTGTCCCCAACCAGCATACAAGAAGAATCACTACATCTAAATCCTGGCCTCTAACTGCATCTAAAGGAAAAATATTATAAAAATGGGTAAGTTTATATATGAAAGTATAAGACGTTTGGTTACTAATTTTCTGAGATTCCATGCCAGAGGTAAATTCCCACCATAAACTTTAATAGGTTCCATCTGGGCGATTCTAATAGACCTATCAATAACAGCTAGTGTATTAACAGACACTTTAGCAAGCTTAAGCCCTCTCTGCATAACCCAAGTTCTGTGTTTTCCTAAGATAAATGTTCAGGATTCTTCCATTCAGAAGAGATGTATGCTTTAATTACTGCTGATAGCAGTATTATCCATCTGGTCTGTGAACTTGTCGGAGGAACCAGAACTATAATCATTGTTCCCCTAGATGCAAAGATGGGTAAGGGTTAGATCTAGACCTAAAATATCATTTTCCAAACAAATATAATGGAATGACCAATGTACAGTCACACTTTTTGTGAAATACACTCAAATGAGATGAGCTACATGCCGGGCATTTCAGATTGTAATTATCCCCCCCCCCCCTCCTGTCCCCAGTCTGAGGGATCCAGTAGCCCTGAGGGATCAGATACGCATTCTTTTCATATACATATGGAATGTGTTTTTGACTGTTAGCTTCTTTCAAAAAGTGGGGGGGGGGGTCATATAAGAGGTAGTGCATTGAGTACTTAGTATGTGAGGTAAGAATATATCGATGAAAGTATTGGCTCATATAAAATATAAATCCAGCATTTGGTAAAGATGGAAGGTCCTAGATCTGTCAGTTGAAACCTGTGGTGGGCCCACTGTTATCAATTCCCTTTTAAGGGGAAGCAAAGCCCTCTCTATATGCGCAAAGAAAGTTAATCTAAAAATCATATAACTAATCTGTATAAAATGCTAAAACACCTTTGCATGGAAGGTTCCATGAATTACATAAACTTTCGAAACTGTGAAGAACTCATCTGCCAGCCACTGTTGTGGTTAGGGCATAAGGCCATTCCACACCCAGAGCTTTCCATTCAGCATTAGTGACAGGCTACCCTTCACTAGCAAAGTGTGGTTTGCCCCATAGAAGAATAGATAAACTCCATATACCAACCCATCTTATAACTTAAAAAACTGCTTCCAGTGCCAAGTGGTTGTAATATAAGTTATGCCAATACTTCAGTAAGCCTTTTGGGTACCAACTAAGGACCCACAAAGATATTGAATATAAAATCCTTCCCACTGTGGTAGCCCATATTGGCAAATTAGTGTGGTTACTGGAGAACAGATGAGCTACCTGAAAAGCAGTTGCCTAGCTTCCCTACTCAGAGAATGCCCAAACCTATGAAGTTAATAGAGGAAGTCCTTGCTGCTTTAACTTTGGTTTTGTGTTTACCATCCCAGATAAAGGAGTTCAGTAACTTCTCAATTTTCTTAAGCCAATGGTCTTCGGATGGGGTAAGGATATGTCTAAGAACATAGAATACCAACATATCTGCCTTTTCATCCAAGTAGGACTACGTTGGCATATCCTGGGGCACAAGCCACGCCCATTGCTACACCCCTTATCTGTTGAAAGAACTCGCCCTCAAAAAATATATAATTATTTTCGAAAATAAGGGACATAAGTTCCACTACTAAAATACTTTATCATTAGCCAGAGCGGAGTGTTGTAGTAAGGGTTTTATGAAATAGTTCCAGTCCTAATGCACACATTTATGAACATCTGTATGATATCACTAACAAGAAGGAGAACAATGCGTTATATAAACCCTCTACTGGCTGTAATGGTTTTAAAATTCTCCTTTGGCATCTTGGAGAAAATAAACATTAATGGCAGAGGTGGAGACTGGAAGGGCAATAGAGAGCTTATGTGGCAACTTAGATTATGTGCTACTCTCCCCCCAGGGCTTAACAATTATGTTTCTATGGCACCAGTTTTGAATAGGAAGGCTGAAAAATTATAACTTATTTTATGTATCTGCATTCTTTAAGTATATTATGACTTATTCACTGAGTAATAAATAGACTTACAATGTTATATGTATTTTTAACAATTTGTATCTTTAAAAATGTTTAATTATCCAGTGTAAATCCTGGAAGCATAGTATAAAACAATTGATGGTTGGTTTCATGGTTATTCTGATGAAGTCTCTTTAGAGCGATGAAAGCGCTCAATCTTGTTTTTAAAATTCTTGATTTTACCATTTTTTGATCTTCAGTGGCATTTTTTCTGCAGGGTTCTTGGTTTATACTGATTACCCTGCACCATTTCTACAGTTCAACATTCAGGTAACACAGAAGGAAGTGCACAACCTCATATGAAAGCCCACAGCTGTATGAAGAAAATCCTGCTGGCATATGTGTCTTGCTTGAATGGTTACCGAGATATCATAATCTGTTTATACAACATTACAAAATTAATATTCACTGCCTTTATTTTGGCTTATAAAATCCAGTTTAAAGCATCAAACTGAATGAATGCCACTATTGTAAAGATTAATGTAGCCTGAATAGTTTGTCATTTACAGTTTTCTTTTAACACTTATGGTTCCAGAGATATGAATGTTTGTTTGAACTGTAAGGTGATAACTTCATTTGTTTATAGGCTCAAGCCACAACCACTTGGAGTTAAAGGAACACACTCAAAAGAGCTGTACTGGAGGGAATGAGTTGAGACTCCTGCCATATTTCAATTGGCATACTTGAGGGAGGTGAATGGGATAAAAAAAGCCTTACAAAGTTCTGAATTTGAGCTTTAATGTGAATATCCTAAAGAATAAGGGAGCCCATTCCCTCTATCTGCACCCTATGCAGAATGATGCTTGTGGTAATGAAGCATGTGCTATTGCTTCTTGATCTGTGTTAGGAGCAGGGATGGCAAGAGTTTCCTGCATCAAGCTTCTTAAGTTTGCTTATGTCACAATGTCACAAAATGATTTATATAACAAGTCATTACTCGTTGAGGGGATCATTCTTCAAATATCTACTAAGCCCAGCTGACTTTTGGCCTCATGAATGACTTTTTGAGATTTGATATGCATGTGCCTTTGATGAAGGTTGTGTGTCAGGGCTGGTAACTCAGCACGTAAATGTCAACCACCAATCATTAGCGGACTGGAGTTCCGCTGTGGCGACCCCAAACCGGAAAAAGCTGAAAGACACAAACAATTGCTTCTTGAGATACTTCTGTCTCAGATGGAGTCTCTAACCACATTAAAATCGGATTCATGTCGAGTCACTGAAGGCAATTTCAGTGAATGGGAAAAAAATGAAAACTTCTCGCTGAAACCACCTTCAAGGAACAACTTGACAATTTTGTTTTTACAGGGGGGGGGGCATATTGTTAATTGACTATATTACTCTTCCTAAATGCCCACAGGAGTAACCTGTGAGAAAGTGAATTATCTTTAGAAACAAACAATATAGCACAATGTCATTGTCTATAATAAATCCTACCTTCTCTGGGTAGTTTATAAGTTAGGTGTATGAGTGAATTCAAATGCCCATTGTCTGTAAATGCAAATGTGACCTCCCTGGATCTGTGTATGGCTTAAGTAACTCCTTTTATTTTGTAAGAAGCCTTTCTTGGATTTGACTAGCACCTTTATGGACAGGAACATTTCATGCCCAGGAACCCAGGTATTACTCTGGATGTTAAGTTAGAAACTGGTTTTCTAGTGTCCTCTGGGACAGTAGTCTTCTGTTCCAGGTTGTCTGTTGCTTTTGAAGAGACTTTGATAGTGAAGGTAGTAATTTTGTTATCATCCAGTAACTGCTACTTAGCTGCTAGCTTCCTGTTTCAAGCAGGACTTTCACTGTCTCCAGTACAATGGCATTGTGGCTTCCCTCTTGGAATTATGCGCAATTTCTGCATACTTCCCCAGCCCATCATTAATTTAGATCTCTCTGGAGGAGGAAGATCTGATGTTTTGGGAACTGCCACATCCATGTCCTCCTGATTGGTTTTATTTAAGACATTGTCCTTTATGAGATGAATTTTCTAAAAACACAGTCCCTCCTTGGTGAGCTGGAAATACTTGAGATGATTCTCTGCCACTTAATATGGAGCATGGCAAGGTAGTGAATGATTGAGGGAATGCCATTTTTATAGCACAAATTTCACACTTCCAAAAGAACTTGTCTGGCCTTTTAAGTTTACATGGCTACATCTTGAAATAAGATAACGTTTTGACCAGATAAAATGAATGGTTTACATTCTTTGGCCACTGTCAATAGCAATCACTTATCCTCTTCATTGATAAGTCAGAAGATTATCTGCCTCACAGGGGGCTTGAAGAGACCAGTGTGTTCTTTCATTGGTTATAGGGTGACAGCTGACAGATTTAGTGCTTTAGATAAGTCCATACATCTACCCACAACCCCTTTTTCCTGTTTTCATACATGGGGTTGGGATGTCAATTCAACAGTGGCAATCATTTAGAGCCAAGGTTTACACTGCCGGGTGGCTAGCCCTGCCGCAGCTGTTCTTCCATACCACACACTCACATGTACACTCACACCTATGATCGATTTAGTGTCCAATCCACCTACTGCATGTCTTTGGAATGTGGAAGAAAACCAGAGCACAAACAGAAAACCCATGCGGACACAGGGAGGACATGCAGACCCAACACAAAGGCACGCCAGCAGAGAATCAAACCAGGGAATCTCTTACTGTGAGTGTTTCCCAAAAAGAGTATTATGTTCCCTTTTTCTGTGACCTTCCTCCAACCCAGCAGTCTAAAATTACTGTGATGGCTGAGATCTTTACTTCATTAAAATCATTGCTGTGTTGCATAATAGTCGTCGAGTTCTCTTGTAAACTGGAGGCATGGAGATTAATTGCCGATTCCAAGAAGACAATCTTTGCACCACACATGTCCAAAGTCTCCTTAAACTGCTGATTTTAATGGATAATGTGTCCTTCAGGATTTGCTCTACCAGCCCAGTCAAATTTTCTAACTTAGCTGCGATGTCTTGCCCGGAGTCCTGTAAGTTTGGACATTCCATTCAAATGTGATAGTTACTCCCCCATTTAGTTCTGACATTTTGACTAGCAAGCTTACAAAAACAGAGTAGTGCAATATAAATTGTGTAGAATCATATTATCACAACAGTGGAGCCTGCCGGATATTGCTTTTCATACAAAATTGCCCTAGCTCTGCCCCAGATTGACTGCATCAATTAATAAAATTATAATTCATTATAATTACAAAATGACATTGGGGTTGCTTTTCCATTACTACATTGTTGAAATATTAACTACAGTTATTAGCATGCTACCTTATTATTTAATTAGTACTTAATTAAGAGTCATATTAATTAAACTGCCACTTAGTAATATTTATTGTCATATACATATTTTCTTTTATATTAATAAAATAGTACATAATTAGTTAGTACTTAATTGTCTTAGTGGTAAAAAAGTGATGTGTTTATATATATATATATATATATATATATATATATATATATATATATATATATATTTTTTTTTTTCCTCCCCGTTACATCTCAACATGAATTTTCATTTTGGTTTAAAATGTTACTAGGCATTATTTATTTTTTATATATGTACATATTTTGGCTTAATAAAAGTAAAGTCTTAGTTCATAGATATTGTTATTGACTGTTTTTATAATTCCATTTAATATTTTCTCACACTTTATGAACAGCAACCATTTTACATCTTGCAGTTATGTGTGTGTGTGTGTGTGTGTGTGTGTGTGTGTGTGTGTGTGTGTGTGTGTGTGAGTGTATGCCCATGCATGTCCACACCGTACATAATAGAACAGATACCTTTCTGGGCTGGAAGACCCCCCCATCAGGTGCACCTTATTACTTGATTAGTGATTTAAGCAAGAAACTTCAAACAGCATAAATAGTAACTGCCTTGCTTGTGTACAGTCACCTCTTGGTTGTTATAGTAAACATTACTGTATATAAGGAACACCCTTTCATTTGACTTTGTTGAGTCCTTTAACCACTGTACAGTAGCCTGAGCTGATGATGTAATAACTGTGGTGTACAGCACAGCTGGATCTGATGAGGTGTGGGTTTAAGTGTCTCTGAGCCAGCAAACCTAATGATATGCTTCTCTAACATTATCACTTTTAGCTTCTATATGTGGTCGAAGTTAAACCAAGTTGCTCTGGGGCTTATTACTGTATGTGTAAACTTGTCTTGACAGATGAAGAAAATCCCATGACAGCTTTCTGTTTTATTATGCTCTTTAAGGAGAGGACAGTATAGCATGTCTCACCTGCAAATGTCTCTATACGTCATGTAAGCAGAATTGAAAGAGTGAGAAGGAAATAAATATACTCACTGAATAAATTGCTGTTTCAGTTGAGTTAGCTTATATATACCCTTTGCTTGACAGTTTGGCCACCCATGATCTGGGAGATTTCAAAAGGAAGGTTTGGTTCAACAGATATACAGGGATTTTATTATTTTGTTTAATGATACAGTGTCAGTCATTAGTAAAGTGTACCATCCTTTGAGGTGTGAAGTTAGTGAGGACCTATACTGGCTAGCAGCTTTATAGAGGTGCTTCCAAAAGTATTACATCTGATAGTCGCCCACAGAGGGAGCTGTCCTCCAATCACAAAAAAAAAAAAATTCTAATACTTATTTTGTTGCATATAGTCTCAAGTCAAGGGAGTCACACCACACATCCTCAGAGATGATATAAGTACTCCCTCTCTGGCATCTTGTGCCATCTGCTATCCCAAATGAATTCTTTGATCAGATTTTTGGAATTTAAGTATACACCAGGGGAATATGTCACTTAATGTAAAACACACTTTGATTCAGAATGTGATTTTGATAGTGTTAACTCTCCTTAACCAAGACAGGCATACATTTCTCCAAATCTATATATTTACAGAAAGATCTTATTGTAGTGAATTCAAACTGAATTCTATCATAGAGACAAAATTAGGGTGCAACTGGATGCATAAGCAACATGGAGAAGAGGTCACCATTTAATGGAGAAGATTATGGGGCTGCTTAGCGAATCCACTGCAGATGTTCTTCATGTTTCACTGTTGCAGTCATCACATTTGGGTTATCAGCCTGCAGGTAGCCCTCAGTCGGCCTGAATACCAGAGTCTTGGATTCCTGCGTCAGATGCTGTCGCTTCTTCCATGACGTCAGGTCATCAGGGGTATAAAACATGCAGCCGATGCCATTACATCAGTCTTTCTTGCCATGCAGTGCCCGAAGCAGAAGCAGTACGTAAGTGCCGGTTGGCCGACTCCTGAAATTTTCGTTTTCGAGTTTCAGAACCGAAGTCTTCAAAAAAGCTAAGTACCCCATTGGGGATCCTTTTTTCTTGCTCTTATCCAATGTCAGTAAAAGTTAACAAATGTATTACCTGTGGAAAGCAGATCACATTCCACCAGGGCTGCATCTACCTCTACAGCCTTTCTCAGAGGAGTCCCTACCAGGGACATCCTAGAAGCTGCTACCTAGAGCTCTGTACATACCTTCACCAAGCATTACCACATGCCTGTTTTTTCCAAATCCAGAGCTGGTTTTGCTACTGCAGTCTTGCAATGCTTAATAGCTGGCCCTAATGCTCTCTAACTTCCTCCTCCATTCCTTAGCTTTGGGAATCAACACAAATGTGATGACTGCAACAGTGAAACATGAAGAACATAGTACAGTTATGTACACTTGCCATAAATGTAGCTGTTCAAGTGTATTCACTGTTACAGTCCTGGTTACCCTCCCTCCAGCCCCCTGACTTCTCTTGGCTCTACCTCTCCTTCTTGTTTAGTGTATTTAAGCTTTCTGGTGTATTTGCTTTTTGATGGAGGTGTACCATAACATATAATTGCTTGCCATTGTGAGGGCTCCTAACATCTGGGGCAAAAAAACTGATGTAATGGCATCGGCTGCATGTTTTATACCCCTGACGACCTGATATCATGGAAGAAGCGACAGGATCCGATGCAGGAATCCAAGACTCTGGTATTCGGGCCGGCTGAGGGCTACCTGCAGGCAGATAACCCAAATGTGATGACTGCAACAGTGAATACACTCAAACATCTACATTTATGGTAAATGTATACAACTGTATTTTTCATTGATGGGCCACACCTCCATTTTCTAGTGATTAAACCTTAGGCCTGCCATTTGGTGCTAACCATTATGACAGAGATGTCATTTGTTGTGTCTTCCATTAATATAAGACAGTCATCTACAGATATCAATACCGGAGTCTCAGTACCAAATAGTTCTTAACCGTGTAATGATTCAGTTTGCCTAATCACTCGGACTAAAGGCTGTTTTTATTTAATGAATATGGTTCGGAACAAGGGGTATACTTCATTCTGCTGAGTAGTCGAAATGGGGTGTTAGAGTAGACCCCATTAAAACTGTTGCATATGACTGGCTTTGCAAGGCTTGGATCACTGTAATTAAAGATAGGAGTAACCCAAACTATAGTGCTAACAATATAAACTCCTATCCAAGAGAATTTAAGGCCTTCTCAGAACCTACTAAGATTGGTGTAGCTGCTATGGAAGTCTTGTGTTTGGCCATACATATATGCAGTCACATGGTAAGACCTAGAAAGCCTTTTGACAAAACCAGCCAGAACTGGGTGCATAAATTGAAGAAACAGGAGCTGAAGGCACCTTAGCTTTTGAAGTTATCCCTTTTTTAACAGCAGCTTCTGTTCTACATTCATTTAAAAACTCCACTAATTATGTCTTGTGACATAGGCAAACTTACATTTATATAAAATTAATCAAACCATATTAACAAGCTCAAACTTACAAACATTGTATATCACAAATATTGTTCTATGTCATATAATCAAAGCAACACTACATAAATTGTTCTATTGCTGCCTTCTCTTGAACCTCATTTTTCCTTTAAAACATTTTCTGCATACATTGTTCCCACAGTTTCCGTTTTTCTATGTAATTTACTCCTGTCCTTTTCTAAATACCCTACTTCCTGTCCTTTTATCTCTCTTACAATATTCACTATTTCAAGTATAGCTGGTTTAGTCTGATTCTATTTTCTATTAATTCTTTTTTGACCACCACCAGAATTAAACTAAACAAGGCCTTACAATGTCTATGCAATTCAGATCCTGTAACCCAGCACTAAAAAATAATTTCCTTAGTTACACTCATCTACTTGCTCAGTATTTTTCTCAGAGCACTCTGTAGAGAATTTTTTAACTCTGCCACCTCATTATACTCCAAGAACATATGCTCCCAGGAACTTCTTTCTTCCCCATCACACCGCCAGTATTTGCCATCTACCTGTGGAAATTCTTTGGAGTCTGCTTGGAGTATAAAAGTAGCTCTGCAAACACTTCTGTCATCTCATTCTTTCTCTGTAAACTGTTTATCTGATCTCTCTTCCCAATCTCTTCTGACCTCCTCTGACTGATTCCTATTTTTATTATGCAATATTTATATGCTCTACTAATTATCCCTTTTTTAACAGCACCTTCTGTTCTACATTCAATTAAAAACTCTACTAATGCAGGTCTTTCATTTAGGATTCCCCTATCTCTTTCTCTTTGTCTATACTCTGATATCAATCCCTGATAAGGAAGACAATCACTAGTCTGCAATCCAAATGTCTTATTGGTCTGTCCCCGTTCTATTACCTTTGCCTGTCTAATTATTAGTTCCCTAGACCCATAGTTCCTTTGCCAGCTTACTCCAATAAATTCCAGTCCCCTCTTGCCTATTGTCTGCATCCCTAATTGCAGTCATCCCTATTGGCAGAATGTGCTTTCTCCATTCCAATGTTGGTTCAGTTCTTAGTATACTTTCTGCTACTTTCATAATTTCTGTATGACTGTTGTTATTCTCCTTAAGGATCTATGTCCAAAATCAGTCTTTTCTTATATCATCCCTTTCTGCAATTAATTTTAGAGTGCTGCTTGTGTTATGTTTAAGAGCCTCAACTGTATAGCTCTAAAGTATCTCTTCAAATCATGTAATCCTAAATCAGTTTTTTCTGTTGGGAGGAGTAACTTATCCCACTTGACCCTTGCCCTCTTCCCCTCCCAGATAAAATCCTTCAACTCTTTATTAATTATTATCCACAACTTCTCCTGTGGTTGATAAAACTATGTCTGACCTGTGTAAAAACCTAAAGGGACAAAAACATTTTTATTGCTTGTATTGTGCTATCCATATCCATAGACAAGAGCTTGCAGTTTCTCAGTTTTTGTATTATATTTTTGTTTATTTTCTTCCCACATATCCTTAACTGTCATAACAGAACCCTTTTTAATCCATACTCCTAAATACTTCATTTTATTACATCCCCATAAATATGGGTATTGCTGAATCAATTCAGTTGGACACCACTTCCCTGTGTGCCCCACCTCAGTATTTCAAACCCACCCAGGTGGGGAGCTTTGCCCCCACACCAGCCAACTATATATACCAACTCCTTGACAGCACTACACTAGAGAAAAAGGCAGATGGGGAAGTGGTGCACAACTAGTTACTTTCCCTGTTGATGAAATGAACATTCGCTGAATGAACGTTCAATGGATAGGGTTCAATGTTCAACCATTTTATGGCTGAACATAGATCCCTAACTATCATCAACACCTCTCAACTACTATCTCTATCTTCATTTTACCTGGGCCTCCTCAATACCCCTCCACAATTTGTAACCATCTTCATCCTGTAATTACTTCACTGCTTCATTTTGAAAGCAACTGGACTCTTATAAGCTTAATACTATCTAATAGTTTACTGTATTCTTCATTTAACTATAGCATTTTCATTAACTGTTGTATCATTACAATTCTATGTATGTTCATTTACTGTTCTATGTATATATATTTATTATTTTGATTAACTGTTATATCATTACTAGTCTGGGGATGAATGGACATTTAGTATGTAAATCATATATAACTGCCTTTTACTCATTCTATAAAATGAAACCTATGTCATATTTTAGAAGACTTTTTGTTTTAATAAAAACTTTCAAACAAACAAAAAAAAAACACCCCCCAGAACACACCAGAACCTGTTAAATTAATACAAACAGATGTAACTATGCTATGTACATCTTCAAATAATAAAGTTTAAACCTCCTAATATGAACATTTGCCCCAAATAGGCAGCTGATAACACAGGCCTTAACTGACTGAAATTGAGGTTATGCATGCTAAGATGCATGTTATTGCCTGTGCTTCTACTTACATTATTTGGTGTATGCTTGGTTTTTTTTTATCTTTATTCTCCTCCCAGATGTGAAAACAACTAGCATGATTTCAGAAAACATTAAGTTTTAGTCTTGAATAAACCAGTGATCTGGCTTTTAGTGCCCTATTATCGGCTTGCCCCTTTGGGACTGTCAAAGAAAGAAAAGTGTAGTTCTCTGCTGCAGTCTGAAAATAAGCCAAAACATTTATTGCTAAAAGAAAACTTTTTATTATATTCGATGTTCTCACATTTTCTTGTTTCCACTTAAAATTTGTTATTAGATTAAGCCAAGGGTTTTAATCCAAACAGTTACCTATGCAAAAGTAAGAGAAATATATAAGCTCTACATATATTATCATTTGTGTACTTATGCACCCCACCTCCACCTGAACAATCCAAAATTAAAGCCTTTTAACTTAAACACGTTTTTCTGTAACTTTTCTTCTCTTTTTGGACTGTAATGCCTACATTTCTTAATAACAAACAAAGAAGAAAGAGGAGGAGGAGAAGAAGAAGAAGAAGAAACAGAAGAAGACATCTGTTTACATTAATAAATTTGTCAACTACAAGAACAACTTAAATTACTACAAAACATACAATTTATATTGGGAAAAGTTTAATAGAAATACTGTTAAGAACAGAAATTGTTTTACTTACATTTACCTTTTCCTTCTTCTTCCTCTCCCTTCTGAGTCCTTCCCAACATTAATGACATGAAGTGAGACAAATGATTTTCATTTCCTCACAAGTTTAACAAAGTCAACAAAATTCCACTCTTTCCACTTTTTCTTATACAGCCATATTTCACAAATGCAATTGATGCTTTGCATTCTCACATTTATTCACTAATTTCATTGTTGATGGTTTTCTTCCTTGTTCATATCTGTCTCCCAACTCCAAATGCTGGTTCAATTCCAAGTTACTCCCAATTCATCTGTTGGTGTACTTTTCTCTGTCTCTCAAGAATTTTCCTTTTGCACAGTGGAAAAGTTTCACTGGTGAAGTCTCTTTGTGTGCTTTATTATCAGAAGAATGAGAGGCAGAGTCCCCTTCTGCTTGATGGTTCACTTTTTGTTAGACAAACTTTTGTATTTCTTCCTTAGCCTGTTCTGCATCAAAAAATGACTTGATCCCCCAGGAAAAAAACATATTCTGAAGACAGCTGGATACAGTAGCTTGAATCTCATACCTGTCTCATGACTTTCCATGATTACTAGAATAAACGCTTTCTGCTGGTAGATTTGCATCTTTACTAATACAGGTCTTTTCTGCTTTCTTATGGCCAGATTTGGATCATATACACGGTGTGCCCTTTCAATTAACAGTTCTTGCTGTGGAAAATTAGCTTATTTGTGCCTTCATAAATTAATACAGTCTGTTCCTTCTGCTTTCTCTGGTATAACAGAAAATATCAGATTTTTCCCTTCATGCTCTGTCCTCTAATGCTACCATTTTTGAAACATCTCTTTTTCAGCCATTTCATACATAGACAGCTTTTATTCATTTTGACCTCTGATTTTTGCCGTTTTATCAGTTCATCTGAATATCTATTTAAAGCTTCTTCCATTTTTTCCAGCCTTTTGTTATTTGAGTTGGTATACTCCTTCAATGTTTTTTTTATTTTAATAAACTCTGAGTACATTTGACTTATTGTTTTCCTCTGGATTACTGGAAGCCATTTATGTCTTACACCTAAAAAGGAGCTTGAACTGCTTTTTGAAGAACACCTGCAGGATTCATCCCAGTCAGTGTTTTCTCTTCATCTTTTCAAGTTAATTTTCCTTCAGGCTCCTTACTTTCTTCTTTGCTGGCATTTAGGCAGTGTACTTACTAGCCAGTAACTGAATTTACTAATAGTGAAAGAGTTCTTTGCCCTTGTATTTCAATTTCTTTTTTCACATCAGGAGAGCTGAAATTAAGCTGTTGATCAATGTGCAGTCATTGTGGAAAATCTAAACCTAGTCATGCCTTGAGCTGCTTTTAGTAAAACAGTAATCTGAACATCCAAAATAGAGTGTAGGAGTATGCTCAAGGGGAGCATAACACTAAACTGCTCCTGAATGGTTTTAATAAAGAGGTTGCATAACTTTTTACAGCAGTACTGAGCCCATCTAGTCTTGAGACTTTAGCAGAGGGAGGTGAGTTAATTACTTACATTGTTTCTGCAGCAGTGATAGTGGCTTTTAGCTGTTGTCTATCACCTGGGAGAACTGAAGGAAAACCAAGTCATTGCAAGAGGTCACAGAACCATGACTTGTCATGTTTATAAACAGTGCCATGGCATAGGAATTTATAAAAACTGGCAAATTCCTTATTAATGGGGGGAGTGTACTTGGCCAGATGTCAGTATTTAATGTTAGATTTGACTTTCCTGTGTTTCAGCTGAAAAGCTAGCAGTTTCCCAGACCTGTCCACTAGTGTCCAAGATTGGAATTAGCCTCTGGTGAGATGGAGAGATACATTGTACATTAAGCTGTGGCTAAGCTGACATTAACATGCTTTATATTATATTATATTATATTATATTATATTATATCTCTTAAGCAGCTTGTTGTTCCTGAATCCCCTTGGTCTACATTTCGTTTAAGAGCTCCTCTGTTTCCTTCGCTAGACACAGAACAGACTGATTTAACAATTATAAGAATCTAGCCATATCTGCAGTACAAATAAGCTTCATATTTAATTGACATGATTCCAAATATGTAGAAACTGGCATATTGGCAAAGCATTTAATTGGTTTTTGGCTGTTATAGTTTCCCATTTCTGACTTGATATAATTCATTGACTGTCATTGGATTAGATGTCCATTGCATGAATCCATGGGTAGGATGTTTACTTGGGAGTAAACCTAATTGAACATCCGCTTGACCAGAAAATAAGGACCAACAGCATGTCTTCAGATCATTTACTACTGATATTAGAAAATAGACCAACCTGCTGTAAGAGTTGCCGAACCAAGTAAAAATATGCACCCAGGGTCAGAATGATTTATTATTCCCCATAGTATTCATAGCCCTAACATAGCTGTCTCTTGCAGAAAACTGCTTGTTCTTTTGTGTGTCTTTCAGTTCTGATCTGTCTAAGGAGAATTGGCAACCACTTTAAAATCTCTCTCAATTAAGAAAGACAGATTTTTTTAGTAAACATCCTAACTTCCTAAGGGAAAACAGCAAAGAAAAAAGTGTGCCACAACTGGAATCATACAGTGGACCTAAAAACACATACTTTTTAGAGAAGCTCACTTTAAAAATGATCATCTGCTTTCTATATTCCTTCTGATGTCTAGAATGGTTAATATCAGGAGAGGGTGAGGTATCACTGTTATTATTATCTTGGGTACAGTTCCCAGACCTGATATGTTTTTTATCTGCCTTCCGTTCCTTTTCCTTTTAAAACATCACATCTGTAAACATGGACACAAATAATACTGTAGAGAATCTGCCTTAAATTATGAGTTCAGTGTTAATATATTCATAGCTATCATATTCCTAACTATGCATATATCACCAAACTTCCTAAGAGAAGGAAGCAAAAAAAATCACAGACATCAGAAGCACAAACTATGGCTAGTGGCCATGGGCGTTTCAATAACTCCATATCGTCTCTGAAGCTAAAAAAATACTGTGTGGACAAAATAGAAAGAGTTTTAATATTTTGGGAAAAAATATGGCTAGCTGAGCAGTGTCACAGCAATGTGTGTAAATCACAAAACAAATTGCAAAGCATTCCTTGGTACATCAGAAACACAAACTATGGCTAGCTGCCATGGGAGTTTTAATAACCCCAGAATAAGTGAACCAAAATTATATCACTTAACTCTGACAGGTTGCACTTTCTGCCATTTTGTTTCCCTACTTGCTGCTAGCAAGATGTAGTTAAAAGGCTTTGGGTGCTGAGGTGCTTTAGAGGTCTGAACATTACCCAAACCCTCCTTTGATACAGATTCCATTGTGTCCTTGTTAATTAGAACCATCCATGTCTAGTAGGTTGAATTTAGAAGATGGCACCACAGATAGTTGCCTTTTTGCCTCCTTCATGGGTAAATTCTCTAGGGTCTATATATTGTCCCCTAGAATATCTGTACTATCAGAACTAATTGAAGAAGGAATGGCCATAGATGCGGGAATTCATACAGACTTACCTGGGCCTATCAGAAGTTTGGATCAGTTTTGTTCCATGTTAGCAGTCATGGTGGTAGTTGCACTATGGTTGGCTCACCAAGTTCAGGAGATCCTCAAAACCCAGATGAGCCTGCAACAACATAAATGTTACATCTGGTGTGCTGCAGACAATTTTCTCTCCCATTTTATTTGTAGCAGGGTATATGAGTTGAAATCACGTTCTTAAAACATAAGTCCATTACTCTGTTAAAAGTTTTATGTATCATTGTCACTTTAGAGTAATCTAGCCGCTGAAATTCTTTCCAATCCCTGGTTGCCTCTGTGAGCATTACTTCATCAGAAAACTTCAACAATTTGACAGTAATTTGTCTAGGGGCATACTCTGTGGTATATTGGAGAAAAGGGGTGGCTAAAGTAACATGTGGGTTCTCTCAATAATTATAGCATGTAGGAGGTTCCATGCCTATGCAATAGTGGAATGCAAGTAAAACTAAGTCATTTTTCATTCTTTCAATGCAACCAGATGTAAATTACTCCTTCTCTGACAATTTTTTAAATCATTCTCAACATTAGCAGTTTTCTGTCACTAATGATTTTAGTTCAACAATGAACATTGTCCCTTGGACTTCAGTAATGAGAGAAGTTATGTTAGTTTGTCATCCAGTGTTTTGTGGGGACAGAGCTAAAGCCAGGCCCTGAACATGCACTTCATAAGAGACCTACCTGCTAAGTCATCAGACTGATAAATAAATCCCTTTTCCAGGTGTAATTAGTTGGTGTTATTGTCAGATGAACCTGCTGTTAACTACTGTTGAAAGCTACAGTAGCCTTTGCCTGAAGGTAAAAACTGAAGACCTATAGAACAGACAAAAATGTTGAGGGCTCAGATGTAATGACATGTTTGCAGAAGTCTTTAAGACTGTTATTGGAGGCTCCTCTGCAGACTGATAGAGTAAATCTTCTACTCAGACTTGGTAAAATAAGAGCACTTAAGCCACACCAGATGAAATTTAGTTGAACTACTAGGGATAAACCCTTACTGTTAAACAAGGTAAAGGACAAAAGAACATTTTGATGGGGGAAGAGGCTATGCAGTGATGGTGTAGCAGAAGTTTTCTCTGAATCCTTTGAAACAGAGGAGAACCTTTGCAGGAGTTTGCAAGCATAGCATCACAATTATGCTACTAATGTGACCGTTTATTAAATGGGGAGAGGAATATAAGTCCGTATAAATCCTTTCCAACTCCAGCCATCAAAACGGCTTTCCTACAGTAAATTTTATCCACAAATTTGATATCAAACCCATAAAGACGTCCGCATTACGAATGATTTACAAGTTCCAAATAGGTGTTATTTATGCACCTTTGATGCCCAATCTTTATATACCAGTATCCCACATTCAGGGGGTATTGAAGCTGTAAGATACTGGTTAGGTGAATATGGGTAATATTCAGATGAGCATTGTGAATTTTTGATTACCTTGGTACGTTTGGTCCTTGAACATAATGTGTTCTATTTTGGAAAACAGTGTTTCTTGCAGGGTAGAGGTACTGCAATGGGTATGCCCTTTGCCCCATATATGCAGACCTCTTTATGGAATTCATGGAATGTGGTTTGATATATGATGATAAGAATCCATATACAAATCAGTTAGTTATGTGGCGACGCTTCCTAGATGATTGTTGGGGCATTTGGTCAGGATCTATAGAACAATGGAGTGAGCTTCTTTCATACCTGAATTTCAAAATTTTTGATATCAAATTTGTGGATAAAATTGAATTATTCACTGTTGAGTTCTTGGATGTAAATGTTACTAAGACTTTAAATGGTACTATGGTCACCAGCTTGTATAGGAAGCCCTTTACTAAAAATGTACTTTTGGAGGCTAGTAGTTGTTTTCCAAAACATATGGTTAATAATATACCAAAGGCGAAATTTCAAAGGTTGAGAAGAATTTGTAGTGATGGTATTGACTACAGAATGGAAGCTGACAAAATGAGTGATAGATTTATAAAAAGGGGCTATGATGTCTTGGAAGTTAAATCAGTGAAGGATAGAGCTGTTAATTTCAAGAGGGAACTTTATTTAAGTGATGTTAAAGAAAGGGGACAAGATGGTCAAAATGTGATTGCTCCCAAAATAAGGTTGACTGAAGGATGGGAGGGAGGGTATTACCATGATGAATAAAGATAAGTTCCAGCCTTAGCAACAAGTTACAAGTACAGACAATGCCCAGCAGTTATTTATTTAACATTTGTTTACCGGGAAAGTCCAACTTGGAATGAGCCAGTTTTCAGCAGAGGCCTGGGGAGAAACGCTCCAGACACGGCTTTGTAATGTGGGAGGAAACCGGAGCACCCAAAGGAAACACACATGAACACAGGGAGGATATGCAGACTCCGCACAGAAGGCACCCCAGCAAAGAATCTAACCGGAACCTCTACCTGTGAGGTGACAACACAAACCACTGCACCATTGCACCATTGCACCATCTATGATAGGTTTGTGGACAGACAGGATTGTTTGTTCATTGGATTGTAATGACCAACTAGGAACATAGGTATGTAGAATTTTATTTGTGCTGGACAAGCAGATGGATTCTGAATAATTTGGTAGGTGGTAAGGAGCTGTGTATACGTTAGTTGATGGGGTAACCAATTTAGCCTTTTTAGTGCTATACAGTGGTGAGTTCTGAAAAGAGTATTTGCTGCAAATTTAGCAACTTTGTTATAAAATCGCTCAGGTTTTTTGTGATGCCTGAAGGTTAGTAAGGATGGGGGGCACTGTAAACACATATGGGGAAGAGATAAGTAGCGGTAAATGTAACTTTATTTTGTCGGTGAGAAAGTTTTTGGCTCTATAAAGCATCTCTAGTTTTTGTTGAGTTTTTCTTATGCAATTTTGTATATGCAGATCAAATTTAAGATTATCATCCACTACCATTCCTAATTATTTATTATTAGAAGTGACTTCAATGGTTGTGTTATCAAGAGAGAGGACTTTAAATTGTGTTTTTCATGGGAGAGGGATTTGGAGAAAAAAGTAGTAGATTGTTTTTTTAAGGCTGAGCATGAGTTGTGAGTTACAAAGCCATGTTTCAGTTGCTATTAAAACTTCCTGAGTAATTTTTTGGAGGTGTGCTGCATTGTCAGATGTGCAAATGTAGGTGGAGTCATCTGCATACTGTATTAGAAAGGCCTGTTGTGTGGAAGTGTGGAGAGTGTTGGTGACAATGTTAAAGAAGAGGGGACCAAGGACAGAGACTTGTGGCACACCGGTGGTAACTGGGAGGTATGTAGAGAAAGTGGAATGCCATTTTACTGACCGATACCTTTTGGATAAGTAGCTTTGAACCATAGAAGGGTGGGCTGAGAGTGACCTAATGAGGACATCCAAAGTAGAAGTTTGCTGTGACAAACTGTGTCAAAAACTTTAGAGAAGTCTAGAAATAAGGAAGTGAAAAGTTTGCCATTATCTCTAGCTTTATTAACAGTGTTTTATATTTGTTAGAATTGCAGTGTTAGTGCTATGGATAAGGCAGAAGCCATGCTGTGTAGGAGACAGGAGTTCTTCCTTCAGGAGACAGTGTAGCAATTGTTTTTGAATACATTTTTCTAGTATTTTGGAGGGGGATAAGATTGCTGTAGGTCTAAAATTAGTAATGTGTTTTGAATTTCCTCTTTTGTAGAGAGGAATAATATGTGACTTTATCCAGAGAGAGGGATTGTGGGATTCCAGGACTGACCTATTTATAAGGACTGAGACAGGGTAGGCAATGCTATTGGCTGATATTTTAAAGTATTCATTTGAAAGGTCATCAGCTGAAGTACAGCATGGTTTCAGTTTGTTTGAGAGTAGTCTTATATAAGATGCGGGCATAGGTTTGAAGGTGAAAGTAGATATGGTGATAACTGGCAGGTGGGCAGCATTAGGATTAGATGTTGGGTAATCCTTGGCTACAGATACTATACTGTGAAATAAGTGTTGAATTGTACTGCTGTTTCAAGTGATGAGTTATTGGGAGAGGGGTTAGGGTTAAATTTATGGCTGGGATGTAAGATTTCTTTAATGGTTATTCAGAATCTTTTAGGGTTGTGTTTACTATTGTTCTGAAAGTTATTCACTTATAGTTTTTGACTTCATTAATTTGCTTTTTAGTAAGATTGCATAGGATTCTGAAGTTTTCAAAATATTGTGGTGTTTTATATTTTTGCCATTCTTTCTATGCTTTTTATCTATCCTGCATTAACGTTCTGCTCTTTTTGGACATCCAAATTGCAATTTTAGCTTTTAGTCTCTTCGTTCCAGGAGGTGCAAGGCTATTTAGGATATTCGGGAAAGTTGTATTGAATTCATTTAGAGCATCATCTTAAAGGAAAGATATTTTAGGAAGTTCCAGTTAATAGATGATGAGTTAATAATGAACATTTCTGATTAAAACTTGGAAAGGTTGCATGTTCTTTTATGAACATGCTGTTTAAGTGGATGTGTGAAATATAGGTTGGGAGATGAGCACTGAGACACTTAGACATTGTAACTGGGTTGGTGTATTTGCTAGGCTCTGATTTAGGATCAAGTCTAATAAGGAATTTGATGTCTTGCTACAATGTGTGGGGCTTTTAATTAGTTGTGCGAAACCAAGTAAGTTCACACTAGATGTAGGGGAGTTGGAGTTTATGTCCAACCAACTGACATTCCCATCACTTAGTAGTATTATTTCTTGTGAAATTGTTAGGGATATGCAATGTATGATATCTTTCAGTCTTGTCACCAGGAGGGATATAAAGAACAGTAATACATATTTGTTTTTCGTTGTTTAATTTCAGGAAAGTTATAAGAAACGCTGCCGAACTGAATTTTGGTATTGGGTTGTTGTAGGAGGAAATGTGGTACTTGTTGGTAAATATTAAAGCAACACCACACCTTTCCTCTGTATACGGCAATTACGGATGATATTATAGCTGGCAGGTATAATGTTGGAGTTGTTTATGCTGGGTTTAAGCCAAGTTTCAGTTACCGCGAGAATCTCAGGCTTAGGTTGAGTAATCCAGGCATGTACTTCAGCAGTTTTATTTATTATGCTTCTAACATTTATGGTAACAAAAATTAGATTACTGGGGTTGGGGGTTGACCATTGCAGGTTAAAAGTAGTGTGTAGAAGAGAATTGTCTTGATGTTCATGATAGGTGGAGTCAGGATTAGGGTGAATTTCTTCTCTTAGAAGGATTTTAATATACTGGAGAATTACTGATTTTTTTGGAGAGTATTTTCCACCTAATTTTGTTTTGATTTGAGTAGAAATGGAGTTAAATTAGTCTATATTTGGAATAAAGGTGAGGGGCGACATTAAATATGTTTGGTGCAATGTGTTGGGACTGTAGGGAGGACGTATGAACAGGTGGTTGGGACAAAGTTGGAGATATGCTGAGCTCTATTATAGAGTCATGGTAAGAGTCATACCCATCTACAATACCGATTTTGGCAGCTCCTTTAGCTGGCATAGCTAACTTTTGATATAAAGCCACGGCAGTAACATCAGTTAACAAAACAATTGGACTGTATGTATGTGTGCGTGCGCGCGCGTGTGTGTGTGTGTGTGTGTGTGTGTGTGTGTGTGTGTGTGTGTGTGTGTGTGTGTGTGTGTGTATGCTGAAACACTGTTACGCATGTGTTGATAAGCAACCTTGGCAAGTATAGTATTTAAACAAAAAAAATAGCAGAAAATATTATGTTTTGCAGTGGGGCAAGCTTCCCCTGCAGCTCCACACTGCCTGCCAATTATATATACTAACACTGAGATTGTATAAAATTGGGGAAACAGCATATTCTCCAACCCCAAGAATCTTGCAGAACTATCAACGTTCTGCTTAGTCAATCAAATGCAGTTTGCCAAACAGGTGTCAATCAAACAAATGCAGTTGGCCAAACAGATGCTAGCCAAACACATGTTTGGACAGAGACTGCCAATAAGAAAAGTATTATCCTAACTACCATCCCACACTACAAATCCCTTAGTTACCTCCCTATTTACATGGCCCCCTGTATAGATGCCCCTAATACTCAGGATTGAAATGGGTTTGGGGTACATGGCTATCCTTCTAGGGGCCCTAGGGGTCATTAGCCTAGTAACAGCCTATGAACACGTTCGACAAGTATCAGTGCATATATATATATATATATTGTGAACACACATACACAAAAGTGCTTAACATCGACAAGCGCTTCTGTGTATGTGTGCCTGTTTCGTAGATCAGACTTCAGTGTGGGTAAGGGAAAATTCCCTTTTCCCCATTGTAGTGTGATCTCGGAGTGAGAATAATAAAGTAGGGAGGGTGTGGAGGGTTCACGGGGGCGAAGCCACCCTGCAGAAACATAGATTTTTTTTTTTTGAACTACACATACATGGAAGCACTTTTCGATGTTAAGCACTTTCCTGTATGTGTGTTCAATGTTTTGTGATTCAGACATATGCTAGTCGAGCATGTGTCCCAGACCCATATATATACATATATATATATATATATATATATATATATATATATATATGTGTGTGTGTGTGTGTGTGTGTGTGTGTGTGTGTCATGCAGGTGACTGAATGTTCAGTTTGTCAGACAAACTGTACAGTGGCACAAGTAATCAAAAGTTGTATTATCACAAAATTATAGTATTCGTTTGTGGGAGAGCTGTACAGCAGGCAGTGGGAATTTGCCCTTCCACCTGTCGTGCAGTCCTGAAGTTGGTATATATAAGCAGCAGGAGTGTAGTGGGCATGTGCGCGCATACATACATACACACATACATACACACACACACACACACACACACACACACATATATATATATATATATATATATATATATGGAGGAAGCCTGCAAGCAGACAATGGGAAGTTAGATCCTACAGCAGAGGATCAATTGATAGGTAACTGGGAGGGGCAGTTTGCCTTACAATCTTGAAGGCACAGGGTACACCAGCCCATTTGGGGCCTGTTGTTTGAGGGGTGCCTGATGAAGATACATAGCGTGTATAAATGGAATCTGGGATTGAGTAAGGCTGCAGCTGTAGACCATCCTTTCAAGTGGAGCCCATTGACAGATGGACTAATTAGATTGGATATGTGCTTTGGAGAAAACCAGGTAGGTACTGTTTCTGTTCATTTCGACTGCTGGGGTACTTATTATTCTTGTTTTCCTTTTAGCATTCTTAAATAAAATGTGTGGCCTTTTTTTTTTTTTTTTTTTTTTTTTTTTTTACATCTGCTGCCTTTCCAAAGGATACTATGATCTTAATACAGCACTTTAAACCTCTCAACCATCCTGATATGTAATTCACCTTAAGGAAGACTTATTGAAAATACTGGTTGAAATTAAAATAGAAACTTGCCCAGAAACTGGCACAACTACAGCAATTCGTGCTGGCCAATGTAGATGATATTCCCAAGAATGTGCTTCCCATACCAGTAAGAATGATTTAGCATCTGTTGTTGTCACATTTGAGGTTTTTGACAGCATATAGCAGGACCAAGAAGCCTGAGCAGAAATCTTGCCATTCCAGATGACAGGAGTGGCACTGAAAGCATATATGGACAGAAGGAACTGATCACATGGTCTATGACAAGTAAAATAAATTTGTTAGGGCTGGAATAACCTCTGAAGTAAACGCAAAAATATTTTATAACTGGACGTTTAATGCTAACAAACTGATAAGATGCCAGGTGCATTATTTAAAACTGATCTTAATCTACATCTATGGCTACAACCTGACAGCAACAGTAAACTGAAAATGGTAGAAATTTTAGGTTTAAAGGTTTTTGGCCTAGGTACTGCAAAGTGATTGCAAAAACCCAACTAGAAAATTTAGCAAAATTCTTATTATTTAATAGAAAAAGGATATAACTGAGCTGTGCTACTAATACTGAAGAGAATGCTTGTATTAGAAACGTGAAAACTGAAATGTGTGATAGAAAGTGAAGTTGCTCCTATGGAGCGTGAGAAGTCTACAGACAGATTAATTGAATCATCTTTATATTATTGTATTACACCTAAGCTGGAGAACAGTACTGTATTAGTCGAGGGGAGGGAATGGAAGCTCAAGTTCTGCTACACTCAGGAAGCACAATCACCACTGAGAATGGTTTTCTGCAATGGAAACATATGTTAGTGACTCCAGGAGCATAAACAGATAAAGCCTTGACTACAGTTTAAGTGACCCAAGTTCAATTAGCAGCTTGAGCACTTAGAGGAGGAAGGGGACGAGGGGAGAATGGTTGTGCCCATCCTGGGAGGGGTGGATTGGTGGCCTATTTAGCCACACCCACAGCTCCAGAAAGACAGACCTCCACTGGAGTATAGAGGTGAATCATGAACAGGAGGCTGGCTTAGAGCAGGCATGGGCAGACCATGTGAAATGGTGATGGTAGCCTTTGTCTGCTTTATGAAGAAGTGAGCATGTGCAGGACATAGGTCATAGGCACTACACATGCCCACATCAGCACTGAGAAGAGGTGAGTTAAGGACATACATTCTCATTTGTCAGGATGCTAGCAAGTAAGTAAAATCAAGGATGATGGTCACTGGACAACTCTCACCTTAGAGGATCTGAAGGGATCCCACACTTAGACTGTTTCCAACTCTGAGGAGCAAATGGGCTTGCGTTCAGTGGGGGGGGGGGGTGACCGTTGGCATGAAAAAAGGGGAAACAATATGGAAAATAAAAAAAGAAATGAATATTCCCTGATATGTAAAGAAACTCAAACAGTTGAAGGAAAACTGTTACACTTTGTAGCTGTAAGCCCTGCATTGACCCATGATATAACATTTCATAGGATCACAGGAGGTTACTAGGCTAAAGGCCCTGGGGGCCTTCCAAGCCTAGCCAAGAGTTTATCCCCAAAAAGAAACCTCGGTCAGCACCTGTTGCCCCTGTCAGTGAGGGACACAAGTGGAACCCCTAGGACAAGACAAGGAGAGAAGATCCATAGGCACAGTGTGGCAGGCTGAAATACTTGAAAATAAAGATGTAGAGCAAACACTTAACATACCCATTCAGTATAAGACTTAGGGCATGAAATGTAGCAGAGGGGGACTACAGTAAGATTCATGCAGAAGTCCAAATTCAATTCAAGAAGGAAAGAGTTAGCATAGGAGCTGTAAAAGGGGATATCATTTGTTTGTGGGTTGTAGTTAGACAGTAAAAAGGATCCTGTCTGTTATCAGAAAGCTGACACAATTCAAGAAAAATTAAAGTCCATAACTGTAACATGTGACAGTTTAGGAATGGAAGGTGAAATGATAGAAGACCTTGAAGGAAATATTAGTATAGGACAGAAGAAATACAAGACATTTTGAGCAAAGAAACGGAGACAATATTATAGGGACATGGGTACATGTGAGTACAGGCATAGGATGGGGACCTTCAGAAGAAACGGAGTACTAAAAGTAAGCAAAGCAGGAAAATACAGACTTTTGAGTCTATTATTGCAAGAGTCAAGCAGAAGACTGAAGTAAAGGAAGATGCTAAGTAACATGTATTCTTAAGTAAGGCAATGAGAAAAACTAAAGATACACTTTGTTCTGAGATACACTTTACAGAGGGAGGGCAGTATACAGAAAGAAAAGCAAATGACAGGGTAGTGTCCAGCTAGTCTAATTCAGAGGAAGAGTAACTTTAAAGGAAAACACACACACACACACACACACACACACACACACACACACACACACACACACACACACACACACATACACACACACACACACACACACACACACAAGAAAATTTTACAGATAGCAAAGAGAGTAAATCAGAAGGGGGATTTGGTTTAGAACCATCCTTTGTATGGGGTGGGGGACAGAGAAGAAGCTGCAGTACCATTGTTTCCAGTGGTAGACAATATGCCTTCCACCTCAAGACAAGCTACTGATGAAAGCAGACCTGAGTTTGCAGAAGTAAAACTTAACCATGTAAACGTAAAATAATTACACAGTGGGAAGACGATACTTTAAGTAGGGCTCTTATTTTGAATTAAAAGAGTTTATTTTACATAGAGTAAGTAAAGGCAAGGAAAAATTTGGTCATGAGTTGCTAGTGCCAATATCTTATAGGACACTACCTAAGAAAATAGCCCGGTCATGTTCCAGGAGGTCACCTGGGACATTCAAGATTAAAGCAAGAGTACTGGCCAGGTTTTACTGGTCAGACAAAATGAAAGAGACAGAAAAAGATGTGCTTCATATCCAGAATGCCAGAAAGCTGCACCCCTGTCCTACATTTGAGTTTTTTTATCCCAACGCTTACAATGGAGGTGACATTTGAATGCATTGCATTAGAAAATGTGGGTCATCTAGTAAAATCTAGCAATGGGTATTAGCATATAGTATTAATAATAGACTATGTTGTAGAAGGTCCAGCTGTAGTGCTCATATGCAAAGCTAATTCTAAGGCTATTTCCATAGAACTGGTACTGTTATTCTAAAGCCCGGATAAAGATTTAAGAAATAAAGGAGTGTTCTCAGTGATACCTGCGAGAACAAAATTACTGGAACACAGAACACCTGCGGTGAATTTTAGGTTAACACCTAGACACAAACAATTAGTAAGAAAGAAGTAGAGAAATGCCTAAACATGGTGTGACAGAAGACTCCCAGAGTGACTTGAGCTGTCCAGCAGTACAAGTCCCAGAATGCAATAGTAATATTAGAATCTGTATTGACTGTAAGAAACTGAATAGCTTTTCAAAGTTTGATAGCTACCCATTTTCTAGAAAACCTAGGAAAAGCCAGATGCTTCACAACATCGTGCTTAATGAAAGTATGCTGGCAAGTGACACTTTCTCTGCCAAAGGTAAAAAGTTTTTTAAGCCCTGATTGTCTCTTATAGTACTCTGGGTTATCCATTAATATTTAGCTGACATGGTGTCCCAGCCACCATTCAGAAAGTGGTAGATAAAATTTTTTTGAAGCCCTGCTTTTGACATGCTGTAGCATACCTGGATGATGATGTCATTTAGAGGACTATGAATAGCACTTACATAAAGTGTAGCTTGTGTTAGAGTCCATAAGACAGACAGGCATGACTGAAAGTGCTAAGAAACGTAATCAGGGTATGATGGAAGCTAAGTACTTAGGGTACCTTATAAGAAGAAGGGTGGTAATACCACAGCTAGAAAAGGCACAGGCTGGAAAAATTGTTATGTACCCTTATAGTAAGAGACAGATGAAGATTTTCCTTGACTAGCTAGGTATCAGAGGAAATTTTTGCCTAATTTTACAACTATCTGCAGCCCTTTGACAGATTTCACGAACTGTGAAGGTACAATGGTCCCTTGAGGTAGACAGAGTATTTAATGAAGTAAAAAGGTTTATTAATTCTAAGCTTATGTAATAAACTTATGATTTTAACAAGGATTTTATCTTATATACCACAATATCAGAGGTTAATTCAGGGCAGGTGCTACCTCACAACACTGAAGGTGAGTAGCACACTATGTGCTTTATCAACAGAAAGCAATGCAGAAAGAAGCTACTCAGCTACTCAGAGAGAAGGAGAGTAACTAGGTTTCTTTCTGTGCTTTGAAATATAATTTATTATGAAGGCATTTCAATGTGATAACAGAGCAAGCCTCTTTGCAATGGTTAAGTAGGACAACTGATGATAGTACAAGCTATGCTGGTGGGAGCAGTCCCCCAAACTTTTTGGTACGCATTGACTTACAGACCCATCCTAGCCATAAGAAATGTTGATGGGTTGCCCAAGACCCATAAGGCATCATTATGATTCAAGAAGCCCTGGTTTTCTGCTGGAAGGGGGTAGTTGTAATGAGTCCCTATAGGATTACCAAAGTTTCAAAACTTCAAACATCATTTGGCTGATACCATATGATCAAAGTTTTGAAACTTTGAAGGTTTTGAATGGAGATCAACGTATAGCGCAGAACGGGAAATTTACCATTTTGCTCACGGAAGTGTGATCTCAGAGTTGGTATATTTAATTAGCAGGGGGTGGGGGTGCAGGGGGGCTTACCCCCCTGCAAAAAATGTTAAAAAAAATGTTTTTATTTATTTTTTTTTATTTTAGTTTTGAAGTTTCAAAACTTCGATCATATGGTCTGATGTTTGAAGTTTTGAAGTTTTGGTAATCCGATAGAGACCCATTGTAACATGCTGGTTATAAAAATGTGTATATTCCTTTAAATAAGCATTCAGAATGTATACTGCAATATGGAGTGTGGAGATATTCTCAGAGAAATAAGTTAGATCACAATGTCTTAATTGCCCGTTACCATGGTGTAAAAGGAAATAGCTTGGAGAACTAAGTACCATAGCCTGGAGAACTAAGTACCAGACATTAGTTCCTCACATAAAGATTCACCTGAAGAAAACCTGGGAGCATGGACTAGAGAGATCCCAAGGGATGCTAACCTGTGGATTATACCTTGAGGAAGTACCTGTCATTAGAGGTGAAAGTTGGTGCTGGAAGAAGCTAGCATCACTGGACTTTCCTTTTGTATTAATGTGTATAAAGTAATGGCACTTAATGTTAGAGTAGTCCCTGGTGTCTATTGTTCCCACCCCCACCCCAAGATCCTTGTATTGGTGCTGATGCTGTTATGGCACTTATGGTAAAGGTATTCCTTGTAGCTGGTGTTTCCCCGTACTCCCCTGTCGCATTACTGATGGAATAGATACCCACATTAAAAGTATCCCTAGTGACTAATGTTAACACCCACCCCCCCAATCCCCGTAGTGATGCCAGTGCCATTAAGGCACTTAAGTATAATGTATCCTTGGTGTCTAGTGACTCAACCCACCCCCAATTCCCTTAGTGATGTTGAAGCCATTAATGCACTTGAGTGCAATGTATCCCTGCTGTCTAATGACTCCCCCTGCCCTGTACCATGGTTGTGATAGATATTAGAATTTGACTGTTTGGCCATGGTCAGTACTGTGATGTGGTGTGGATGGACGTGCTGATCTACATGGCTGAACAATTTCTCAGCATGTAGATGCCTTCCTCGTGGTGGCTCTGGGGAAAGAGCACATGGCTAATTAGTATTCCCCAAACTGCCTCATTAACATTCAGCATGGTATGCAGTGCTGCATGCCTTCATGCTAGAGCACCATAATACACTGTGTTAGGGAATTGTTGAATCAAGAAAAGGTATCATGATGTGTACATGGAAGTGCACATGTCATGGTACCTTCCTGAATCCCCCAATATATTTTTAACAATCTGAAAATCGATCAGACAGAAGTAATCTTTTTTTTTTTTTTTTTTTTTTTGAAAGGAAACCAACGTGATATGCAGCAACATTGAAAGCTATTATACTACTGGATGGGATGCAAGAAATGTAGCTGCAATACCTCTTTAAAAAGGATAGTAGCTTCTTGATGCATAAGTAATTACACTGGAAATTGACTGAACAAAAGTCTAAATAGTTAATTATGTAGTAGGTTATAGTTAATGTTTAATTCACATCAGTACCACTCAGTGTAAGTGATGAGAACTTTTTATGGAATAATATAGAAGCATGAGGAATTAAGAAAAGTATTTGTAATAAAATGGTCAGTTTTGAATACTAGAAGTATTTATATTAGTTAGAAGTAGTTATGAGTCAGAGTAAATTATTTATTAATAATAATATTATTATTATTAAAAAATAATATTTATTAATAAAGACGAGAGTATTTTTAAGAATTTGCAAGTACATTGCCCAACATGCAGTGCCTTGGCTTGAATAAACCAATATATTTCCTTCTGAAAAAATATCTCACCAAAACATAAAAGAATATTACAGCATTTCAATGTAGAAACTCTTCATTATGCATTATCAACATGAGATTACACACAGATTATGAAAAGATAGTCAGTAAAAGATTTAGTGGTTTAATTAATTTCACTGGCTGAAGTCTGTCATCAAAGTCAATACTGGAGAATACTGATCAATAAAAATCTTTTCTGTTCTGTTCATAATGTCAGAAGGAAAATCATGATATTCTAGTGACAAAAAGAGTATTGGTTTTCTAATCTATGGTGTAGGTATATTAATGTTTGAATTTACAAGAAGAAGAAGAAATTGGGCCAGATTTATAAACTTGGAATTAGAGCTTGGGACAGTCTCCTAGTATAGTCTAAAACTAATACTTAACAATAATGCCAAAGAGATCTTTCAGGCACAGAAATATTTTGTTACTTCGGTACATGTACTCCCTTCATTTCTGTTGTGTTTCACATGCAACCTAGTTGCAGGATGCTGCTTGTTCCTTTGCCTCTGTCTTATTACTTTAGTAGCAGGCATACTCAGTGCTGCCTAAAGTAAGAGTACTGTAAGAGTGAAGAGTATTTGAAAAGCAACTTTTTATGTGAGGTGCTTGTTCCTTTGCCTCTGTCTTATTACTTTAGTAGCAGGCATACTCAGTGCTGCCTAAAGTAAGAGTACTGTAAGAGTAAAGAGTATTTGAAAAGCAGCTTTTTATGTAAGGTGCTTGTTCGTTTGCCTCTGTCTTATTACTTTAGTAGCAAGCATACTCAGTGCTGCCTAAAGTAAAAGTACTGTAAGAGTAAAGAGTATTTGAAAAGCAGCTTTTTATGTAAGGCAGTACTTGTATTAATTTGCTATCCATTGTATGTTATTAGCACCAAAGTAGTACACTATGAAAAACATAGCATATCAATCTAAGCTATAAAATTCAGCCAGCACAAAAGAAAAGTTACAAAACTGTTCAGTTAATGCTTTTATTAAATAAACAGTACTATCATATGCCTGTTTTCCCCATAGTTAGCAGATGGGTATTTTTTAAAAGCACTGATATTACTTTAATACCAAATCATTTTTAAGCATCAGTCTAGGAATATTTGTATTCCTCTGCAACTGAACCTTGAAACTAGTTGTTGTTGTTGTGTCTTTCGGCTTTTCCCGGTTAGGGGTCGCCACAGCGGAACTCCGGTCCGCTAATGATTGGCAGTAGATTTTTACATGCCGAGTTGCTAGCTCTGATGCACAACCTTCAACGAAGGTATGCCCATTCATGCATATCTCCACGCAGAAGACACTCTAGCTGAGAATCGAACCGGACAGCGTCTTACTGTGAGGCGACAACGCTACCTCAGCACCACCACCGCAGTATTACTGTAATAAAAAAAAACAATTACTTGCCTGTCTTTTCACTCTTGTTATTGATAGGGGATGACATTTAAAATATTTCCAGAGCAGGTACCACTAATGTAGTAGGAGATCTCTTGCACCACATACCAAAATCCCATGTGCAGGACTATTCTTAACAGTCTCCATTACAATACTATTCAACACTGGCCTGCACACATATTTCTGTGTATTAATTAGTTTTAGTAAAAATTAAAACATGGACAGGAAAAACAAAGTTTCATGACTCACAGATTATAGTCTTTCTTTATTGGTGGACCACATCTTTCTATTTGACATACGTATTAAAACATTATGATGAACCATTTTGCACATGCATTTTATTGTGGCAAGAAAGTATAAAGCTAAATCACACATGTCCAAAGATGGGAAAGGTGTTACTGTCAAGCTTATGATGAGCTTGTTCATATCCACACCTGAGCAAAAGAGCTGAAAGTGATCCTGCTATTTCACACAAACTTATTGTCTTGTAATTCCTGTGATTGCTGTATGCCTTTTTTATGTGGCATCAATCAAATAGTGGCTGAAATTTGATTAATAAACTTTAGATGAATAAAATGGTACCTTATATTTCTTGTTTGTAGTCTAAATGTGCTTCTTTGTTTTCATTTTACCATATTTTACTTCCCTTATCTTATCTGAAAACAGGTATAGTGATCACCATGCCTATCTTATATATGAGGCAAAAGTAAATAAGTAAATAAATAAATAAACTATATCTGTACATATAATATAGAAGGATTTAACTGAAACAAAAAACTTCTCAGATGTCTTCAAATTCTGCGACATGTGTAGAAGCTTGCGGTCCCCAAATCATTTAGTTTGTCTTCAAATAAAGATAATACGCTGTACCTAAAACCTTTGTAGTATGGTTAAGGTGTAAAGTAGTTCTTTACAGAGTCCTTTCAGAGAAGCTAAACATCTGTTTACTAAAAATATTTCTTAACTTTTTTTTTTTTAACACCTGTATTGAATTACCACTTAAGAAATAGAAAAATATACATTCATATAAAAGAAAATAAACCATATTAACATATTCCCAGCTAGAAATATTATATATCACATACACTCTTTTCTATATTTATCATCAATTCAACAATACATAAATTGATCAATTCCTGCCTTCCCTTAAACCTCACTCCACCTCCAAAACATTATTTTGCATGTATTCTTCCCACAACTTCCATTTTTCTCTGTAACTCCTACCCTTTTCTAAAGATCCCACTTCCAGTTCTTTTATATTTGTTATGATATTTAATACTTTAAATACATTTGGTTTAGGCTTTCATTTTATTTTCTAGTAATTGCTTTTTTGGCAGACACCAGAATTATTCTTTGCAAGGCCTTACAATGTTTAGGCAATTCAGATCATATATCCCAACTCAGACCAATAAAGCCAAACCCCACTAGCTGTGAACATGCATGTCTCAGCCTTTTTATGCACCTCATCAGAACAGCAGAAGTGGATAGTTTGGTTATACTTCAGAAGCACCAGCTGATACCCATAAACATCAAATTGCTTGCAAAATATCCCAACTAATATGCAGCCTAAAGGGTAAAAATCTCACACAGACAAACCAGCCTGTAAAAACTGGAAGAAAAACCCAGCTAAGCCAGAGTTTTTACTGTATGATATCTTAAACCTCCTCTAATGGAGGTCCATGGGATATATGCTGACCCCATAAGGACATGGCTTTCTTTGTACCCTTATATATATATATATATATATATATATATATATATATATATATATCTGTGAGTGTGTGTGTGTGTGTGTGTGTGTGTGTGTGTGTGTGTGTGTGTGTTACCTAGAAGTTGTCAAATGGCAACATGTCAAACCCAGAAAACTGCCACCATTGCTAATTGAAAATCAGCTGATCAAATAAACATGCTGAGAGTTGCTCTTTGCAACTTTACGGTCCAGTGGGAATTGTGGAATGTGCACTTTCCCCACTGTACTGCAATCTCAGAGTTGGCATATATAATTATCAGGATATGGGGCGCAGTCCCCCACATGGTGGGTGCAGGGGGCTTACCCACTGCAAAAAAGGTTGTATTTGTCTTTTGACTTTTTTCATCAGCTGCTGAGTGATAAGTTGTGCTTGATCAGTTGCCTTTCGATGAGCTGAAGTTTTGACAAATTGTTGGACTTCCATATGTATATGTATGTGTGTGTATGTATATGTGTACATACACACGCACACACACACACACACACACACACACACACACACATATAGATAGATAGATAGATAGATAGATAGATAGATAGATAGATAGATAGATATAGAGATATATATTTTTGTGTGTGTTTTGTTTTTTGTATGAACCTGGACTAAACTTGAAAATGGTTCAATATATCAGTGTTCTACCCTGGTTAACAAATTCAAGTAAATAAATAAACAATTCTACTGGGAAATGCAGTAGGTATACATAGAATGTAAAATATGTAGCAGACATATGAACCAGGAACTGTAAATGCCTTGCCCTTTGATTACAAAATTTGACCTTTCCTTGGTCATGAAGCTAAAGGCTATAAAAGAGTAATTAGAAAGGAGATAATTAGCCAAGAGCAGGAAATTAAACCCTACTTAATTGTATTTATGATTGCTGTGTGGAAAATATATAAATCAAATAACTGAATGAACAGTCAGAAAAAAAGAAAACAAGATTAAAAAGAAAATCAGAACTACACTGATGTTTATGATATACAGATCAGTAAGTTTTTTCTGCACTTATTTCTGCCTATAACATGTTCTGAAACTTCAGGCAGATTAGCTTAAGGTTCAATAATTCTTTCAAAAAAGAAATGCTAGTAAAATCGTGTAGTTGTAGAAATTTTTTTTTCTTTTTTAAAAATTATTTGTGCAAAGTCATTGTTTTCTGTGTTCCCAGTATTATGTTACATTTTCTGCATATTTAACTAACTTTAATGCTTAATACATTATTTCTTAAGTAAAGTATTTAAATTTCTTCAGTTTTAAAAAAATGCAACTATTCGTCTATTTACTAAATTATTAATAATTATGGGTATTTATTTCTAAATGCTGACAAGCTGCTGGCATTCTCCTCTTATTGGCCAAACTGTTCTCCTCATTTATGTTTATAATTATTTGACTTACTAACAAAAGTGAAACAGTAACTTAGAGGTCCCCGTCTAGATGGTCTGTGGTGGTGGCAGTTTACTACCTTCATCTATAACAGAAGGCTGTAGTGCCGGAAAATATTTCCAGCCATCCGTGGACATTAATATCTTTGTGGGTGAATGTAAACGTTTATTTAAAGCACAGTTACTGAGAGAAAGTGAGCACTTGAAGGCACTGGGCTAAAGAAACTTTGGTGAGAAAGGGGTCTTGTGAGCTGGCCCAAAGACCCTGCTTACTGGAGTGGTCAGTGTGAAGCCTATTCATGGCACTGGATGGTGTCAAACTGCACATAATCAGTTGTTTAGTGATTTATATGTGTGTCTTTTTTATATTTTAATCTTTTAGTACAAACAAATCTTTTAGTACCTGTTACATGAATAAAGAGACAATACCCCTGGTGGTTATCACATTTCTGATTTTTTAGATTAAGGTACATTTATTGGTGGACAGTGGATCAGATCAACAGCATGTATCCTGCATTTACCATATCTCTTCTCGGAGGGGTTAGCAGGGGTGTGGATATTATAATTTGACTTATTTAACTGCCAAAGCAGTTTTGTCAACAAAAGTTTGTACCTTTCAGCCATAATGTAAATATACTGAAATACAGCTTGCACAGCAATTATTTTATAATTATTATTATTATTATTATTATTATTATTTTGTTACAGTAGTTTAGGAAATAGGCAGAAATGAGTTCAGGAGAATACCTCAAGATGAAACTGTCACAGCTGACTAAGGAACTTTGCGTGGGTGTATGTCAAAGGAAGACATAATAACTATCTTGTGTGCAACTGAAGTGCCAGCCAGTAAATCAAGTGACAGCTTGGCAGGTGCTATGGGTGTACAGCATGCAAAAAAGGACTGTCAAACCCTTTCACATGTGACTTTAAGCACTGTCAACATTAAAGAGATTTGAGATAGAGGTGAAATGTATAGAGCTTGAGGCAGCTGAGAGAATGAAGCAGCAAGAAGCACTAGAGAGACACAGAGAGAGACAGGCAGACAGAAGTAGTGACAGCATGAAAGGAAAATGCTGACTCTTCACCACGGTGTGTGAGTACATGGGAAGAGTTAGGTTTTAGAAATGAACCCTAGATGCCAAGGTTAGTCAAAAATTATTTCCAGAGTATGATAAATGGGGTGATGGCGATAATTTTATTTGGGTATCAGAAAGAGTATATAATTAACATTAGACTGACTGGGGACAGTGAGTGAGGTTTTTAACTCCTTTGCTCATGGGTAACACAATACATGCTGCATCAGAAATGACCAAGGTCAATTGTTTGAATTATGACAAAATTAAACAGTGTTTATTTGAATGTTTTAAACTGACTCCTGAGGGGTATAAAAATAAATTCAGAGCATAGAAGAAAGGTTGATTATAGTGTAAGTGATTATGTTGTAGAAATAAGCACTTATTTTCATAGATGGATGAGTGAATATGAAATCACTACATTTGAAAATCTAGCAAACCTTTTTGCGAAGGTGCAAACAATCAGTACTCTGCCTGAGTGCATGAAAATTTGGTTGGCAGATCAGGAGTGCAACACTGCTGAAGAGACAGAAGGAAGGAGGACCTCTATCTAGTGAGAAGGTCACAACTGCACAAGATGGGAAACTCAGTACTATGAGTGGGTAAAAGGAGGCTGATGGGGGCAGCCTGAACTATTACAGTAAGTTCCACATGCATAGAGAAAGCTACTATTTCTAGTGCATGCCCAGGTCTTTAGATTATATGTCATTAGTGTTATAAAGAGAATATGTACAGTGCCAGTGTCCACTGACACAAGTTGGAGAACAAAAGTCATGAGAGGTAGCAAGTAGGGGTAGCACTATGCCAGCAGTGAGTCATCTGGAGACAACAGCTATACCAAACTGCCACAAAGGTCTGCACTGTACATTGACGGAGGGGAAAGAGACTACTGTGACTTGTGAGAAGCAGCATAAGACATAACTATTCCTAACCTGCCGTGGTTAATACGAGCAATACTTCCCTGGGCAGATCACTCCAACTCAGGCCTTGGGAGGGACATCTTGTCAGGTACTAATGGCCAGAATTTACTTGGACTTGGATGAAGAGTACAGGAACAAGCAGGTGGCAGTGTATCCCAACAGATATTTAATAGGAAATAATTTTGAAAACGCAGTACCTTGTGTGCATGTGGTTAAACACAGCTAGATATGGAGGTAAGCACATGGGGAAAGCATCAGAGGACACCCTGCCAGTGCCTATAAATCCAACCAAGGCTGGTGAGATGACTATTTCATGGTTGGCGGCTAGTCAGTAGCAGTGATACTGAGTCTTAGCTATAATGTTAGGCTTCCCTTGGACAGGAATATTTCATGGGGAGAGTTAGCTGGTAGAAATAAGCCAGAATTTGAGGTACTACTGCCAGAAGACACCAGATTTCCTTTGGAAAGGGAGAAGGGAGAGTTACAAAGACAGAGCTGAGACAGTCTCATTTCTCAGGCCCTACTTTACATTACATGATGGAGGTAGCCAAGGAAGTTACTGATCCTCACAGGTCGAGGAGTTTGTGTACTAGCACAAAGGTTTATTTTACATAGACTGGATCCCTGAAGGAGGCAAGATGTAGAAGTGTTACCTCAGGAGGTTGTACCAAGGGCTTTAGAATGGACAATTGTGAATATAGCCTATGACTTTCCCTTTTTATATACTCATAATGCATACAAAAAGGAAGCTGATGCAGAATTCCTACTAGTATTAAAAAGATGTGATGTGGGTACTGTAAATTGTAAGTAGTGCCAGAAGGTTGCAGGGCAGGAGATAAAGCTAAAGGTGCTTTGATGTCTTTGCCTATTATTAAGGAACGCTTTCAAAGAGTAGATATGGACCTTCTGGGGCCTCTTAATACTATATGAGCCGCAGATATGAGGTATATCCTGATAATGATGGACTATGCTACTAGATACTTTAAGGCAGTAGCTCTCTTTTCTATTGAGGCAGAAAAGGTGAAAAGTGTGCTGATAGAATCTTTCAATATGATAGGTTTCCCAAAAGACATTCTGAAAGACAAACATGCCAATTTCATGTCAGATCTGCTGCCTTCCTTGTGGAAACATTATGGGGATAAAGCATTAAAGACCACCACTCCACAATCCACTGGCTAATAGTCTGTTGGAGAGGTTTAACTCTTTAATGTAAAGTATTCACAGACCAGTTTAAGAGAAAATGGGAAAGATACCGGCACCTTATCCTCTTTAATTACTGAGAGATATCCAAGGAATCCACAGGATTCTCACTCTTTGAGTTGTTGAATTGTTCCAGAGTGAACAGTCTCTGGGTTTAATTTGTGATGAATGGGAGGGTGACTGTCATTCCTATAAGGAATCTGTTGTGAAATATGCCCTAAACATGAGGACCAAACTTAGGGACTACATGGAGATGCGACAAAAATACCTATCAGAAGCTTAACAGCAGCACAAGGTTGGGTGTGACCAGACAGCCAGGGCCAGAGAGTATTCTTTTGGGCAGAAAGTGATGATGCTTATTTCTGTTAGACCCAATAAATTACAAGCAGCATTGGAAGATCCTTTCACTATTTTGAGAAAGGTGGGTGATTTTAACTGCATGGTAGAGCTGCCAGTCAGAAGACAGAAGTACAAACTCTATCATGTTAAAATGATGAAGCCCTATCATGATAGAGAGACATCAGTACTTAGTATCTGGAGTGGGTTACAGGAGGAATCCAAATGGGATCTTATGATAGAACGTCTTGTGAGGCTTGGGCTGACACCTCAGTGGATGAGGTAGTCCATTCACAGCAGCCATCTCCTACCCAGGTTCTGGAGATCCAAACAATATTACATGAGTTTGGAGACATGTTTACTGGTATGACAGGGTGTAGGTGGAGCAGCATGTTGACACAGGCCCTCAGTAGCCAATCCAACAATCCCCTTATATGTTGCTGAGCAGATTAAGCATACTATTCTATTTGCCTTTCATCCTCTGTTTTTCCTTTCATCCTTACCCCTCTTCCCTTTTCTCCTAAAGAAAGAAGCCTTATCCTTGCAAAAAAATCTTCTCATCCTACATCTACTTGTCCTTTTGTCCAATCTGCTTACTCCTTCCTTTCTTCCTACTTTCCTCTACACCCCATTCCTTCCATTTGTATGAATCCAACAGATGTCCACATATGTGGACTCCATAGCAATGCCTCTGCAAATAATAAGCGCTCACTTATCTGTAATTGGTGCTTGGTGCCATCTTGCCAATGGATGTTGTAATACAGGCTAGCTGCTACAACCATTGCTTTATACTGTGATGTATTGTCTGATCTCACATTTTCTTTTGTGTCGAATTCAGACTGTGTTGTGCATGGCTGAATTTAACTAAACAACCATAGAGTGGAAGACCTGTTCTAGCCCAAACATGAATGCCCAGAAATTCCTCGACTTTTCAAAGCCAATGCATTAGATCAGCTGGTTGACATCCCTACGAGAGGTGAAAATATCCTGAACCTGGTCCTAACCAACATGAGTAGCCATTGTAGCACCCCTACAGTGTCATCCTCCTTGGTAAGATCCAACCATAAGACAATCATTTCAAAGTCACCATCTCCCCTGACCAATTTTGCAAAGCTGACTACAATCTCCTGAGAGCAGGTATAAGCAGCTTCACAGCCACTGCTCCCTTCAGTTGGAACTAGCACTAATGTCCAAGCCTACACCAAAAAACTATATGAGCACCTACAGAGCTGTATGGACTCAGCAATACCTGACAGGACCAAATCATCTTCCTCAAGGAAAAGTAAACCTGTCTGGTAGACAGTAGCAATAAACAAACTCTATAATAAAAGGAAATAATTGCTGTCCAGGACAAAGCAGGAGCTGGTGCCAAGTTGGAAGCAATCTCTCCTTTGTCTGAACAAGCAAATAAAGTCACTCTAAGGCTAACTTCGAGTCCATATTGGCCACATCCACTAAGGACAATCACAAGACCTTCTTCACATATGTCCGCAATCTCAAAGGTAACACCCAAATCTGCTCTGTACTGGTGTTCATTAGCACCACATACACAAATGCTGTAGATATAGCCAACCTGCTGGCCTTTAATGCCCTCTCAAAGGCAAAAAATATAGTCTCCATGGGAACCGGCAACATCCCTTGCTGTATCCTACATAAACTCAGGCATGAGCTCTCAGCTCCATTAGCCACCCTATTCAACCAAAGCCTGAGTACCAGCTTCATCCCAGCTGAATGGAGGACAGCTACTGTCATCCCTTTACACAAAGGTGGAGCATCCACTGATCCAAGCAATTATACTCCCATCAGCCTAACTAGCCTGATTTGCAAGGCCATGAAACACATTACCATGGACCTTATAAACAGGATCTGTCACAATGTTGAACTTACAAAAGTTTGATCGTTGTAATATCGAACCCCACTGTCTGAAACCCAATAAATCCGAAAGCATAGAACAGCGATTTTTTTTTCCCAGGGGAAAAAAAAATCACTGTTCAGTGACAAAAAAAAAAAAAAACTTAAGCTTAAACTTAAACTAAAGTGGGGGACTTCACTCCCCACACCCACACTACTTAAGTATACTAACTCCGAGATCGCACCACAGTGGAGGAAATAGCAAAGCCCTAAAAACGGCCCACCGATTTTTTTCCCTGGGAAAAAAGTTGATGTGCCATGGCTTCGCTATTTTCCACTTTCAGACTTTAGGGTTCGATATTACAGCATTCGAACTTGTTTTAGTTTGACGTTGTAATATAGACCCTTATAAACATGGACATTGGCAACCTCCAAACACTTGACCCCACACAGTTTGGATTCGTCAAAGGGAGATCATGACTGTTAAATTTAGTCGAATTTGAAGCAGTCAACAAAGCCATGGATGAGGGGAAGATGGTGCACACTGCCTACCTTGACCTAGCCAAAGCCTTTGACATTATTCGCCACTTGGGCATAATAGATAAACTCTCCCAGATAGGCATCAACCTGTATGTTACCAGATGGGTAGCTAACTGGCTCATTGATAGAACCCACTCAGTCAAAATAGGGGAAGCCATCTCTAGTAGTAGACCCATAATGAGCAGTGTACCCAAGGATTGGTCTTGGGGTCTCTACTGTTTGGGATATATTTTTCTGAGGTGCAAGCCAAAACCAGTGGTCTGTGGCTGACCAAGTTTGCAGATGACTGCAAGCTGGGTGCTGTCTTAAATTCCCTTAGTGATGTGAACATCCTCCAAGAGGGCCTTACCCAAACTAATGACTGATGCCAGAAGCATGGTCTCAAACTGAATGCCAAGAAATGCATCATTATCCCCTTTGGGCAAAATGTCATCCCCACTAATGATCACATTAGTAACAATGTATCAAGCACATAATCAGTCATGAGGAACTTGGGCACCCAGGTTAATAGCAACCTGACTTTTGACCATCATGTTGCTTCCGTTGTACAGAAGGCTTTCTACATGGCCCACCTCATAAGTAAGGGTATTTCATCCAGGAACAAAGAGGTCAGAGCATCCCTGTACTCCTTCCTTCCTTATCAAACCCATTATCAAGTACAATGCCCTCTTTGACATGTACCTTGCCAAGCACATGCAGCAGCTGGAGACCACAGAGGTTCCTGACCAGGAAAATACAGGTTCTCAAACACCTATCCTATACAGATAGGCTAAAAGCTCTGCCCTTCTACTCAGTCTCGTACAGACTGCTCAGAGGTGACCTGTGTCTGGCATACAAGGCCATCTCAGATCCAGTCTTGATGGAGTTGCTGCATATCCGTAAGTCAAACTCCACTCGCACAACCCTCATGCCTCAACCTGGTCTGTGACATTAATAGAACTTGTTGGAGGGATAGATTTGTGTCCTAAAGACTCCCCCATCTGTGGAATAGACTCCCACTCCATGTCAAGCAGAGTACTTTCTAGCCCTCTTTAACCTGGACGACTGGATGGGATCCCACCTGTGTCCCTCCTAGACAGGGAAACAGGTGCTGGCTTTGTGGGAACAATCGTGAAATTCTTGGCTAGGCTTATAAGGGCCTCCTTATAAGGGTCTAGTATCATCCTATGAACCTATGAATCTATGCTCTGTGAATTGAGTCTCACAGTTCTTAGCATAGTTTGAGCCCTACAAATGTTTCAACCTTACCTTTATGGCATAAATTTACTATGGTTACAGATCACAACCATCTGAAATGGTTATACTGGGCAAGCAGACAAAATGGAAAGCTAGCATTTTTTTTTCATATGATATTCAGTCAGTGTTTTCCTGCGTTGTTGTGAAGTTCCACTTGGCTGTGCATGCCTTAAACAGAAGTAGTGCAGCTTTTCCCTATGAATCCCATTTAGGACACACCACATTGAGGGGGTCAGTGAGTATGCTTATAAAGGAAATAACTAATCATAGCATTAGTCCTAATAGTGTCAGTAAGGAGAAACAGAAGATGGAAGTGTGTAGAATGAAAACATGAGAAAAGGTTTGTCATAAGTATGCCACATAAAGGGGAGTTTATCTGTTTTCATATATTTTACTTCCTTGAAATGTCCATTTTTATTAAAGTATGACTTAATATTTGCTAGAAATTTGTAAACTAGGTACCTGAATTAATAAACTGCTGGTTAAATGTGGTCATTATTTAGAAGTGATCATGCATGATTTCTATTTCCCCTTTAAATGGAGGCGGTCACCTTCCCACCTTCCCACACTTTCTACTTCCTGTGCACTGAAAATGAAACTTAAAAAAAAAAAGAAAAAAAACACAACAGTTATCGGCCTGTAGTGTAGTTCACAGGCTAAGGATTACTCACACCTGTTTATTTGTACAGTTTATCTGAATATCTAGTCATTTGGATTAAGGACACTGTTTTTGTACGTCTGTGTAATATGATTCATTAGAAAACAACAAAGTCTTCTTGTCTTGATTATAGATGGGAATTTCCTGCCAGGAGATAAACAGTGAATAAATTGCTGGCTGATATGGTTCGAAGATCCCAGAGACTGAAGCTGAGAGACACAAAGCAGGAAAATGATTGCATGGAGAGGGAAAAACTTCAGAATATGTGTTCCTCAAATGGGAGAACAGAGCAGTGTTGTGAGGAGCACAGACGGAGACTGGAGTTGTTCTGCCAGGAGGATAAGACCTTTATTTGTATCCTGTGTATTCCTAGACATTCCAGCCACAGTATTGTGTTCCTGCATGAGGCAGTCAGAGTGTATAAGGTAAGAAAGATGTTTGATAACTGATGTTAACAGGTTTTCTGCATATGTGATTTGCTCACATGCCTTTTGTTTTTATATGTTCAGCTGTGGAAGTGTGTATTTTGTTTTTAAATTGTAGTGACTGCAAAACAAAAGCAAAAGAAAAAATTTACAGATAGAAAAAGAATATATTTGTATATATAATACACACATACGCGTGTGTATATATGTGCCTATGTATATATAATACACACGTGTGTATATGTACATGCATTTATTTGTACATCTGTCTATATACATATAATTTTCTGTGTACGTGTGTGTGTGTGTGTGTGTGTGTGTGTGTGTGTGTGTGTGTGTGTGTGTGTGTGTGTGTGTGTGTGTATATATATATATATATATATATATATATATATATATATTATACATATACATGGATCCCTTGGCACCTCATTGAAATTTCAGTCCATCAAATGGCAACTTATCCAGCACAACTTGTTGATCAGCAGCTGATCAAAAAAAAAATAAAGAAAACAAATCTTGTTTTTGCAGAGGGCAACCCTCCCTGCACTCCACCCCACTTGTGGGGAAAGGACAAATTCCCTGTTCCCCACTTTACCAGAGTCCTGCACAAAACTACAGCCAACATGTTTGATAGCTGATTTTCAGTCAGGTCTGGTGGAGGTTTTCCGAGTTCTGACAAGTTATAAACACAGAAACATACCCGTGTGTGTGTGTGTGTGTGTGTGTATATGTGTGTATATATATATATATATATATATATATATATATATATATATATATATATATAGCACTACCAAATACACAATTGTTAGTGTAGAATAAATCACAAATATATATATATATTTAAACATCAAAAAGAAAAAGTCCAGCACTACCAAATACACATCTGTTAGTGTAGAATAAATCACAAATAAATAATCCGGTAATTCTTCCAGCAGTATTTATTCAGGCAAGTGCCCTTGGCCGACAAACAGTCACAGCAAACAAGGAACTTTTGGAGAATGGATTTAGGAAGGGAGTTCCATATACGAGATATATAGTTGGAAAGTAAAGATTCTCCTGCAGTGTTGTTGGCCTTGGAGACGGTGAGTAACTTCTTATTCTTAGAGCGAAGTGGTCTGCTGGAACTGTAAGGAAGGATGAGATTTTGTAGTGCATGGGTTCTGGTTGGTTGTGTTACAATTTTGTGAGTTAGAGAGAGTTGGTTGTAAAAAATAATGTTTGGAAGCTCAAGCCAGTCTAGTATTCTTAAAGCTGTACAATGATGTGTTCTATATGGCAGTCAGATGCAAACTTAGCAATTTTATTATAACATGCTTCTAGCGTAGATAAGCCAGTTTTCCTTAGATTAGTTAAAATTGGAGAGGCATGTAGTAGAGTGGAGCGCAGATGGGTTTGTGCTAATGTAATTTTGGCCATTGTGGTCAGGAACCTTTTGTGCCTATGTAGACTTTCAAGTTTCTTATGGACTTTTTATAGTTAGGGAGACATGAAAGTCAAATTTTAAGGTATTGTCTATTTCCACTCCTAGAAGCTTTGTATGGGTTGTTGGGGGAGATCATAGTATTGTCTTTGGCTATTATGTTAAATGTTGGGCATGAGATAGATGTCGTGTTAGGTTGGAAGAGTAATAATTTAGTTTTGTTTGGGTTAAGGATTAGATGGGCATTTACTAACCATGTTTCAACAGAAGTGAAAGATTCCTGTGTTTAAGAGTTGATAGAGAAGTGGCAGCACAGATAAGTGTTGAATTATCTGCATACTGTATTATAGAACCATGTGGACTAACTGTGTATAGATTATTAGTAAAGAGGGAGAAAAGGAAATGTCCCAAGCTAGATCCTTGGGGGACACCAATGGATAAAGGAAGGCGTGGAGATAGGTCACTCTGCCATAGAACAGATTGTTGATGGCCAGATAAATAATTATGAAACCATGCTGTGGCAGATGGTGAGAAGGATAGTTCAGTTAGTTCATCTATTAGTTTGGAATGGGAGACCATATCAAAAGCTTTTGATAAGTCTAGAAAGATGGCAGAAACAAAGTTGTTGTTACTCCTGTGATGGTTTATGGTATTAGTGAAGGATAAGAGAGCTGTAGTGGTACTATGTGATGGGCGAAACCCATGCTGAGTGTTTGTGAGAAGGTTATTTGTTAGTAAGAATTTCATGACCTGGAGATGAATACACCTTTCGAGTAGTTTAGAAAAAGGTGAAAGAATAGCAACTGGATGATAGTTTGTCAGTTTTGTGGAAGGTCCCCCTTTATAAAGTGGGATTACATGGGAAATTTTCCACAGCTGAGGGACTTTGTTTTCGAGAATGGATCTATTTATAAGGATTGATACTGGAAAGGCTATAGATTCAGCTGCAATTCTGAGGTATTCACTAGGTAAGTTATTTATGGCAAGTGTAGTAGGTTTTAGTTTCTGGAGTAGTTTTTCTATAGTGGCTGTAGGAACTGGGGAGAAAGAGAATGAGGCATTGTTGGTTGTATACTTGGCTGGTTTGGTATCAGGAGTAGGGGTTTGGTGCTTGGAAAGGGCAATTATAGATTCATGAAAATGTTTGGTAAAAATGGTAGCTATGCTATTGGAATTGTTGTGGATGTTTGGGGATGGTGTAGCAGATCTTCCTGGTTGAAGGATTGACTTTATAGCTTTTTTGATATGTGTTTTGAATGTTATGATAGAATTTTGCTTTATCCTGTTTTATTTGTTTTTTGCCTTATTTTAAAGTTCCTGATATTGTTGTTTAGAAACTACTGTGTTAGTCTTCCACCATAGTTCCCAGGCTTTATGTCTAGTTTTCAGAAGTGCCCTATTATCTCTGCTTAGCCAGGGGGAATAGTTTGATTTTATATGTGGCTAGATGGTTCTAACTGGGGCATGTGCATTTAGTATATCTAAAAAGGATTTATTAAATTGGTTCACTGCGTCATCTAGGTCAAGGTATTTGAGTGGAGTCCGATTGCACCTTTGTAGGTCAGCTAGGATGTTGTCAAAATTAAAGTTATGTTTTTTTCTGAGTTGTTTAAACATAGTAGTTTTTGGTGGGGATATGTGTTGTTGTATAAGAAATGTCGGTAGGTGTGGGTAGGTGGTTGCTCAGACCATCAGGAAGGCAACCTGATTAGAATGAGTGAGATGAGTCATTTAGTAATATCCAGTCCAAGGTTGATTGTTTTTTACTAGCGTTATCTATTCGGGTAGGTTCTTGAATAGCTTGTGTAAAACCATGCCAGTTTATGTGATGGATGAGGTGATCTGTATCACATGAAAACCAGTCTAAATTAAAATCACCCAGTATGAATGTCTCTTGACTAAGGGTACTACTTGGCAATATATATTCTATAACTGGGACATTATTTCCAGGTGGGATATAGCAGCCAATTATATTAAGTGTTTTTCTTGAATTTATAGTTAATGTGGTATAGATGATTTCTGCACTGTCAAGTTGAGGGGTTTTGCAGTCAAGGAAAGTTAAAGTGAGAAGGTATTTAAAGAGGATAGCAACTCCACCTCCTCTTTTTTGTTGAGTGTAGTATGGAGTAACCTGGGTGTAGTATTTCAATGTCTTTTGTACTTTGTTTTAACCATGCTTCAGTGATTATTACTATGTCTGGGGAGAATATGCAGCTAGAGTGGTATGGAGGATGTCTAATTTGTTGGCTATACTTCTAATATTAATGTTCATTAGCAATAGGTCTGATTTTTTTCTGTTTAGGATTAGATGTGTAGGGGTGTTGAAACTAGAGTGACTAGGAGGGTTGGTGTTATCTGAGGCTGGTCCAGGGTTTGGGTGGATATCACTACTAAGCAGTAGCCCAGAGGCAATGTTGGTAAGTAGTTTCAAACATTTGATAAGCTCATTGTTGAATAACTGAGGGTTATAGTGACTATCTTTAGTAGGTATTAATTGAAGTAGAAAATATTGAAGGCTAGTAATATTGACAAGTGTAGGACAGATGGTGAGATATGTACATGGAGTAGTATGGTAAGGTGAGTTTGTGGTGTGATGAAAAGTGGGTGCCTGGAATGTGTTACGATGATAAGTAGCGAGGTGCAATAGTAATATAAGTGTAGTAAGAAGTGATAGATGAAGCACGAGCATGTTATAGGCCTAGGAGGAGGAAACAGGATAACAGGAAGTGCATCTAATTGGATGGATAGAGTGAGGGAGTGTCAGCCTAGTGCACAAGAGTTGAAGCACTGGGGGCGGGTGGAATATGGGGGCAGGGTAGGGGAGCAGAGTGAGCCTGAAGGGCGAATGGAGCGGGCAGAGCAAGCCCCAGCAGGAGGGAGTCCAAAAAGAAAAGAAAAAAACAATCAGGAGCCAGGAAATGTAAGTAGGAAAATACACTATGTTAGAGCTTTTAAGCTTACAGGAAACAAATGTTGCTAGAAAGCTCTTTAAGGATGAGCTGAGCTAAAGGAATTGGGACTGAACTAAAGATTTGTTTTGGAATAGTTTTAATCTTAGACTCTGGTATTCACCTGTTTGCATACAGAGGGAATAAGGAATTTTATACAATTAGGAGAGTATGTTGCTAACTAGTGGCCAACTGGATTAAAGCTCTCTAAATTGGAAGCTGAATGGAGCTCAATGCAACTGTCCTTACCTCACAATGATAGTCACAAAGAAAGAGAAAATTGTTAAAAACAATTCAGTGACATTCACCTAATAATTAATTTTACTGAAAGGCTTGTGTATAAAAGTTGAGATTTCCCAAGACTGTATGTATATATATATATATATATATATATATATGTGTGTGTGTGTGTGTGTGTGTGTGTGTGTGTGTGTGTGTGTGTATATATATATATATATATATATATATATATATATATATATATATATATATATATACCCCCGAATTTTGTGAAGTCTCATCAACATTTTCCTTTCAGAGTATTTAGGAGACTTAGTGGCTGGAAGAAAAATGAGCAACTCTAAGCATTCCCACTGTGACTCTTCTCTATAGAAGGATATGCAGCTGGTGACAACAATACTTCAAGAATTATCTCTGAAAATAGAAGGTATTCAGGAGGACTTAAGAAAAATGAAACACACCTGCTTAAAACAAACTGATATTTTTAAAGAAATGTTTCAACAGCATCAAACTAAACCATCTGACATTGAGAACGCTCTTAAGTGACATGGAGGGAAGATTAAAGGAGGAAGAAACTCAGACAGAATATTTATTAAATCAAAACACTTCGTTATTAAACAAAATTGACAGCCTCAAAAACAGAGAAAGGAGATGCAAATGAAGATGAAACCAAAAAAAAACAAGAAATAGCCTTGACAAAAGAGTATGAAGAATGCCATCTATTAGTAAAATGTCTTTCTTACTCCTTAGCATTGTCATACCAAATTATTCTCCATAGATCCCATTCACTTTTAAGCAGAAAGTATAGGGAGTATTGGAAGGAAATGAAGGGAAAGTTGTGAGAAAAGTGGAGTGTATACTATGCATATGTAATTATTCTCTTTGGGTTATTACTATTTTTCTTTTTTAGTTAGTTTTTATCATGTCTGAAATATTGGTTTTAACTCTACAAAAAATTACAGGAGGTATAAGTGTACGAAATTAAGTTAGATCAACTTATGTTGATGATCATACTGTTTTCTTTACATATTTTACAGATGGACTTATCTTTGAATGTGACCGGTTAAATAATCCAAGAAAAAGATCTAACCTGCTTCAATATTAAAAAGCAAACAAGGTTCAAGTTATATTCCTTCAAGGAACACACTTTAAGTATGCAGATGATAATGTGTGGATTCTGACTAAATAGTCAATATTGACACACCCTCATTTAAAAGCAAGAGAAGAGGAGTGATGATTTTATCGAAAAATAATATTCCACCACAGATCATTTATAAATGAGAGGATCAAGATAAACTCATTGTTATACAAGTTAATAATAAATTATTGATTCTAGTAAATGTGTTTTGCTTTCTTGGGGTGGGTCAAAATTTATCTAAAAAGCATATAGACATTAATCTTAACAAATAGAAAGGCACTTTAATAATAGGAGGTGACTTCAATTGTTTATTGTATGATTCAGATTCTAGTAATGAAAGAAAACTAAGAATGACCTCAACTGCAAAAGTGCTTAAAATTGGATTGAAAATCTTAACTTAAAAGATGTATTCAGTCTGAGAGACTTCAAGTCATTAATCTTTACTCCTTATTCCTATTAATATGGTACCCAAATTACAACTAATAGAGTACTAGAATCCAAAGACATAATTTCAAAGATATCCAGATTCAGTACCATACCCAGTCCTATTTCTGAAGACAATATCCTTATTCTAAAATTCAATACAGGCTTCAAATAATTACTTTATTTAATCAGAATACCTGCTTATATAAAAAAATTAAAAGATTTCAAACACTGAATCTGTGTTTTAAAACAACTAATACTGATAGTCTTAATATCGTTATGAGCTAGGACTCTTTAAAAGCTTAATTTTTGGGGGTAAAAATTCTGGTTTGGTATAAGCAGAAAACAAAACAATGTGAATTAAGACTATAAAACATACAATCAAAACTTCAAGAGACTAAAGCTAAATATAAAACATATAACTCTGTAGTAAAAGTATATAAAATATAACTCTGTAGTAAAAGTAATAGAAAATATAAATAAGGGATACACAGATGTATTATTACATAAAACAGCCATAGCTTTGGAAAAATTAAAAATATCTTCTCATTCTAGGTCTCCCAAACATATGCACAATCTAAGTAAAGGAGTCAAGATACAATCCAAAAGCAGTAACATCTTAGAAATAAAATAATTCAGTTACAACAAATCATACACAGACATTGGTGACATCCTTGATGTTTGCAGACATCAACACATATCTCTAAGTAAGAAAATCTGAAAATTAAGACATTGTCCCAAATCTAGACCCTTTTTCAAAAAAGTGCCCTCTGATCTAAAAGAACATTTACACATGGAGATTATTTTTAAGGAGATCTCAGACAAAAATCAAAAATTTAAACCTAATGAAGCCTCAGGTATAGATGGACTACTAATAGAAATATATCAATTATTCCCCATCAATTTTCTCACTTTTCCATAAAACTCTTATAGAAGTTCAAATACATGAGATAATTCCTCCTTCATGGAAATATTCACTAATCAAACCCATACTAAAAGAAAATAAAAATCCTCAACTCTGTTGTTCAAATAGCAGCATGTCACTTCTAAACAATGCTTGAAGTCTGTGCTTTCAGTTATTAAAAAAAAGTATCACAAGTCATTAACTTAGCCCAAACTAGATTTTATATCAAAGACAAACTCTAGACAATATTAAAATATTATTAACCCTTTAGCCATTGAAGTTCTAGCAAATTTAATTTTCAAATTTAATTTGAAATAATGCAAATATCAGAAAATATTAGTTCCAAAATTATGCTATTTGCTGACGATGTGCTACTAATACTTTCAACTCAAGATGAACTCTAGATAACTTAAATTTTATGATGAAGCTATTTCGGTCATACTCAGGTCTACACTTTAATAATCTAAAATCCAAGGTTATATTTCTAAACAAAAATGGAATTTACAAACACAAAAACTTGTTTCACTCCCTTTAAATATTTAGGAGTAACTGTAATGAATACCATTGAAGGAATAAGAACTACAAATTATAAAAACATTTTAAACATAATATTGAGTCTAACTAATGAATGGAACAAAATTATAATATCCTTCGACAGATTGCAATTATTAAAAATGATTCTGTTTCCTAAATGATTATACATAATACAAACTTTAACCCCCATATCTTGATAACTCAATTAATAAAGATACTAATAAACAATTACTAAAGTTTCTACGGTTTCCAAACAAACCTAGGGGAACCTCACATCGTCATACTAAGCCTTGGAACTAACAAGGTATTAACTTTCCTGATGTAGATATCTATGTTAAAGCAACAATGTTTAAAACTAATTATAACTTATTTTGGAAAAAAACACACATTTCAACCTGCTTAATGCTAATGAAGACTTAAGAAAATAACAGCTGTGTAAATCAAAGTAAATTCTTTTGGCATTATATTTGTAACAACATACAATATAATTCTTCCTCTCCATCATCCTTTTCTTTTATGGACCACATCTTAAATTCTTTCAGAAACATCATACCCAGTCTCAAACTAAAGTTGCAAGTCTATTTTGCTATCATTCCATTTAGTGTAACCAAATCTTTCTTTAATAAAGTCTACACACTTAAACTTGACTGCTGGGAGACCAAACACTTTTCTTGCTGATATCAGTGTTATAAAGATCTAAAAGTAAAATATATTCAACAGCTTATAACTTATGATTTGGATCCTCAAGATTGGTTAGTTTTACTGAATATTAAAATACAAGCTCAAGACAAATTTTTATTTCTTGCACATTCACATCATAAAGAAAGTCCTAAACTAATTCAACTTTTCTTTGATGTATTATAGAACAGATCAAAGGCAGAAAACCTTATCTCTAAATTATGTAAAATTCTGATAGAGTGCAACATTCATTTGAATGAAAAATTTTGGAAATATATAAATAACATTGGATCACAACTCTTTACATAATCAAGAGCAGAAATCCAGAATATTAAATTCTATTAACAATACATCTTGGTGTCAACATTGTCATATATCTATTTGGAAATGTTTGTACAGATTTTTCTTAACTCCAAATAGAATGGCCAAAATAAATAAAAGCAGCACCATTAAATGCTGGAAGTGTACTAAGATTAGTAATGCAGATTGGATGCTTATATTTTTGACTGTTCTTTGAAACATTTCTGGAATTCCCTAGAAGGTATCATGAAAGCGTTATGGTTTGATTCTTTGTCTTTAACTAATTTTTTTAGTTTTATTTAATATAAATGCTAATTACAATTTGAATAATGAGAATTTCTACCTGCTCTGGACCATTTTGGCAGTGGCAAGGAAAGTGCTGGGAACCAGTTTTACCACCATCCTTTGAAGAATTTTTATCTTCCTTAAACGAAGTAGCCTGAACTAAGACTAAAATAAAGGAAAGTAAGTTATTTCCCAAGATGCTAGACAAGAATCCTTGGACAAAAAGTATTATGGCTAATTGATTTATTTCAGCAGAGCTCTGCCACTTGAATTTGTTTCTCAACATGCTTATTGTCTATATAACATATGTTACTACTTAATATACTGAACTTTAATCTCTGGAGTACCTCAATTTATTTTAGTTAATATCTCACAGGCATGTTGTATATATTGTATATAGTTTATTTTCCTTGCAAAAAAGACTAGTTTCCTTTCTTTACAATAGTATTGTTGCTATTTACAGCTGTATTAAATGTATTTCTGTTTATATGTTAAAAATGAAAAAAAAAAGTATCAGGAATCAACAACCAACCTATGTAGAAGATTATATAGGAATGAGAGATGTACTAATTGGTTCTCTGAGACAGTAGCTGATGCATAGAATAGACTACCAAATTACATTAAAGCAAAGCATTAGTTTAGATGTTTTTAAGAACAACCTGGACACTTATTATGGCAGTAACTGTTTTGTGTATTGGCAGGCTAGAAAGACATTATTGCCTGTGCCTGAAATATTTGTATGTATGTATTTTATCAGTCTAGCAAAAGCCTTTAATAGTTTAACCCACACATGCAAACCAGTGCTTACACACCTCAACTTTTATCCTCAAGTAACATACACAGCATTGAAAATTAATTCTGGGAAAACAACCACTAACCCAACATAACAAAAAGCCTCCCACACACACCCTAACTAAATATACCAACTCTGAGATCTCAGTACAGTAGAGAAAGGGAAAAGTGGCTCTTTTCCCATGGATAGTTTTGGATGTTCCAGGTGTTTGATGTTATGGAGTTTTGGCGATGTCGTCTCGATAATGTGGGATTCGATGAAGTGGTAATTTGATACTTTGAAGTAGTCCCATATATATATATATATACTTGGTCATCGCGACTGCATGCCTAATATAAGCCTAAGAAATTGTGAACCTTAAATGGCTGTTAATACCAGAAGCATGTTTATATGAAACAGACTGACATTGACTACACTGCTGAAAATTAAAGCCAGATAACTCTGGGAGGTATGTAGAAGCATTATTAAATAGAAAGAGTAGTGGATGATTGCATCCTATGTATAGAAACAGTGCTGCCAGAAACAGTATACACACTGATAGGTTTAAACAGTGTTTAAGGTAGCTGGGGGGGAGTGAGACTAATAATAGGGCACTGGAGTAGCTCCAGAGCGGGTGGGGTTGGCCCTGGTCCATTACCCTGCCTACAGCTCCATTTTATCGTGATCCCTCTCTGACTGGCATAGGCACCTGTAAGGCAAACTTTTTCAACTCCATATTAACATGCTTTTCTATGGTACACACCGTCCAGGGGCACACAATAAGAAACTGTGAAGCTTCTTCTCATCTCTGTGGGAGTATACCACTTCCTTTGTGGTCCTGCCCCCTCTTTATGCCAGTGGGCACTCTGATGTTATATCTTCTATATACCAGCAATGCAGCAACAACATGCCTGTCCAGCACCCCCCCCCCCCCCCCGGGAGGTAAGCAGACACAGCCTCTTCATTCTTCCTTCACCTCTTGTTAGTTTCTTTAGTGAAATACATTGATCACATGCGACATAAACTGTAGCTGACAGTGGATGAGTGATGGGGAAAATGTTAAGCTTACTGGAAAACGCATTATTTTATGTGATTTCTCAAACACTACCCTCACATATTCTGAGCTCTCACTGTACACCTTTTAGTCTTCACTAAGCTTTGTTTCATTAGTACCACGTTCACCAATGACGAACTCCATACACCTGGAAAAACACTAACTTAGTGTGTATCCGAACATAGTGGGTAAATTGCAATGCTTGTTAAACTGACATCAGTAGATTAGAGATCATTTGTACCCCAGCCACATTTTATGGTTTATCTGTTCAGTATTTACTAAATACTCTCTGTCTACAAACAGTGTTCATTCCCAACAAGGTGAATTAGAGTAATGCCATCTCCATGGCTAACTACTGACCTGAAAAAGAGCTTTTACTGCAAGGGACAGGGCATGGAAAGAGTTCAGTGTCCTACCTCTAACGTTCAGTGTCCTAACTTTAAAACATCCTGGGAACTGTAATGCTTAGAGGAAACAAATGAAAAAAATCCAAAGTCAGATTCCGAAAGTTAAGACAGACATCATTACTAGGAATTCTTAAAATATGGCAAATTTGTGAAACAATGTTGCACTACTCCTTATCCCAAATAACTGTCTGTACTGGAAATATTGTGAAAGAAAACTATGGTTAAACCTTGTATGTGACACATACTTCTCCCCCTTTTGGCTTTTCCTATTAGGGGTCGCCACAGCCGAACAATGGTCTGCAGAATGATTGGCAGTGAAGTTTTATGGTGTTGATTTCCCAGCTCGGCTCCCAACCTTCCACAGAAGGCACACACATGCACACACTTAAGGCCAATTTAGAGTGTCCATTCCACCTTTAGCATGTCTTTGGGATATGGTAGGAAACCAGAGTACCAGGAGGAAACCCACGCGACCACAGGAAAGACATGCAGTCTCCGCACAGAAGGCACCCCAGCCAAGAATCGAACCGGAGAACGTCTTGCTGTGAGGAGACAATGCTAACCGCTGCACCACCACAGCTACCTATGTGACACATACTTCTAATTGTTATATAACTACACAAAAGTTCATGTAATGTATATTGTCCAATTAACCATGTCTGTCACCTTAGAAATTACCATGCTGTCTTCTCTAACAAGGTTGTGACTGAAAAGGTGTTTGTACTGAACATTCCACCTACCTATTAAATACATAAAATAAATAAAAATGCTAGTTGTTTATTGTGAAAACTGCAGATTACATATTGCATGTAATAAAGGATAAAGCAAACTGTCTGTTCTTTTCAGGTACCAGAAACCTTTGAGGATGTTGCTGTCTCATTCTCAGAAGAGGAGTGGAAGATGTTAACAAAATATGATATAGAACTTCACAGGGAAGTGATGGTACAGAACTATGAAACCATGGTTTCAGTTGGTAAGTCCAAATTAGGAAATAATGTATTTATTCTTATAGGTTCATAGGTTCATACTAGGCTGCTATCAGGTCAGTCAGTTGTAGCTTAGCCTCAGTAGTCTACAACATGATAAACTGCTATCTAATTTCATCCCATTTCAGTGAGGTTTTGGGGGGGGCCAGACAAGGGGTGACTTTACACTGTCTTAATTACCAGTGTAATATTAAAATGTCACAAACCAAAGATGAATCAACAAATCAAAACCACTCTTTGAAGGAAAACAGGAGGCACTCGCTGAAAATCTAAGAACAGTTTACTAACATCAGAACTTCTTCAGAATGACTGCTAAGTAAAAAAAAAAAATACCATTTTAAATATGCTTTTGACTGTGCTCCATATGACATCATCCACTAACAAAAGCTTGATTTTGCACAATAAAAAGAACATTCTCAGTAAACTTAACAGTGGCATAGTTTTAATGTTAAGAGAAGCTTTTAGACTTGGAGGTACAGTGGCTTGGAGATATAGTTGCAACTGCATCTCCTTGATGTCTTGATGGGTGTCCTTATCTCCACCCTCTGTATTTATCTGCATGTTAGCTACTGCGAAAAATTTGAACTTCCTGTAGTTACTACATTCTAAAGAGTGTTTATATAAGCTGTGTATATACAGAGTGCTTGCCAAGTCGTTTTACTTGATAGTGTTGTCGTCTTCCTAGATTCACTAAGACAGCTTGTGAGATGTTTAATCAATGTAAAACATCTCACAGCAGTCACAAGTAGCTATGTAAACCACTCTGAGAGTTAAAATCATACTGGTTTGTGAGCCACATGTGACATTTAAAAGTCTGAATAAAATATGTGGCCTTATGTTTATAAATTGGAGTTTATTACACATACCACTTGCACGTGTTCACTTTCTTGTTTACTTGTCAAACAATGTCCTTGTTTTTCTCTAACAAAAACCTCAGAGTTCTTTGTTTCTTGTGGACAAACATGGGATTATCCTCTACTACTTTGTAGTTTTTGCTAGTCTGCTTAGCACTTTGCAATTGTTTTTGATAACCTTGATCTAGCTTAAAAGCATTTTCTTCAGTTCCATCACAGCCTGCAACTTGAATTGATATGGTTATCTGTACCCACAAGTCCAGGCATCCAAGAGGAAAAGGTTGACATTATGTGTGGACTCATCTGACTTGTAGAAGGATCAAGAACACAAATCTCAAATATTTATCACTGTATCTAGTGATACAGACAGTGAGGACACACTAATGTCTAATTCATCCTCAGAAGGACCTGTATTTTGGAAGTACCCTCTCCCATGAGGGAATATTTCCAGTGGCAATCTTATGAAGTCTTACCTTATCAGAGAGAGAGCTGTGGATGTTGTAGCACTTAGGCAACGCTAAACAATAGCTGTTTATCCATTCTCCTGGATGTTTTCGATGCTTTTGATGCAGTCTTCTGGGATCCAGGCTTCCAAGCCCCATCTTTCGAATTCCTGACCATTTTATAAGGTACAAGACTCTCAGTTTTTATGGGAATCTGCCAGGGGATCTAGACCAGCTCCTGAGCATAATACCCTCCCAAAATGGCAAGGAGAGCAATTAACTAGATAGGTTTGGAAAGAAAATGCGTGTTTTAGCAAACATAGCCTTTAGGGCTTTGAATTGGCAGACCTATATTTTAAAATGCCAGAAGCATGTCCTCAACAGTTTGTCAATACTTTTGAGGAGGTGCAGGATGAGACCCCAAAAGCTTCACATTAAACAAGCTACAATTTTCATTACAGCTGTGAAGAATACTTTGAAATGTGGATATGAAACTGTAGGTGCACATCTAGGGCTGCTGTTATGGAGTTGGTAATTAGGAGATATTTTTGTCTAATGACCCAGTTCATGTTTGAGGGTGTGAAGGTACAGCTCCCAAATGCACCCTCGGATAAGGATCTACTCTTTGGGTATATTAAGAAACATGAAGATTTTTATGGAGATTGATAAGTTAAAGAAGCTATTTTAAGAAGGAAAAAAAGTTACTGATTTCAACTTCTGTTAGCAAACCTTACTACTAGTAAAATCTGGAAATATGATAGGAAAAGTAAGTAATTTCTTTACTTTGCTTAATTTAGACTAATTTCTTATGGCTAGGAAAGCTTTGAAAGATATTTTGTAGTTATTTGCATTTTGTTCACTTGGGTAACTACTAGGCAGTGTGGTTTTAGAAGGGCTTTTAGAATCTACTCAACAGTCCCCAAGTAGTTCTAACTAATGTTCTCAAGTACAGGCCATTGGTACTTTAAATGCTTCAACAAATCCACATAGGAAATGGGTCCCACAAAGTGGTTGGGGACTGTAGCAACAAACACAGCAGGAGACTGGAGAAGTAACAAATTTGACTTTCGTATGAGTGCTGGAAATGGGCTATCCAGCAGGCCGGTGGACAGCAGTGCCTAATGGACAGGATAAAGTCATTTGAAAAAAGGCTTTTCAGTTTGAAGAAACTGCAGATTGAGAAAGGGTATTTGGAAAGAAACATTGAGTTGGGGCAAGTGCCAAGGGGCCTGCTTGTTTGGAAGTATCCTAATGGCTCAGAGAGCAATGAGGAGACGCTGGATGAAATCCAGCGACTGTTCAACAGAACTGGTATAGATTTGATCAAAATTATGATCAAATAATTAACCAGCTTTTGGATGAAACAGAAAAGGAAAATGATATTATTACAAAAGACTTGTTGTTTGATCATTACCAAACAAATTTTCACAACATATTAACCAGCATAGAGACTAGTTGCAACAATATATTTCAAAGAAAAATCAACAAATTGAGGAGGGACTCCACTGAGTACACCAAACACAAGGTATACCCACTATCGGTTGGTAACCGTAGCAACCAGGAACCCTCTACCAATCAGTAGGCCAGTAACAACCAGGAAGTGACATACCAACGGAGAGCTTATCAGGGGAATCAATCAGCGTTCCCTTTAGAGGAGGGCCTGAGGCGGTCAGAGCAGCTGAAGAACAGGGAGGTAAAGGATATGAACAGTGGCAGCATGGAGCAGAGGTACAACGAACAAGGAGCCAAGCCGAAAAATCAGAGAAACCAGAGCTACTACCAGCACTAGTATCAGGAAGTTCCATTGCAGGGGTGCAAAACCAAGTAAGTGAAAATATCGCTCTAAATGCGAACGTCGAGTGAAATGCTGCCCCTTTATATGGAATTAATCAGAGTAGCCTTAATGGTTGCGAAGAAAGTGTTGAACTAATTAATGGAGAATGGGCTCATTTATAACTGTTTCCCACAAACAATACAACAGGCTCTGATGCATCCGGAGTTGCAAAGGACTGTAGCAGTAACATTAACAACGAGGGAAATGAGTTAATTGAAACAGCAGCTGAAACAGGTGAACAAATGCAGGAATTAAGCAATGTAGGAGCTGACTTAAGTTGTTTTTCAAGCTCATGTTTCATTTGCGACCCCTGATGGATTTAATGTTAATGCGATGCGGTCTGTGGGTCGAACTGAATTTGTTAGTTTTGAAAGTGGTGCTGATTTTGCAGGTAATGCAACAGACTACAACAGCGGTTCAAATATGTGCAGTATGAGGTGGGAAATAATGTTGGGCAAGTTTGTGATAGCAATGAGCCGAATATCCTCAATCAGTATACTGTTAATAACTGTAAAAGTGACTTTAACCATGTTGATGCACTCTTAGAGAGTCAAGTGAATCTTTTTCTGTCTGGGGATATTGTTTATAGGCATGAAATTACGGAGTCCAAAATCGACAACTGACTTTCTCACTTGAATCGTTCTGGTTATGTTTTTGATATACATAATGTTACTGAACCACATGTTTGCAGTCAAATTAATGTTGGACAAACTGATGATATGTATGATCAAAATGCTTATACTTTTAGAAAATGTAGTGCTCATGATGGCAAAATGTTAAATAACAATAGGGGAATCTGGGGCAGCAATGAGCAGGCCGAATTTATTTCCAATGTTTTTAATGTTGAAAGTGTTGGGGAATCTGGGGCAGCAATGAGCAGGCCGAATTTATTTCCAATGTTTTTAATGTTGAAAGTGTTTTGGATGGTGATGATGTTATTTTTGACAGTAATTTGAGTCTACATACGGTTCAAGATTTAAATATTACTGAAGACATTGTTGATACCACTACTGATATTGGGTCTGATGGTTTGAATGATTTTGCTTACAAAATGACCATGGATTCATTTAGTGACAGTGGACAGGTAGATACTAGTGTGTTGGTTAATGTTATAGCTGAAGTACACAGTGTAAGTGACAACAACGGTCCAAATATTATAGTCAGGTCGGCGGGTGACTATAAAGTATACAATTATTTCAAGAATTCTATTAATACAGCACACACAGATTTATTAGCAAAGGGATTCACCTTTGTACCAAGCAGGAGGGGGGATTTGGCGAATACCCTAATAGATTTTGAAGTTATTCACATGAAAGATTAACCTAAAGGCATGGTTTAATGGGGTAAGATACGAAGAGCCAGGTGAGGTGTTGAAGAAACCGAGCATTTTTAATCCCCCTTTGAATGGAACTATAGGGACATTTGAAAAGGTCTGTGAAACAGATATAAGGGACATTTACAGAGAGAGGCCACATAAGCTACACAGCAATCTGTCACATGAGGAAAGGGAATTATTGTCGGGATTGGCCAGGTACACCTTCAACTGGATAATGAAACAAGACAAGGGTAGTGGGGTTGTGATTCTTGATAGTAATGATTATTCTGATAAGATGAACATATTGCTATCTGAAGACACACATTGTGAAAGCAACCTGAATGAGATACATATAGCCTATAGAAAATTAGATTTTCTGATAGAAGACATGTTATATCAGGGGAAAATAAATGAGAAGGATTATCATTGTCTTAAAAATGACCACCCAGTTATGCCATATATTTTTGGTATCCCAAAAATCCACAAGTGCCTTGAATTTTTGCAATTCAGGCTCACTGTGGACGCAAAAAGAGCCATGACTTGTTTCATTAGCAAATATCTGGACCACCACTTGCAAAATGGGTTGGGGGCCTTCCCTTACATAACAAAGGATTCTTGGCAATTCTTAGAACATTTGAAAGGAATTACTGTTACTGAGAATACACATTTGCAGTTACTATAGACATATGCAACTTATTTTCAGTAATACCCCATGACATTGGGATAGAATGGCTGGGGACGCAATTGGGGAGGACCAACCTTTTTGATCAGGATGGTTAATGTCCTTACTACACTAATGGAGGTGGTGTTAAACAATTATTTTCTACATTTTGAAGGACAATACTTTAAACAAGTGACTGGTATGGCTATGGGGGCGGCTTGCACCCCCATGTATGCAAATTTAATTATGTCCCACTGGGAGCAAGAACATATTTTCCCCAGTGAATTTTGGGTTTACATCAGACACTACACCAGATTCTTGGATGATACTTTTATTGTGTGGGAAGGAAGTGAAGAGGTATTATATCAGTTTTTGCAGTATATTAGCCACATAGTTGATTTCTTTAAATTCACCCATGGATATAGTAGGGTCAACATACTTTATTGTGTGGGAAGGAAGTGAAGAGGTATTAAATCACTTTTTGCAGTATATGAGCCACATAGCTGATTTCTTTAAATTCACCCATGGATATAGTAGGGTCAACATCTCGTACCTGGATTTTAGCTTAACCATTGACAGTAGGAGTAACATCTTGAAATCTAACATCTTCAGGAAGCCCACATTTTCCAATTCTTACTTAGAATTAGGTAGTCGGCACCCCTATCATTAGAAAATCTATTGTTGTTGTGTTGTTGTGTCTTTTGGCTTTTCCCGGTTAGGGGTCGCCACAGTGGAACTCCGGTCCGCTAATGATTGGCAGTAGATTTTTACGTGCCGAGTTGCCAGCCCTGACACACAACCTTCAACAAAGGTACGCCCATTCATGCATGTCTCCACACAGAAGATGCTCTAGTTGAGAATCGAACAGGACAACGTCTAACTGTGAGGCGACGACGCTACCGCAGCACCACCATCGCAGTTCACAGAAAAATCTACTGTCAAAGGACAATATGTAAGGGCTGCCAGAATGATATCGGTTAACCAAAATTTCTTATTGGAACTTGAGTATATGACAATGTTATTTACCAAAAGGGGTTATCCCGAGGCTCTCTGCAAAAATTCTGGCAGAGGAGGTTAGACATAAAAGAAATGAGGGTGTGTATAGGGCCATTTTGAGTGGGAATGTGGTCCATGACAATGACGATGGTTGTAGTATGTTACGGAACAACCAGACAGAGACAAGAAGGAAAAATAGGGAACAAGTTGTTGTTCATCACCACCTTTAATCAAGATTCTGAGTGGGTGGTTCGCATCATCCAGAAAAATTGGAGGATGTTGGTGGCTGATGGTTCCTTAGTAGACAAGGTAAGGGGATCCCCCAGAATTGTATTTATAGATTCATAGATTAGTACTAGACTAATTGCTCTTGCGAGCCATTTTAAGCCTAGCCAATTATCCCTTGTGAGACTCAAACCTTGTACCTTGTGGTTGTAAGGCAAACACCTTAACCATTAGGCCACCCTCATATATATATATATATATATATATATATATATATATATATATATATAATATATATATATATATATATATATATATGTTATATATATTCATATATATATATATATATATATATATATATATATATATATATATATATATATCTTACATGGTAATTTCAATTGTAATAGCAGAAATTTAATTTATATGGCTAAGTGTCAGCATTGTCTTGCCCTTTATGTTTGCAAGACCAGCAGGCAATTTAAGAGTAGAATTAGAGAGCACAATGCTGACATAAGAAATATTAAGTCAACGAATGCCCTAGCCAGACATATAATGCAAAATTCATGCCACAAGTTCAAATTTGTGGTATTACAACAGCTGGTAAAGGATAGGCAAGGCAGGGTGATTGACTTGGATTTAGATGTATGTGAATTAAGGTGGCAGTTGAGATTGGATGCCACCATTTTTCCTGGCATTAATGACAGTGTCAGCATTGCAGCCATATTAAAAATTAAACACATTTAGGTTAGTATATATAATACTAGTGCGTGTAGTATTCATGTATTTAACTTGGACAATTAGGCAGTATAAAGTTTTTGGATATTGTCAAGTATTTTATTTTAATTTATTTCATTTTCAGAATGAGGTTGTGTTTTGTATTTTAAACAGGCATTTCATGTGTTTTAACAAATAGGTGGGGTTGTTGTTATATTATGCAATTTGAACTAATGTTTAATGGAATTTTAACCTGCCAATTACTTTTAATTGTTTAATTAGTTCAAGAGGAGGGATATAAAAAGGTTGAGTTTGTAATGTCCATTATTCTGAAGAAGTCCAACAGAATTGGAGGAAAGCGCTTAACCTGTGGATCATGAATTGTGAATAAAGAAGTGTGCAATATTCTTGGTGTCCAGGGTGCCTTCGTATTTGTGAGTGTTTTTAGAAGGGACCTGGAAAAAATTGTAAACAGAAGTGTAAAACAATCAGTTTCATAACAGTTTAGTGGAAATGGCATATTGGTAAAACTAAACTGTTTAGAACAAATAATGTAGTACTGCCAGTAATAACAATAATATTAAACATTTAGTTCAAATAACAGTAATGGACTTCCATGATATAGTCAGCAAAGTTCGACATTCTTAAGCTAAGGACAGACATGTTTATTCAAAAGTAAGATATGATAGATGAGGTTTAAAGTGCAAAAAAATTGAGTGAAAGGAAGGTAAGATGTGACTAGAAGTAAAGGAAAACTGTTGGAGGAGGGGCCCTATATAAGAAAGAGAAAGGTGTATGGGGTATGTAAGTAGGGGGACCTATATAAGAAAGAGAAGGGTATATGGGGTATGTAAGTAGGGGTAATGCAGTAAAAGAGAGTTCTAACAGATGTTATAGGTAATATTAAATGGTGAAAAAAGACTGGCTTGATAGTTAATGATTAGCTAGGCAACGCCACATCCTTTGAAGAGATATTATACTCAAATTATTAAAAGTTGCTGAGCTGTTGGACTTTCCTCGATTCTGGTTCTATTGAATTCCAAGAGTTGGTCTGGGAAAATATTAGGGTCTCTGTCTCCTGTTTTAGTGGAAGCTTGGTTCATTTACAAGAAACTTGTTTCAGGATGTGACTTTTCCATAGGCTGTATACCACTGTAATAATTGAGGCAATTAATGTTGCAGTTGATATTTTTGAGTAAATGTGGGATGAATTTGATTCTGTTTTGAGTAGTATCCAGTTTATTTGGAATTTTGCAGATGAGAGTGCTTTGTATTGATTGTGCAGAAATTTGGCTATGATGTAGTAAAATTATTTTAGTTTGAGGAATATGGTTTCATTGAGCTTACCAGTAGCACTATATCCATAGAGGAATTTGAGTATAAGCGTTAAGCTAGTTAAGGTGAGTTTTGGATAGTGGAAACAGGCAGGTGCATAGACATGGATAGGTGCCTACATATAGTACAGAGCATCTAGATTTTTTTTTCATGTCCTGTAAAATGTATGTTTATTATTGATGGTCATGCATTTATACACACAAGTATTTTTACTGATCGACTGCCTCTGTGATGACATTGTTTATTATAGTCAGTTTGGAAGATGTTGCTATATCTGAATCCAAAAAACATGATTTTTTTTTTGTTTTCTTTTTGTTTAAAGTAATGTTTGATTCCAGCTGTCAAAGTACTTGTACATTTATTGAGTTTTTCGTGTGGGATATGAGTGTACTTAAGTCAGAGGTATTGTTTATCAGTGTTGCAGTAATTTAAGGCCATTTGTATGAAGATACATACCGTTTGTGAATATTGTAAAGTATAGAGGACCGCTAATTACTGTGGTGGTGGTGCTGCGGTAGTGTTGTCGCCTCACAGTAAGACGCTGTCCTGTTCGATTCTCAGCTAGAGCGTCTTCTGTGTGGAGACATGCGTGAATGGGCATACCTTCGTTGAAGGTTGTGCGTCAGGGCCAGCAACTCGACACGTAAAAATCTACTGTCAATCATTAGCAGACCGGAATTCCGCTGTGGCGACCCCTAACCGGGAAAAGCCGAAAGACACAACATAGAGGACCACTAATTGTGCCTTGTAGCAAACCTATGTTTAATGTGAGTTTTTAAGATGTGTTATTATTTTATGTTACTGTTTGAGTTCTGTAGGTAGGTTGAAAAAAACACTGTTATAATTGGGCTGTAACTACGTTATGTAGCCTGTGTAAGAGACCCCTACGATTTATGACCTGTACTGATATAGAGAACTCTATAAAGAGAGCAGCTGTGAGATTACCTTTATTTCATTCTGTTGCAATATAGTTTACTCTTCCAATTAATGTTGTCTAGGTGCTATGAATGTTATACTGAGTTTGTGATCTTGTCCTTTTAAAGTGAGGTTATTCATCAATTGAGTGTGCACTACCTTTTTAAATAATTTTAGAGCTAGAACTTAGAAGTTGGACTGGCATTTGTCACCCCTCTTTTTTCTGTTTTATCTCTTACTAATTTTGATTCCACCAAAACGGGGAAGGGTTGTTGAGTTTACTTGTATATTTCTGCCATACTGGAATATGTTCATGAAGGCAGAAGTTAATAAAATAATAGAACAAATTGACATATATATATATATATATATATATATATATATATATATATATATATATATGTGTGTGTGTGTACAGACTTGTTAGGGTCATTGATGTTAGTATTACAAACTGTTTTCATAAGTATATAATGTATTGCCTTGTGGTTTACATTGGCAATGCCTAGGAAGGATGTTTATATTTTATGAATGAGTTTTGATTTTTACTCTTGAGTAAAGATTGTGATATCTTGATTTGTGATGGTTATAAAACATATAACCATAGATAGAGAGTAATAACATCCAAGTTCTGTTAGCATATTTAAGATAATGTCATCCTTAGCTGGATTTTTACAGCTTTCCACATTGCTTTGATTAACATAGACAATTAATATTTGGGCACTCTTATTTGATGTTGATTAGTTTACCCAGACAAATTTTGGATGTTTAAAAATATTCCATAGGGATTACATTGTTATTGATTTTATCGGTTTCAAAATTGAAATGCTTCTGTGATAACAAGTTAGTCTTTTTTATGGCTCAAAACTTCAAAAATTGCTATCACCATTGCATGCATTTGCCGAGCATTGACGCATTTTGAGAAATTCATCTAGACCACTTTATCTCCATAAGTTTTGTCTGTGTGATGTCATCTAGTTTCACATATTCTGAAACATTTTGTGTACTCCAGTAACAAATTTGTCTTAGCCTTTAAATTCACATTTTAATTTCACACCTCTCTTCATATTTCTTACTCGAGTGTAGCTATATCTTGTATTGCTAAGTGTTCCTCCCATGTAATTTTTTTGTGTTAATGACTGACTAAATCCATACATTGTTTGTTCTATCCCTTTTCTTTTTGTTCACCATGTGATCATCTTATCTACTTCCTTTTTTCACTTTAAACTCCACCTCCTATGCAGCCATACACTAACCAACCGCTTGTAGGTTTTGTCTGCTCTGTCCTTGTTTTCATTAACTTCTGTTTTAATGTGTTCTTTTCAAAGGGTCCTTCTGTCTGCCAGTTTTGCCTCCTTCCTGATAATTGCGTAATACAACTTCATATTCTCCTTACGTGTTTCTTGTCTACTCTACATTCCCTTCACCTCCTTTAGCATTGTTTGCTAGGTCTAATTCCTGCAGTGTCTATCACTAATCCAGGAATATTGATAATACTTGTCATATTTCTCTTGTTTGCTTACTGTGCAGTCTCTCTGTTTGTTGTACTGTAACTCTAGTAAGGTTTAGAATTTGTACTGTTAAATATGTGTATTTTGTCCTATTTTTCCAGCTTGTGGGTGCCTTTGGGCATCTGGAGAATATGAACCATGGCCCTTTGGTCATCCTAGTTAATAAGTCATAATAATATGTTATATCTTTACTTTTATATTTAGGATACAAAATACCTAAAAAGAAATTATTGTTGCTGTTTAAAGCAAATGACAAACTGCCAAAGACAGACGTGAAAAGAGAAAATTCCACAAAACAGAAGGCTGTTATTAAGAATAACCACCACAGTAAGTAAATAGTTTGTTAATTATGCCTTTTGAATATTTGTCCATTCTGATGTTAATCATTTTTAAGAAAATTGGAGAAATGTACACAGCTTCTGGACTGAGTGCTGTGATATGGAAAAGAAGTGATGATGATTTATGTAAATGTAAGTATGTAAAATTTTGTAGGCTATTTTTGTTGTCCCACTGCCTGGTGATCATCAGCCCCCTCCCAACCAATGGGCCCCTTCATTCTCCATCGCCAGGGTAACAATCGGCACAGAGGGCATTATTTAGGCAGCCATCAGGGGTGGTCAGCTTTTCTTGCTTTTGGCCCTAAGCCTCTGCATTTACTCAGCAAAGCATTGAGGGTGGTCATACAATGGGTTGACCATGGAGATCAGACTCTCAGTTCTGCAAGGGGTTTCCTCTATGTATCCCCTCTCCAAGAAGCACAAGTAGTGGTTTTCCCAGTCTCCACCAGAGAAAATGCAATGACTCCATGTGTCCCCATGTGTGTGTAACCCAGACCACCCCCCCCTTCACTCCTTTCCCATCCTGCCTGACTCCTCCAGTGTCAGGACCACTAATTAAAACCCAGTCACCTGGGTCATAATAAGGGCTCCATCGTTTTACAGTATGGAGCCAGGCCAGTTTTCTGGTCATTTTAACATAACAGGATTTATCACATTGAACAAGGACAGGGATATTAGAGGCAAGACCATGTGTTGTATGTTCTGAGTAAAATGTGGTAAAAACTAAAATCTGGATTTGTGCATGGTTTTAAAACAAGAAGGTTCATGGAATTTGCATTATTATATAAGGTCACTAACTCTTCAAAATTTCATTTATACGTTTCCATTAGACTGCGAAACACAGGTGTGTCACTCAATCTGATTATTGCTTATCATTGTACAGCTCATGTGCATCCAATTTTTTGTTTTTCTGTATTCACTGTTATGATTTAGTAATCTTATTTTGTTGTCATTGTTTCAGAAAAAGTAAACAACAAAATATTACCACCGCAATCACTAGAAATTACACTGTAAAATGAGAACTATAACTCCTAAGAATTGTAGCTAAAGAAGAGACACTTTCATGGCATCAGTCAGTAGTTTTTATAATGGATTTAATCCTTGGAGAGGGTGAATGTCTTAGTTCAGGATTCTGATTACCAAATGTTTTGAATAACACCACATTCATCGAAAGAGAGAGCTTAGGTCAGGATTTGACCTTTCTCCAAGTTGTAGTAATCTCAGATTACAATATATGAAGACTGGGCTTTCAGGAGGGGATATGCCTACTTGGGTGCTTAGGGTTTACCCCCTACAAAAAATATGGTATAGACTTTTGGGACACAGGTCATTAAGAGGAACATAGACACATTTCTTTAATTTTATTCTTCCGATCTTATGTTCATATTAATTGGGTTGGATTTTATTAGTCACTATTGCAGGTTAAGGGGATGAGTGTTATATCTAGAGAGATTAGACTATTCCATTTTCTCTCTCATAGTGCAGTGTTGAAGTTATAAGTAGCAATGGGGTGGGGGACATGATCTGTGAGGTGGAGGGGTGTAAGTTACTTGCCCACCTGCAAAAACACTAATTTCTAGTAAATTTCAGACTGTCTGTATAATGTACAGATTCCTGATGTTTTAGCTGGTAAGTTGAGATGTGGTGTCTTAGCATGTTACCTTTTCAGTAAAGATAATATTGCCAAATGTTAAAGTTTGATTTAATTGTGCTCACAGGTTGGCTGTTGACAGTAGTGGTCTAGACAGAGAACATATATATTTTTTTAACTGCAGGTTCATCTCCTTTACAACAAAGTGTGTTTAGTGGACTGTTACAGGATCTGAGTTACATATAACAAGGAAAATGACATTATAAATGTAACGTTAGAAGGCCCAGCCTTCATATGCTCAAAATGAGAGTGATGAGCATAATTGAAAAAAGCCTTGCTGTTAAAGCAAGACTACTTTCCTTGAAAAGTTGAAACCTAATTTTTTATCAGGGAAAATACCCTCTGTAGTTAATTGTGCTCCTCAACTAACTCAAATTGTTCTGATAATAAAGCTAAAAAATAAAAAAAAGAATGCTGTACCAGATGTCTCTTGGATTCCATTTATTTCAAACAGGAACTTCTTCAGAAACAAAGTCCTTCTGCTGCAAGGATCAGCTTATACCAATTGACCCTTGCCCTCTTCCCTGTCCAAATAAACTCCTTCAACCCGTTATTCCCATAAGATTTCCAAACTCTGGAACACTCTACCCCACCCCATTACTAACTGTCCTGACTATCTTGAGTTTAAACAACAACTACTTAAATATCTAACAAACGACTGGCTCTGCTCCTGCCATACTCCTGGCTAATTCCACGATTCACATATTTCCACCCTCCTTCTACCTTAAAGGGGGTTTCTCTTGCTGCTGCTGCTTCTCTCTTACTGTCCTTTCTATTCCTCTCTCTTATTTTCACGCAATGTACGTCTTATCAGTCCCACTACTGTAATCTCCTAACCATGGCAAACTAGCTATTTCCCTATGTATGCTACATGCCTAATTATGTTGTGAAACTATGTTTTTTTTTAAACAATTTTATCTATTTATTTTAAACTTTGGATAAACTCTGTAGTTGAATTTACTGTCTGTATTAATTTGCACATGTTATATACCGTACAGTATGTCTGGAGCTTTTCTCCCCAGGTCTCTGCTGAAAATGGGCTCCCAGCCCAGTCGAACACTTCCCGGTTAACAAATGTAATTAATAAATAAATAAATCAGTTATTGTTTACAACTTCTCCTCTGGTTGATCAAATATTCTGACCGGTATATAAAACTAAAGAGACTGTAATAATTTTCGCTGCTTGTATTTTGCTATCCATATCTATAGGCAAGAGCTTCCAGTTTCTCGGTTTTTAGATTATCTTTTGTTTAGTCTCTTCCCGCATATCCTTAGCTGCCATAACAGAATCCTTTTTAATCCACAAACTAAATACTTCATTATATTGTATCCCCCATAAATATGGGTATTGCTAGACCAATTCATGTGGGTACAAACAAGGCCGGTGTAAGCATTTTGGGGGCCCCCAGCAAATGTCAAGTTGGGGGCCACCTGGGCACTTTCAGTCTAAGTATCACCCTGTCACTGCCACCACTTCTATCCATCTTTTTAGTTCATGCTGCAGGCTTTTAGGAGTAGTACACACAGACTGACCTGTAGCTACAATGATCTTATTACAACAGGCATACATATCACATTGTGTTGGCTCATCTCACAAAGGGACATTTTACAGTTACTGGCAAAAAAATATATATGTGTAACAAGGATACATTACAGCAACTCTATGTACAGGGGAGAACTAATGTGCAATGGAGCCCTAGGCACTGCTTACTGTTTCAGCCCCCGCCAAAAAAAAAAAAAAAACACACCCTCCAGAGTTTCCCCCATGTTGGGCTTCCCACTTATGCACAATACTTTTTTTTCTTCCATTTCTCACATTTTACCTTTTTTCTTCAGCTTTTTCAAGAAGCCATAACTTTCTATATGCTCTAAAGTGCTTTTTAAGTTTATTATTTTTTTTACCCAATGATGGCTTGAACAGAAATGATGATTATGGAAAGAAATTCAATATTGCTGTTCAGCTTTAGTTTTCCTTCCGTCTTTTCAATCTACTTTCTTGACCAAGACAGCACAGTAATAACCATTTAGGAAATAACTCAATTAAGCCGATGCCCCCAGAAGCTAGAGCATTTCCCAACCTTTTAATCCAAAAGTGGCCTAAACAAAAATCGTGAGTAAGAAAAAATTATTTCAGTGTTATTATTTTCTTTCAATGAAGACAAGTTGTATCCAAGGCTTAAAATTCAAAGATGACAAAAATAGTAGCTCAAAATAAATTAACAAGTCAATTGTTGTGAGGATACACAGATCATGTATGGGAATACTGCCTGCCTCCCTAATCCTCCCAAAAAGACAGTCACTGCCTATGCAAACCTCTAGTGTTAGACTGGGATGAAAGCAGAGATTCAAATGGCCACAGTCATATATTTCAAGTGACTTCTGAAATACATATACATAGCATGCCTACTTACTCTTCGATCCTAACCCCAAAGGCAACCAACTGTATATGTGCCTGATGTTTGATTGTAAGGAAAGTGAAAATAAATAATGACTGCAGTAATGTATTCTACTTTGCTGCTAACAGGCAGTACACTGCCCCAACAGGAGCTAAAGTAACTTTCTTTGTATACCTCTGAGGTCTTTTAGAAAAGTAAAGGAAATGATGACTACACAATCCCCAGCACCCTCATAACCTACGGTAAATTTCTGTACACAAACATCTGAGCAGGGATGTTTTATATCATAACTCCATCCAGGCTAAAGAGTGCAATCCGAAAATGAAAGCATTTTTTTCTCGTCATTTTTCCTCAACCAAAAACAGCTTTTTTGGGGTCCCCACAGTCAAGGATGATTAAGGGAGCCTCCTGTATCCATTTATACAGTTTAGGGAGTGGGGGCCATCAGATTCCTAGAAGATCTAAGTGTCTGAATGCTCTGTGATATATTTTATGCCTTACTTTTGAAATATAATCACTTGTTAGCTACATTTTTATTGATACCCTGAAGAATAATGTGTGTGTTCCGGCATTATTGGATGTGTGCATTGATAAAAATCTGTGATATTTTTTACACACACACACACACACACACACACACACACACACACACACACACACACACACACATACCACAGCAATGCTAAATTTGTACTTATTTCAGCAAGTACATTGTACAACACTAGTACTACTACACAATATCAGTGACTGTGTTTAGCAGTCATCAAAAGCAACAGGGATAAGTCACTTTTATTTACCTCAGTGAGGAGTAAATTAATACCTATCACTATCCCTGATTTCACAGATATTCCTGATTTTGTCTCATAATTTTGCTCTGTCACAATAAATCCAGTCATCAGAGTTTTATACTTATTGTCTAAAAATGCATGTTGATGCAAAATGTGTTATTATAGTAACTTTTTAAATGAATTAGAGTAATATATAAAATGTGTTCCTCATTTTGAGACTTTATTATGCTATTATTTTTATCACTGAACAGAATTCTTCAGCAAAGATGTTGAGAGTTACAGTATCAGTTGTTCTGCCAGTATGTATAAAAACCTTGAAAGAGAAACCATTGCTGAAGATTAGAAGCATCAGCTCTTAAACTCCACAGTTTGCACTGAGACCAGTCACCCTGGCCTGCTGATCTCCCTAGTGCTTACTTTGCTTATGTTCATTACAGCTTTGTCCTAACAGGGTCACATCACAGTCCTGTTCAGGTTAAAGAGTATAATTGAAACTTAATACATTTTTTCTCCTCATTTTTCCCCATCCAACAGCTGTTTTTGTAGGGCCCCCACACAGTCATTGATGATTAAGGGGCCCCCTCCAGCCACAGTTATTGAAGGTACCTAAAACTGGCTATGTTGTTAATTTTAGTGAAGAGGATTTCCACCATCAGGGCTTAACCTAGGCCGGGGCATTATGTCATTGGTAAAATATTTAATGAAATTGTAAAGCTTGTTACTTGACAAAATACTATAACTAAAGATGTTTGAATTTTGAAGGAGATAAATATGAGTTATTATTACTTACATGCTTTATTAAGTATACAAGATTGCTGTACTAGCTTTTGTTGGTTTGACAGGCATGTTACAAAATATCAAGATAAGATAACTTGCTGTGGTTGGGGGCCCCCAGCGACCGCAGGGTTCGCTGGTGCCTAAAACCGGCTATGGGTACACAGTCTATAGCCTTTGTTTTATCTTCATTAATTATATATTCTGGAAAGACTTGAAATGGTTTCAAGGTGTTCCACCACAGTGAGGTGTCCTTTATTAGTTTTATCAGGTACAAACTAATATTGGCAGTGAATAAAGTCAGCTTTTCTTGATTACCATACCAGTTATACCCCTAAATTATGAGTCCCTTATTTTCTTTAAATGAATCTAAAAAGAAAGCAAATAAAGGGTAAAAAGAACACCCCTGCCTGGTTCCTCTGTTCAGACACAACTTGTCAGAGAGGAACCCTCTCATTTTATTTTTTATTTCCATTCTCTCATGTATATCATGCTAATTAACCTTGTTAATGTATCAGGGAATGCAAATGCTTCCATTGCCCTACTCATAAGATCCTAGCTTACTCTGTGAAAGCTTTCTCTGCAGCAAGCTCCATCAACAACAGCAGTATTTTCTTACACTGTGCTTCTCTCGGGATCATCACTGTTCTATTAATGTTGTAAAGTTTTGGCTCACCTTCACAAATCTACACTGATTCATATCTATCGATTTTTGGCAGCACCTTTACCATTCGTTTAGCTATTATAGACATAAACACTTCAAAACTGAAGCTAGATCTGAAGGATCTTTACTGTCTTTAGGTATTACAGCCATCACAGCTTTTCTCAAGGATGTTGGTGCCCCCCTCCTTTTAAAATACTGTTAAACAAAACCTTCCGGATCTTTTTCATTTTCTTCTCTCCTAGCTTCCAAACTTCCACAGCAATACCATCTATTCCTGGAGACTTTCCTGCAGATTGATTGTAGGTCACCATTTTTATCTCATCTCCTCCTGCTGTAACTATTAATTGTTGAGCCTTATCTACCTCTGACTTTGGCATACATAAGTCTTCAATTAATGCTTCCATTTGTGTTCCTTGATTTCCACATTTCTCTGGCTTTATACACATTTTCATAAAACTTGTAAAGTACCTCTAATACCTGTACAGGATCTCTGGTTATTTTTCTTGTTATAGGCTCCTTAGGTTTAGCAACAACCCATTCTAGTTTCTGTTGCCTAATTCATTGTGCTAAAAATGTTTGTGCTCTGGAGTTGTCAAAAACAGTTGCTTAACAGCAATCTTTCTAAACTCATGCATGTTATCTAGATACTCCCTTATTTTCTCTTTAGCACTCTGCGGTTGTACCTCTTCTTGTTCTGTGAGATTCCCCTTATTCTGCAATACTTTAACCTTTGTCACCCCCTCTAAATAATTCCTGTTACTTCTTAACCATATTTCTTTTTTATTTCCACCGTATTTTTAAACTTCACTTTCATTTTATCCAACTCGCTAGTTATAACTTCTGAAGTAATTTCTCTATTCCCTAATAAGTTCCAAATAATTTCCACTACCCATTCCATAAATTCCTCTCTTTTTAACAGGTAGGTGAGGACATGCCAGTGTCTCATTTTTATTCATTACTCTGCATTTTTCTCTTAGTTGTCACTGGTGCTTGATTTGAAATAATTATTTGGTGGATGTTGAAGTTTTCAATTAAATGCACATTTCTGTGAAATATAATCTCTGTCTAGTCTAGCCCAGTTATTCTACCATGGGGAATAATATATAAATTCTCTCTAAGCTCCTACTACTGAATTTATATCTTCAGTACCAAATATTTTCATAAATTTCTTAAAAAGTCTTTTGTTAGATTTTCCCTTGTAGGCCCCCAGGGCCCAGATACATCCTCACTGCTGCAAATCAAATTCCAGTCCCATCTGTAAGTAATATTTCCTGCTGAAAGCTGATTATTTCTACCAATTTTTTTTAAGCTCCATAATAGCAGTTTTAGGTGGAATGTAAATACATGCCAGGGTAAGCCTCCTCCCTTGCCAGTAGCATCTTAGTACCACACATCTACCATTATTATTGTTTTTCCTCTTATGTTACTATTAGAGCTCCTCATGCAGTTAGTACAAGTACTACCCTTTTCCATTGTCCCCATTACTCTGCTGAGTATCCATTCTAAAACATTTCTTTCCAAATATGTGCCCTGTAGCACTGCTATATGCACTGTCCATTTCTTAATATAATTCAATATTCTTTCTTTTTTTTGTCTATACCTGTGAGACCATTCACATTCCAAAATAATATGGAAAGTGTTGCAATGATAAGAAGTTATTATTCCCACCTATTATATATGACGGCTTTTTAAAATGTTTATTTTGGGATATGTAATGAGTTGGCAGATCATTCACATGTGTGATGAGTTAGCATATTTCAAAAATTCTCTATAGATTACTGTCAGAAATAGTGGGTGATCAGATGGATGTACCTAAGGAAATTATTTGTTTAGCTGGAATACAGGATCTGAAGTGCCTAGATATAGTAAGGCTTTGCCAAGTTAAATTCTGGTGGCTGCCAGAAAAGCAATTAATAGAAAATGGAAATCAAAGTCTTAAACCAGCAGTATTTGAAAGTGCTGAATATTATAACAGACATAAAAGAACTGAAAGTGGGATCCTTAGAAAAATATAAATAGAATAGAAAAATGGAAATTGTGGAAACAATACACACAGAGTAATGTTTTGGAGGGTGTGTGGAAATGGATGAAATGGCCATATTCAATTTGATAAATGCAAGTGTGTTTTTTGGCCATTTAGTCGCTGTATTTTGAGACTTGCTGAAGCAGGTCCTGACATTTCAAATTGGTACCTCTCCATACTTTTGTAAGTACTGTTATGTGCTCTATATGTTTACATCAGACTGTTGATATGCTGCAAAGTTAAATTATAACTTGCATAAATATCTGGAATTTAATAAAGAGTGAAGTGTGATATGTATTATTGGCCATACATGATATAGTTAGTGCAGGCACTGAAATAAAAAGAATATGTATGGTATAGATTGTGGGCAAAGTAGGAAAGATCAGTGTACTCTTCCCAGTAAACATTATCAGTAAGAGATTAGATAATCTTCACGTATCTGGGGTACATAACTACAAGACAGATATTATGGCTGGAGAACTGGGAGACATGACTGAGTAGTAATATTGTGTAATGCTGTGATATAAAGGGGTGTGAGTTATACATTTGAAACTGACTGATCAGAAGCTTTAGATTAATAGTTTTCTGTGAGGTTCTAACTGTATAACTCCTGTAGAATAAAACATCTTGAGGAAGAACAAGTTGGAAGGGAAGTTGTCATTAAGATTTTCTTCCAGTTCTTCACCTGAACGACTTCTAGTCATTCAGCAATTTTTTCACAACCAGTATATGTGCATCTGAACATAAAAATAAGGAATTGGCTAGATTAGATTATTTGTTTCTTTCAAAATCCATGATGGAATTGGGAAGGATCATTAAGGTATTGTGTTATTTGATTTGATGAATATTACTCAATTTTTTTATATTTTACAGAATTCCTGGCATTTAATCATAAGGTGCTAACAATTTTTCATGGATTAATTAGCAGGATATAAAAGAGGTTTGGATCAGTAATGAATTCCCCTTGGTTTCTTTTCCTGTTTTGTAGTTATCCTGTAAAGCCTTTATTTATTTTTTGGATTTTGTTGCAACTTCTTATAAGATTGAAGTTTATGGGGAAAAAGTGGGATGAGCAACTACAGATTGTTAACTTTTACAGATAATCTTAGAAATATATTGGACATAAATTACTGTGTACAAAATTCAAACCCCTTTTGTAGAAAATTTCAAATGTACTGTATACTATTTTAGGCAAACCATATGTTTAGAAAGTGTTTTATTTGTGTCTTTTGGCTTTTCCCGGTTAGGGGTCGCTACAGTGGAACTCCGGTCCGCTAATGATTGGTAGTGGATTTTTACGTACCGTGTTACCAGCCCTGATGCACAACCTTCAATGAAGGCACACCCCATTCACGTATGCCTCCACACAGAAGACGCTCTAGCTGAGAATCGAACGGGACAACGTTTTGCTATGAGGCGACAACTCTACCGTAGCACCACCACCGCAGTTGTATGTTTTTAGAAAGTGTAAAATGTGGATTTTTTTCCATAATTTATTTAATCCAGAGTGACAATCCTTATATGTTAATACTGTTAAAACTCCCTTGGGAATTCCTTCTGATACCAGTGCTATATTAGGTGTATTTTAGTCTTATTTTTTGAAATTATATGAGAAAGTAGGTTCAAATTCCAAAATGGCTATAGCTAAATTTTTATCTAAAGTTAACCTACATAGTACTATATTTTTACCCTTAGTTTAACAAAATAGTAATCAATAATGCTTCAAAAATTGACCTGATAGACTCCTTGAGTTTTGTAAAGAATTCCAGGATTTATTAATTCCTTATCTATATCAGCAATTCAGTTATTCATTGTGAAACAGCTTACTAAAGGAACCAGTTTATTCATTGGCTAGAATGTTATTATTAAAACTAAAACTTAGGAGGGAAACATCAGTTTTCCTAAAAACTGTAGGCCAAGGGCTCTTATTAATTCTTACCATACAAAACCCAGTAAGACTATTAATTTCTTTACAATGCAAACCTTGCCATAACTAGTTCACCCAATACATTTTTTGGCCAGGAAAATCTATGACTTTGGCTAACCAAATCTTGCAAAGCTATTCATTTATTTACTAGTAATGACCAGAAACATGTTTAACATTCAAATATAGATTTTTGGTATTTGATACTGTAAAGAAAGCTTATTTATTTCAGTTATTATTTCGGAAAATACCCCTAAAGCTTTTAAGTATAACACACGGTCTGTTTGATGCAACATATTATAAATTATAGTCAGTAATAAGGGGTCAACAGTCTTTGAATAGTTAAGGGGCATTTATCAAGGCTGTCTATTATCCCTATCAGTACTTTGGATAGTAATCACCCCATTGCAAGATTAATAGAATTAATTAGAAATATTAAGTCAGTAACAGTTTACAGTTTGAAATTCCAGTTTTAGTTTTCTTGATTATGCAGACAATGTTAACATATGTGAAGATATAGTTATCCTTTTTTTAATATTTCGGAACACATTTATCAGATTACTGGGTATTCTGTCAATCCATCTAAAACAAAAGTTATGTTTCTCAAAGAAGAGACTATATTGTATTTAAATGTAACAGTGGAGAACAATATAAACATCTGGGTTAAAACCTTGCAAGAGACAATAACTATGTAGTGGACTCTCAAGAAACATTTTAAATGAAAAAAAAATGTTTTTAACGTCAAAATGCTGACTCTAACTACTGTCTTATTGGACAGTTTTTTCATTTCCAGTTGCTAGATAGTGATTCAGTATATGTCATTTAAAGTAACTGATTATTAATATCCACAAATTTTTTCCCTTCCAGGAGATGTAAGGGTTGGACTGGATGGGGTTGTATAAACATTTAGAAACTAACATGGAAAATCTTAAGAACCAATTGGAGTCTGAAAAGCATTTATTGTTTTCTTTATTATAACTATTCATTGTAATATAATGAAACTTTAGTAAACATAAGAACAAAGGAATAATACCAAGCAAGTAACCGTAGAGACCATAAAATACTGAACCATGTACCCCTTTAAGTAGGTAAATTAAACATACTTGCTACCCTTTTCTAGCAATTAATACCACTTATCTCCCAAACTGAATAGGGCCTTACATGATAAGCCTGGTGTAAATTTTGTCTGCCTGTCTTGTCATTAAGACTAACCTTAAAGGTAGCCAAAGTAGGACTTTCACCTTTACTGGCAACTTACTCCAAAGTGTAGGAATATGCTGTGCTGGGAAGCTATCCCCCAATGAGTCTCGTTAATGTTTTGGTGTAGATTTACATCTTTAGTACAGGTGTTTGTACAGGCACTGATTTTGTGAAGAAATAGGAGGTCAAACAGGCTTGGGTCTTTCATGGCTTGAAAAGCTAGGCACAGGTCACCTTGAGCAGCTGATAGGTTAAAAAACTGCACCTTTTGCAGGACAAATTAAAAAAAAATCCCAACTACTTAGTAAATAAAATGGGGTTCATGCTGTAGGTAAAGATCCAGGTACTACAGAGGATTATGGTAAGGTCTTTCACATCATAACCAAGTAGTTATGCTGACTCCATGTTCAAGGTATATTTCTAGAAGATATAGATACTATTTGATCAGACACCTGAACAGCAACCCTATTTCATGTCAAAGCATAGTTATAATACAATGCCTTTAAGTTCCACACTACATGACGTTTTATAACTATTTACTGCATTTTATTTGTCACTCCTGCTTTGTCTAGTCATTGGGGGATCATCTTTGTGGCCATATACCACCAGTCATAGGTATATGACACCATGACCTGCCCACTAACTCTGCATTATGGTTGTTTTAGGTAACGAGGATGCCTAGAGACATGAAGGGTCAAGTATTACAGCCTGCGGATATAAATGTCCCATGTTATTAGATTAATGGGGGATTTAAAGCAAAGAGGAGCATACAAAAATATAGTATTTAGGTGGTGAATATAGGCATAGACAACCAGGATACACACCTGTTTTTGTAGGAGCTACTGTACAAAAGATGATCAAGCGGTAAAAACAAGAAAAAGAATAAACATAGTCAGATAGGACTTTTTGTACATTAATTTAAAGAGACTATGTACAAATATGAAAAAAAAATTGTGTGGTAGAATGTAAGGTGGTCAAAGAGAATTTGATCCCAGACTGTAAAGCCTATGTAGCATATTATAAATATGCGGAATTACTTGTGGAGAAGGCAAACAGCAGGGAGAGAAGAGTGAAGACACAGAAAGAATATGAAATGAGGACATGTGGTAATGTTACAGCATATTCTAAATGACTAAACAGGTTATACTTGCTCTTGTGATGAATATGTCTGACATCTTTGTTTCATATTTTTTTTTAGGTATCAGTAGCACAGTTGGGACACCACAGTTGCATAACCCAGCACAGAACCACCAGTCTGCTGAGCCTGCGAAGGGCTACAACAAGCCATGTCTTGCTCCAGTACCACGGCTTCATTCAGGACAGAACTTCAGTAAAAGCTCTGAATGTGACACAAGTCTGACAACTCACACAGAGGAGAACCTATATAAATGTACTGAATGCAGTAAATGCTTCTCCGGTCTTGCTGGTTTACAAAGGCATCATGCCATTCACACAGGAATGAAACCATATAAATGTACTGAATGTAGTAAGTGTTTTACACAAAAGGGAAGCCTAAAATATCACCAGAATGTACACACAGGCAATAATGCATATAAATGTACGGAATGCAGTAAAGGCTTCAATTCTCACAGCGATCTGAGAAAGCACGTTGCCACTCACACTGGAGAGAAACCATATAAATGTACTGAATGCAATAAGTGTTATAGACAAAAGGGACACCTAAAGTACCATCAGAATTCTCACACAGGGAACAAACCATATAAGTGTACTGAATGTAGCAAGTGTTTTACACATCTCAGTAGTCTTCGACAGCATCTTGCAATTCACACAGGGTTAAAACCGTATAAATGTCCTGATTGCAGTAAATGCTTTAGACGAAAGGAGCACCTAAAATACCATCAGAATTTCCACACGGGGAATAAACCATATAAATGTACTGAATGCAGTAAGACCTTTTTACACATCAGTAGCTTTCGACGACACCAGACTATTCATAGCGGAGAGAAACCATATAAATGTGCTGAATGCAATAAGTGCTTTCCATACAAGGAAAGCTTAAAATACCATCAGAACTCTCACTCTGGGAACAAACCGCACAAATGTACTGAATGCAATAGATGTTTCACACATCCCAGTGACCTTCGAAAGCATTATACCACTCATACGGGAGAGAAACCATATAAGTGTACTGAATGCATTAAGTGTTTTACACGTCTCAGTAGCCTTCGAAAGCATCTTAGCATTCACACAGGAGCAAAACCATATCAGTGTACTGACTGTAGTAAGTGCTTTGTACTAAAGCAACATCTGTTAGAACATCAACAGACTCACAAATCAGGCAAACCTTATAAATGTACTGAATGTAGTAAGTGTTTTATATCAAAGGGAAGCTTAAAATACCATCAGAACTCTCATACAGGGAATAAACCATACAAATGTGCTGAATGCAGTAAGTGTTTCTCATATCTTAGTAGTCTTAAATATCATAGTTCTACTCACGATACTTCCGCCAAGAAAACAACCTTGCCAAAAGAAATCTCGTCCTCGCGTTGTGGATGACTTAAAACTGTGTAGCTGATCTGATAAGCAACAGAAAACACAATTTCAGATGGCTGAAACGTTTTCTCATGTGATAATAAGAATGTCATTTGGCATTGATAAATATGTGAAAGCAACATTCCGAGCAGGAAAACTAAAGAATAAAGAAAATATCTTCGCTGAAGAGGATTCCAATACAAAAGACACGGAGCAAAATGGATTATTTAAATATCTGTGAATAGATATAGGGTCAGCAGTACCACAGGAACGAATAATAAAAAGACTTACTGGGATGTTTTCAGAAGACAAAACATACTAAAAACTGTCTTGAAGTCTGTTGAGTGAGTCAATAAACCATGCTGTCCTGGATTAGATTTTCTGTGATGTGCTGGTAACCTGCTTGCCTTTGGGCTTTAGGGGTAGTAACAACAACTTAGCAAATAATCCTTTGATTATCCTGCTTGGACCACAGGAGCCAGTCATGTCCTATAATCTTGGTATATTCTGGATCAGAATTAGTTCTGGAGTCCCATTTATGCAATTCTGATAGTCACTTCTGAGTTCCCTTCAGTGCTGAGACCCTGGTTCCAGCTGTCTTTTGGTTTGTGAGCCTGGGTGAACCAGCTGTCTTTTGGTTTATGGTTCCTAACCATGGGGCTATAGGAAAGCAAATCTCTTACCAAATTCAATTCTGCAAAGAAAGAAAAACTGAGATGGTTCAGTATGGGTAACTCCTTTTATTGAATGAGGCGAAGCAGAGCTGAAGCATTTTTTTTTTTTTTGGCTATATACAAGCAAAGTCATCAGGACGTGGTAAAATTTTCAAAGAAATGAATAACAAGTGGAATGTGCTAAGAAGCAACATGCTTTGTGATATGGAAAGTCAATAAATAGAGTTCGGCATTATAGCTCAATTGAAATGCAAGGGGGTTTAGTGTGAGGGAGGTCCAACACAGGAAATACCCCAACATTATTAGGCAATAAATCCTCAAAAAATATATAACAGACAGAAGAGGACACTTTTAAAAAGATATACCACAATTAAAATTTTAGAACATTCTGCAGGTGACTTAGTTAAAAGTCTAGTTAGGATTGCACAGAAGTGGAAAAAGCAGGAAGTGGAGAACAAAAAAGGGTGCTCTCAGGCAAAAATAGAATGATCTAAGGGGAAGACCTGCTTGATTGAGTTAATTGAAATGGGCAGAGAATTTTAAGATAGATCAGAGAAAGAGTCTACAGAAATTGGCTTAGCCACATAGTGTTAGAAGACTGACAGAACAGATTAACAATCATGTTTCTTGACAGAACTAAGTAGACTATATCACTGTGCAGCTGAATTAATATCATATAACGTGCTACCCCCTAAAAAGAGGGCCACAAGCAAAAAGCTACAATGAGTGCATCTAAAAGAAAGAAGTATAATGCAATTTCTAATTCAATATATATTAAAACTAGAAGAATATAAAAAGGGAACAGATCATCAAAAACTCTAAAAAAGGCAGATATGATAAAGGCAACACAAACATGAAAAATATTTTTTTGTCTGACATGGTTTCTAATAAAAAACTAAAAACATTAACACAACTATAAAATCTTGCAAGGTTTATAGAAACATGTAAACGAAATGTATAAAGCAAGACATCCACTAATGACAAAAAAATATTGTGGAGAATTATGAAAGAAAGCATAAAAAGAATAAACCAGAAAAATTTACCATAAGAAAATAGTGTTGAATATAACAAACATGCTGAATGAATCAAAGAGGTAAAAGATTAACAAGTACTAACTCAGAGGATATGAAATGGAATTAAAAGACCATGAAATTGAGACAAAATTAAGAAAGGCTTTACATTACCCAACTTATGATTAAAGATATTAACATCTTTTGCACAATGATATAACCTTCAATAAAAATAACTTGTGTGTATATCCCAAACTACACCAAAATAGTTAACAACAGGAAAATATATAGTCCTCCTTAAGAGTGATGCTGCAAACCATCCTACGAACTACAGACCAATAACTTTCCTTCTGACAATATATATAAATTGTACATTGATATTGATGCAGACAAGAGTTTATAGCAACTGAGAAAAAAATCAATAGTAGCTACAGAATAGAGAGGCAATAAAGGAAAACCAAATGGAACAAATAATTATCAATCATTAAAGCTACGCCAGAGAGCTGTAACTAAGTATGGCATGGCTAGATCACAAAAAATAATCATTTGATAACTTTCAAGACTGCTTATAGATGTATAAAACATGCCCTCCATTGGCAAATTACATATCGGTCACTATGAATAGTGGCAAACTACTTTGCATCTGGGTCATGATAAAGAGCAAATTATTTTCCTAGGGATAATCTGGAGAGAGAGGGAGAGATTCCATGATTCTTTGTCACATCTGTTGTTTGCTTTCCCCTAAACCTATTAAGTTGTTTACTTAATAAACTGTGCTACAGATACAGCTTGACTTGCAAAAAAACAACCTTGCCCAATGGCATCTTATCTATTTTTTGTTGGTGATTTAAAAGTGTAAAACCTGTCATATAAGTAACTGAAAGTACAATTACAAATGGGTTAACACCTTTTCAGATAATATAAGAATGACATGGTCTTGATAAATATGCAAAAGCAACGTTTATAGCAGGAAAACTGAAGCATCCAAAAAAATATCAACCTGTAAGGGAAATGCAGTACAAAAGTACTTGAGCAAGCGGTTGTGTTTAAATATCTGAATAGATGAAAGGTCAACAATATATAGCTTAAGCATATGAGAACAAAGTATAGTAAGGAGCATTTTAGAAGACTAAAACTAATATTGAAAACTGCCTTGACATCAAGGAGTAAAGTCTAAACTGTAAATCGGCTTGCTTTTTTATGTTCTGTTTACATTACTTTTGTGCATTTGGTTCCAAAACGTTTGGATGAATTGGTCAGAAAAACTGTTTCTTGCTTATCAATGATATATAAAAACAGTGGGTGGCATACTTATATAACCCTCAATTTGGAGAAAGTATGGGTCTATTATTTATTAATCTATCTACAGACACACACACACACACACACACACACACACACACACACACACACACACACACACACACACACACACACACACGCACGCACACACACAGTCTGGAGCTGGTGGACTACACACGTACTTGTTGATGTCATCAGATCCAAATATAGTGAAAGTTCTAAAAAACCATGGAAAATAAATCTAAGATGACATCTTTCCTCAGATTAGCAGAAGCATTTCAGAAAGAAATGGTTATGGAAATTAAATCAGAAGTCAACAACTGGTAGCAACAGAAAGTTCCAAAAAAAAAAAATAAAAAAGAATGTAAAGAGTACCACAACAAGAAGAAAAAAAAAAAAAGAAAGAAAAAGATAACTGGAAAACCCATAATTATAGTGACAAGTATAGAGAACTCCTTTAACAGCCACATTTTGGTTGTTTTATTTATGCTTAAGTGGCTAAGGAGATGTGAATGTTTTACATTGGCAAAGCAAAATAGTGGGTATGTACACATTGTTTACAAAATGTAAAGAAAATAATGGGAGAAACTGACAAACGTAAGTTCCAGGGGACAAAACTATAATCAGTAGCACGTCATCTTGCTGGTTATGATATACTTATAGCTGAGATTCTATATACGGAAAAGTACAACAAGTGTTACACTGGGGATTGTGCAAACATGGCAACTTATATGTAGCTGAGAAGCACTGGAAATGTGAAACACAAGGAATTACAGAACGTGAAGAAGCTCAGATCACATGTGATTATCCAGGACCAACAGCCAAGAAAGCAGAAGTAAGAAAAACAGGTATTTAGATAAAAACAAAAAAAAAAAAAACAAAAGTATGATTAATTACTGAAATGACTATACATAGTGATTACAATGTCATCTGTACTGAATAACATAAAGTCATAAAATACCAGGATGTGCAAGCTAAAAGTAGAGCAGTATGGAATAATGACATCCACATAGTTCCTATAGTAGTAACAGGAACATTTTTTTATTTATTTACACTTTGCTGACTGGGTTAATCTTGCCTGTTTACAGTGTGGAGACCTGATGTAGAATTTATACTGAATAGGGGAAATTTTGACTGGGTGTGGAGAAACTTTCTCCTATTCTTTTTGATAGTTGCCATGGGATCTTTTATATCCATGTTTGGTACCACCAGTGCAAGCAGAAGGTGCCTTGGTTTAACGTTTCATCTGAAGGACTGCGTACTCTGGAACATTGCAACCCCCTCCCCCCGTGCTGAACTTTAGTGTTAGTATTGGAAAATTAATCCAACTGCTTGACATGGGAATAGAACCCACAGCCTTCTACATCAGTGCTGTGTGCACTACCAGTACATGAGACAAGGAAGCAGTTCTGCATACATTGCTGGTACTGAGAAGAACATTCTTAAAAAACATCAAAGGCTGAACTAACACTAAGTCCATCGACTTTGTTTATGCCCTGAGTAAGGAGTGGATTACATACCTGTCAAGATATTAGAAACCTAAATATTTGGAACAATTAAAAAAGGCAACCCCTCGCAGGCTATCAAAATTCATAAAGAAGAATGGACTTGAGAAACAAACAAAAAAATTATATATGGTGCAGAGTTTTTGCAGAAAAAAAAGCTGTAATAACTAATATGACCAGTACAATGTGAAAGATATATGAAGATATGTGCAAGCAAAGTCTTTCAAACATGGTAAATTATATAAAGGAAAGGATAACAGCATAACCAGATTGTATTGAGGTGCAATCTATTTGGTGATATGGAAAGACAACAGATTGAAACAGAAGTGACAGACCAACTGACAAATGAAGGGTTTAGTGTACAAACTTTGATTGACAGTATCCCAACACTGAGCCAAACTATTCTCAGGAGATGATGCAACAAGCAAAGCAGGACACTCTTAGTAAAAATATGCCATAAAGTAAAATATAACACCTTCCTTGGGAAGCCTGATCAAAAGTCCATTTCGGATTATGCAGCGAGGGAAGCAGCAGGAAACAGAGAACTAAGAGGATGCTGCCAGCCAAGAAGAGAATGATCTAAGGGAAAACCCGCTAGAGCTGATGGAAATGGGCATACATATCAAGATAGATGAGAAACAGAGCCAGCAAAAAGTGTGTAAGGCCAAACGTCATGACTGTAGTAATCGGAGCCATTGAGAATGATCCATAGAATGCAACAGAAATAAGCAATGTAGCTTAAGTAATAACAGGTAAGGTGCTACCATATAAATACAGAATAACAAACAAAAGGAAGGAAGACAAGTACAGCTTCACTCTAGAATCATTGAGTAGAGAGTTGTAAAGAAAATAAAGCAGGAAGTAGCAAGAGTAGAAGAAACCATCCTAATGACTTGCCTTCCAACAATGTACAAGTTGTATACCAGAAATAACAGAATTTGCAGTTATTAAGAAGAATTTAGTAATGGCAGTAGAAAAAGATAGTAAAAGAAACCGAAACCTGGCTTAAGCCCCATAAAAAATCTGAAGAACTACTCCCTGATGGGTACAGTATCATCAGAGAAAATAGAATAAACATGGCGGTGGCATTGCTATCATGTTCAAAGTCAGCCTTAATGTAGTTCAACTGAACTCCATCCCACCCAATCTCCCTAATTTAGCAGTTATAGCTGCAAGGCTTGATATAAACAAACATAAATCTATTGGCATTATAGCTATCTACCTTCCCCCTGCAAATAACCTCTAAAATATTGAAAATATCCTTGAACAGGCCTCCTCTAACTTTAGCCATTAAACAGTAATACTTGGTGACGTTAACCTTGACTGGCTCACCTGCTCCTCTAATTCACCTACAATTTTTATAAACCTATATAACTTCCATCAATACATACACCACCCTACATGCATTGACAAGCATACAAACAGACATTCCACCCTTGATTGGATTCTGACAAATAAATCTAACATTAACTGTGAAGCCGGCTGTCTACCTAACACTCTTAAGTGATTACTTCCCAGCATATCTAATAAGAAAAAACTCAAATAACTGTAGTAATATTACTTACCGCTACATACGAAACAAAAAACAATTTTGCCCTTCCATCTTTAACACACTCTTAAAACAACATTACTGGGAACCTCTAAAACCTTGCAATTGGACCTTGCAGTGCATTATTTTAATAATATTTTCCTGCAAACATTAAATAATCTTGCCCTACATAGAAAAATTTGTACCAAAACCAGAAAACTCCCTTGGTTAGCAAAAGAGACAATAATATTACTTGAGCATAGGGATAAAGCATGGTCTGTCTGTTATACTAACAGAAGTAATGCTAATCTCATTACCTACCAACAACTCTGTAATCAAGTCAAGAAACAAATCAAACTAGATAAAAAACATACTTTCAATCTTGTCAGGTAAAATACCAAACTAATCCACAACAATTCTGGCAATCTGTTAATCTCATTCTTAATCCTGGAAAACCAACTACACCAGTCCCTAAAACTACTAATACTAAAGACTCTATAGCCACCCAATTTTGCTCCCATGTTATTACCTCAATAACCTCACTATTAAATAAAACTACTAATTCTCCTCTTTCCATACCCACACCTACATCTCAACCACCTGCTTTTTTTCAAATTTGAGCCCATACAAACAAGTTACATACAAAACCTACTATCTATAGTAAAACTGTGCACGCTTGCCAGTAAACAGCTACCTGGAGACTTTCTGAAACTAGCTTCTACATTTGTTGCCTTCCCTATAACGATCCTAATTAACCACTCTGTCTCTGAACAATTTGTACCCATCCATTGAAAAATATCCCATGTCATTCCACTACATAAAGGAGGCCCCTCAAAAGATATATCCAACTATAGACCTATAGCCATTCTTTCACCTTCTAGCTAAAATTCTAGAAAAGTGTATCCACAAACAAATGTTAGACTGCTTCTTGAAGAACAACCTTTTATCTGATACACAACATGGATTTTGACCCAAGCACAGCCCTCGTAAGTTTTACCAGTTCCATTAAATCACCTCAAAAACAACCAATTTGTCTTTGCTACCTTTCTCAACATGTCAAAGGCATTTGTCACTATATCTCATCAAATCCTTTTAAATAAAATGGCTGCCTACAACTTCTTCCCTGAAGCCCTAAACTGGTTGCATAGCTACCTCTCCAAGTGGCAACAAGATACTTTACGGGATAATAAACTCTTCCCCCCAGCTTCCTATCACTGTAAACGCCCATCAAGGATCGATTCTTGGGCCATTGCTCTTTACTATTTTTTCTAATGACCTCACCTTGGCTGCTAGCCCTGCCAATATCATACAATATGCAGATGATGCCTCGCTCATCTGCTCTGCTCCCAGTATTGATGCACTTTAAATAAAAACTCTGACTGCCCTCAACAATATTGAAAGCTGTTTAGCAGCCCACCAACTTAATCCCAACAAAACTAAACTTATGGTCTTTTCAAATGCTTTTATTCTAAGCAGTCATCCATCTCTCTCTGTCTTTTCTTCCAACGGCACTAAAATAGAACCTACTGAGCACACAAAACTACTCGGGGTCACTATTGATAATGCATTGAGATCTGACAAACATACCACTGACAATTAGAAAAGTTCATGTAAAACTTGATACTCTCTGTAGAGCCAGAACCCTGTCTTACCAACCATGCCAGACTAGAAACAGGAAAAAGCCACCTCCTATCTTCACTACTTTACTGTTCACAAATGTTTATCATGTTTTGCGAAACAGAAATGAATAACTGAATCGTGCTATAACAAAGTAGCCAAATTTTCAGCTAACCAGCCTCAAAAATTGTACCATTGTACTGCCTTCTACCAACTCAATTGGTTAGAACTCCCAAACTTACTTAAATTAAATCAACTATTAATTGCCCATACAGTCATGTGTAAACCTGAATACTGCTCAGCTCTCTCTGCCCTTGTTCAACCATATACAAACCTTAAATCTCTTAGGTCAGTAGATTAAGTGCTACTCAAAGTTAACAAAACTTATAACTCACATGGAGACTCCTTATACTGTTACAAAATTGCAAAACACTGGTACTTTGTTTCTCAGCATATTCTATCCATCAGTAATACTCATACCTTTAAACAGGCCCTAAAATAATACTTCATAACTCACTGGATATGCTCCTGTTCTTCTATAGACTAACCTGTCTCTCTTCCTCCTTTTCTGTCTTTCTACCTGATCTCATATAGCCTCATATCCTTCTTGCTGAGGATATTCCCACCTTTCACTGATCCTTTTTTTATCTATTGTTTATATTTAAAAAAAAAGAGAGAGAGAGAGACAGAATGCATGTTTAAATACAATTTTTGTTATTGGTTCACTGAGTTAACCTATTTGTAAAATTGTATACACTTCTTTATGTATCTCACTTATACATTTGTAATGCTATGGTTTTGTATACCTATGTTACTTTCTGGAGCTTATCTCCCCGGGTCTCCACTGAAAACGGACAATTTGCCCATTCGGGCATTACCCGGCAAGCAAATGTAAAAAAAAATAAAATAAATAAATAAAATCATATGGAACAAATGATCAGTTATTATTAAGCAAGCCGTAAGTGAGAAATGGAAATGTGGGCTGAAACCGTAAGTGAAAACGGGAAATGTGGGCTGAAACCATAAGAGAAAACTGGAAAAGTGGGCTGATCTTAATTATGGCATGGATAGATTACAAAAGATTCAGCCAGAATGCTTATTAATGTATAAAGTACATACTCCATTTATAAATTACTTGGTTTTCTCTAAGAAACAGTGATAAACCACTTTACAAATGAGTCATGAAGAAATGCAAATTCCTGTTAAAAGGATAGAAAACCAGAAAGATATTTTCCAGGGTCATTCTTTGCCATCACTGCTGTTTTGGTTTGACAATAACCCGTTGAAATGTTTACCTTACAGACTAGTTTATGGTTATAGCTTGACTTCTAGAAAACAGTTTTGACAAATGACATTTCATTTATTTTGTAGATCACTTAAAAGTGTATGGCTCATCAGACAAGCAACTGGAAGTGCAATTACAAATAGTTAAAACGTTTTCAGATTAGTTAAATATGATGTTTGGTCTCGGTAAATCTGCAACAGTAGCATTTATAGCAGGAAAACTGAAACATCAAGAAAATGTCAGCTAGGGGAGGAATATGATGTAAAAGAACATAAACAGAAGGGAGTATATAAAGATCTGGGAATAGGGGAAGTGTCCGCTACAGCATGAATAAATGAGAACAACACTTAGTAAGGAATATTTTTACAAGACTAAAACTAATATTGAAAACTGCCTTGCTATTTAGGAATAAAGTTCAAGCTATAAATCAGCTTGATCTTCCTGTTCTAACTTTCACTTCTGATTGTTTGGCCCCAAACAGTGTTAGATTATTTACACAAGAAAATGAGAAAATTGATTCTTGTTTGTCAAATGATTTATAGGAACAGGTCACAATAAGTCCTTTGGTTTAAATGAGGTATGGGCTTCCTTGAAATTGACTATATGTGTATGTCTGTAATCATGAGACTGCATACATGCATGTATCATCAGATCCAAATCTAGAGTTTTTTCTTCATGGTATAGAATTTAAGAAGATATATTTCTTTAGAGTAGCAGAAGCATTTCAGAAATGGGCAGATGGAAATCCAACTACAAATAGACAAAAAAGGTAGCAATGAAACACAGCAAAAAATAAAGGAGAGAATATAAAGGTCATGGCCAATATAAAAGGAAAGAAAACTACAAAGTTCACAATTGAAGTGGAAATTATAGAGAACTACTGGATTAACTATGTGCATGCTGGTTTACAAAATCTATAGAAAAAGTGAGAACAACAGGCAATTGTCGTTCCTGTACTACAGAGCTTGAAACAGTTGCACATCTTGTTACTGATTGTGGTTTACTCATGACTGCAGGTCCTGTGCATTGCAAGGCAGCATAATTTGGTAGGATTGTTGCACTGGAGACTGTGCAAACACTGCATCATACAAATAGCTGAGAAGCATTGGAAACTGAGCTATACAAACATATACCTAACCCAACGTATCCCCTCTTTCTGAAGTAGGTTGCCCTTCCCTATCATGCAGAGTACTTCCTGAATGGGTGGTCACAAATCACTAGGAATATGTGGAGAAAGTCTACTTCAGGTGGACATTATGAGTCTCTCGTCAGTACTGGGTAATGTGGCTGACCACCTCAATGGTTTCCTTTGGCCTTAAGCTTAGTAAGAGTCTATGAACAACAACGACTAAACTGAAAATGAAAATCTGATCACAAGGGATTGTCCAGTACAAGTAATCAGAAAAGTTGAAGCAACAAACTCGGATTTTGTAGTTAAGGGCAAAAGTAGCATTAATTATTGCAATTGCTACACTTAGTGATTGTAATGTCCTGTATACTAAGAGATGTAAATTCTGAAAATGCCAAAATGTGGAAGCTGAAACTAGAGCAATATGGAAAAAGACACTAGGGAATTCTAAAAGTAGTGGAAACAAAAGAGGTAATAAAAGAGAATTTTCAGGCTTACTTGTGTTTGCTAACAGTACAGGTAACTCCATATGAATTTTAGATGGAGACCTTCCTTGGTACTTTGCTGGAGCTGAGAAAAGAGCTCATGACAGTCATCAAAGATTGATGCAATACTAATTTCTTGAACTTTAATCATAGCCTGACCTGGGAATGGGGTCCATTCCTGTAAAGGTATTAAACTATCTCAACATTTAGATAAGTTAAAATGAGAGAAGCTAAGATGCTAAAAGCTGCACTTCTCAAAGTGTCCTTAGAACTTGTTGCTTAGAACGTATCCTATTCACTTAGTATATAAATCATCTACATTCATTGCAATAAAAGGTCATGCCTTTCAGCAGAACAAAAAAGTAATAAAAAAAATCATAGGGTATAATAAAAAATAAATGGGCCAGAGGGCTTTCATCCTGAAGAAGGAAGAAATGGGTCCAGCAGATACATGAAGGAGAAGACACTGGGTAGACCATGTGGACTGGCAAATAAGTGTAGTATGAATGTTTACAACTTTTTCAGATGACATGAGAATTACATTCAGCCTAGATGAGCAAAATCTGATCAGTGGCTCGGGCACTGAAGGAACTTGGGGGGGTTATGAAGGAGGATAAATTGTCAGCTTACGCATTTAGGGAGGGTGGGGTTTCTGCCTGTAATTTGACACTCAACCAATGATGAAGGTAGTGCTGTAATCACACCACACCCAGATTGCCACGGAATTTGGCATGAGCGGTGGAACTTGAGCTGTCTGATATTATGAGTTGTGTGATACCAACAGCTCCACCTAGTTAGAGCATACCAGTCAAATCTTTGGCATTCATAACACTGCATGTGACCTTGCCAGTTGTTTCTGCTTCATGCTTCCACTTTCTCTTTCCAGCGCACCAAGGACCACAGCTATCCAAACCCAGGGGAGGAGAGGTAGTACCAGGAACACTAAGTTAGGAGTGGTTGGAGCAACACTGAATATCTGATAATCAGTGGCAAGGCCGCGGTGGTGCAGCGGTTAGCATTGTCACTTCACAGCAAGAGGTTTTCCCATTCGATTCTCAGCTGGAGCACCTTCTGTGTGGAGTCTGCATGTCCTCCCTGCGGTCGAGTGACATTTAAAGACATGCAGGCAGGTGCATGTGTGAATGGCTGTGCTTTGAAGGTTGGGCATCGGGCTGGCAACTCGGCACCATAAAAATCCACTGTCAGTCATTAGCGGACCGGAGTTCCACTGTGGTGACCCCTAACTGGGAAAAGCTGAAAGACATTATTTTTTTATTAGAATGGAACTTGGCATTGAGAAATGTATAGCGAGAATATTTGTGGCTAGAAATTGATACATCAACAAAAGTCAGCCTAAAGGAGGACTGTGATAGAAAACAAATAAAGCAAAAAGTGTGCATGTAATAGCAGAGAACACGAGCAATCAGCAGTACAGCATAATCAGATGTAAACAAGCTCAGTAAGGAATATTTTAGAGGTCTGTAGCTAATAATGAAAACTGCTTTGACCTATAAGAATAACGATTGGGCTAGAAATCAACTTGTATTTGGCGTGATCAGTTAGCCTCAAAAAGTGCTGGTTCATTTAGATTATAATTGCTATTTTTCTAGATGTGCAGTCTGTGCCCAAAAGTGTGACATTATCAAGGGGAGTGGCAGTGTGCAAAAGTTTAATCTTTTGTACAAGCATAAACAGCAAACTGTCCCACAAACACGTAGATGTACTGCATATTTAAAAGTCACAGCAGATATTCCCAGCACAACTCCAAATCTTGTACATGGAGCACATGGAAGAAGAAAAACATCACAGATACTTCCATAACAGGACTAATATAAATTATGAGTGTTGTTTAACATTTACTTTCACTGTATTTAAAAAAGTCACAGCAGAAGTGAGTGTTGTTTAGCATTTACTTTCACTATATTTAAAAAAAAGTCACAGCGGAAGTGTCTGTGCAGTAGCAATTAACATCCAAATTACTAGCATCAAATGCCAGTTTAGAACACATACACCATACCTCTCAAATGTCCAGATTTTTGCCACATATTTTCAGTCTGTTCCTCAAAATTTAGTTTTTCTGGCAGGATCTTTGGCAAATCAGTGAGGACTGAAGTTACAAAATATTGACCGGCAATTGAGTTTCAGACTTTATACTCTTCAGAAAATTCATGCTAATGCAAAAGCTGTTGTTCTATCAGCTTTCTACATTTGTATGAGGAATGTTTAAAAATTGTCCCTATTTTTGAACCTTTGTCACCCCCATTATTTATGGCTTTCTCAAGTTTTCTTGCTCTAAGAGGTTGAGACGTGTGACACACACACACACTGGACATTACCTAATGATATATTTATACAAACTTCACAAAAGAACTGTCACCAGCTACTACATAATAGCTATTTACTGTGTATTAAAGAA